>NC_080197.1:83255947-83880947 GCF_030028045.1 Hippopotamus amphibius kiboko | reverse complement strand
TTTCTTTGATGGAGGAACTTGTGGGCCTAGTGGAATGGTTGGGGTGTTGAACCAAAGAGGGTTTATCCAGGTGCTAATTAGGGAATTGAGGGTTACTCTTTATGCAAGTTTGTAAGAATACAATGTACTTGTGTGTGTGTGTGTGTGTGTGTGTGTGTATGTATGTGTTGTTTTGTTAGTTGATTAGGTCATGAAGGTCTGGGAATGTATAAAAATAAACTATCCAGAATCATTGTGGAACAATACATTCCACTTGCATTTCCTACATCTCTAATGAAGGGGACCCTGCCCTCAGCTGCTGTGGGTGACCACCTTTTGTACAGGCAGTTTTCCTTCTCCTCCTGCCCACAAAGTCACCAGAATACCTACACGTGCACACATTAGAAATGTTCATAAGCCATCTCTTGATAAATACACTATTCTTTTCGCAGATTTATTTATTATTTATTGATTTAGTTATGGCCACGTTGGGTCTTCGTTGCTGTGCAGGGGTTTTCTCTAGTTTCTGCGAGTGGGGGCTACTCTTTGTTGCGGTGCACAGGCTTCTCAGTGCCGTGGCTTCTCTCACTGCAGAGCAGGGGCTCTAGGCGTGCAGGCTTCAGTAGTTGCAGTGCATGGGTTCAATACCTGCGGCTCATGGGCTCTGGAGCGCAGGCTCAGTAGTTGTGGTGCACAGACTTAGTTGCTCTGCGGCATGTGGGATTGGCCCAGACCAGGGCTCTAACCCGTGTCCCCTGCACTGGCAGGCAGATTCTTAACCACTGCGCCACCAGGGAAGTCCCCTTTCCTCAGCTTTAGACAAGACATTTCCCTGGCTTGGCGTTGCTGAGGGACCAAATGTGTGTATGTGATATCTGCATGGAGGCAAGAGATGGGCTAGAGGAGCCATGCGAAGTCTGCTTCTTTTATTCTCTACCTACTCTCCTCACTCCCTCTGCCCTGCAGGGGTGAGCTTTTCAACCCCAGGCCTGCATTCTTGCTCTCCATCTGTTCTCTCTCTCCTTAGTCTGGCTCCCATCTCTCACGTCCCCCTCCCTGGACTGTCCCTACATACAGCGCCTCCTTCTGAAACCCATCAATCTGCTTTCTCCAAAACCACTGGCAGAAAGATCTGTATGAAAAGTAGCCTGGAAACAGGTTCCAGGTAGCTTCTAGGAAAAGGGGAGTTGAAGCAAGTGTCAGTCTGGGACAGGGAGGGGTGATAGGAGAGTGTAGAAATTGGGGTAGGAGCACCCCAAATTGTAGCTATACGTAAGAAGAAGTAATGTAATCCTAATCTCAGACATGGAGACTTATTTGAATATATGAATATGTTTTAAATTTAAAATTGGATGTTTTAAATATCACTCCCCTTCTGGAATAGTCTGGATCTAGTTCTGCCTAGAGGCCAAAGGTTAGACCAAATGATTCCCAGACTCAGAGAGGAAGGACTCAATCTTTCTGGGGCCTCTGTTTTGTCAGGCTGTCTTCAGAAAACTTAGCCTAAATCCCTTCTGCTGCTGCTTGCAACATCTTATGAGATTGGTGATGCCTACATCTTGAATGTCCTCTCCTCCCTGGGAGCTTGTGACAACACATCTCACCTAAAAAACCATTAGGCTCTGAAAGTGTTGGGACTGGCCCCAGCACGCCTTTGCACTTCTGTGCTGTCCTATCTCCGGATGACTTCAGAGGAGGTGAGGGTGGTGTTCAATGGATGCTCTAACCTTCCCCTCCTCTTTCCTCTGAATTGCCAATCTATTTTCTCTGACAGTTTGCACAGATAGTTAAGATACCATGTAATTACTGTTGCATTTGAAAGCCAAACATGATTTATATCTGACAAGCTCAGTCATCTTTGAGATGACTTGGTGTGTGTATGTGTATTTGTCTATGTTTGTGTGTGTGTGCATGTGTGTATGTATGTTGGTTATGCTTTTTACTGGAGCAGAGTGAGTATTGGAGCCTGTGCCTTTCTCTCGCTCAGTTACCTTGCTTTACTGAATCAAAAAACTGGAGTAGGACTTCCTAGGTGGCGCAGTGGTAAAGAATCTGGCTGCCAATGCAGGGGACACGGGTTCGAGCCCTGCCCTGGGAAGATTCCACATGCCACGGAGCAACTAAGCCCATGCGCTGCAACTATTGAGCCTGTGCTCTAGAGCCCATGAGCCACAACTATTGAGCCCATGTGCCACAACTATTGAAGCCCATGTGCCTAGAGCCTGTGTTCCAAAACAAGAGAAGCCACTACAGTGAGGAGCCTGCGCACCACAATGAAGAGTAGCCCCCACTCTCAGCAACTAGAGAAAGCCCATGTGCAGCAACGAAGACCCAACGCAGCCAATAAATAAATAAATAAATTTATTAAAAAATAATAATAAAAATAAAAGTAAAATAAAATCTATGCCAATAAAGTCACACTAGATACCAGAAAATTATTCAAAAAAAAAAAAACTGGAGTAAACAGAACACAAGATAGAGACTCTTGGTGTGATGGGAACGATGTGATACCCAGGATAACGACAAACATGTAGGCATAATGAGATAAGGGCAGAGGTCTAGGTAGTGATGGAGGATGGAGAGACACCGCTAGAAGCAAAATGGGTGACTTATCCACAGAGGACTTCCTTCAGGAGAGGTCGTGGGAGTGTTTGGAAGAGGCAGATTAGGACCAGAGAAAAAGGAAAGGACGGTATCTTTGATGAGAGAAAAGAATGACCTTTGAAGTAGAAGGGGAGACGTTTGCAGGGAAGGAAGCAGTTTTGCCTAGCTGAAAGGCAGTGTCTGAGTGAAGGAGTCACAGTGGGGGAGGGGAGGAAGGGCTTTTCAGTGGACAGAGGGGTCGAAGTGCGGGTGGTGTTTCATCAAACTGCTGCTGGGAGGCATTTAGGTAGTCCTTTGAAATACTAGGTCCAGGGTGGGGAGATTTTTCCCTGCAGTGCGGAATTGGGCTTGGAAAGAATAAGGAGTTAGGGCAATGGAGAGATGAAGCAGCTACTAGGAGTAGAGGAGAAACTGTGGAAGCCACTACCAGGGCTTCTGAGCTTGTGACAGGGAGAAGTATGACCAGGTCTTTTCCACTTCCACTTTTATTCCAGTAGGAGAGTTTAAAGTTGGACGAGAGAAAGGATTATACAATTTCCCAAAGCAAAATGCACCATTCATTCCATGATCTCCATGCCCTACAATAGGTCTGGCCGGTGAGGAGGGCACCTGGCTGTAAGGCAGGAAGAAGCGCGCGGAGAAGGCTCATCTTCAGCCCTCAAGGTAGAGTGGGAGTAGGGGTGGTTGGTGTTCTTAAGTTTTGCTCTTGGCGTCTCTGGCTCAGGCTTCTGTCAGTACAGACCTGCATCCCAGCCCCGCCCCAGCGGTTGATTATACCCCTTGGGATGCATCATTGCTAGGAAAGCAGATGTGCCAGATGTGACATGTTTGAAAGAAAAAAAAATCCCTTACCTCTGAGCCTTAGGGAGAGCAGCTAATCACTGTCTTGCTACTGCTCATGGGGAGGGCAGGGCTGAGGTGGGGTTTGTGCGCTTCGAACCCTCTTGCCCCTCTGCAGGACGATCTCCAAGCAGATGTGGGAGGAGAGTCAGGAGAGGAAGAAGAGAAACTGAGGCCCATATCAAATGGAAGACACTTTGCTTGCACAGTACTGGTGGGCTGCCAGCTAGTTCCTCTTTCTGGGTTGAGTAACTTACATAAGGAGGTGCGGGTGTGTGTGTGTGTGTGTGTAGGTTTCTATAAATCCAACCCAATTGCATCACTTCGGTTTTTGTACCAAATTCTCCTGGAGGACCTCCACGACATCCTGGGAGCCCTCCTGCTCCAATCCCTGCTACTGCCTACTAGTTGTTACTACTTTTATTTTCTTCCTATCCTTGGAAACTGAGCTCAGGACTTACGATGTGTCTTGTCCTCCGCCCGAGGGGAGCCTCCCGAGGCTTGCTGACAGATGTCTCAGTCTGGGAAGCCCCATCATGCTCTGCTTGTATCTCGCTGCCAGGACGCTGCCTGAGCTACCCAATGTCAGGGCCCCCCCCAGCCATTTCCCGACATTGAGGATGTTGATGGGACAGAGGAACAATTCCTTTGATAAGGCTGGGAGGGGATTAGGAGAAGAAATCCAAGAAAGGCTCTTGGGTGTACGAGAAATTTCTAAGTCTGAGGTCGATGTAAAGTCACACAATACTGCACGGTACCTGGGGAACAGATATAATGGTTCTATGGTATCTACAATCCTTAGGAATGTAGTTGACTCCCAGAAACCTCTGCTCAGATTCCTAGGAAGTGATTCTTGAGTACCTCTTTGTTTAAATGTTGACATTTCCTATTTTCCAAACCGGATTCTAACTCTTTTAGTCTGACCTCAAAAAATGTGGACCTCTGACCAAGACGTCTAACCCCAGGCTGACCCCAGGATTTCAGTGCATGTAAATTAGTAGAGTTCTGTTGCTTCTACCAACTAAAAGTCCACTGACTAAACCCAATCTCAGAGTAGCTCTCTTCCTAATCCTATCCTTAATCCTGATCCTGGAATTAACCGTAACTTGGATCCCAATTCTACCTCTGCTTCTCCACCCCCACCTTTCACTGCAGAGAATGATTTGAGGGAGGAGGGGCTGGGGAAGAGAGGGCAAGATGTGGAATGCCTCTGGGGAAAAGGAGGAGGAGGAGGAGATCCAGCCAGCGCGACCTGGAGGAGCCAGTGTGGTATCTGGGAGCCTGGGGCGCAGTGCTGGTGCTCGCCAAGCCGTGAGTCACGACATCATTCTCCATGGCATTTTGTTGGGGGTGTGTCTGGGCTGGCAGCTGGTAAACAGGCTTGCTTTGAATGAGGTGCTTCCCCTCTGCCCCTCTCCCTAATTTGGGGGAAAAGGGAGAAGTCTTCCGTCCTAAAGGTCCTTCTTTATTTCCTTTCAGATTTCACAAGACTCAAGCTAAGCAAGAGGAAAGACTTGGCACTTTGTCACTGGTTGCAAGGAAATTGTGCAGCGATAAATCACTGGGAATGCAGAGTCTTGAAGCTTCCAAAAGGGAGAGGTGACTTAGCCCAGTCCCCTGAGTGTCACCCCCCTCGGGGACGCTGAGCTGCTCCACTCTGCCCTGTGCCCTCTCAGGACAGGGCCCATGCGCCACTCCACCTCCCTGCCACTGTTGTCATTGCCAGAATCCAGATGGGCACCCACTGTGGCTGGATAGAGATCTTCATGGGGGTAAACCTGTGTCTGTGGATGAAAATAACAGCTGGCAACACCTGGAGCTTTTCTCCAAACCCGGAACCTCTCCCCAGCTAACTTCAGTCACAATGAATCAGTTCTCCATCTACAAAATGGGACCAGCCCGGACCCTTACTCTCGGGGAGGGCAGAGAAGGAGCCGGACACGAATGATTGTCTTCTGATGTTGAGGGGTGATCAGGGCTGTTATTGTTTATTCCTTGGGGAAGCCAGACAACCATCAGCCTGACTCTAAACACAGGTAGTTCAGCATAGTCACTGCCCTGAGGGCTCGTGGAAGTTCTACTCCTTCCCCCTCTATCCTTAGCCTACATCTGCCAGTCCTACTATAACTACTACAGGTAAGACGCGGGGGAAAGGATGGTGCCCGGTTCTCTGATATATTCCCTCTAGGCCTCATTTGCACGTCCTGGAGCAGAGTTTACACTCCCTCCCATCCCGGACTTAGCTCCTGTCCCAGCCTCCTCCACAGAGTGCGGAGGCTACAAGTCCTCTAAAATCAGCTGGGAAGTGACAGTGGCAGGACCTGACATACAGATGTATGAAAGATCCCTAAATCTCCATCCTTTGGATAACGTGCAATACTCACGTCAGCCCCGCCTAGCAGATGCCCAGGTGTTACCTAAAAGACCAGTGTTCCAGCTTGCTGAGGATTTCAAAAATGCAGTTTGATTTAGAAAAATGTCAGGATGTGTAAGTCAAGAGAGTTGGGGGTCAGAGTTCCTGCCAGCTGCCTGCTTTTTCTTTCTCATAAGGCTGAAATATTGTAGTAATAAGAACAAACATTTAAATGGCATTTTACCGTTCCAACGTGCTTTCACTTATAATCATACAACAACCATGTGTGCTTGGATTTCTTACCGTCATTTGACAAATGAGGAAACTGAGGTACAGAGCATTTAATGTGATTTCCTCAAGGTTATAGAACTAGTTAGTGGCACAGCTGGCATCTGATTAAAGTCTAGTGACCATTGCAAGGGGGCTGAAGATCTGGGTCCAAGGGAAAAAAGAGTGAGGGAGCCCTTTGTGAAGAATTTCCAGGGTGGGGAATACACAGTTTCTAACGAAGTCACAGAAATGTTCCTAACTCAGAGAATCAGGATAAGATGGTCTTGGTGTTCAGCCCAAAAGAAATGAGGTTTTAAAAAACTATACCCTACTGCAAGGTCAAGAAAATATTAAGAAAACTGGGAAAGACATGCCATCATCTACAAGCTTGATAGTATTTTATTGATGAAATTTTGGATGCTCTAAGCAGTCTGGTTTATAGAAAACGCCAGAGCCTGCTCTGTCCAGGTCCTTACCTGTAGGCCATCCTGTCAATGTGTGGTTGGATGCCCAGTTCTTTTTTGCTTTTTTTAGTTTAATTTTATGTTTATTGAAGTATAGTTGACTTACAATGCTTTGCCAATCTGCTGTACAGCAGTGACTCAGTTATACACGTATACACATTCTTTTTTTACATTCTTTTCCATTATGATTTATCACAGGATATTGAATATAGTTCCCTGTGCTATACAGTAGGACTTTGTTGTTTATCAATCCTATGTATAATAGGTTACATCTGCTAATCCCAAACTCCCAGTCCTTCCCTCCCCAACTCTCCTCTCCCTTGGCAACCACAAGTCTGTTCTCTATGTGAATCTGTTTCTGTTTTGTAGATAGGCTCATTTGTGGCATATTTTAGATTCTGCATATAAGTGATATCATATGGTATTTGTCTTTCTTTTTCTGACTTACTTCACTTAGTATGATAATGGCTAGTTGCACGGTTGCCTGGTCCTTACAGATATCAGAGGAGCAGGAGCCCACTGCAGTATTCCATCCCCCTGTCTGTTATTTTTATCTTAGGTCTAATACAATCCCTCTTGCTACTACTGTCCCAACTCGTTCTGTGTTAGTGGGAGTGGGAGTAGGGCCTATCTGTATCTATATCTATATCTATATCTATATCTATCTATATCTATATCTATATCATCTATGTCTATGTCTATATCATCTATATCTATATCTATCTATCTATCTATCTATCTATCTATCTATCTATCTATCTCTATCTCTGCCTCTGTATCTATATCATCTATATCGGATTTGGAAAGCTGTCTAGAAGCTTCCAGTGTAATATTCATTCATGAGTTTATAAACAGAATTCACGCTTTTCATGCTTCTTCATCCTGAATAACACCAACTTCGTTGGCCTTTTCTTCCCACATCAACTTTTGAATAATACTGGTTGTTCCTGGTCTCTCTGGGAGGTCAAGCCTCCAAGAGTATGAAGAGCTATTGTTTCCTTCTGCCCTGATTCAGGCTGTCCTTGCCTTTTTGCTTTATCTGTTGTTAAAGCTTTATCTGTTGTAAAAGAACTCCTCTCCTTCAATTCTCTCCCTTGTAACCATCTTAAACTCTGTTGCAAGATTTGTCTTCCTAAAACATGGCCCTAATCATGCCACTTTACTGCTCAGAAACTGCGCTGGTTCCCATGGCTACCTTGTGGAATGTTTGCTCTGTGTTGGATACTAAGTGCTGTGTGTGCATCAGCTCATTTACTTACCACATCAACCCTGTGTGGTAGGGCCTTTTGTCCTCTCTGTTCTAAGATGAGGAAAGAGAGGCACAGAGTAGTTAAACAGAAATTGTTCAATGTCTCATGCCTAGAAAGAGGCAGAGCTGAGCTTTGAACCTAGGCACTTGCAACTCAGAGCCCAGGCTCTCCCAATACTCTGTGTATTTTTAAATGTCTACATCATGTCTCCTGATGGCAGGACCTGTGATATCTGTCATATCAAGCACCAAGCACAGCACCCTATTTAGCAATCTTTAATAAATGCTTGTTGATAATTATGGTGATAATTACAGAAAAAAACAGTTCTCTGGTGAATGTGACCAGGAGGAAGGGAGAATTTTAACCGTGATTCTCCAGTTTGCCCAGGAGAATGTGGACTTCTTGATCCATGTGGACTTTGCTGACTCCATTTCAAGGGCCCCAGTTGTATGGAGAGCTCTCCATTCAATAGAGGAATCTTCTGGGGACAAGCCTTGATTTCTGTCCTTGGGGAAGCTCCCAGGCTGATGAGGGTGACGGCACTCAGATCTAAGACACAGACATTTTTACTTAATTTGCATGATTGTTGCAGGTTCAGACACCACCCAACAAGAGTTTGGAGGCTCTGGTTTGCTGTGATGGTAGGAGATGGTGACTGGGAGACCACGGATATTCTTGTCGTCTCTAGAGGTCCTTCAAGAGGTGTAGCCTGGCTGCGGCCCAGAGAATACGGCTGGGCTGTGTGGGTTGCCTCCACTGTGTGGTCTCCAGTGAACCACTCAGCAGCATAAAGGGGGTGCCAGTGACGATTTACCCCAGAACGAGGTAAAGAGGCCGAGGAGACAGGAAGAAGTTCCTCATGGCCACAGGGTAACCGAACTGAAACTACAACCAAGGTCTCCAATGAACCCACCTGAGTGTCTTGGCCTCACAAAGTGAGGGTGGAGGGTTGGCACTGTTTCTCTGTCAGAATGACTCCAAGCACCACCTCCGCGCCCCGCCTCTTGCCCCGGCCACCCTCACTTTGCTTCAGTGCCCTGCCCTGAAGCAAAAGCTGAGATGTCAGTTTTTGGGGAAAGTGAGATGCAGCGTCTCCTGACAGAAGGGTGGGTCCCCAACCCCTACCCCCGCCCAGTTTACGAGCCCAGGGTGGCTCCCTTCTAACACCCTCCCTCTTTATGGCTGTGCTGCAATCCTTGATGTCTTCTTCTCATGAAGGGGTGGTGGGAGAGAGAGAAGCCAACCTCAGCCAGAGACGCCCTGTCCACAGTAGTTCTCAGGCGAGGGAAGGGGCTCCAGGGAAGAGGGGAGGGTTTTAGCATAATGAGCCGTCGGTTGGACAGACTGACGCTGAGCATCCTTGCAGACCCGTATCCCTTTGGGAAACATCGACACTATATTTGGTCTCTTTCACAGTGTTAGAAAGAACACGGTGGCGTGTGGGCTTTGGAGTGAGGCAAACCTGGGTTCACATCCTAGATCCTCAACATAAGTAATCTGACTTTGGGCAAATTACTTAACCCTTTGAGCTTTGGTTTCCAAATCTGAATTGAGTAATAGACTATTTATCTCACAGGATGTCATGAGAATAGAGCAAAACATGCACAGAAAATGCCCAGCAGAGTCTTACAGTCAAACTTGTTCCCCTGATTAAAAGATAAGTTCTTTGAGAGCCGGGATCACATCAGCTCCCTCCCCTCCCCCCCACATCCCTTCACATTCTCCAACACCACGGGCCTCTGCCTCTTCCCTGCTTGGGTTGGGAGGCTTTTTTACTCAAGCATCCCCCTCCCCTTTCCTCACAAATGCACAGATCTCAGATTCAGTGCCAATCTTCTTTTCTGTCCTCTGCAGGCCCCCATCTCAAAAGCCTCTTCCCCTGGAGAATCCTGTCAACAACCTCCTTCTCCATACTTGGCAGTCTTTCCTCTTCTCTACCGTGTTCCCTCTCTCCTCCATTAAAATCATTTTATTTGCTTTGCTCCTATTCTAATCCATCAATAATTTTTGTTTTATAGCCACTCCGTAGTGGTCTGGGGCCCTTCCTGCTGAATCACCAACTGGTCTAACGTTAGGATTTAATTTGGTTTTATTAAAATTACCAAAATTCTCCCTGGGCAGGTGTAGACCTGGCCAGGGCAAAGCTCTCTAGGCTGTTGACTGAGAGGCCCCTCCCCACTGGTAGATTTCCAGGCTCTTCAGTTTTTCGTTCAGCTACAGAGGGTGAATATTCCTGGTGCGGCAGTGTGTGTGTGTGTGTGTGTGTGTGTGTGTCTATGTATAGCTTGAAGTGTAGATGTTTCCCTTTTAGCTGTGAGACCATAGTTTTACACTGCCTAGGGAAAGCACTGTAATGTATTTTAAGTGGCTAAAGAAGCGGTACCAGTAGCCACTATACCTGCACTTGGGAGTACAGACACATCCTATCACAGGTCATTTTTAGTGTGAAATCAGCAACAATAATAGGTTTTAGCTGCTTTATATCTTTACTTTTTCTTCAGGGAAATGGGGGTAGGAAAAGGTTGGGCAAAATAGAATCTCCATTTAGATTTTCCAATATATTAGTCATTCCCTTGGATAAAGAGATCACCATTAAATGCAGAAGTTTGAGCATTTAGGGGTGTTGGGCCCAGAAGCAGTAGAAGAGAAAACAGGATTCAAAGAAAATGAAAATAACAAAATTAAAAAGAAATGTCCTGAATTGGATGTCTCATATTTACGCTGGTGGTTGGTCTCTGACTGTCCCCCAAGGCCAGCAACACATGCAGATCCCATTGAGAGGTAGAACTCAGCCCCACCCCCACCTAGTTTCATGGACATCTTTGTTTTGTTCCCCTTTCTGAAGAGAGACATCTTCTGTTCATTAGAGCATGTGCCTCCCTCTGCCTTTCCCCCACCCCGCTTCACGGTCGCAGGATCCAGGTGGCTATTTCCCTACCTCTGCCTGTATATCCACATCCCAAATATCTCCTAAGGAACCGGGGAAGAACTCTGTGGTGGGAAACATGAACAGTGCACTTCTTTCCTGGAGAATCCCATCAAATTAGGTCAGAGAGCTGTTGGGCAAAGAGTCTCCGTTTTGGTGCCTCACCTTTCGCTCCCCTCCTGCACCTTTGCTTGGCTGGAATAGACATTGAATCTGCCTGTTGCTTTTAAGAGAATTGGAAGTAAAGCTGGGGTGAAAAAGTTAGCTTCCTACTGGGAATAATGCAGGGACTTGAGTTCTCCCTTAAGGATCTAATTTTGAATCTAGAGGGTTGAATGAGAAATGAGGCCATTTGTGGCAGCCTAACACTGGGCATTTGAAAACTGACATTTTCTCAACATCCATCCTTTCCTTTAAAAAAAGATAATGTAATTTGGAAGAATATGATTACCCTAAAACATTTTATTTTTTAATTAAAGAGGGTTCATTATGCTACCCGTCTCATCTCGTCCCAGAGGAGGGAAACCCTGTGTTCAGCAAGTTTGCTAAGAAATAATTATAGGTTCAGATCTTCCCCAGGCCCCAAAATTCAATTAAATTTTTTTGTTTGTTTTAAGTTCCTTGCAGTCACATGGCGCGTATGTGTGGATGAGCGCACGCGCGCGCGCGCACGCGCACACACACACACACACACACATGCACACACACACCCCAGTTTTCCTTGTAACTACTCTGGGAATGGGTCCCCAAATGTGAGGTTCCTAAAAGACAATCATCACTACACTCCCAGCCCCATTTCTTTGGCTGTATTTTTGTGAGCCAATATGAACAGGATGAGAAGTGCTCTGTGGCAGGAACCTTACTTTGTGTTTTATTTGTTGAGTTTTTTTTTGGCTACAACCACCCTGATTGTCTACCAGTCCCCAATTCCTGGGATACGTCTCTGGCTTATACTGAATCAGGTCAGTGTGAATAAGTGGTTCTCAGCCCTCACTGTGGCTTAGAATCACCCAGGGGAACTTTTAAACAGAAGTGATGCCTGCACCCAAATGCATATATTCAGCTGGTGTGGCGTGGGGCCCAGGCATCGGTATTTTTTAAAAGCTCCTCTGGTGCTTATGTGCTTCCAGGGATAAGAACCACTGGAGAGATGGCAGCTGTGTCTGGGTAGCATGGATGATGTGGGGATTTGGTGATGAGGAAAGACATCCCAACGGAGTTATAGGGCCCAAATGTGATGCCTACACTGCTCAGCTCACTGTGTGGTTAGTTTAAATAGTGTAAGCATAGGGGCAGAGTGGTTACCCGTCGCTTGTATCCAGACTCCGAGTTATATTTAGACCTGGGTGGAAACAGGAATCCATAGATCCCCCCACCATCACCTCTTCCCTCATTCCAAGAGAGGGGCCAGTTCTACTGTAGGACTGTCCTTGTTTACACACAAAAAATTGTTAGGGAGGCTACGGTATAGAAGATAGCCCTTGTATGAACTTCCCAGGAGATGGGGCAGTATTTATGGGTTCATTCAGGCCACGACTGACCTTTCCCCCAGTTTACAGAAAGTAGCTAAAAATCCGCAGGCCGTGGGGCACAAGCCCTCCTGGCAGCCAGGAAAACGGAAAGACGGAGGGCAGGGCTACGTGAGGCCAGATTCTCACCAGATAATAAACCAAAATAGACACGTCTAATAGGAATCTAATAAATGAATTGACTAAATAACATAAATGTGCCTATGAATCCCCATATAGCTCAGCATATAAACATACATAGGTTTGTATATATTAGTGGCTTACATAATGTCTATGTGTGTTTGTAGACTTAAATAGAGTGGTATATAAATATATTTATATAACTACAGCAGTCTTATGAAACGTGGGGGTAATTAGGCAGATAGCTCAGGCACGTTTTTGAAAACTGTAGCCATTTTCATATTTGACTGAAAATTTCACTGATATCTTGATGCTCCAAAGTATTTAGATTTATAAATTATGTATATATTTTCTAGTTTGTATACAGATGTTGGTATACATTTTATATATATATATATATATAAAAATAATAGGTATCTTATGTATATATATTTTCTGTTTTTCTGAGGGAGGATTCTGAATCTGTGTAGACAGCCAAACGGAGCGATTCAGACTCAAATAGTCTGCTTCGGGGCTTAGATAATCTGCATGTACTAATTATGTGAATCCAGTTCTTCACGTAATTGCTAAATCTTCACTTATTTGGTGCTATATACATAGATATGGCCCCTACAGATCTGAACCAGTTGAACGCACTTCATTTTGCCTTTGAGAATGCAGGCTTGTGGTGAGTAGTTAGTAGGACCTACTGGGTCCACTTTGAATTATCCACCCTCTTGAAGGGAGGAAGAGTGGAAAACTATCCAAGAAATAGCTAAGAGGAAGAATTTCAATTTGACTTTGTGATGAAGTCAGAATTTTCTCTCTCACTCTTTGTCCTGCTCTCTCATACACGGGCACGAACCCACACACACGCTGGAGCATGCATGCACACACACATACAGACACTCACTCTTTTAAACAATATTTATTTATTATTTATTAATTTATTATTATTTATTATTAATTAATTTATTTATTTATTTTTAGCTGTGTTGGGTCTTATTTGTGGTGTGTGGGATTTTCATTGAGGCATGCAGGATTATTTGTTGCAGCACGTGGGCTTCTCTCTAGTCGTGGAGTGCAGGTTTTCTCTCTCTAGTTGTGGCATGCAGGCTCCAGGCTGCACGGGCTCTGTAGTTGTGGCACATGGGCTTAGTTGCTCCACAGCAGGTGGGATCTTAGTTCCCTGACCAAGGATTGAACCCACATCCCCTGCATTAGAAGGCGGATTCTTTACTACTGGACCCCCAGGGAAGTCCCACACACTCACTCTTTTCTCAAACCAACACTAATTTCTTTCTGGGATGGACTGACAGCAGCTTGATGGTCTGCAGAGGGGAGGAAGCAAACATCTACTGTTTCCAAAGACAAGAATAGACCAGCGCACATGATCCACGTATGCGGAGGGATGCTTTTGACCCAAAAGGACTGGGCTAAGAAATTGTTTACAAACCCCTATAAAATCCTTATCAGATTTCTATGACATTTCTGTTATCCAGTTACAAGGCAATCTTTCTTGTCCTTTCAGGTGTCTGAGGTCTTCTGCCAGCATTCAGGAGGTATTCTGTGAGAATTGTTCCATATGTAGATGTATTTTTGATATAGACATATTTTTGACGTATATGTGGAAGGAGGTGAGCTCTATGTCCTTCCACTCCACCATCTTGATTCCGAGCTTCTCTATGACATTTCTGCTTATCTCCCGGTTTGGTTCTATATCTGAAACTGGAACAGATATTGGAACTGTGTACCCCGAAACTGCCTCCAAGAGCTGGGGCTCAGTCACACAGTGGACAATGGGGAAGGGAGGAAAGCTGTCTGCTACCATCTCCTGTCCCCTGTGCATAGTCCAGGCTGAGCTGACTGGGGGGGGCTCCCAAGACTCTACGTTACAGATCCATTTGTGATTTTTTTTTATGAAAAAGGATATAGATGAGTTTTATTAAAATTCCTCTCTCTCTGGGTTTGCTCAGCAGCACTTAGCTTTAAATATGCACCTCATTCTCCTAACTGCTTCTTTTATCTTGTTGGTAAAACCAAAATGAAGGGAATTCCCTGGTGGCACAGTGATGAAGAATCTGCCTGCCAGTGCAGGGGACACAGGTTTGATCCCTGGTCCGGGAAGATCCCACATGCCTAGGAGTAACTAAGCTCGTGTGCCACAACTACTAAGCCTGCGCTCTAGAGCCCACAAGCTGCAACTACTGAGCCAGTGTGCCACAACTACTGAAGCCTGCGCGCCTAGAGCCCATGCTCCGCAACAAGGGAAACCAGTGCAATGGGAAGCCTGCACACTGCAACAAAGGGTAGCCACCACTCGCTGCAACTAGTGAAAGCCCGTGCGCAACAACGAAGACCCGACGCAGCCAAAAATAAATTAAAAAAAAAAAAAACACACCAAAATGAAGCATATGAGAAGAAAACAACCCAGCCTTGGAAAAAGACCACCTTGTTTAAACCCAAGATTGGCTACTCGTGGTTGAAATAAAATAAAAGGGAGTTTTCTGAGTTGTTCAATTTTAGACATCCCACTTTATTAAATACATTTAACATGAAACCAACTTTTGTTGTTTTACTTGAATCAAATCTCCACTCTGGTATAGGTCTGTAGGAAGAGGGAGTGGCATTGCTCTTTCAGGTCCCTGGATGCTCTTCTATTTCATCCACACTCCTGGTGATGCCATTAATCAGTGTGGACATACCAGCTTTCCAGTTTTCACTTGGGATATATGTGGTCACAGACTACATAGGTTTGTGCCAGCAGAATGAAGTGGGCCAAGGAGGACAGGACCAGCTACTCATCCACTCATTTAGCAAAGATTTATTGACCCCTTCTATGTGCCAGGCACTGTGTAAGGTTCTGGGGTAGTGACAACAAGATCCTGTCTACGAGGTCCTTATGGTACGTATTTGTGGAAGAAATGGACGTATTAACAAATAGGTATAATGCAATGCATAAAAGGTCATGAAAGGAATAACACACAAATATTATAAAAGCACAAAGGAGTGGTGGTATCTAACCCACTCTTTGGGGTGGGGGGTGGACACTCAGGGAGGAGCAGATGATGAGAGCCAGAACTTGATTTTATTTATTTTTGTACCTCCTAGTCCTAACTATGATACCACGCTTTTTTAAAAAATTTATTTACTTATTTTTTATTTATTGGCTGCATTGGGTCTTTGTTGCTACTTGCGGGCTTTCTGTAGTTCCAGAGAGCGGGGGCTACTCTTCGTTGTGGTGTGTGGGCTTCTCATTGCGGTAGCTTCTGGAACATGGGCTCCAGGCACACGGGGTTCAGTAGTTGTAGAGCATGGGCTCAGCAGCTGTGACGCACAGGCTTAGCTGCTCCGCGGCATGTGGGATCTTCCCGGACCAGGGCTCGAACCCGTGTCCCCTGCATTGGCAGATGGGTTCCCAACCAGTGCACCACCAGGGAAGCCTCACCATGCTTGCTGAATGAACTGATCAAGGATTTGTTAAGTCTCTGGAGAGGCTGTGGCAGAAACGCTATGATAGGAGTCAGGAGGTCTGGGTTCTGGACCAGGCTCCATGATGGCAGTTTGTGACTTGACCCCCCCGCTGCTTGTCCAGATGAAATTAGGGGAAGATCCTGGGCCGCTGCCAGACCCCCACTTCCCTGGTTAATTAAATATACTGTCTCTCCTTCCAGTATATGTGTAACACATAAGAAATAAAACCAAAGTTTTCTTTCTATAATCCATTCATAAAATAGTCATCAGCTCTCTCTAACCCTGTCCTTTTCCAGTTTTCTGTGAATCTTTAAAAAAGTATTTTAAAGTTATTCGGGAGAGTATTTATAACTCCAGACTGTTTTTCACAAAAGTTAGGACAGGTTGATTAGCAACTGAGGAGGTTGAAACCTGGAGAAAGTGAAGTAATATGAAAGAACCCAATCGGCTTACTTTGGCCAGTGCTGACCAACAGTTTAAAACCACCCTAGGGCATTCCCTGGTGGTCTGTGGTTAGGACTCTGTGCTTTCACTGCCGAGGGCCTGGGTTCAATCCCTGGTGAGGGAACTAAGATCCTGCAAGCCACGTGGTGTGGCCAAAAAATAAATAAGTAATAGAACAAATAAAACTACCATATACTTAGAGCAGTGGAACAACAGGCAGGGGTCAGGGACTGTATCGTGCTCTGTACAAAGAAGGCTGTTTATTTCTCTGCTTGAGTCCAGCAGAGAGGGAGACTGGTGGCTGCAGTGTCCTGACCTGATTGGAACAGGAGCCTCACATCCCTGCTGATCAACCTGGCCCTTACCTTAGGCCCTAGGGAGGAAATAAAACCAAAATGTTCTGTTCTAACCAAACAACTCAGTGTTAAAGCTGAAGGGCCTAACCCTTCTCACAGAATTCATTGCTTTTTGCCTCTAGAACACTCATGTGCTCGTTTACCTCAGTTTTCTCTTCTGCAAAATAGGTATAGTAATTCCTGTCCTACTTACTACTCAATGTACTTTACTTTCATGGTACATTCCATAATTTGTAACTTGTAATTGATTAATTTCTGTCTTCCTAACTTGACAGAGATATTCAGGAAGACAAGAATTGTGCTTGTTTTCCTCTCCATTCAGTTTCCAACATCTGGTACAGTACTTCCACATACCAGCCAGTCACTCAATAAATACTTGTGAATAAATGAATGAATGATATTGTCAGGCTCAAGTAAGATGAAGTATTTGAAATGCCTTCAAAAATTGTACAGGTGAAATGTGTGTAAATATTTATTTATAATGTGTATAGTTTCTAGTTAACTAGACTGTAAATTCCTTGAGTTTAGGACCCAAACATTATATTCTCTATTTCCCATTCAACCTAGCAGAGCACTCTCCACAAATGCTCAGTAAATAAACATGCTCATTGCTAGAGTATCTAAAAGAAAATGATAATACTTGCAATAAACAATCCAAAAGTGAATTTAAGAAAAGCAATTCCATTTATAATAGCATTAAAGGTAATAAATTACTGAGGAATAAATTTAATAAAGTAAAAATCTTATACTCTGAAAACTACAAACACTGTTGAAACCTAATTAAAGAAAACCTAAATAAATGTAAAAACATCCCGTGTTCATGGCAATACTGCCCAAACTGATCTACAGATTCAACACAATACCTATATCAGAATCCCATTTGGCTTCTTTGTAGAAACTGACAAGCTAATCCCAGAATTCATGTAGAAACTAAAGGGACCCCAAATAGCTAAAACAATCTTGAACAAGAAGAACAAGATTGGAAGGCTCACATTTACTGATTTTTAAACTTACTACAGTGGTACAGTAATCAAGAGAATATGGTACTGGCATAAAGATAAACATATACAAGTGTGAGTCAAAAATTATCCGCACTCTGGCTGTAGAATTTATTTTAATTAACTTTTAGAAAAGACAAATACATCATTTTTCAACATAATCTCCTTGCTTTTCAATACACTTTGTCCATCTGTCAACAAGCTTTTGTATTCCCTCAGTAAAAAATGTTTTAGGCTGAGCTGTGAGCCACGAATGCACTGCTGTCTTCACTTCTTCATCAGAAGCGAATCTTCATCCTCGTAAGGCTGCTTTCAGCAGGCTAAACAGATGACAGTAAGATGGAGCAAGATCCGGACTACAGGGAGGATGCTTTCACACCTCAAAATGAAGTTTTTGCAGAGTGTCAACAGAGTGGGCAGAAGTGTGAAGACGTGCACACCCTCAGACCACAAAAAGTGAATCCCTGCACGCTGCTCTTCTTTCATGCATATCACAGTGGGGCATCCATTTTTGCTTGCACCACAGTTACAAATGAACTGATGTAACATGTCCACACTTGCACAGCAGTGACTGGGGAGACAGTAGTCTTGAAAGCTACTGATAAGAAAAGCGCTGAGAAGATAGTGCGGCCAACAGAAGTTTTAATGTACCTTGAGTGTGGATAATTTTTGACTCACCCTCGTAGATCAATGGAATAGAATGAGAGTCCAGGAATAAACTGTCACATTTACATTCAATTGATTTTTGACATGAGTGCCTAGAAAATTCAGTGGAGGAAGAGAAGTCTTTTCAAGTGGTTCTGGGACAACTGGACAGCCATGTGCAAAAAAATTATATTGGACCCCTGCTTCACACTATATACAAAAGTTGACTCAAAATGGATCAAAGACCTAAGTGTAAGAGCTAAAAATATGAAACCCTTAGAAAAAAAACATAGATATAAATCTTCATGACTTTGGATTAGAATGGTTTCTTAGATAAAGGTACCATAAGAAAAATAGATAAATGGACTTCGTCAAAATTAAAAACTTCTTGCTTTGAAGGACATCATCAAGAAAGTGAAAAGATAATCCCCAGAATAGGAGAAAATATTTGCAAATCATGTATCTGATAAGAGACTTGTATCTAGGGTACATAAAGAATTCTTATAACTCAATAATAAAAGGACAAGAAGCCCAAATGGGCAAAGGATTTTGAAAAGACATTTCTCTAGAGAAGAAATACATGCCAACAAGCACATGAAAATATGCTCAGTATTGTTAGCTACCAAAAAAAGGCAAATCAAAACCATTAGGACACCTATAATAATAATAAAAACTAGATAATAATAACTGCTGGTGAAGATTGGAAAAATTTTAACCCTTTTACATTGCTGGTAAGAATATAAAATGATACATCTCCTTAGGAAACAATCTGGTAGTTTCTCAAAATGTGAAACCTAGAATTACCATATGACCCAGCAGCTCCGCTCCTTAAGTATATACCCAAGAGAAATGAAAACATATGATCCCATAAAATGTGTATATGAATGTTCATAGCAGTGTTATTCATAATCGCTGAAAAGTGGAAACTACCCAAATGTCCATCAACTGGATAAATAAAATGTGGAATATTCACAAAATGGAATTATTAGGCAATAAAAAAAGAACAAAGCACAGATACATGCCACACGATAGATGAATCTTGAAAATATGCTAACAGAAAGAAGCCAGTCACAAAAGACGACATAGCACGATTCCATTTATACGAAGTGTTCAAAGAAGGTAAATCTATGAAGTGAGAGAGTAGATTGGTGATTTCCCAGAGCTAGGAGTGTTGAGGTGGGGGACGGGAGCCAATAGATACAGGATTTTCTTTTGGGATGATGAAAATGTTCTAAAATCGATTGTGATGATGGTAGCACAACCCTGTGAATATGTTAAAAACATTTAATGGTACCCTTTAAATAGGTGAATCATACAGTATGTGAATTGTAGCTCAGTAAAGTTTTTACTGAAAAAAGAAAATTATAATACAGTACCTGCCCTTAGAGAACCTACAAGCTAATTGAATTTTTTTTCTTTTTTGGTTCTTTGTCTTAAAAATTCTAGCTACTCCATTTTGAAAGTTTAGTTGTTAATTTATTTTCTATTGCCCACTGTAACTTAGTGCTTTGGAGTTTACAGTAAAGTTGCAGGAAAGACAGAGGAGAAAAAAGGGCAGAGGACAAGGGCAAAAGGGAACTCAAGGAGCTATGTCTTTTGGGAAGAGGCCTGGGAAGCCTTGTTAGTCTCCTAGCCAATCTAATAGGGAAGAACTGTGTCTTCAAGACTCCATATATCTTTGATTGAGAGTTCCAGTTTTGGTGGTGGTGTTTGGAACTGAGTTGTCTCAGCCACCTTCTTTGGGTGTGAATGACACTAAAAATATGAAATATTGACCTTCTACCCTTCAGACATCTATCCAGACAAGATCTGGATAATTGGTGGGTGTGGAAAGAAAGCCACGGAGAACTTGTATCCATCTGGAGAGTGGCAAGGGGAGAAACAGCTGGGGAATGACTCAAGAAGACTGGAGTCTAGGAACAAAAGACTCAGAAAACCTCCCTAAGCATAGAATGGGAAGGAACTTGGACATCTTGATGACCACATTGACTCCTTCTGTGCTGTAGTTTTGATTCTAGTCTTGGTTTCCTTCCTTTTTCCAGAATCGCAATTTCAGTGCTGTGAACACCTTCACACCCATTTGTTCTAAACAAGAGCGTTTGAACAGAGCCTGTCTTGATGGAGAGAAGGGGTTTGGGTAGGTGTGGGAGGCAGAGGGTTCTGGCAGGGGGGAAAAAGAGTTAGGGCGGTCGTTAGGAAATAGTCTGACGAGGAAAATGGTACACAGCTCTTGGATTTAAGAAATAAGAATCAACAAACCGGAAGACTTTCCTTATTTGGAGGAAAAAAAAAGCTTTCTGGATGAGAAAATGTTGAGTGAGATTTTAAAGGAAGTTCAGAGCAGCGTGGATTGGGGACGCATTCTCTCCCTTGACGCTGGGCCCCAACTGCAGGAATAGCTCTCCTCAGAGCTGGTTAACTCTGGCCCTTCGCCTGCACATTCTGAGTGATTGGCCGTGACTAGCTGAAGTCTCCTTAAGGGCCGACTGAGGGAGCAAGGTAGATAGTCTTATGACCTCCCAATCCTAGTATTAGTTTTGGTCTCGGCTGGCGAATTCAGTGCGTTTGCCTTTAAGGGGAGCAGAAAAGGAGCGTTGGGAGGCCTTGCTGTGGTGTAGGTTACCTACACCAAAACAGACGTGTGTTCTGCTCCCTGGCCAGCCCGAGTCTCTGCTCTTCTTATCCCAACTTGCCTAATTGATACCTTGGCTGATGGTGTCATTAAAAATGCTTGAATAATAGCCTGACCGGCTGATTTCAAAATGGGAGAGGTGATTAATATGTCGGAAATCCAGCGGGGGGAAGCAGGGAAGGGAATGTCCTGAGAAATAAAAAATGGGAGAGGGGTCCTTTTGTGTCCCCCGTCGCCCACCCTTAGTTCTTCGACCTGTGGGAAGACCTCGGGACCGAGTTTGATGCCCAGCTCCTTTTCGGTTTGCTGATCCCTCTCCATTTCCCCTCCCCTACTTCCCCCGAGAGCACACGTTCTGACACCTACAAGCTCGTTACATGATGATGACCTATATTTTTATCTTTTTTATGAGCATCAAACACACATCGTCTTGCAAGCACTTGTGTTTTTTTTCCCTATTGACGTGTGAGTGCCTTTGATGGTAATTTATTGTAGGGTTGAGCAGCCAGGTCTTAATTCTACCCTAAAACTGCTTACCATTTTGATGCCTCCAAACCATCCCCAAATGGACCTTCTTCCTACATAAGGGTGTGGGACAACCCCCTTTGAACTGTCTTCTGTGGTAGACTACGGAGCTTAGAGAGAACGTGAGGGAGGGATTCCCCTGCTGGCTTTCAGGGATGCCTTGGTCCCCGGCTTCTAATTGCAATTGGGCTGTATGAAAGTTTTGCTCTACTCAGCAAAATGTTTCTTCATGGCTTAGGTCAACAGGGCTTCACCGGTTGCACAGAAAGGTCAATGAGCAGTTTCTGCTCCAATAGTCAGACTCTTCGGGAAATTTCCATTGTGGCTACTTGCATCTGTGAATTCAGATGGGATTAGAAGCAGAATGTTGCACCCTAACCTAGGGAGTCTGGGCTGTGAGAGGCAGTTAACCCAAAGCAATGCAGTCCTTCTGAAGTCATTCTGTAATAACCTGTTAACTCCCACATCTGACCACTCCCTCACCTGGTTTAGGTAAAATTTAGCATCCCCTAAGGGATGACTGGGGGAACAGAGGATGAAGTGTGAAGTCCTAAGAATATAGTTTTAGCCTAAGCAGAACTTTATTCTTAAGAAAAATTTCAATTTGGGCCCAATAGCTGTCTTTGCCCTGGCCTCCCTTTGTCTCTCAATACAATAAAGAGCACCATACACTAGGACACTCAGATTCATTACAGGAGGATAAGTCAATGTCCAAGACAACTAGGAATGTGACCCATGCCTTGTGAAAGTATAAGGGGAAAATGGAGACTGAAATTCCTACTTCTCTTTCTGGAGAGGCCAGCATAACATCCAAAGTTGACCGAGGTACTGTGCTGGAAACTGGTCTACCTGTGGACTGAATCCTTGTTGGCTCTTGTTACAGACTGTCCACTCCAGCCGGGTTCATTTGTTCTCTCTCTCCCACACATGACACTCACCACATGTGGTTGCCAGTACTTGCCTCCAAACATTTTTACAGGCCGGTTCCCTCCTTCTTCAACCTTAGGTACTGTTTCTCTGTCCTCCCTGTTCAACCCTGTCCCTTTCCTCTTTGTATACCTGGTCCTAAAAGTCTCTTCCACCATACAGCTGCCTTAATTGGCCTTACCTGACTCCTAAGACTCCACTGTTTTACAATTTTATAACATAATAATATTTAACAATGCAATAATATTTAACAATATTATATTATTTGTGCTTATCTCTCCATCCTGTTGTCTGCCTATGTCCATGAAGGGACTTTTCGCGGCCATCTGAATGAACCTTCTGACTGAAAGCAAAACTATTACCACCAGCTTCTTAGGTGGATAAAAATCTCTCTTCATTAAGGCCTTCCAAAGAGGAAGGCCTTTACACGCTTCCTTGGCCTCCAATTTTTATATCCAGTGGAGTCGTATAGATGCAGATGAACTTGATAAAGACAGTAGCTTCCATGGTGGAATCCATGTGAAATATCATTTTCCATATGATAACTTGAAGATTGTTTGTTCTCAAACTTCAGAGATTGAGTCATTTATCTGGACATTTCAAAGAAATATGGCGCATCTATCATGATTACTTGGTTCCCCATTACATAAGAGAATAAAACCCAAATTCCATTGCTTGGTCTTCAGAGCCCTCCATAGTGACACTACATTTACCTCTACATCCCTTCACATAACCTGGACTACAACTTCATGGGTCTTCTTGAGGTTCTTGAACTTGTTCTACGCTTTTCTGCTTCCAGACTTTTGCACATACTATTCTTTCTGTCTGGAATGTCATTCCTTTTCTCATCGCCCTATCAAGGTCCCATCCTTCATTTAACCCCAACATAAAATCTTCTCCAAGAATACTTCCTAGATCTCTCTAGTGACGATTATTTCTCTTTCACCTCCAAGGGTGTCACAATATTTGAGCCTCTGTGATAGTGCTGTTTTGTACTGGAATTATATATATGTTCCTTTTACTAGAGTGTAAGCTTTTGGAATGCAGAGTTGTGTATTTTTTAACTTTATATCCCTTCTTATGCTTAACGGAATGCTTTGGACAGCAGGTGCTCAAGAAATATCAATTAATTGGAAAACAGGGCCTTGTTTTGGTGTTTATTTTGCTCTTACGAGTCTTCTCTAACCATGTCACCATTTTGTACTGACCAAATGGTCTTTGGGTGTTCTCCACCTCTGTCTAGCGTAAGAGCAGAGCATCTAAAACAATCTAAGTGCAGGTGGAACTGACAGGTTTGAGAAGACCCCGAAAGCAGATCCATCCTTGGAAAGTTTCTGGACTGGTTTCAGGTTAGCTTTCTTGCATGACAGGGCATCTGAAGGGATGTCCGTACCAAGCCACTCAGGGAGAAACCAGCATCAAGGGAGAGGCGCCTGAAGGTTAGAAGGAACCGATTTCTGGGAAAGAAATCACTTTAAGGATTTTGTATGTCAGCAAAAAGGACAGTGCACTTGCTTAGAGGTAATCATTTCACTCTTGGCACCCAGCATGTTTCTTTATGCTGCAGTAATGTCGGTGACAGCACTTTTCCTGTCTGGTGCCTGAGGAAGGGCTGATGGCTCTGCTCCCATGTGCTTGTTGGTAGGAGGTGAAGAATGAGATGTTTTTTGACTGCTCCAAATGCTTAAGAAAAGACAAATCGAAACCTCCCAGGTCTCTTACCAATTCCTCCTATCAGCTACTGGCTCCCTCAGCATTTCAGGCCTCCTGGCTTCCAACCAGGCCTTTGTGTTCTAAGGTAAACGGTTACATTGTCTCCCTTGTTACCCTCTCTCACATCTGATTGTCCACATGGATAATTTCTTCAGTCCTAGTCCTTTGTGCTCAATTCTGTAGCTTCTTTCTTGCCAAACTCTGGTTTATTATCTCCTCTTCCTTCTCTAGAAAGTCTTCTCTGACCACCTTCTGGAAGTGTCCTTAAACCTTCCTCATCCTCCCCAGCATGGGTGACTAGACTTCAGCCAAGATCTGTTAGTGATGTTCCTGTTTCTGTGTCTTGTTTTCTGTCATCCAGGGAATCTCCCCATATAGATATTACTTGTCTCATTAACTCTGTATACACCCATGTGGCCTCCAGTTTCTCCAGTCAGAGAAGTCATTGACTGGCTTTCTCTTGCTTGAAAAGTTAACCAGCATTAACAGGTGACAATAAAGAGAGATTTAGAAGCTGTTGGCTTCCTTGATCACTTTCTTCCTCCCTCAATCCTTCCTTTCCACCCGTCCTTCTGTCCTCAAATGCTGGCTGGGTATCTGCTATGTACTAGGTACTGCTCTAAGTTACCATGCTTCTCCCTGTATATAACTTATACTCAACGCTCTTTCTGAGTGGTAGTTTAGATATTGGTTTGCTATGGGAAATTACTTAATCAAATGTTCCCAAACACTGTCAAAAGTGTAGACGTTTCTGGGCTTCCCTGGTAGCACAGTGGTTAAGAATCCTCCTGCCAATGCAGGGGTCACGGGTTCAAGCCCTGGTCCAGGAAGATCCCACCTGCCATGGAGCAACTAAGCCTGTGCACCACAGTTACTGAGCCTGCACTCTAGATCCCATGAGCCACAACTAATGAGCCCATGTGCTGCAGCTACTGAAGCCTACACGCCTAAAGCCTGTGCTCTGCAACAAGAGAAGACACTGCACCGAGAAGCCCGCGCACCACAACGAAGAGTAGCCCCCGTTCACCACGACTAGAGAAAGCCTGCGTGCAGCAACAAAGACCCAAAGCAGCCAATCAATAAAAATAAATAAATAAATAAATTTAAAAAGTGTAGAAGTTTCTGATCAAGTACAGAATTAGGATTTCTCTTCTTTGTTAGCCACTCTCCTCATTATTGGTATCGCTGCTTATCATTGGTCCACCTTTCAGAACTTGATAAAGAAGAGTTGTTTTGTGTCTCATCCTGAGATGAGCAGTTATTCCAGCTCAACTATAATTTTATTTTATTTTATTTTTAGGAAATTTATTTATTTATTTTACTGACTGTGTTGGGCCTGTGTTGGGTCCTCTTTGCTGTGTGCGGGCTTTCCATAGTTGCAGTGAGCAGGGGCTACTCTTCATTGCGGTGCACAGGCTTCTCATTGCAGTGGCTTCTCTTGTTGTAGAGAACAGGCTCTAGGCTCACGGGCTTCAGTAGTTGCAGAGCATGGGCTCATTAGTTGTGGCTCACGGGCTCTAGAGCGCAGGCTCAGTAGTTGTGGCGTGCAGGCTTTGTTGTTCCGTGGCATGTGGCATCCTCCCAGACCAGGGCTTGCACCTGTGTCCCCTGCATTGGCATGTGGATTCTTAACCGCTGTGCTACCAGGGAAGCCCTCAACTATAATTTCAGTGTTTACTGAAGAACTTGAAGGATGGGAGTGGGGAGACTAGATATTCCACCCAAAAACAGAAGCCACGGTTCTTGCCTTCACGGAACTTAAAGTTTAACAAATGAGACAGAAAACATCATTTCTCCTACTGTCATATATAAACACACACATGTGCTGGTTTATACAATTAGACATCATTGAAAAACTAAATGGTTACGTGAAATGGAGCAAAGACGTCATCTCAGGTGGAGTTAATAAAGAAAGGCTCTTCGGAGGAAAAGGTTGTGAGCAGCTGGATTTTGATGGGAGACTGTGGGAAGTAGAGGCTGTGAAGACAACATTCTAGGGGACAGGACATAATAATCACAGGCTTAGACGTAGGAATGAGTAGGGGTGTGGGAGTTGGTGAATAGGTTATCTTGGCAGAAGCACAAGGTCCAAGCAGGAAAAATAAAAAGAAATAGGTTCAATGAGAGATTAGGGTGGAATTGGTGGAGATGACCAGCCTGGGTCGATGTATCTTCCCAGCTGGAGGCGGGGGAATAAATAAAATAACTTTAGGAGGACTGAAATGTTTATTCTTCCCCCTCACTTTTGAGAAAAAGGATTAAGGCTTTTGGAACTCTACTATTTGACCTAAGGGCTCTGCTAACATGCGGGAAGGAACAGGGGCCAACTATAAGATAAGCCTAAAGGTCTATTTTTTTTGGTTTTTTCAAAATATTGCTTAAATTTCAGCAGTAATTATTTATTCACAAGAATTCTGCACTTCACTTTGCTTGGTTCTATTCTGGAATTATAGAGTGACCCTACAGAAATTACCTTACCCAGTCAAATGCTTCTTGCATCCTTCAGTCTACCCATTTTTCCTGTATAACAAGGTTTCAGGGTAAAGCAAAGAAACTTTCACACCTGGTATCTGTCCATTGACCTTTACCTTTCTAGATTGACGCTGCTTGAGGGGAGGAAATATTCTCGGAGAAACTGCCTTTGAATTTTGCCAGCCTGTTAGAAGGAGATCTTCTAAATCTGGGTTAACTACCACAGGGGGAGGAGAGTCCCGGCACTAGCTTCCATGACTTTTAGGATATTTCCACCTTGGACCTCTGCTGGAATTTCCTCTGAAGCAGAAGGAAGGGATGGCCATTTTGCATATAATGCTTAAATACGAACGAGAGGGAAAAGATATTCTTCCCTTCAGTATATTTAGGTTTAAAAGACAAAATGGCAAGAAAAGAATTAAATTGTGTAGAGAAAGAAACAATAGAATTACCAAAGGAAGAAGAACTTCCCAACAGAATGGATTATTGAGATGATTGGAAGAAATTGTGGTGCTCGCTTTGGCAGCATATATACTAACATTGGAATGTGGGGACTTTCCTGGCAGTCCAGTGGTTAAGACTCCACCTCTCCACTGCAAGGGGTGCGGGTTCCATCCCTGGTGGGGGAATTAAGGTCCTGTAGGCTGAGTGGAGCAGCCAAAAAAAAAAAAAAAGGAATGATACAGAGAAGATTAGCATGGCTCCTATGTAAGAATGACATGCAAATTCGTGAAAGAAATTGTGTATTTCCTTTTCTCGGAGGAGCTAGAAGAATTGGGTCAATTACCAACTGTCTGCATGATTTTGGAGGCAATGGAATGCATGTGGGGTCCTCCAAAGTTGTCTTCAGGCCTAAGACTCAGTGATTTCAGAACAGGACATAGAGGGAAGAAACCAGAGTGACTTGAACCCATCTTTTCATACCTCTCTTCCCTCTGCGGAGGTAAAGTAATGTGAATTTATTTCACTTTTTTTTTGGTATCACTAATTACATTTTGAGCTTATATATTTATTTGGGAATCTGTTTAATGGTGGTCTCTACCACTAGATCGTAAGCTACATGCAAGGCTTGTATTTATTTTGTGCATCATTTTACACTCAGCATTTAGCACAGGACTTAGCACATATTAGCCAGTCAACAAATGAAAGAATGACGTGTGCCTCTGCTCTCAACCACTGACTTAGATAATGAGAAGTGCCTACTTTCCAGGGGCTGGGAGGATTCTATACTATGGCAAGTGGAGGGATCAGAGATGAGCCACAGAGACTGCCATCAGATCTCCCCAGGTGAGGGTGGCAGATCTAGGGTAGATCCTTTGTTGATGTCCTCTGCCCATCACTGGCTGCATCTTATCATAGGACCTCGGGCACAGGCCAGGGAGTGATCCAGGGCTGGCGGTGGGAGGAGGTGCGTTCTGGCTATCAGAATAGACATCTTATCCCAGCTGTGGTTGTTCCAGATGTGGCAGGTTTCCCAGCCCACTGACCTGCAGGGCACTGTAGGGGGGTTGGTGGCATGAGTCAGAGAGGAATGTGGGGCTGGTTGTTTGGGAGTTTTACTCTGCGAGGAGAAGCCGGTTCCCCATGCCTGTCAGTTCTCTAATGGCATCTCCTGGGCAGAGCCTAGAAACAATCAGTTGAAGACAGACTGAGCACCCACACTCTTGTGAATCTCCTAGCACGTTGGCAGGAGAAGAACTTAAATGGACTTTAATGGGCAGAGTACAATCCATAGACCTGCAAAATATCACAGAGTGTTTCAAATGAAAGGAAGTTTGAGAGATCATCTTATCCACACTTCTGTCTTCAATCCAGATAAATAAAAATCCCTCCCCTTGAAGATTTTTCTGAGCTATAACATGGTAGCCATACCAGGGCAGTGGAAGCTCAGTGTAAATTCTCCAAGCTCCCATTTCCTCATTCCCCTGGTGGGACTGAATGGACACACAAGAGAGGTCCTCACGTCTACTTCCCTCTACGCTCTGCTTCTTCAAACAGCGCTCAGCGGTGGGACACGGCTGCAGGTGTGGAGAGGCCCTCATTCTTGGTTCTTACTGGAGAGGGGACCTATGAACCTTGTAAATGTGATGACATCGGCAATGACAGACTCTTCAGCCGCCTGCTAGTCTGTAATTGAAGCCAGGAATTCAGCACACGCTTGGACACACCCAGCCTTCACTATAGGTTCCCAGAAGCGGGTTCCTGCACAGCCACCAGGCTGGGAGGACCCTCACTTAACCAGCCTTCCCTGACAAGCTCCAGGGCCTCAGAGCTGAATCCTAAATTCCCAAACCAAGCAATAATTTTATCCCTGTTTCTCTTTCCATTCCTAGCTGTGCCTAAACTGTTCTTGCAAGTTATTCCCAGTTGCTAAACTCCGCAGTAAGTGAGATCCACTCTCCACGGTAGTGTAATGGGATGTTCTTTCATTTTCATTTAGCCGAAATCTTTTTAATTACAATCAGAGCCTAAAACCCATCAAGCCAGAAAGCTTCTACACTGCTTTAAAGCCCCAGGCAAATAGGTCGGGGATTTTTCCTGCTGTTCTCCACCTCTCTCCATAATGAGATGCTTTGTTTCCATGAATTAATCGGCCCTGATCCAGAGTTTCAGACTCTGTGACAGGACATTTCAACCCTCCCTCTGCCTCCAGGCAGGACTCAATTAACTCATCCCAGACTGAAGACTGTCTCCTCTAGACCTTGTTTCAAGATTTCCTGAATCTTCAGCTTGTCCCTCTTGTCTAATCTTAATTTCCTTTGTCAATTCCAACCCATTACTTCTCATTGTGGAAAGGGAGATCCAGGGACTTCCCTGGCAGTCCAGTGGTTAGGACTCGGCACCTCCACTGCCGGGGGGACCTGGGTTTGATCCCTGGTTGGGGAAATAAGATACCCCAAGCTGCGAGGGGCATAGACAAAAAAAAAAGAGAGAGAGAGATCTATGTCTCTCATAACTTTCCAGCTAAAAGTGTCTCAGTTCTTATAAAGTTTCTCACAAGTTAGTTTGGTTTCGTGGCTATCTTGCTTATACCAGAAGAGGAAAGTTAGTGTTATTTGAAATTTGCCTCGTGATCTGAGCGTCGTGGACCTGAGCTAGTAGTCCAGATTTTCGTCACTATTGTTATTGGGCCTCACCCCCAACATATCTCATCCTTCCTTTGGACTGAGACTTCAGATGTGGTCTGGCATCCCAGGCATCTGCCTTTCCTAACTCTGCATTTCCTTTGTGTTTCAAATCCTTCCAATCCCCTTAGCGGGCGAAGTAAAGAGCTTCATTCAGCTGGCCGCAAGAGCTGCCCTCACCTCAATATCTTCAAATACGAAGTCCAGATAAGAAAAGCCCTGAGGAGCATACAGGGGACCAGCATCAACGTGTAGAGGGTTGTGTAATAGCACAGAAGTCAAGAACCCCAGAGTTCTAGTGCGGGTCTTAACCTTGGGCAACCCATTAACCTCTCTGGACTTTCAGTTAATTATTTGGACAAGAAAGTGTTGCATTAGGCCATCTCTAAGAATGCTTTAATTTGTGTTTTCCTTTCTTTCTTGGTGTCCTCCAAAATTATGGACAGAACTCTACAAGCAGGGAAATCACAGAATAGAAGAATGAATTAAAAGACATAATTGGAACTCACAGAGGAAGAACCATGTGAAGATCAGGGAGAAGATGGCCACTTACAAGCCAAGGAGAGAGGCCTCAGAAGAAGCCAAACCTGCCAAACCTTGATCTTGGATTTCTGGCCTCCAGAACTAAGAAACAAATTTCTGTTTAAGAAAAAAAAAAAGATCTAACTAGTGGGGGGTGGGGATCCATTTAATGTGTAGGCAGTGCTGGTGGTGATGATTGGAAATTTGTAGCAAGAGTGAGAGAGGGCTCCTGTACCTTCTTACCCTCTTGCAGTCTTACAGAAATTGCTGTGATATGTTTTAGAGGGTAGGGAAGTGGCTATGACCTAAGCCTTACATCCTTTCACAGTGACCCTGTATCCTAGAAATATGCTTATTCTACTGCTGGAAGGTGGGTCCAACCTCACTAGAGTCATTAAAAAAGACACTACATTAAGCTCTTACTCATTTCTTCCTTAGAAACTCCCAAGTCCTATGTGAATAAAAAAGAAGACTATTTCCATTTGGAACTAAAAAAAAAAATCTTCATTTTCTAAATGGAACTCAAGTTTCTTCCAAGATGTATTGGTTGTTATGCTTCATAACAATCCCTGTAAAATAAAAGGCCATAAAACCTAGTAGTTTATAAGGTTATGTGGCCGTGAATGTGTGTGTGTGCGTGTGTGTGTGTGTGTGTGTGTGTGTGTATAATTCACATGATTACCACTGTAGACTAGAAGAGACCTAGAAAATGTTTTGCTGACCATGTCACTTACCCTAAGCAGGGACAGATCCACATTAAACAACTGGACCATTTAGATTTTTTAAAGGGGATCCCTGAAGAGCTGAAGGAGGTGGGGTGGGGTGGGGGAGATGAGTATTTATTAAATGCCTACTCTATGCTGGGTATCGTAAAAGACTATATACCATATTTACCTAAATATAAGGTTTAAAGTTTTATCTTTCCAAAATAAGTTCTCAGAAAAATTGGTTTATATATGAATCCTTGCAAAGTGTCATATTGTAGAATACATCTTCAATTACTTGATTTTGCAAAATTAGGTTCTTTTTTGGGAAGACACATTAGCCGACAAAACAACAAACAAATGAAAACTCCAAAAGCAAAAAACAGAATTGATGCTAGCTTGAATTTCTTATAGAGGCTATTTGATGGAATCTGTTAAAACAAAATACAAACCACTTCGGTTTCTGGGAAAAGGGCAGCCTATATTATTTGAATCAACTTTCCTGCTGAAAACAACTAAAAATGCTGGATAAAATATTTAAAACATCTTAAAAGCATCAAAGAGCTGACAAGATAGTAAAGAAATATCAGACCAAATCTAATGGAAAGTGAAAATTCAAAGTGGTAAGTGGAACAAAGAGGCCAGTTTTGACCAGAAGGTATTTGCTGATCAAGGCAAACTGGCTGGTCTCAGAAGTTAAAACTTAGGGTTGGCTAAAGCGAGGAGTCTAATAGGAGACCCTTTCCACATTACACTGAAGAATCAAAGGGTTACACCTTCAAGGTAAGGGTGAAACAGAAGTAAATCTAATTTTTCTTCTCCCTCCTGAAAGACTGCACGAAAGTGTTCCTCGTGCTGAGCAGAGAGGGGGAAAAATTCCGAGCCAGCTTCATTTGTAGCCAAATTTGCATTACCCAGGTAATCAAGGAAAACCCGAAACCTTGAATTTAGTTTAAAATGATGCCAGGCAAGTAATTCCCTAGGTACCTGGCAAAGGTAAATGCAAATCTTCCCTCAGTGAAAGCACCTTAATCTTAACCTTCAAAAATACTCACAAGTAATTCTTCAAAGGCAATAAATAAGCAAGCACACACAGAAGGAAGGCACCTTGAATGAGAATCAGCAAAAACAATAGACAGCAGAAACAGATTCACTACAAATTCAGACACTGAAACTCTCAGCAATATATTATAAAACAAGTTTGAAAATAGTTACAGGGAAAATATGAAAAGTGACCTAGTGGATTTGAAACAGAATCAAGTAGAATGAATCTAACAGCTGATTGGATCCAGTTGAAGAGAGAATTGACAAACTAGAAGATATGTCAGGAGAAATCCAGAATGCAGCACAGAGAGACAAAAATATGAAACTATGAAGAGGGTTGAGAGATATGGAGGATATGGAGAGATATGAGAAGACCTAGCATATGTTAATTAAAGTTCAAAAACAAAAGGAGAGAAAGAATAGGGCCGAGGCGATATTTGAAGAGTTAATTACAGAATTTTCTGACTGATTAGTTACTAAGAAGCCCAATGAGTTCTAAACAAGTTAAATAAAGAAATCCACACCTAACATGTGTCAGTGGAACTGCAGAACATGAAAAATGAAGAGAAAAAGATAATAAGAAGCCAGGTAAGAGGCCTGCTTCTGGCCACAAAAAAGTGGCTGGAACATATTCTCCCACTGTAAACAACTAGAAAAGATATATTAAAAGCTATTTTCAAATATTGAGACAAGAGGCAATGCAGGACTGTGATCCCTGAGAGAGGGAAACAAATAAGGTGAACCCTATAATTACCCTGGATTCCAACCTGGATGCAATTTTGAAACAGCAGCAGCCGAGAGAGTGGGCATCCAGCAGAGTATGGTGGTCGTGCTAAGCTGAGATAGAAAGTGGAGTTCAGGGAAACGGAGGCAGCTAGAACTGGTGGGTCAGAATATTTCAGAGGAGGGAGCTATGCAGAGAAAGAGCTCCAGAAGTCTGCCTACAATCTCCTGGAGTTTTTGGATGAATACTAATTTGTGCCTGGGTAGGGTAAAACCCCATGATGCTGAGCAAAGAACAACAGCAGGTAAGTGTAAGTTGGACAACTCCTAGAGTTTACACAGGGCTGGAAGACATTCAGATTCCGTCCACCCAGAGTAGGGACATCATTGAACACCTGGAGTAATCAGTAGAAACTTCAGAAGGATGATGCCTTAGTATTAAGGCTAAACCAGCCCAAAGTCATCCCTGACAGTCCATGTATGTTCCCACAAGGACTCGTACACAAGTGTTCACAGCAGCTTTATTCATAAAGCTAAAAACTGGAAACAACTCAGGTGTCCATCATCTGATAAATGGATGACAGTATGGACACAATGAGATACTCCTAGCAGCAAGAAGGAATGAACTATCAGCACATGCAACTTCAGAATATTAGGGACATATATTCATATTTGTTTCCTCACATTATTCTACTAGAGTTGTTATGTTTTTCTTATTTATTTGCAGGAGTCTCGTGTACAGTCTAGATAGATGCTACTCAGAGTGTGGTTCATGACCAACAACTGGCATTACCTGGAGCTTGTAAGAAATGCAGAATGTCAGCCCTGCACCAGACCCACCAAATCAAGAGTCACATTTTAACAATATTCCCCAGATGTTTATTCTTTTATGTTTCAAAATGTGCCTCACCTAACCCATTATTTCAGTATTTGGTAAATTCTATATTCACCTACAATCATATCCTTCTTGACTTAAAATTTTTAATTGTACCTACCCTCTAAATTTTATTTTTATACATAAAGATCACTACTGTCATAAGTCAACCTCTCATCTCTTCCCTGGGCCAACTTTGACTTCATTTTGCCTTAGGGAGAAGAATTTAGGAGTGGGTTCTTATCCTGTGACTACAAAATTGTTCTGTACAAAATCACATCTGAACACCTCTCTATAAGCATTCTAGTATTCTTGTGCTCCCAGTGCCAAAGAGTAGAGCCCTGTCCTCTGATGACAGAGATATAAAAGTACAAATGAATTTATCTACAAAACAGAAATAAGAGTTACATATGTAGAAAACAAACTTATGGTTACCAGGGGGTAAGGGGGGGAGGGATAGATTGGGAGATTGGGATTGACATATACACACTCCTATGTATTGGGATGGCCAAAAGTTTCGTTCGTTTTTTTTTTTCGGTAAGATGGCTCTAGTAGCACTTAATTGTCTTTAACTTCATTTGGAACAGTTTTGTTAGATTGTATGTGACAGTTGTCACATCAGCATGCATTTAACAAAAGACTTAAAGTTGGTGAATTTTTGTGTAGCCATTTTAATATTGAAGATGGAAGAAAAAAGCAACATCTTCAACCTGTTATGCTTTATTATTTCAAGAAAGGTAAAAACGCAACTGAAACACACAAAACAAATTGTGCAGTGTATGGAGAAGGTGCTGTGACTGATCAAACATGTCAAAAGTTTCATGCTGGAGGTTTCTCACTGAATGATGCTCAATGGGAGGGTAGACCAGTTGAAGTTGATAGCTATTTAATTGAGAACAATTGACATTATACCCTGCGGAAGATAGCTCACATAGTCAAAATACCCAAATCAAGCACTGAAAATCATTTGCACTATGTTGGTTATATGAATCACTTTGATGTTTGGGTTCCACATAAGTGAAGTGATAAAAACCTTCTTGACTGTATTTCTGCATATGATTCTCTACTTAAACATAATGAAAATGTTCCATTTTTAAAACAAATTATGAGGGGCGATGAAAAGTGGATAATGTATGATAATGTGGAATGGAAGATATTGTGAGACAAGTGAAATGAATCACCACCAACCACAACAAAGGCTGGTCGTTATCCAAAGAAAGTGATGTTGTGCATATGGTGAGATTGGAATGGTGTCCTCTATTTTGAGCTCCTTCCGGAAAACCAAACAGTTAATTCCAACAAGTACTGCTCCCAATTAGACCAACTGAAAGCATCATTCGACAAAAAGTATCTGGAATTAGTCAACAGAAAATGCATAATTTTCCACCAGGATAATGCAAGACCACGTGTTTCTTTGATGACCAGGCAAAAACTGTTACAGCATGGCTGGGAAGTTCTGATTCATCTGCCATATTCACCAGACATTGCACCTTCAAATTTCCATTTATTTCGGTCTTTACAAAATTCTCTTAACAGAAAAAGTTTCAATTCCCTAGAAGACTGTAAAAGGCACCTGGAACAGTTCTTTGCTCAAAAAGATAAAAACCTTGGGGAAGGGACTTCCCTGGTGGCACAGTGGTTAAGAATCCGCCTGCCAATGTAGGGGACACGGGTTCGATCTCTGCTCCAGGAAGATCCCACATGCCGTGGAGCAACTAAGCCCGTGTGCCACAACTACTGAGCCTGCGCTCTAGAGCCCGTGAGCCACAACTATTGAGCCTATGTGCCACAACTACTGAAGCTGCAGGCCTAGAGCTCCTGCTCCGAAACAGGAGAAGCCGCCACAATGAGAAGTCTGAGCACCTCAACAAAAAGTAGCCCCCTGCTCGCCACAACTAGAGAAAGCCCGTGTGCAGCAATGAAGACCCAAGGCAGCCAATAAATAAATAAATAAATAAAATTAGCAAAAAAAAAAAAAAAGGCACCAAAAAAAAGTTTTGGGAAGATGGAATTATGAAGTTGCCTGAAAAATGGCGGAAGGTAGTGGAACAAAAGGGTAAATATGTTGTTCAATAAAGTTCTTGGCGAAGATGAAAAATGTGTCTTTTATTTTTATTTAAGAACCCAAGGCACTTTTTGGCCATCCCAATATAAAATAGATAACTAATAAGGAACTACTGTAGAGCACGGGAACTCTACTCAACACTCTGTAATAGCCTATATGGGAAAAGAATCTTAAAAAGAGTGAATATATGGGGCTTCCTAGGTGGCGCAGTGGTTAAGAATCTGCCTGACAATGCAGGACACACCGGTTCAGTCCCTGCTCCAGGAAGATCCTACGTGCTGCAGAGCAACTAAGCCCATGTGCCACAACTATTGAGCCTGCACTTTAGAGCTCGTGAGCCACAACTATTGAGCCCATGTGCTGCAACTACTGAAGCACATGCGCCTAGAGCCCATGCTCCGCAATGAGAGAAGCCACGGCAGTGAGAGGCCTGCACACCACAACAAAGAGTAGCCCCCACTTGCCTCAACTAGAGACCCAACACAGCCAATAAATAAATAAATAAATTTATTTTTAAAAATGAATATATGTGTGTGTAACTGATTCACTTTGCTTTATACCTGAAACTGACACAACGTTGTGAATTAACTATACTCCAATGAGAATTATTTTAAAAAAAGAAGAAACCAAAGGATTACAAAAAAAGTGATGAAAGTTAGTCCCTGACTTTTGGGATCTCCCAGTCTAAGATCTAGTTTGGGAAAGTGCTGTCTTTCTCTCTGTCTCCCTCTCTCTCTCTCTTTCACAAACACACACACACAGACACACACACACACACACACACAGCAATAAAAGACTTAAGAACACTTAATAAGGTAATATTTCAAAAGTGGCAAAGCAGCATAATGAAACTATATTTGTAGCTGCTGAGCAGTCACAGAGCAATAGAGTTGTCACTACTGGGTTGAGTTAACAAGGGAAGTCTTCCAACAAAAAGGGAGTTTTATGTGGAGTTTAGACAAACCAAAGTTTAAGTCATTACTGTGCAGTTTATTAGCCATATAAACTTGGGCAAAATGCCTAATCTTTCCAAATACCAGGTAACTCTTTTGTAAAATGTAGATAATAATACCTGCCTTAAAGGTTTTTAAAAAATGTTAACTGAGATGATATATGCAAAATCTTTAGCACAATGCCTGACACATAGTGAGTATCCAAGAAATCTTAGCTACTATTACTTTCATAAGGAGAGAAATTTATGTCACTGGAGAGGAGCATTTTTGACATAAAGGCCTAAGGTTTTGCATTAGTATGTCACATATGAAAAAGAAGAAACAAGGAACTTGAACCAGAGAAGAGATTCCATTTAGAAAGCCATTAGATGGAGGGGTAGGAGGTGGAGAAGGGGTAAAGCAGCACAAGGAGTGAATCAAGGCCAAACTGAGGAGCTTTGATTTGATATTATGAACAACAATAGCTACTGCATAACAGGGGGATCCCATTAAAACAGCCTTTCCAGATTGTTGCTATCTTACCAGTAACTGGTTAACTTAAAGAAGGAATACACAATGGAATATTACTCAGCCATAAAAAAGAATGAACTAATGCTGTTCGCAGCAACATGGATGGACCTAGAGATTATCATACTAAGTGAAGTAAATCAGGCAGAGAAAGACAAATACCATATGATATTGCTTATATGTGGAATCTAAAAAGAAATGATACAAATAAACTTATTTACAAAACAGAAATGGACTCACAGACATAGAAAAACTTATCGTTACCGAAGGGGATAGATGGGAGAGGGATAAATGAAGAGTTTGGGATTAAAATACACACACTACTATATATAAAATAGATAACGAACAAGGACCTTCTGTAGAGCACAGGGAACTATACTCAGTGTCTTATAATAACCCATAATGGAAAAGAATCTAAAAAATAATATATATGTGTACTTATATATATACATATATATATATATATAACTGAGTCACTTTGCTGTACACCTGAAACTAACACAACATTGTAAATCAACTATATTTCAATACAAATTTAAAAAATAAAGAAGGGAAAGACCAGACATATGAAAGCATGAAAGATGGACCAGGTTTAGGACTATAAAAATAACAAAGGGGGTATGCCAGATTCAGCCTCTGGCTGGGGTACCTGTTGCTGGGAGGCTGAGGAGCTCAGTTACAGCTGCACGAGGGCCCTCATGTAACTTGTGGGCGTGAGCTGACTGCCCTCGCCTTACACTTGTGCTCTGCACCTTTTGTCCCCCACCCTGGGGCTTCCCTGCTTCTAATGATGCTTGAGAAGATTGTGGACAGCACGTGCGCTTGTGCACGCCACACACACACACACACACACACACACACACACACACGTATACACACATACCTGAGGTAGTTAACACCTCGAGGGACAAAAATTGAATAATGGGAGCTGGCAGTTAAATGTTTTGCTTCTTTACCCTAGACAGACTGGGGATACAGTTGCTTCACGTGGGCTGTTTGAAGACATCCTCCCATGCGAAGCAACAACTTTTCAAGAAGCCATGGCAAGCTATGTAACACAATCCTTTTTTAAATATTTTTGGCTTTGTTGGAACCTCATTGCTGCACGTGGGCTTTCTCTAGTTGTGGTGAGCAGGGGCTACTCTTCGTTGCGGTGCATGGGATTCTCATTGCAGTGGCTTCTCTTGTTGCGGAGCATGGGCTCTAGGTGCGTGGGCTTCAGTAGTTGCAGCTCGTGGGCTCCGTGGTTGTGGCGCACAGGCTTAGTTGCTCCGAGGCATGTGGGATCTTCCTGGACCAGGGATCGAACCTGTGTCCCCTGCACTGGCAGGCGGATTCTTAACCCCTGCGCCACCAGGGAAGGCCCCCACAAGCCTTTTGATGTGCTCTTTTTTCCTGCTTTGCGTTCCTCATCCTTCACTCTTGCTTCCCTGGGATTGTACTCTTCAGTAAAGTATTATCATATAAACATCTGCTTCAGGCTCTGATTTCTAGAGCCAAGAAATCAGAAGAGAGAAGAGGAGAATCTGAGAGATAGTAAGGTAGAAGAATGTGAAGGGTTTGCTAGTGGCTTGACTGTATAAGGCAAAGATTAGGAGGAATTTAAAAATGAGCTCCCAGTTTCCAAAAACTGGCAGGCTGGGGATGGAGTACTCTTCATAGCATTGAGGAAATGGAGAAAAAAGAGTCATCTCTACTGCTTCGTATGTGGGAGTGTAAGCTGCCTCTATCACAAATAGATGGTTCAAAAGTCTCTGGTCTCCCAGGTCAGAGTCGTCTCTCTGTGTCCTCTTATCACTATTTGATGTATGTACATTTGCAACAGGGTTGGGACAAGCTGGGTTTGGCTCTCAATCCATTTTATGGTGTAAAGTAATAAAATAAAATAAAATAAAATAAAATAAAATAAAATAAAATAAAATAAAATAAAATAAAATAATAGAAAGGAATGTAGTCAGGATGACAGACTATGAAATCATCTACCCTAACTTCAGTTTAACAACTTAAAAACCTAATGAATGAACAACAGGACCATTTCAAAAAAAGAAAAAGAGCAGACTGAAACAGCAAAACTGTTTGTCTAAACTGGACTATACTGGGTCCAAAGAAATACCTTCCCCCAAACAAGCAGGTTATGAGGGAGGAGGTTTCTCTTGAAGGGCATTCAAATATCTTTTTTCCCAGCCCATTTATCAAGTATTAGACCCAATTGTGAGTGGACCCCATATGAGGTTCTCTGCAGGGGGGCACTAAAGAAAAATCAGGCATCCAGCATCATCTGAAGACATGAAATATGGCAGGAGGTACAGGCCACGTGAGCATGAAATAAACCAGAGTACTTATACAGAGCAAGCAAGTCTAGAACAGACTGATGTATGAAGCCACTTTCCACTCCCAAGTAGCTCAAATTTCATGTGCTCAAAAGTAGAACTCATCTATTTCCTCTAAACCTGCTCTTTCCTTTGCAGACCCCACTTCAGTTGAGGGCATCCAGTTGCCTCTGCCAGAAACCTGGTCATCATTCCTGACTCCTTCCTTTCCTTTCTCTCTCCACCATTGTTTAAAACAAATCCTCTCCTTTTCACTCTTAAATACTTCTCAAACCTACCTCTAGGGCAGGCAGTCTGTATTCACGGGAGTCCAGGCTGTCTTCCAGTTTATTTATTTATTTATTTATTTATTTATTTATTTATTTATTTTTGTATAAGTGATGACAGAATTTATTCATTCCATTATTCAACATTTTTTTTTTTTTGGTCGCACTGCTTGGCTTGTGGGATCTTAGTTCCCTGACCAGGGATTGAACCTGGGCCCTCAGCAGAAAAGCACAGAATCCTAACAACTGAACCGCCAGAGAATTCCCAGTCTTCCAGTTTAGAGATCCCCATGGTGAGGAGTCCTTTCAGACTCACATTCCTTTTCTAAGTGAGAGACATACAGTGACTTTCAAACCTAACAAAACCCAAAGCTGATCTGCACCCTTCCATCTACAAGAAATTAGCATAGGCGCTTGAAGATTACAGTGTATGTCAAGCCACACAGCAGAGAGAAAAGGTTGGTGAGGGGCCCAAGGACCCTGCAGAATGTCAGTACATCTGCATTTTATTGGACATTGTTAAGTTCTCCAAGATTTGGTGCTGCATGTGCTGGTGGTGGGATAGTCACCTGCCAGGGCTTTGGGGAGCAGAAAATTGAATACATGAGCTTGATATTCAAATAAAGTAGTCTGGCACCTAAATTACCTGGATAATTACCTCCTTGTGGTCTAGGGCTACCTAATCCCCATACTCCTGGAGCCACAGGAAATCTGAAAGTCATAATTGTCTGTGAGAAACTGAATGGGGTATCTGAAGGGGTGTCTGCCTGCATAGGAAATGAAAACAGACTGTTCAAAGTGGCAAATGAGTAATGTGTTCATTGGGGCAGGCAAAAAAAAAAAAAAAACAGGATGGGCGTGAGCCAGGGGGAGCTCTGATAATTTTCTCATTCTGCCTATTTTTTGAATGTGGCTTGATTCATTCCCAAGTAATTCTATTCAATATACACTTACCCCAGCATCGCCAATAATTAAATCTCCATCCTGTAGGAAGCATTCCCTAGTTCTCCTCACCCAGTATCGGCTTCTTGTTCCTTCTGTGTTTCCATAGCATCAGGGGACTCAGTCTGTGTGTATTTATTTGCACTACTTGTATGTTGCTTTGTAAGTGTTTTTGAGCCATTTTTCTATATGTGTGCCATGTTCCCGTAAGTGGATTTATGAAGAAAATCTCTTTAGTAGCCATTTTCCCTTTTTCTTTCATTTGCATTTTACAACTCTGCTCATTTGATATTGTCTCATAAAAATCTCCATGTAACTTTTTAATACCTTTATCCATACCTTGCCCTCTTTTTGTTGTTTGACTATAAGTATGAAATCAACACTACGTGTGCAGTCAGGACATGGTACATGTGCCGTTAGGTTTTTGCTCTACGGAAGATCTGCTTTAAGACAACATCTCTAGGAAATCTTTGCATCTAAAAGTCTGGATTCCCTGTGCATCCTCTGTGTCATTGCCACCGTGCACAATAAGCCCTACCCCTTCCCATTCCTACAAAACATTACAGACTTTGCCCTACTCTGCTCAGAAAATGCTGTCCCCTTCTGTGCTTCGCAAGTGAGGAAGAACTGTTTTAGACGTTCTCTGTCATTCTCTCTGCCCTTCAGACATTGCTCCACATCTTAAATTGTTAGACATCAATGTGTTCATGTTCCCATCTCCAAGCAGAACTCTGACCAGTAACAGGATGCAACACATCTCATGTGAAGGGAACTAATACTCAAAGATCATCCTTAATAGGCCAGGCCTATAATATATTTGATTTTATTAAAACCTTAAAACAATCCAAAGGGTAGATAGTACTCATCTCCATTTGGTGAATAAGGAAACCAAGGTTCAAAGATTTTAAGTAATAGTGTCATTGGGATTTGAACTCAGGCCTGACTGACTAACGATCTTTCTTATGAGCTTTCTTTTCATGTGCTGGGACTGACCTGAAGTCATGGAATTTTGAGTTTTTAGGGTTTTTTTTTTTTTTTTTTTCCAGCAGTGTAGGGTGTTGTTCTGAACCAGGGGCAAGGGTTATGGATATAGCCTATGTTCATGACGTAAAGGCACCGACCTGTGATAAAAGGGGTCTGCATATACTGGCAGCTGGTAAAATACTTTCACAGAGATTCTAATGATAACATAGATCTTTGTGTATGGTAGTTTACAATATCTAAATATTTCCCATCTATTGAACCCCTTTGATATTCACACTAAGCCCTCTGAAGGATGCAGTCCATACCAATTTTATATTTAAGAAAACTAAGAGGGAACAAAAAAAAAGTGTCAGTATTTACTGAGGAAAAGATTTCTCTCTCTCTTACACACACACACACACACACACACACACACACATACACACACACACAAACATACACACTACCTACTAGGGGCCTCTCATGGGGCTATGCATTTTCTCACATGCCACCTCTGTGAAACCGTATTATTTTATCCATCATGCAGATGAGGAAATGTTTGAGCGCTATGATGAAACACTGCACTTAGCACTATTTTCTAACAAGCTCAACTAATCAGCATCTAAGTCATCCTGGTGGGTGGGTATCAGAAAGCCTGCCCTAAAGACTAGCAAAGAGGAGGGTTGTTTCACTCAGGAAATATTTCCTCTGTCTAACTCAATTATTCCTTCTGCAGTTTCATTCTATTTCCTTGTGGTTTTTATTTTCCCAGAAAGAATCAAGAACTGCTGCCGGTGGTCCTGCAAATAATAAGTTTTCAGAGATTTGAAGCCCATTATGCTGTTGAAGACAGTTCTCTCCCAGTCCCCATCTTTTCATGTTAGAGTGGACTTAACTCTGAGTGTTCCTCAGTGGAGGCTCAGAGCTGTATGTAAGTAAGATCACTCTTTTTCATTCTCTGGACCCTGAAGATGTATTTCATGGGTCAAGAAGCCTTACAAGAAGCTACTGGCCTGCCCACCAATGGTGGGTATGAATGTGAATCGACCAGGTGGACAGAAGGCTGGTGTCCTATTTTTCACCACGCCTCCCTGTCTTTCACCTTCTCGCCTTCTTCCCCACAATTGAGGCCCCTTCCTTGCTTCTCTCCATAGATCTAGGTCCACTCCTTTTCTACCACCCTTTCCTGCTGCTTCATCCCCATATCTCCCACACAGGGAGATACACACATGGCATCTTGTGTATATCCCTTTTTTTTTTTTTTTAACTTTTATTTGCATTTATTTTTTTTGCAGCATTTATTCCCAGACCATAAGTTTTTGTTTCATCTGTTGCTTCTGGGATACCTTTTTCTTCTGTGCAACCTCCTCTTCTGGTTTAGGAACAATCTGTGCTTTTGCAGTAAGGATCATCTCATTGTGGCAGGGAGAGCGCATGTACGGGTTGATCCGACCATGAGCTCTGTGACTCCCGTGTCGCATCTTGGGAGCTTTGTTCACCTGGATGTGCTCAATAACCAGAGAATCTACATCTAAGCCCTTAAGTTCAGCATTGCTCTCTGCATTTTTGAACATGTGCAGTAAAAATTGAGCACTCTTTTTGGGCCACAGACCCTGCATCCAGCCCCACTGCTTGGCCTGGGCCCAGCTATCGACTCCACCATTGTAACGATGGAACGGCACACACGGCTCTGTAAAGTGACATCCTTCAGATACTTGGTGGCTTTTCGGATATGCATAACCTTAATGGCCTGGGCAGTTTCGCGGGTGTTCTTAAAGTGAACACGAAGATTTGAACCTCTTGATTTTCATGATTTTGTGGGGTTTTCTGGGTCAACTGAATAATGAACCATGTTTAGAGGTCACTTCAGGCCGCTTACCGGAAAAGCTGTCCCTTCATGTTAATCCTTTACTCCCTGCCTTGATTTTCCTCTGTTTCGTTTCTTCACATCTTTCCAGCGCTTGCCTCTGCAGCTCAAGAAAGTGCCTCCTGGTCTGTCCTTGTCTCTCTTTGTCTTGGTCTCTGTGTCATGAATGCTGTCCCATCTCCCCCATGGGACTAGACTCCACCTTTAGGAAGGGATTTCTTCCTGCCTCTGGATTTTCCCTCTGCTCCCTGAACACAAGGTGGTCATCTCAGGAGTCACTGACCTACACATCATCTGATGATCCTTCAAGTCAGTGAATTATTTCTTAAATTCCTATTTAAGGACTTGCTCTAATTCTGAATACGGATCTAGCATTTGTCAAGAATAAATTTTTCTTGCTTCTGACATTAACTCAGGGTGACAGAGAAAGTGTGAGGGAGAAAAACATGATTCTGGGGATGAACACAATTTCTTGGGCCAATTAACTGAGACAGTTCACATGTTTCTTATGTTTAAACTACTGGGTGATTAATTTAGGAAGTTTTATAGACAGTTTAATACCCTACTAGAATAAGGCATAAGCCAGTTTATATAAAAGAAGAGAGAAACAACCCTGAGATATATCTACATCTGCTGATGGCTATGACAAATGAAAGATGGAGACATTAAAGAAATTTCCAGGGACTTCCCTGGTGGTCCGGTGGTAAAGAATCTGTCACGCAGTGCAGCGGACGTGGGTTCGATTCCTGGTTGGGGAACTAAGCCCACACGCACCATAGCTACTGAGCCTGTGTGCCTCAACTAGAGAAGAGAAAACTTGCACACTGCAACTAGAGGGAAGCCCACATGCCCACGAAAGATCCTGAGGGCCTACCCCAGACTTCAAGCAGCCATAAATAAATAAATAAATAAATAAATAAATAAATAAAATTTCCATAAATTATACAGTTTACAATGTGGTACAAATAGTCACCTCTTAAACTTTGGCATGTCAATTACCTTCAGGAAATTTAAAAACCTAACTGCTTCTTGCCTGTCGACATGCATCTTGGCTGCCCTACCCTAGTCATTCCCAAATCAGCACTGCAAACTCTTTCACACGAATGCTTGTATACATTGTAATTGCTAAGGTATAACTCCTTGGTCAAAACCAAATTAAACATTTTTTCATTGTCTACTTCATTCTTATTAGCACAATTGATCAAGAGTTTCCTAAGATTAAACCAAGAGTGTTTATTGAGTACCTGGGATAGGTACGGCAGGAGTGACAAGGTGAGGTCAGTTCAAGGCCACAAAAGAACTAAATCATGTTACTTAAAGATGTGGCTCTCTGGATCAGCCCCAAACCTTCCCTGCCTACAGCCTGAAATGCCCATTCTGCTCCACACCTTTTCTCCCGACACACAGCTTACTCAGTCTTTCTGACCTGGCCTTGCCTATTCTCTGCTTTTCCACCTCGGCCTTTTTGGGACTGCTGCATGTACCTACTCACACAGGAAAAAGCTCTCTTCCTCCTCCCTTCTCTATTCCTCTCCTTTGGTCACTAGATGTACGTGTATAATGCTAAAAGTGCCTTCTAGTGTTGTCGACTCTGTGGTGTAATTGGTGATTTTAGTGGAAGGGAAACAGTGCTTTGATTCAAATAGCCCAACATAGATATGCCATCAGCTTGCTTTCTCTGTATGCTTTTGCCCCTATTATTTTGTCTCTTTGTAATCTTTCATGTATCATGTATCTACTATGTACTTATTGTGTGCCAAGAATTATATTTGTGGTTCAATAGTGACATGATGTTGCTATTTCTTTCTAATTATCAGATATTTTAAAAGCCTAAAGAAGGAAGGTATACTAGGGAAAACAGCTATCAGAGGAAGATGATTTTCCTCCTTATGCCTGGAGGTTTTATTATCTGCGGGGGGCAGGGAGGTGGTAAGAGGGTCCATACGCTGATCAGAGACTTCTTCCTCACCTTAGCTCCTGCCCTAGACGGTGGAGGTGGGGCTGGGATTGCCTGCATTCATAACCTCCCCCCCACCCCATACCGTCTCATCCTTATTTTTTTGCCCCAGTCCCCCGACCTCCATCAACCAAGAGGGAGTCTGTCACTGTAATTAAGCAGTCTGTAATCAACCAAGTCCCATTAAGAAATAATGAGGCCAGTAATGCAGAGGGTGCCATTGACCGGGGATTAGTGAAACTCAAGTGGTTTCCTACAGCTCCCCCACTTTCTGAGCAAGTGGCGGGGGTGGAGAAACTGTTGACTCAGCACTCCTAGCATTAATCCCTGGGCTCTTCCCAATACTCCTGAATTAAACTCCATGCTGAAGCTAGATGTGTTAGCTGGGACATGGATCCACTGTGTATGTGAGAGCCTTGCTTGCAGGGTCACATCACAGCCATCTCTGTACACCCACTGCTTGCACAGCGTCAGTGCCCAATCAGTGCTCCCTGAGTGCTGGGAGAGGGTGGGCTGGTAGCACAAACTGAGCATAAGACCCAAGGGTCCTGCCTTCTTGCTCAAGACTTTCTCAAATAAACTATGGCTCCATTAGCATTTGGGTAAATATCACTGACTGAAGGGGTTCTTGGTACTAAGAACTATAGGCTCTTTTCATATTCCTCCCATATTGTATCCTGCTTTTACTGTAATTACCTATATATGATAGCATAAGTTCTGGGAGGGCGCTGACCTTGTGCATAGCTTTATGCTGCACACAGTGTAGGTGGTGTGTTTCTTAGCCCCAGTAAAGCTCTCATGCTTATCTCGCAGTAGCAAGGGTTGAGGGTAGACGTATGGAAAAAGTGCCATGCCAGAAAGTCAAAGGAGAGATCCTCAGAATATCCCTTTCTATTAATTTCACTGAGTCCAGTGAAACAACAAAAGCTACATTGAGGACTAATCAGTCTAGAAGTTCATGAAATGCTTTATGTGATCTTCTACGGCAGGGGAGCCTGCTCTGTACTAAGATATTGTTCTTCCACTTTTCCAAAGTGAATTCCGTGGAATCTGAAGAGCCTTCTACGGGGAAGCAAGAGAGTGACCTCTCAAAATGCCTTTCAGCCCAAGGCCCTTAGAGATGCAACTTTAGCACCTCTTGAGCTTTGTAGCTTTTACTTTTGTTTTTTTGGTTTTTTTGGTTTTTTTTTCCCTTGGCCCAGGGATTAGAGCGGGGTGAGCCAATCAGGCAAAGATAGAGGTTCGTGTAATTTATTCTTCTATTTTCACAATGCTGCCTTTAAGTTGTACAACCACTTCTCAAGCAAAGAAAGTTTCAACTTCTTTCCAGGTAGAAAGTTCTTCAGAAGGAGGCAGTATGAGGTGATGGTCAAAGGCACAAGTTTTGAGTCACACAGGTCTGGATTTCAACCCACTCTCCCGCTTAGTAGGGCAAGTTACTTAATCTCGTCTCTGAAATGGTGGTGACAACTCCTACCATGAAGGTTTGTGAGGATTAGAGGAAAAGAAGGATGTAAAGTACCTCCCAGCACTATGCCCGGCTGACAGTGAATGCTCAGAAATGGTTGTTATTAAGAACAGAACTAGGGACTTTCCTGCTGGCGCAGTGGTTAAGAATCCACCTTCCAATGCAGGGGACACAGGTTCAAGCCCTAGTCCGGGAAGATCCCACATGCCGCAGAGCCACTGAGCCCGTATGTCACCGCTACTGAGCCGGCTCTCTAGAGCCCATGCTCCACAAGAGAAGCCCCCGTTCCCTGCAACTAGAGAAAGCCCACGCACAGCAACGAAGACTCAAAGCAGCCAATATAAATAAATAAATTAATTAAAAAAGAAAAAAGAACAGAACTAAACCTAGCTTCAATCCCCCCTTCTCAAAATGTGCTGTGTAATTTTGCCTAGATTTCTGTAAGCTTTGGGATTGTTCTCATGTGTCTTCATGTTTTGCTTCTCTACTTAAACTGTAAGGTCCTCTGGGCAGGGCCAAATATTCTTTGATATTATCAAATATTCGCTACCTGGCCTAAAATCATAGAAGATTTTGGGGCAGGCATCAAATAATTACGATTGGCCCTTCTGCCATTTCAGGTTCATAAAATGTATTATTTGACCTATGTCAGAGGGTCTTGCTCTGTATTAAGATATAGTTCATTCACTTTCCTTGAATGTATCCAGTGGAGTCCAAAAAGCCTTATATGTGGTTTGAAGAAAAAAATAGGTGCACACTGCAGGTGGTTGGGAAGAAGAGAAAACCTGCAGAGTAGAGCTGGATGAGAAAATTGGGCCTGTTAGACTTGGCTGAACCCATACACGGAAGAGAACCTTACGTTTGAGGACTGTAGTCGTGAAATTTGCAAGTCTGAAAACATAAGCCCTTGGCCTGAAAGCACAGCTGCCGGGTGATACTGGTGCTGGGGGTCGTCTCCGTAATCTCCTTCCCTTCCCCAAACTAGGGTTCCCTTTCTTCTTATTTCTTCTTCCAATGAGAATATAATTTTGGCGAGAGGTGATCACTTCCCACTTATTGTCTGTTCATTTTGCCATTATCTCTGTCTGTTAACGTTTTGGAATCATCTGCAGCAAAGGTTTTGTCTTGGCCCCTCTTGTTTCTGCTACCCTGCATCCCTGGGCTTGGCCATCTCCTTGCTCTATCATTTGATGAGAGAAGAAGGAAACAAGCCCCTCCTGATAGCCTCTCCTCTTAGAGAAACCCTTCTTGCTGGATCAGAGCCCTCAGAGAACACCTTCCCAATGTGCATCAGGTATCTGCTCTTTTGGTGTCATAGTCTGATGACAGAGAGCCCTTCCTAAAAAGGTAAAAGGCCTTGGAAGCCTTTGGCTCAAAGGACGTGGCGCTTAATCTCTGAGAATTTATGAGGGGTTGATACCAACCCTCATCCTCCTTACTCCACGACATCAGCATTTGTACACTTGAGACTTGTACTAAAGAATATTTCCCAACACTGTTCCCCTTCACCTGGCAGCTTATTGGTTGGTTCCATGACATCTTCCACAAGGGGACAGGTTGATTTGGACAGCAGAAAGCCTTTGTTATTCAGGAGATAGGAGTGGGGGAAATGGAGCCAGAAAATGTTTCATGAGACAGTGAGAGAAGAAAAGGAGAAATACCCAAAGTACAGCTCACCTGCTTCAAAGCAGGACATATTTAAAAGACCCTGAAGAAGGAGGCTTTTGTAACACGCATGATGAGTATTAAAGCCAAAAGTCCCCTGCTTTTAAATAGAGATATTCCTAAACCTATCAAGCAAAGCAGAATCCACAACATCCATTGTGCTATTTTATTTTGCCTAGAGTAATGTGTTGCTTTGTAATTGTTCTCAGGTTGCTTTGTGTGTGTGTGTGTTTTGCATTTATAGGTAAACTCCTCCTGGACAGGACCTGACTCTTCAGAAGAGTCCCCCCACCCCCACCAGAGGTGCCCCCGTCAAGGCCGTGCTAGAGCAGAAGTTCAAGGGCAGTGATTAAACAACCACAGTTGAAAGCCCAGAAGATACAACAATGAACATCCTGCATCTGAGAAGTTTGCTCCAGACTAATGTATAATCCAACCATTTCCTTTTGATAAGACAAGTATTGTCTGTAGGGTCTGTGTGTAATTTTGAGGGGAAAGGGCGGACGGAACAACAGAACTCAGGTCCCACTTTGCCTTATATCTGAGCCTGTGAAAGGGGAAAAGAAGTGAACTCTGAGACGGCTGAGCAAGCACAGAGAAAGAGCTTTAAGATTCATAGTGGAAAGAGGCTTATCTGAGCCTCCCTTAGAGCAACTCAACTATCCGAGTTTTAGCCTATTCCCATTCCTTGCCATTCCCACCTGTAATTCTGTCTTGGCAAGAACCCCACACTGAATATTCTCAAAGTACTTTGTAGACTTTAATTAGTTCCGTGGGAAGTAAGGCAAAACTCAGCCTTTGCTCTGCCAGCAGAGATGATGGTGGCGGGGGTGGAGGGAAGGCAAGGAGTAGATGGACCACCAGAGCAACTGTACAACTTACTGAAACCGATACGGTACGGGAGGAACTGGGGTTAAAATCCCTGAGTCCCAAATCTTGGTACAAATTTCTTAGCCTCCCAGATTCCTAAGCAGGTAGTGGGCTCATCCTACTAACCTGCTTTGCTGGGGTGTTGTTGATGAATGCTTATAAACCCTATCCTAGATGATGGGTTTGGAAAATTGTTAAGGAAAGCATGTCATTAAGTCCATACTCACCCCCTCCTCAACAAATAGCCTTGGAGGCAAGTGGATGTTAGCCAGAACTGGAGGGCCTCCACTTCAACGGGATGACTGAGATTCAACAACAGGAGAATTTTTCCAACAGTGAGGGAAATCAAGGGCATGTGTTGGGGGTGAGCCTGAGGGGTGAGGAAGGCCTAAAATAGGTGACAAATGGTCAGATGGTCCAGGAAAGTTCATCAAGGAGTGACTGAATTCCACTGGAATCATTGTGGATGGCTGCTTTCCTAATTCAGGACAGAATTTTGGTAGTAGTTTCCTTTCCTCCCTTTCTAAAATCTCTCGAGCCTGGGATTCCTCTGTGCTTCTCTAAAAGAAGTAATTTGAGCTCTGAAGGCAGAAATCTAGGTTTGCACCCTTCTTTGTCACTTCCCTCTGTTTGAATTTGAATTAGTTACTTATCTTCTCTTAGCCTTGATTTACTCATCTGTAGAATGGGCCCAATAATAGTTTTTAACTCAAAGATTCGTTATGAGGGTTAAATGAAACAACTCAGGTAAAGCCTTAGCACAAAGCCTAGCATGTAGTAAGCACTTGGTTCATTTTAGCTACCATCATGACCTCACTCTTTTCTCTGTATAGGTTTGGAGTTTACCCACAGTCTTTTCTTTGAGCAATATAATTCCATTAAAAACAAAAAAGAAACAAGGTTCGGGGGGGACTCGAGGGGGGGGAGTCAAGGAAGGGAGGGAGTACGGGGATATATGTATAAAAACAGATGATTGAACTTGGTGTACCCCCAAAAAAATAAAAATAAAATAAAATAAAATAAAATAAAATAAAAGAAACAAGGTTCAAAAAGAAACAGTCTCCCTGGCCTCTTGGCTATTTTCTCCCATCCTTAATCAATGAGAAGTCAGGGACCACTAATACCAAGTTCTTTTACATGTCACTTAGGACAAGGCAGAATCAGGAAGGTTAATCAGCTGCTGTAAAAAAGATTACATATTTCAGTGCTTCCTAGGTGGAGCAGTGGTTGAAAATCCGCCTGCCAATGCAGGGGACACAGGTTCAATCCCTGCTCCAGGAAGATCCCACATGCCGCAGAGCAACTAAGCCTGTGCGCCACAACTGTTGATCCTGCGCTTTAGAGCCCACGAGCCACAACTATTGAGCCCATGTGCTGCAACTACTGAAGCCCACACACCTAGAGCCCGTGCTATGCAACAAGAGAAGCCAAGGCAATGAGGAGCCTGCGCACCACAACGAAGAGCAGCCCTGCTCACCGCAACTAAAGAAAGCCCTCGAACAGCAGCAAAGACCCAACACAGCCAATAAAATAAATAAATAAATATATAAATAAATAAATAAAATATTACATATTTAGAGGGCCAGGACAGGAGGGTGGGAGGGAGTCACAGGAGGGAAGGGATATGGGGATATATGTATAAATACAGCTGATTCACTTTGGTGTACCTCAAAAGCTTGTACAAAAGTGTAAAGCAATTATATTCCAATAAAGAGCTTGAAAAAAAAAGATTACATAGATTAACCCAGCTCTATACCCTAGATATGTTCTCTTAAAGGCTGTTAAGTGGCTATTTTTATGTTGAGTAATTTCTAGATGACTTTCTTTATGATTCTGAAGTAATATTCTCATAGAAACAAGAATCACTGTTAAGGGAAGAGAAGCTAATATTTGAGTGTGAGACACCTTCCATATCCAAGTCTAATTGAATCATCCCAGTCACCCAATAAAGAGGTCCTTATTATTACTATTTTATGGGTTAAACAACTGAAACTCAGAGAGGTTAAATAATTCATTCAAAGTCACTCTTCTAGGGATGACAGAGCCTAAATGTGGATATAATTCTGGCTCTCAAACCAATCTATTTTCTACTACATCACACTCAAAGGAGTATTCCGATTTTGTCAATGGTCAAATCTAAGTGCATTTAAGTTTCCCACACAGGAGGTTGGGATGGCATGAACTGTGAGATTGGGAGTGCCATATATACATTAATTACATAAAACAGATGACTAATATGAAAAAATATCAAATTGTACACTTTAAATATATGCAGTTCATTGTATGTCAATTATATCTCAATAAAACTCTTTATAAAAGGAAAAAAAAAAGGACTTCCCCAGTGACACAATGGTTAAGAATAATGAATAAATAAATAAAAATTTTTTTAAAAAGGAAAAAGAAGTTTCCCACACAAATTACAGAAAACTTGATCAATCAATTCACATTATTCCCTGGATAATTTCTTAAACAGGATATATATCTATATTAAAGCATAAGGGGAGGAACTTTACTGGTGGTGCAGTGGTTAAGAATCTGCCTGCCAATGCAGTAAACACAGTTTCAGTCCCTGCTCCCAGAAGATCCCACATACCGCGGAGCAACTAAGTCCATGTGCCACAACTACTGAGCCTGCATGCCACGACTACTGGAGCGCGCATGCCTGTGCTCCAAAACAGCAGAATCCACTGCAATGAGAAGCCCGAGCACCACAACAAAGAGTAGCCCCTGCTCGCCACAACTAGAGAAAGCCCACATGCAGCAACGAAGACCCAACACAGCCAATAAATAAATAAATAAATAAATAAATAAAGTTCCAGCTTTGAAAAACAGACAAATAGGGCTAAAAAAACAAAAAACAGAAAAACAAACGAAACAAAACAAAGCCCCAAATTATCCACTTTTCCTTTCATTAGTCTAGTCTATCAAAAGATGACTGTTGCCAGGTGACAATGAGAACATATTATATGATTCTATTTAGGTAAAACTCTAGAAAATGCAAGCTATTCTATAGCAACAGAAGTTAGGTCAATGGTTGCCTGGCAGGGCTGAGGCTGGAGGGGTAGGTGGCAAAGGGCAACATTGTAAAGCAACTATACCCCAATAAAAAAAAAAAAGAAACTTCTGAGGGGGCGAATATGTTTATTATCTGACTGTGATGCTGATTTTACAAATGTATACTTCTGTTAAAATTTATGAAAATTTAGAAAAGCTGATTGTATATTGATATTGATAATCTATACACAGAAGAAGTAATGCTGCATTAAAAGTAAAAACAGAGCACCAATTTCCCTACATCTCATTGTATGCAAAACATATTGCCCCTACTCACCTCGGAGCAGCCATGATGGAAGGCCTGGACGAAGGCCCCGACTTCTTCTTGGAGGAGGACAGTGGACTTTTTTTTTTAGTTTGTCTGAGAAAATCTTTATTTGCCTTTTTTTTTCCCCCAGATCTTTATTGGAGTATAATTGCTTTACAATGTTGTGCCAGTTTCGGCTGTACAACAAAGTGAATCAGCTGTATTTATACATCTATCCCCATATCGCCTCCCTCTTGAGGGACTTCAGACTTAAAGCAATAAATGTGGATTTTCAAAGTGATGCTGCTCTGCAGGTGGACATTTCTGATGCTGTTAGTGAGAGAAAGTAAAGTTCACTGTCCACACATGTTCCACAACATGAAGAATTTATCTGGCTTCATGATTCCTTCATTGAAAATGAAGACTATGCAGGTTACATTATCCCTCCAGCACCACCAAGATCTACTTTTGATGCTTCCAGGGAAACACTACACAAAGTTGGAGAAGGAGAAGGGTCTAAGACAAAGGAGGAATTCACAAAGATGAAACAGGAATTGAAAGCTGAGTATTTGGCAATATTCAAGAAGACCATGGCAATGCATGAGGTGTTCCTGTGTCACGTGGCAGCACATCTTATTTTGAAGAAAGATTTAAATTTCCATGCCTCCTTGGAATATAATCAAGATTTGAGTGTGCGAGGAAAAAATTAAAAAACAGAAATTTGAAGATTTCTTTAAAAGCATGGTTAGGGCTTCCTAGGTGGCGCAGTGGTTGGGAATCCGCCTGCCAATGCAGAGGACATGAGTTCAATCCCTGCTCCAGGAAGATCCCACATGCCGCGGAGCAGCTAAGCCCGTGCGCCAAAAAAAAAAAAAAAAAAACCATGGTTAAATCAGCGGATGGAACAATTGTTTCTGGAGTAGAGGATGTAAATGATTTCCTTGAACATAAACAAACATTCCCTTTAGAATATCATAACCGAGTTAAGGATGCATCTCCTAAATCTGATAGAATGACAAAATTCCACAAAAATGCTGCAGACGATTACAGTAGAATTGCTCTCCATTATATGCTTTAGGAACTCAGGATTCTACAGATATATGCAAGTTTTTTTCTTAAAGTATCAGAACTGTTTAATAAAACAAAAAAATATTCAATAGAAGCATGAGTGTCAGCTGAATGAGTATCTCAAACTTTCTAACCTTTTAAAATATTATTTAAGAGAATCTCAAGCTGCTAAGGATCTCCTCTATGGAACATCTAGGTCACTAGCAGATTATGAAAATGCTAATAAAGCACTGGATAAAGCAAGAGCCAAAAATAAAGATGTCCTGCAGCCTGAAATGATCCAAAAATTATGCTGTCAGAAATCTGAAAAAATATCTGAATCTGCAAAACAAGAACTTAGAGATTTAAGACAAGAAGAGTTGCCACATTTGGAAAAAATTTAGTGGCACTGGCAGGGTTGGAACTAAAGCGTGCAAAGGGTAACCTACAGTTGCTGCAGAACTGCCTGGCAGGGTTAAATGGAGACACCTAAGCCACGCTCCACCTTCCAGTTAAAAAGGGCTGCCTTCCTTCAGATTTTACTTTTCTTTCTTAATGATGTTAGCCATTTACTGCTCACTGGAAACAAAAGAAACAGTTGATAAAGTGCATCTACTCTCCCTCTTTCTGAGAAATGATGGAGCTGGTGCTGCGGATGGGCTCCTGCGTCCGCGCCCAGGACAGCTGCTAATCATGGTGCGCTCCTCCTCTTCAGAAGCCCACAGTTCTGTCTTTTTTAAAGTAGCCTCTATAACTGTGTTTATTTTGTAAATAGTATTCCTTATGGCTGCCAATCTTATTTAGCTTTACGTAATTTCTGAAGAGTAACACTTTCAAAATACATTGTTCAAAGAAGGTAAGGGTTGCCCTTACATTTTTTTGAATTTTGTTTTTAAAAAACATTGTAGGGCTTCCCTGGTGTCGCAGTGGTTAAGAATCTGCCTGCCATTGCAGGGGACATGGGTTCGAGCCCTTGGCCACGAAGATCCCACATGCTGTGAAGATCCCACGTGCCGTGGAACAACTAAGCCCATGAGCCACTATTGAGCCCATGTGCCACAACTACTGAAGCCTGCGTGCCTAGAACCTGTGCTCCACAACAAGAGAAGCCATCGCAATGAGAAGCCTATGCACCACAAAAAGAGTAGCCCCCGCTCTCCACAACTAGAGAAAGCTAGTTCGCAGCAACAAAGACACAACACAGCCAATAAATAAATAAATAAATAAATAGAAAGAAAACAACAACAAAAAACTAACCACCTTAGTTCACTCTTGTATCCTGGTAAAGCATCTTAATCAGACATTTTTAATTAATAAAAGTTTCTTAGAAGTTTTGGGACAGACTTTATGTAATCTTTGTAAGTATGAGTTCTGTAGAAAAGCAAATGCATTAGTATGTTTGCTTAGACTTGTAAACTAAACCAATTATAGGCAAACAGTGACAACAGTCAAACAAACAAACAAACAAACATGTTGCTTTCTACATGCCAGAGTAGAGGTGATCCACGTGGCTGTCAGCTGTCCAGGGGCAAAGGCTGTGTCTTTCTGGTTCTCAATCCCTAGCATCTAGTACAGTGCCTGGGACATGAGTTCTCAATAAATAGTGAATGGAACTAGGTATTTCTTCAGGAACTTACACTTTGGGAATTCCCATAGAATTCAAATGTTTAAGCAGCTTGCTAAACATTTATCAGATTGCCCAAAGTGGAAAAGCCCTGTTAAGGAGCTTAAGTAGAAAAGAAGAGAAAGAAAGAAGGAAAGAAAGAAAGAAAGAAAGAAAGAAAGAAAGAAAGAAAGAAAGAAAGAAAGAAAGAAAGAAAGAGAGAGAAAGAAAGAAAAAGAAAGGAAGGAAGGAAAGAAGGAAGAAAGAAGCTTGTGCAGAAGTCAGCTCTCAGTGGTTCCAATTTTATATTTAACCATAAAAATGTGAAGAAATGATACCTATTTGCTAACTGAAGTTGTTCTGATGTCGACCAACTTTGTGAGTAGCATGTCTACTTGGAAGAAAGAAGTTCTGAGAGAACTGAGGTCTGATAAAAAGAACATCTGTAAGAACAGCAAACGCTTAAGTTGCAGATTGTAGCTGTGGGCTTAGTATTGTGATCTCATTAAAATATACAGATGGGAGAGTACATGTAATAGCGTATTCTCACATCTTACATCTCCTATTCACCCCCCAACAGATGAGCTTCCCTCCTATTCCACCCCCCCCCCATTAAAACCATCTAATGCTAACACCCATAACTTCCCTTCCCTTGGCCTCTAAATGTTATTATAACAGCGTAGCCTTTCCAAGTCTCATATTAAATAAAGGAATATATGATATGATATATATATATATATCTTACTACCTTTAAATCAGCTTCACTTCTGTTCTCACCCATCTCCTTTTTCTTTCACCTGTCCTTGACCCATGTTCTCATTTTCCTCACCCCAAATAAATCTTTCCTTGAATCTCTTTCCCCTAAAACCTCAATCCCCTTTCACTCTTCAACCCATCATCTTCCCAAAGCTTCCTTCTCCGGCTTTTCCTGTCTCAGTTTATGGAGTCACCATCTACTCAGTCTCTCAAGCTAAAAACTTTGCAATTATCCTTAAGTCCCTCTCTTCCATATCAAGTCGATCATCCAGGCTTGTGACCAATTGAATTGCATTTCAGAAATATCTCTTGAATACATTTCTCTTCTGTCTCCTTTCTACCCTGTTTTGGTTCAGACTCTCATCATCATTACCCTTAACTATTGCAAAAACCACCACATGCTTTTTTCTACCGGGTATCTTCCATTCTCCAGCCCAACTTCTGCCCCACCACCTCCGACGCCACCAGATTTATCTTTCTAAAACATGAATCTGGTTGGGTCACTCCTCTGCTCAAACTTTGACTCTGCATTGCCTAAGGGACAGAGGCCAAGCACTTGGGTGTGGTACTGATTGTCCATCAATCAAACTCCCCATCTCTTACCCCAGGCTGATGCCACATTGACCTTCCTATTGTCCCATGCTGTGAAGACACATGCTTCTTCATATGTTGGTCCTTCTGTCTGAAATGACTTTCTCTTTCTGGAAAATTTCTACTTGTCCTTCAATTAAATATCACCACTTCTGAAAGGGCTGCATTTCCCTCTGAAGAGTTGCATGTTCCCTCCTCTGTGTGCCATAGCATTTTGTTTATATTTCCATTTTAATATTTATAGTGTTGTTTTAAGGTTTTTTGAGAAATCTCTTTTCCTCTACCACCTCTTTATAAACTAAACACATTCAGAAGAGGAATCAAATTTATTTGTCTTGTATCTACTGTGCCCAAAGCAATACTTGACATCTAGTAGAGACCAATAAACATTTGTTGAGTGAATGACTGAGCCAGCAGCAGTTTTCTATTGGGCAGTCCCAGGCAGCAGGTACAATGTTAACAACACTACTTCTTAAAATGTGCAAGAGAAAATGCATTGAGTGGGTATGCTGTAACTGCTGGGTAATAAACCCCAAAGACAAATGCAAATGATATTTTCTCTTTTTCTATTATTTGGACTCACTGATGTTTTAAATTAACTACTATTTTGGATGAACTCTACCTCTACCTCCTTCCTGTAATGTTGATCTACTTGAGTGTATAAATCCTTTCCTTAGATTATCCACACCACTGTACCTCTTGCCCAGGATGAATAATTGGAAGTTAATTATAAATCCTGCCTCATTGTGGGATAGCAGATTTGGGTGCTATTTCCTGGCCTATTGTGAGTCATACTTGACAGAATTTGGCACAGGTTTACTTACATTTTTCCTGGCTGAAAGATTTATTTTAAATGTTAGCTGTTTTCACCTTCTAACTCTGAAATTCTTTTTTTTTTTCTTTCTGTTTTGTTCACTCCTATGTCTCAAGCACTTGGAACAGTGACTGGCACATAGTAGATGTTAATGCATTTTTATTATTCTCAGATATGTTATACATTTAAAGAATATGTATAGCATAAATATAATCTTAAATAAATAAAACAGATGCCCATGTACTTCCCATATCCATAGATGGAAAGACTTAATATTGTTAAAAGGTCCATCTATCCAAAGAGATCTACAGATTCAATGCAATCCCTATCAAAATCCCAAAGGCATTTTTTTGCAAAAATAGGGAAAAAAACAAAATTCATATGCAATCTCAAAAAAAACAAAACAAAAAAATCCCACAAAACAAACAAAAAAACCCCAAACCCTGAATAACCAAAACAATTTTGACAAAGAAAAACAAAAGTGGAAGCTTCATACTTTCTGATTTCAAAACATATTAAAGAGCTACAGTAATCAAAACAGTATAGTGCTGACATAAGACAGACATATACACCAATGAATACAATAGACAATAAACCCTCACATAGATGGTCAAATGATCTTTGACAAAAGTACCAGTGCTACACAATGGGGAAAGGATAATCTCTTCAACATATGGTATTGGGAAGGCTCGATATCCATGTGCAAAAGAATAAAGTTGGACTCTTACCTTACACTGTATACAAAAATTAACTAGAAATTAACGACCTATATATAAGACCTGAAACTATAAAACTTTTAGAAGAAAACATAGAGGAAAAACTTTATGACATTGGATTTGGCAATGGTTTTTTGGATATGACACAAAGCATAGGCAACAAAAGCAAAAACAGACAAATGGGACCACATCAAACTTAAAAACTTCTGTGCAGGGCTTCCTGAGTGGCGCAGTGGTTAAGAATCTGCCTTCCAATGCAGGGGACACAGGTTCGATCTCTGCTCCAGGAAGATCCCATATGCTGCAGAGCAACTAAGCCCATGAGCCACAACAATTGAGCCTGTGTGCCACAACTACTGCCACAACTACTGACGCCCATGCACCTAGAGCCTGTTCTCTGCAATAATAGAAGCCACAGCAATTAGGAGCCCACACACCACAATGAAGAGAAGCCCCTGCTTGCCACAACTAGAGAAAACCCGTGTGCAGCAACAAAGACCCAACACAGCAAATAAATAAATAAATAAATAAATAAATAAATAAATAAATAGATAAATTTATATTACAAAAAACTTCTGTGCAGCAAAGGAAACAATAAATAGATTGAAAAGACAACCTATAAAATGGGAGAAAATATTTGCAAACAATATACCTGATAAGGGATTAATATATAGAATATATGAAGAACTCAACAACTCAACAACAAAAAAATCTAATTAGAAAATGTGCAAAGGGCTTTAATAAATATTTCTTCAAAGAAGATTTACATATGACCAAAAAGTACATGGAAAGATGCTAAGCATCATAATCATTAGGGAAATGCAAATAAAAACTACACTGAACTATCACCTGACACCTATTAGGAAGACCACTATCAAAAACAACAACAACAACAGAAAATAACAAGTGTTGGTGAGGATGTGGAGAAATTGGAACTCTTGTGCCCAATTGGTGGGAATGCACAGCCACTGTGGAAAATAATATGAAGGTTCCTCAAAAAATTAAAAATAGAACTGTGATGATCTAGCAATCCCATTTCTAGGTATTTATCCAAAAGAGTTGAAAACATGATCTTATAGAGATATTTGCACACCCATGTTCATTGCAGCATTATTCATAACAGTTAAGATATAGAAACAATCTAGACATTCATCAACAGGAGAATGGATAAAGAAAATGTAGACTATAGATACAATGTAATATTATCATTTCCTTAAAAAACACTGCTTTGGGAAAGCAAGTGTTCTCCTTAAACTTGCTGCAAGTAATAAATCCTTCCTTCTCCAGAAAATAAAAAGGAGGAAATCTTGTCTTATGCTACAAAATGGATGAATTTTAAGGATATTGTGTTAAGTAAAATAATTCAGCAACAAAGAAACAAATAACTGCATGATCCTTCATTTATGAAATATCTAAAATAGTCAAACTATCAGAAACAGAAGGTAGAATGGTGGTTTCCAGGGACTGGGAGAAGGGGAAACGAAGAATTGTTCAGTAGGTATAAAGTTTCAGTTTTGCAAGATGACAAAGTTCTAGAGATGTGTTTGTGTATACAGTTAACACTACTGTACTGCACACTTAAGATTAAGATGGTAAATTTTATGTTTTGTTTTTGACCCCCCCACACACAGAATGAATAGAATTCCTGTGTGATGGGGTGTGCATATCTTCAACTTTAGAAGATAAAGCTAAATTGTTTCGAAAGTGTTGTGCCAATTATACTCTCACTAGCAGTACATAAGAATTTTGCTCCATATCTTCACCAACATTTGGTATTGTCCCACTTTTTAAATTTTGCCAATTTATGGATTATTTTAATTTGCATTTTATTGATTGCTATACAGTTTGAACATCTTTTTTGGGTTTACACTTAAATAAATGACCTATTCATGTCTTTTGCCCATTTTTTATTGTTCTGTGTGTCTTTTTCTTAATGATTTTTATCAGTACTTTATATATTTTTTGCACAAATCCCTTATAAGTCATGTAATGGCAAATATCTCCCAGTTTATGGCTTTGTCTAGTCACTTTTTACACGGAGGCATTTAAAGAAAACACGTTTTTACTGTGGTCAAATTTATCCATCTCTTGCGTTATGATTCACTCTACATCTTGTTTTAAGAAATCTTTCTTTACCCTGAGGTTATAAAGACATTCTATGGTTTCTCCAAAAAAAAAGTAAGGTTGTGGTAGAATTGGTTTTTGAAGAGGTGTGAAAACTTGGAATGGGAAACCATCAAAAGAGGTATTTTTTTCTTTACATAGAAGGCAGATGCCAAAGGTGGTCTATCTACACAGAATTAGAGCTGAGGCTGCTGCAGAGAGAGTCGGTCTAACTACAGGAAAGATTTCCTATCTATGACGGTCTGCAATTTCATTGGCCTATTGAAGCAATGGAGTCTATGTCATTTTGTTTGGTAGCAGGAGGTGGTTGCTGTGGGGTTGTTGAATAGTAGAGAGATTATAACTCCACCGAAGTAGAGAGGGAAAGAGTCAAGGGACAGATCAAATGATTCTCTGGTTCCTGGGGAGCCTAAATATATCACTTATGTGTGCAAGGCACAAACTGAAAATAAGTGTGCACCACTCTATCCAGCTCTCTCTGTCTCTGCTGCCATACTTACCCCTTATCCTTCACCTGGAACTTTCTGTCTAGGGAAAATAAAACAATCTCAGGAGACTATGGTCAAAACCACAGAGGAGAGGATAAAAGGTAAAGCTTTGAGAGTTAGAAATACTCTTCTCAAGGACCAACAGAAGTGTGGAATCATCTTCCTTGGAACCTTTGAAAGTTTGACTGAAATAGCTTTGAATGGAGGAAGGAGGAAACCTCTAGAGCTATTTGGATCTGGAGAGAGGACTTTTTTTGTGGGGGGGGGATAGGGAGGTGTCTCATGATTGGATCAGCTGAAAAGTCCTTCTACTTCCACTTAACCCAAGGTGGCTGCCCCAAGAAGAAGAACATTTCAGAAGGAGTTAGTGGACAAGGTTTGGGGAAGAAGAGACAAAAAGACTGTCCCCTAGGGCAGGGCAGAAGGAGTGGAGTGAGAAGGAAAGCTCTAGTGGGGTAGGCTGACAGAGAGGGAATGAATGACACTCCTGGCTCTTCCAAAGGGACATCACCATTAATCTTTAGATTTTCATCCTAGGCAAGTGAAGGAGAGCAAGAGAGGAAGGACAATGCAGTGTAAATTATTACACAGCCCTTGGCTTTCAGAGTACTGCCAGTAAAAGAGATTTATGGAGTGAAACTTTGAGCAAAGAGTTCTAGAAAATGCTCACACCACCTTCAGGCACACTTATCAACTACATTTGTGCACTCGTGCCTGGATCCCCTCCATGTGCATACACAGACATTCATGCCCACGGAAAAAGCATGTATGCAATTGTGTGCAACGTAATTTCACTACGCTTTTCAGATACAACCCTATCCCTTCCTGTGTTTCCACACAGGCTCCAGGCTAGATCCAACCACTGATATGGGTTTTGTTCGGGTTGACGTGATGAGAGGGGCACCTGTAAAGGTGATGAGGAGTTGCAGAAATCTGCGCTAAGGATTTTGAATGGAATATTGTAAATGATTGTTCTTGAGGAAGGAAGTGAGGAAAGCAGTGTTTCACGCAGGTTATTTTGTTAACTATATATAAGAGGGAATTAAATTTTAATTCACTAGAAACGGAGACTGAGAAGAAGAAAACGCCATTGAATAGATGCAAAAGACGGGTCTCGGAAGCTTCAGGTGAAAAATTAGGATTGTAACTGCAAAGACCAGACGGATTGAACCTGGGGTAATGTGTATCTGTCTCCTGTCTCCTTCTTTCTATTTCCAAATTCCTGGGAGTCAGGGTGTAGCCAGGAACTGGGGGAGAGGGATCTTTGATTTCATGCCCTTGCGTGCTCTAATGAGGAAGTCTGCCACCCCGTCTGGTTTCTCAGGAGCTCACTCAGAAACCTGCAAACAAGGGCTTCTGAGCCAAACCGATGGCGAAATCCTGGCTGGTGTGAAGCAGCCTCTTAGACAAACTGAGAAAGGCAAAAGGAAAGGGAGACTTGGGGTGTTGAGAGGGCAGCTCAGCCATTCCCCTCTGCACCCCCACAATGCTTGCACCCCTCCCGACACTGGTTATGACCACTCTTTCTTTCTAAGCCTTGCTTTCTGCATTTGATTTCAGTGTTAATGGTTGGGAAGGGACTTCTGATATTTGATATTCATGCTTCAGTGGTAACAACTCTAGGTTGTGCATGCAGAAGGCTTTCATATGTTTAAAAGCAATGGCAGCGTCATCAGATCCTTTTCATACAATCATTTTAGTTGTATTCGTATTTCTTCGCCATTTATTGGTCGAACTGTATGCAATTGCGGACATATTTGACCATTTTGGCCTACAAAAACGATAATCTCATAGGTTTCAACTGAATATTCAGAACCTACTGTGTGTTTAATAGGACTAGCAGGCGATCTGGTGTAATGGTTAAAAACCACAGCCAGGCTGATTTTCTTCCCCAAGGTCAGCTCCACCATCTAGTCTTGAATAAGTCACTTAACTTTTCTGTGTTTCCATTTCCTCATCCTTAGAATGAAGATAATGATAGTAGTTACTTCAAAGGCTTGTTGTGAGAATTTAAATGAGCTGCCACGTGTAAAGCGCTTACAACAGTGCCTAACTCAAACCAGGCTTTATATAAATATCAACTATTACTACATGCTAGTCCCTATTAACTCATTTAATTTTATTATTAAACATTTCAGGCATACAAAAAAGTGCATAAGAAAATTAACACTTATGTGCCAACCTTTCAGCTTAGAAATAAATTACAAATATAAGGAAACCCCATGGGCACCCTTCCCCATCATACTAGTGTTCCTCTTTCTCAGAGGTATCCTCCATCTTGAATTTTTTTTTCCTCCATCTTGAATTTGATGCTTATTATTACCATGGAAGTTTTTAAAACTTTCATTTATTTATTTAAGCAGATTTTATAATTTATTTATTTAGGCCACACTGCAGAGCGTGCAGGATCTCAGTTCCCTGACCAGGGATTGAACCTGGGTCATGACAGTGAAAGCCTGGAATCTTAACCACTAGGTCACCAGGGAATTCCCACCACGGAAATTTTTACAACATACTATGTAACATAATCTATATAAAGTATTGTTTTATATGTTTCTTAATTTTTATAAGTGATGTCGTGCCATATTTATCCTTAAACTAGCTTCTGTTGTTCAGAATTGTCTGTGATATTTATCTGTGTGGCTACGAGACTAATTTACTCATTTTAACTGCTGTATAGTATTCCAATGTAAAGAATTGCCACAGTTTATTAGCCATTCTCCTTTGGGAGTACCGTGAAGATGCTTCCAAATCTCTGCTATTACAAACTTGTTATTTAATTTAGTCAACCAATTTTTACTGAGGAAATAGCAAGTATGGCTAAGTGGCATAAGTGTGGGAAAAAGTGGTACATGACTACTTCAGAGAAGTAGCTGAAGATTTTACTCTGTGATGGGAAATGACTGGAGGATGGTGAGCAGGGGAGTGATTTATTTTTTAAAAGATCATTATGGCTACTATCATAATATCCAAGAGATTAAAATAGAAGCAAGAAGACTGGGTAGGAGTTTATTGCTATAGTCTAAATGAGAGCAGAGAAAATGGTGAGAAGTGGTCAGATTCAGAAAATTTTCTGAAGTTAGACCTAACTAGACTTTCCAGTGGATTTGGTAAGAATTATGTGAAAGAGAGGTCAAGAATAACTCCAAGTTTTTTGCCTGAGGGAATGGATGAGTGATAGTACTATCGTCTTTATTTCTCTTTTTTCTTTTTTTTCAGCTTTGTTGGGTCTTCATTACTGCGTGAGGGCTTTCTCTAGCTGCAGCAAGCAGGGGCTACTTTTCGTTGTGGTGTGCAGGCATTGTCGTGGCTTCTCTTGCTGTGGAGCACGGGCTCTAGGCGTGCGGGCTTCAGTAGTTGTGGCACATGGGCTCAATCGCTGCGGCTGGTGGGCTCTAGAGCACAGGCTCAGTAGTTGTGGCACATGGGCTTAGTTGCTCCATGGCATGTGGGATCTTCTTGGACCAGTGATCAAACCCTTGTCCCCTTCATTGGCAGGTGGAATCTTAACCACTGTGCCACCAGGGGAGTCCCTGTATCCTTCTTTCCTAATTTTTACTTTTATAATTATTATTTCCTTTCATCTGCTTTTATTGGGGGGAGGTTCTGTGATTTTTTTTTCTTGAGTTGGAATTTAGCTTTTTGTTTCTCTTTTTTCTTTTCTAATGTATTAAGGCTGTAAAGCCCTTTCTAATGCTACATTAGCTATATCTCACATATTTTGACTGTGTATTGCCTTTATTGTTCAGTCTAAATATTATCTAATTTCCATTATTAGTTACGCTTCAAATTTTTTCCTTAAATTTCCAACTAGTTGGGAATTTAATCTTTTTGTTATTGATATCTAAATTAATTGCTTGTGTACAAAGAAAGGTGGTCTGTATTTGTTGAGATTTGTTTTGTGGCCCAGTGTACGGTCAGTTTTTGAAATGTTCTCTATATTCTTCAAACAAATGTGCAGTCTCTAATTGCTGCATGAAGGGTTCTACATATATTCATTAAAGAATGCTTGTTAATTGTGTTATTCACATCTCCTATGTCTTTACCAATTTTTGTCTGCCAATGTGCCAATAACTAGAGAGTTATAATTTTTACATCTCCAACTATTATAGTGAATTTATAAATTTCTTCTTATAGCTTTGTTTTGTGTATTTGAAGTGACCACATAAAAGTAAATAACTGCTATATCTTCCTGGTGAGCTGTTGCTTTTATGATTACGTAGTGGTTCCATTTTTAAAATCTTAAGGTCTAATTTTTAAATGTTAGTAAAATATACATACCATAAGATTTACCATTTTAACCATTTTTAAGTGTACATCTTGTTGGCATTAAGTACATTCACATTGTTGTGCAATCATCACCACTATCTCCAGAACTTTTTCATCATCCATCCCAAACTGAAACTTTGTACCCATTAACCAATAACTTCCTATTACCCTCTCCCCAGCCATGGTAACCACTTTTCTATGTATCTGAAAGTCTATTTTGTCCCATATTAGTATAGTAATACCAGCTTTTTGGTATTTTTTCTATTCTTTTACTTTCAAGCATTCTATGTCATTATGATGTACAACAGCACATAACTAAAATTTAAAATTCAGTCTGACACAGCTTCCCTGGTGGAGCCAATGCAGGGGATGTGGGTTCAATCCCTGGTCCAGGAAGATCCCACATGCTGCAGAGAAACTAAGCTCATGTGCCACAACTACTGAACCTGTGCTCTAGAGTCCATGAGCCACAACTATTGAGCCCACGTGCCACAACTACTGAAGCCCATGTGCCTAGAGGCCATGCTCCACAACAAGAGAAGCCACAGCAATGAGAAGCCCACACACTTCAATGAAGAGTAGCCCCAGCTGGCTGCAGCTAGAGAAAGCCAGCGCAGCAAAGAAGACCTAATGCAGCCAATAAATAAATAAATAAATAAAATTAAAAAAAAATTTAAACAATCTCAATCTAACTGGTGAGTTTAGTCCATTTATATTTAATGAGTTTACTGATAATTTTTTATATGTATCATTGTTTTGTGCTTATATTTTTCCATGTGTCTCTCTTCCTGCTTTCTATTAAATTCATGAAAGTTTTTAAAAAAATTCCTTTTCTCCTTTACTAATTTGAAAGTTGTGTATTATATTTCTATTCTTTTCATGATTACTCTAATTTTTAAAAAGTAATCTTACTGGCTTAAGCGGTATCCCTACTATTCTCCCAAATAATGCAAGAACCCTGGAATACTTTAACTCTGACTGTAACTCATTTTGTATGTTATTGTTGTCCAGTATTATAATACAACCTTATCTTTATATCCCCAAATTTGTCACTGTTACTATTTGCCTAGTCAATGCTTGTTTAGGTATACCCACATGTTTTCCAGTTTCTTTATTCATCAAAACTATTCTCACAAATCTTATTTTTATCTCACTTCCTCCTTCTTGGTTGAAATTTTCTGTAGGAAATTCCCTAAAGAAAATGTCATTAGTGGGAAGTCTATTTATGTTAAGAAACCTGTTGTGTTTGTCTGGAAATTTATCTATTTCATCCTTACTCTTGAATCATAATATAGCTGAGTAAAGAATTCTTGATGAAAAAATTTAAAAATTCAGAACTTTGAATATATTATTCATTGTTATCTAGTCTGTTGTTGCTTTCAGAAAGTTTGCTCTGAGTATAACTGTTGCTACTTTGAAGGTAATGTGTTTTTCTCTATTTGCTTTCTAAGCTTTTCTCATTGAACTTGGAATTGTTCAATTCACAGCAACATATATGAGTATGGATTTAGTTTAATCGATCCTGCTGAAGATTTGTGCAATCTGAATCTGAGGATTCATGTTCATGTCTTCTATTAATTCTGGTAAATTCTCAGCCATAATCTCTTTGAATGTTGTGTCCTCTAATTCTCTTTATTCTCTCCCCTAAAACTAGTATATATTGGGACTCCAACCCATCTTTTAGTCTCTAATATTTTCTAACTCTTTATCTCCTTGTATTATCTTCTGAACAATTTCCTCAGATGTCTCCTCTAGCTCCATAATTCCCTCTACTTATGCCTAGGTTTCTTTTTATTCATCCATTTAGTTCCTTTTTAAACTTAAAAAAAAATTGAACTGTAACACTCACACATAGAAGTGCACAAAAAAAGTATTGTTGAATTAATTACCATAGTTATAGTTACAGATCAAGAAATAGAATGTTACCAGACACCAGATGCCTTACATGTTCCCCTTCCCAATCACAACTGTCTTCCTCTCCACTAGAGGTAAACACAATCCTGATTTTCATGGTAATCCCTTTCTTGTATTTAAAAGAAAAATAGTTACACTACCTAAGTATGCCTTCCTAAACAATATAGGTTTCATTTGCTTTTAAACTTTATAAAATAAATACTGTACATAAATTTTTGTGTCCTTGTCTTTGGACCAATATTATATATTAAATATCCTCCTATATTATTGTGTTTATCTGTGGCTCACTCATTCTCGTGTGTGTGTTTATATAATATTCCACTATCTAATATACCCCATATTTAACTATTCTACTGCATTTTGTTGTTTTCAACTTGGTGCTGTTATGAGCAATGTTGTAAGGACATTATGGTTCATGTATACTGGTACATGTAGATGTGCATTTTTGTAGGTTATTTACTTAGAATAGAATTGCTGAGTCCTAAGGTATACATACCTTCAATCTTATCAGATAATGCCAAACTGTTCTTCAAGATTTACTAAATTATACTCCTATCAGCAGTATATGAGCATCCCATTGCTCAGCAACCTCACCAATACTTGGTATTATGAGAATAATTTTTTATTTGAGCCAATCTGGTGGGTATATAACAGTATCTCATTGTGGCCTTAATTTATAACTAATAATTTCACTAGTTAGTAATTCAAAGATACACTTCTCTCTATTTGATTTTTATATTTAGCTATCCTCATAGATATGGTCTATTGGTGCTGACCATCCATTCCCATTCCCTTTTCATAGAAGAGGATATGGAAAGCATAACAAATAAACACCTACCTACATTTCCCAGGTTCTGGATACAAATTAGGTTCCACCCAAAAGATGTATTTATGAGAGATTGAGAAGGCAGAAGCAAAGCAGAGTCCACCCTTCTGCTACTTTTAGTGCTGCATTTGTCTTTGTCAACATGAAAGTCAGATGTGATAAAGGCAATGAATCGACTCAGGCTTCCACTCCTCTAGCCCTTTCAATAAGTACTTAGTTCCCTGATTTCTTCCTGTTTAAAATATCTAGAGAGATTTCTTTTCAATCCTGAATCCTGACTCATATGATGACTCTTGTACTTCACATAATCTAAGATGATATCAAAGGTAAGAAGCACCATTATTTCACTGACATTAACAAAACCATTACTGCAATTAAACTAAGACATATTAAACTTTTTGACACAGAATATTTTGCTATCTATTTAAAGAGTCAGTTCAGAGTTTGGACAGAGGTTTTATAATTTATTTATTACTCTTGTGTATTCATTAGAAAAGAAAATAGGGAATTCCTTGGCAGTCCAGTGGTTAGAACTCTGTGTTTTCACTGATGAGGGCCTGGGTTTGATCCCTGGTCGGAGAACTAAGATCCCATAAGCCATGAGGCGTGGCAAAAAAAAAAAAAAGAAAAAAAAAGAAAAAAAAGAAGAAAATATAAGAGAAATAAATGAGTTAAGGCACTCCTAAAACTTCTTTGCATTTGGAGTCCATATCTCCTGAATGTCTTTTAAAGTCCATGCATGTCCACATAATGGCATCCTCTGTGACATCAAGAGCATTTCACAAGAGTGCTCCATATAGCCTCCAGAATTTGTTCAAAGTCACTGTTATATCTTCTGTAAATTTTGATGCATATGAGCAGGTGATGACAGCCTGCTCATATGCATCAAAAGAGCTCAAAAGAGCTGCCTAGCTCACAGTAATTGTAAGAAATATTCTGATTTCAGAGATGTTAAAATGTGAACAAAGCTCATCTTAAAATTGATAAATATTTTTCATAGCTAAAAATTCTTCTAGATTCTTTTTCAAATTTGTCTGGTCTTTTTTGATAGTATGTTTTCTTATTAAAAATTATTCCTTTGTATCATTAATCATATAAGCATATTTATTTTATTATCTGGATCTGATGATGTATTATAAATTCTTAGGAATCCAAATCTACTATTTGATGTGACTGCTTTGTTCTTTTCGGTGGTTTCTTTGTGCCTTTGCAATTTTGATTTAAGACTTTATCTGTGGGAATACTGTGTAGCCTGGTTGAGGTTTTATATGTTTGCTTCTGCCAGGCAATCAAGCCTGGGATCACTTTTAATATTAATTTCTCAGCTAAAGAATTCCTACACCATGCACATGATAAAAATTTGAACCCCAAAAGGGCATGAAGGGAAGCAAAAAAAGAAAAATCTCGTTGGAGAATGTGTTTTGATATGTTGGAATTCTTCTTCAGTCCAGAACCCAGACCAAGATAGATAAACTTTGTCCTTTCCCTTTACCAGGGAGCAGATGTGTTTCCTACTCTTCCTTTTTATTTGGGCCAAGTTTTGATTCCTGATCTGATAAGAACATTAAAACCTTAAAAAAAAAAAGTGGGTATTGACTGGACAAATAGAATACAAATGACTTTAAACATATCAAATTGGAAGAAATAAATAAACCTAAATAAACCTAAAGTTTGTATTCCTGTATTTATAATATTTAAAAATTAACATTCTGATTAGTGTTTAACTTTAAAATAGAACAAAACAAAACAAAAAAACCCAATCCTTTTGGTTACCAAGATTAGCAACCACTCCTAAATATGGAATGTTTTAGGATCAGCTCTCACATTTATGTTTCACGTTTTTAGTTCTCTTCTTATTTTTGGTCCGTTAGAAGACTTTCTTCCTAGCAAGCTCAGCTAAGCATTAAAAAATATTTTATATTTTATCCAGTATTTCTGTGTTTTATGGTAAAGCATTTTTACTTGCTATAATGGTGGAAACAAAAGCCCATGTCATTAATATGTTCTACAAAATTTCTGTTTAACAAATGAGAAAATTAAATCTCAAGGAGATTAAATCATTTCCTGAAGTTCACACAGATAACAAGGGGTGGAACCAAGTTTAAAACTGGTCTTTTGGGACTTCCCTGGTGGCACAGTGGTTAAGAATCCGCCTGCCAATGCAGGGGACAAGGGTTTGAGCCCTGGTCTGGGAAGATCCTACATGCCCCGGAGCAACTAAGTCCATGCCCAACCACTACTGAGCCTGTGCTCTAGAGCCCATGAGCCACAACTACTGAAGCCCGCGCTCCTAGAGCCTGAGCTCTGCAACAAGAGAAGCTACTGCAATGAGAAGCCCGTGCACCACAACAAAGAGCAGCCCCCACTCACCACAACTAGAGAAAGCCCATGAGCAGCAATGAAGACCCAACACAGCAAAAAAAAAAAAAAAAAAAGAAAGAAAGAAAAAAAAAAGAAAAGAAGAAAACACAGGGCTTATGGGGAAATGGGGTTGGGGGACAACACAAAAAACTTAGATGGTGACACATGAATAAGAATCAGAAACTAATTAAAAAAAATAAAACTGGTCTTTTGTCTCTGAACCCACACTCTTTGCGTTGAACCACAGCCTTGCTGTTTTCAATCTGCTAACACTCCAGTGATTATTTGCATACTTCCAGCTAATTGAATGATTACATTCTTATGTATTATAACAGCAGATTTGAATTAATTTATACTTTATAAAAACGCCACAATGGTTCAGTAAATGGTATTGGGAAAGCTGCTCAGCCACATGTAAATCAATGAAGTTAAAACACACTCTCACACCATACACAAAAATAAACTCAAAATGGCTTAAAAACTTAAGTTTAAGACATGATGCCATAAAATTCCTAGAAATGAACATGGGCAAAACATTCTCTAACATAAATCATAGCAATGTTTTCTTAGGATAGTCTCCCAAGGCAATAGAAATGAAAGCAAAAATAAACAAATGGGACCTAATCAAACCTACAAGCTTTTTCATAGCAAAGCAAACCATCAACAAAGTGAAAAGATAACCTACGGACTGGGGGAAAATATTTGCAAATGATGCCACCAACAAGGGCTTAATTTCCAAAATATACAAACAGTTCATACAACTCAATATCAAAAAAACAAACAACCCAATCAAAAAATGGGCAGAAGCCGTTTCTCCAAAGAAGACATACAGATAGCCAATAGGCACACGAAAAGGTATTCAACATTGCTAATTATCAATACCAGAGAAATGAAAATCAAAACTACAAAAAGGTACTAGCTCACACTGGTCAAAATGGCCATCACTAAAAAGTCTACAAATAACAAATGCTGGAGAAGGTATGGAGCAAAGGGAACTCTCCTCCGAATGTCGGTGAGAATGTAAATTGGTGCAGCCACTATGGAAAACAGTATAGAGGTTCCTTAAAAAACTAAAAATAGAGTTTCCATATGATCCAACAATCCCACTCCTGGGCATATATCTGAAGAAAACCTAATTCAAAAAGATACATTCACCGCAATGTTCACAGCAGCACTATTTACGATAGCCAAGACATGGAAGTAACCTAAATGTCTAAAAAAAATGAATGGATAAAAAAGATGTGGTACATATACACCACCATATACGTATCATCCACAAAAAAGATTGAAATAATGCCATTTGCAACAACATGAATGGACCTAGAGATTATCATACCAAGTGAAGTAAGTCATAAAGAGAAAGACAAGTACCATATGATATCACTTATATGTGGAATCTAAAATATGACACAAATGAATTTATTTATAGAACAGAAACAGACTCACAGATATAGAAAACAAACTTATGGTTACCAAAGAGGAGGGGAGGGATAAATTAGGAGTTTGGGATTAGCAGATACATACTACTATGTATAAAATGGAAAAACAACAAGGTCCCACTGTATAGTATAGGGAACTATATTCAATATCTTATAATAAACCATAATGAAAAAGAATATGAAAAAGAAAATATATATACATACATATATATACAACTGAATCACTTTGCTATATGCCAGAAACTAACACAACATTGTAAATCAACTATACTTCAATATATAAAATTTTGTAGAACAAAAAAAGCCACAATGAAACTTCGATGAATTCTTTAATATTCTATTTTTTAAAATAGACTTCTGGGCTTGGAAGCCACTTTACAAGGGCATCTTGTCCATCCCCTTGCCTCCAGACAGAACCACCCTCCAACCATTACTCACAGTCTTTGCTAGATGATAATTTCCCTGGGATCTAAGGTGCTATAGAAGACAAGCTATAAATTCTTGTAGTGAAACTCAGGCTTAGCGAGTCTCACTGGCAGGGCTTTTCTTCCTTGTCTGAATTCATTCTCTCCTTCTGCACCTTCAGTCACTCCTGTTCACAGGGGAGAGACAAAAGAGCTTTCCTTGTCCTCTTTAAATAGCATCTTTGCCCTCTCCCCATTACTGAGTAATCACAAGCCCCTATGGAATCACTCAGATCCTTTAAGCTTTCCCTTCTTTCTTCCTTTTTGATCATGAATTTTTTTCTCAGCTATAACTCCTGGTGAGTTATCTCCCATTAATGATGCTGACATACAGAACCCAGATAAAGTGCTATATAAATGCTAAGTAATCACAGCCAGTCTTGGCTTTGTGATACAGGTTATCTCAGACTGTTGTGTTATGGGATCAACCCCCTGTTGACATTCAGGATGAAGTTTGCCAACTGCAGACTTTTTTTTTTTTTTTGCAATGGAATATTAGGGCAAGCGCCAGCGCTCTACTAGGAGCCTTCAAAAAAGAGCATGCTAAAAACAAAAACAAAGACAAAACAAAACAAAACAAAACAAGAACATGCTATTATTTGATGGTCTGTATGTTCAACATGCATACATATGGGAAACATTAAGGTATACTGATAGGTTTTCAGAATGTGGCTGCTCTGGGAGACCAGAGCAAAGTCCCTGTGTTAGGTATTGGGATGAGGGAAGAGAGAGATCTAGAGAGAAGACAGCCCTAGCACTAATTCTGGTGGAAATGGGCACACATCCGTAACACAGAAAAAGTCAATCTGCTTAAAATGTTAAAAAAAAATTTTGACTACCCAATGCCAAGTGGCCAAGGTAGCTGATTTTTATCACTGACTTCACTAAAGCATTCCATTATGTAACCTACAGTTATCATCTCCGATATTTGTGTAGAACAAGTGACTATAGAGCTATTCATTCTCAGGTTCATTGTCCGTACATTACCAACGCAGCTCTTTTTTTTTTTTTTAAGCTCTTTATTGGAATATAATTGCTTTACACTCTTGTACCAGCTTATGAGGTACACCAAAGTGAATCAGCTGTGTTTATACACATATTCCCATATCCCCTCCCTCCTGCAACTCCCTCCCACCCTCCCTGCCCCGGCCCTCCAAAGCATTACCCATCATCGAGTTGATCTGCTTTTGTTATACAGCAACTTCCCACCAGCTATCTATTTTACAGTTGGTAGTGTATATTTGTCTATGCTACTTTCTCACTTTGTCCCAGCTTCCCCTTCACCACCACCCCAACTCTGTGTCCTCCAGTCTATTCTCTGCATCTGCATCCTTACTCTTGTCCTGTCACTGGGTTCATCAGTACCTTTTTTTTTTTTTTAGATTCCGTATATATGACCAACTCAGCTCTTGAAAGGTGAAAATTTCTGTCATTAACCCCTCCATCCTCACAATATCAAAGAAATTTGGAATTTTGTCATTAGAAAATAGAACTGAAAAATTATTTGGGTATTTTGTTGACAACTATGGTCATCTTGTAGTTTTTTCTTTCCACCAAATTTTCTGGGCACCTGGATAACATTGTGATATATAAATATTTTTTCTAAGACTATAGCTAGAATATATAAATGTATTCTAAGACAACAGTTAGAAGGAAGTTAGATTTTATAAACAACTTTCACATTTAATGGATGAAGAAACAGAGTCAGAGAGAAAGTAGCTTACCAAAGGATACTCTGCTGCTAGGTGATAGATGTAGACTAATAATTCATATCTTTTGATTCCTATAGGATTCAGTGCACTTTCCTCTGTAGTACACATGCTAGTAAGGGTTAGATATTGGACTAATTTTTTGTAGTTCTTTCTAAAAAATAGGCACTGTGGTGCTCGAAGTAGTTGGTTAGGTATATTCTTTCTTATAGACAAAAGAATAGATAAGATGATTTAAACACTATTTAAAGTCTACTGTTCTCTTAGTTTTTTTCTATAGTATGTGAAATGGATAGCAGTTAACAGCACCTATGTCTCTATACAGACATCAAATGGTGTATCTTCATATATGTGCATTTCTAATATACATATGAATGTTACTCAGCATGTGTGTGCATATATAGAGGGGTTAGTATTACACTTTCCTCCATGAGATATATATTTCTCAAACTCTATCATCTATTTACTTACTAAGTTAGTGCACTAGTCTATTTGTTAGTGCAATTTTGCATACTTTTGTAAGTGTTCTAGAAGAAACAATCAGGACATATAAAGACATGTATCTGCAACCTTAAACACACACATAGAGACATATAGACAGTCACATGCTACCACACATTCCTTGGCTCTTCTGTGGATACTCCTGCTGTAGCTAGAAGATATTATTGCTACTTCAGGCTGGAACTTGTGTAGCAACCTGCTTTTTCTTTTGGCCCTATGTTGCTGACCAGAAATGACTGCATCACCCTCCTTTGCTTGGATTTTACTTCTAAAGGGTAGTCAGAGCAAAAACTTCTCCCCTTGTCAGCATTATTGTCACAAAAACCTTTACCCAGAAATTCATGTTTGGTTTATCTTATCCTGCCAGCTTTATAATTCAACAGCTTCCCAGCCTCTTCTCCCATGACTTCCTGTTGCAGAATTTCTGCTCAACCAGGCTCCTACACTCCCCACACCAACACATACCTTGTCCTCTCCAGTCTCTAAACTGCATAAGCCATTACCCAACTTCGGACACAAGTCTTTTCCCACTTCTGCCCTCAGCCCGATTTCAGTTCTCCTCCCCAACTCTGAGCAATCGCCCCTCCTTGGTGATTACTCCCTGGTCTGATTCCTCTAGCCTCTGCCTGCATTGATGTCCATCACCTCTCCCGCCTCTCAGTCTTCTCACCTTTTTTCTGGGTTCTCAGCCTATGTCCCATCCCCACACACAGATGGGATAAAGCTCCCTGTGTGCAGGAAACAGGGAAAGGCCTTGCCTCTTGTTTTGCTGTGTCCCCTCCCCCAGTGCAGGAAGTGCCTGGTTCCTGATAGGGGTGTTGATTGACAGGCTGGCTAGGGTAGCCGCTCAGCCTTAATACGTCTCCTATCTTTTATCTTAATTAATTTGATGTGCTTGGCATTAGTTTTGCTGCTCGAGGGGTATTTTCTAGGAGAGGAGTGTCGAAGGCCTTGCTCCTGTTCTTTCCCTTCCCAAATAGACTAGTATTTCAACCTGACAGCTCCCAGCCGGTCCTCTGGCGATGGAGCATTGAGTGTTTATTTTCCTGATGTTTTTATTCTGAAGTCTTTGCCAGGGTCATGTTGTTGAAGTCTGCCAAGTGACAGCAGCCCCTGACCCTGCTGCTGAATCTGACACATTTTACAGGTACAGTTGTTGTCAGAAAATTATAGAAGCCAAAGGCAAATAAGAAGAAAAAAAAGCGGTCTTGAGAGGTCATCTTGCACATGTCCCTGTCTCTAGTCTAGTACTTATCCATTTCTGCTCAGGTAACTTAGAAAAGATCTAGTATTCAAAGTACTACGCAAGGGAACTGGATATCACACTCTTCTATTCTCATTCCATTGTCTAACAGCCCTCACTGTTAATACGATTCATTAAAGAGACCCACACACTCTTCTTTTGAGTGTAAGTCCCTTTCCACTTTGATCATTTCCAGAAAGTGCATGATGGTGAATATAACCTACTGTACACTTGAAAAAGTGAATTAGAAAATTAGACACAATCCAGAGAAAGTGGACCAAGTGGTCATCCATGAGGGATGATTCAATCTTTAACCCAATCTACCATTCTCTCCAAAGACCAGGCTAATTTCCAGACTGATTTAGTTGTTATCTGTGGACATCTGAAATCCCTCCTGGCTCACAACAGTAAGCAAGTTTCCAAGTTTAGATGAGTCTCACCAATTTTCAATGCTTTTGGTCTACCCACATTCCACTCTATAGCTCTTTGCCCAGCACAGGCTCAGAGAATGCCACTCAACAACATGTACACTTAATTAGGTCTGTGTAATGCCAATTCTTCCTGTTTGTAAGCAGGAAGAAAATATCATCTGGCTAATTGATCCACTCACTGCCATATATCTAGATATTTGGAAATAATCGAATGAAGGACTGAGGTTTTTCTTTATCAGCATGTAGACAGCCCTAAAATCTTATAGACCAGTAGTATCCACAGACAAAGTAAACTGCATTATTAACACTTCTGCACTTGGCATGATGTGGCTGGATAGTCTTTCTCCCCAACTGGTGACCCCAATGTTGGCCTGAATGGCTTGGCACTGGTATAAAGAGGGATGCCAGTGTCTCAACAACACCAAAGAGTCTGGCAGGCATTCTAACTATCAGACCTAGTTGCTGTGATTTCTGTAAGAGAAGAGTAGAATGCAAAACAGAACTGCAGGAAGGAGAGGGCCCAGTTCCCAGTGTTGGAAAGGGCCAAAAAATAGGAACTCATTTCCTTAGGGTGAGTCTAGTCTACAATCTAGGAAAGATGATGGGGGGAATTTGGGTGAAACAATTCAAAGGAATGTATCCTCATTACCTTTGGAGAAATGCTTTCCTACCAGCCACTTTTGAAGGGGACCAGTTGGGAACATTTCTACACAATTTAGTGAATGAATGGTGATTCTTTACTCAGATCTGGAAATACATCAAACCAATAATTCAGAGATCTACTTAAATATCCTGAATTGTTTAGATCTACACTTGCTTGTCTATTTGTCAAATTAAGTAACTAATCACCAAAGTTCTGTTTCATATGGTACTATGTAGTTTCCACTATAGTAGCCCTGATCTAGGTAGTTTATCTCTGCAACTCAAAATCACTGAACATTATTCAAACCAATCCCCTACTCTCTCCACCTTTTGAGCTACTAGTTGATCTGAAACAGCAGCTGAGGATAGGGGAAAGAAAAGAAATCCAAGGTTAAGAAATAAACCAAAGTCACCCCCTCCTTCCCTCTACAGGCATCTTGGCTGAAGCAATCCTAAATTAGGGAGAGGAGAAGGTTCCACATTAAATCAAACTCAGGGTCTTGAAGATACATTGGACTGGACATTCTAATTACAGATTTGAAATTGTGTATACGACTTGAAGTTGTTATTGGACTGTCACCTAAGAAGAGGCAGAATAGTCTTGGAGCCTCTTAGAGTTTTTATCCTAAGAAAGATTACCTAACATTAATTGACATTTATAGGGATGATGGAAGACAAAAATCAAGCTGCATTTTGTCTGTAAAGAGCACGTTAGTCAAGAAAAAATCCAAAATGTACAGTGGATCAAACACAATAGAAGGTTTTTTTCTCCCTTGGGTAAAGTACTAGGCAAATGATTCCTGTCAGGGGGCAGTTCTCCTCCACATGTGATTCGGTGATCCAGGCTCTTCCCATATGAGTCTCCACTATTCCCTAGGCCCTCGAGGTCAGCATCAAACAGAGGAAGGGGACAGAAATCATTTGGGGATGGGATTGGGACACATCCACTTGTTAAAAGCTTTGGCCAGGAAATGGCATATACAGTCCATTGGGTAAAACTTAGTCACACAGCCACATCAAACTGCAAAGGAAGCTGGGAAATGTAGTCCAGCAGTGAAGAGCTACCAGATTCGGGGAAAATAGTTGCTATAGAGATTGACCTGGAAAATTCTCAAGAAGAACCAATGGTTCAACTACTATAGAGAGCATCTCTGTGAGAATAGTTTTCTTCAAAAGGAAGATCATCACTCCCCAAAAAGACTTTTTTCCAGATGGTGTGTGTTGATGGAAGGGGGGAGAGAAAAGATGGGGAGAAAAAGAGAGCACTCCTGTGACAGAACAGAGGTGACCTCAATCAGGTGGCCATGAAGATGGACAGGATCCTGTAGCTTACCTACATAGACCTTCCACTCTCAAGAGATTGGTTTCTGCTCCCATGGAACTTCTGGCCTCTTGTGTAATGAAGATGTGCCTGAAACCTTTAGGTCTTGGGGAGCCTGGAAGTGGACACATCCCTAAAAAACTTTTTTGTTATTGAAGAGAATCCAGTAAAACTTACCCCTGGACACAAAGGCCAGAAAAATTCAGTGAAAGCAGAAGAATTGCCTGATCTTTCAACCCTAAACAAAATCATATTTTACATTAGTTTAATTCCAAAACTGGATTTAATTTTTAAAAAGTGCTTCATTCTGGTAGGATCAGAAGACACATCTGGTAGGGATGAGGTCATCTCAAGAAGAGTTTGGATATTTACAATAAAACAAGCAAACAAAAAAACCCACTCGCCTCTCTCGGGAGAAAACAGCTTAATAGGACCTTGTTACCGAAGGCAAAATTTCCAGCAACTTAATTCCCTCTGGTAGCTATACTTCGGGCCTCTAGCTCACTATTAAAAATGAAAGGGCATCTCCATTCTGCCCCAGATGTACCATTCTGCAAGTGAGCGTTTTTCTGTTCCTTTAGTTTCACTGGAGTTTTACATTAAGCGCCCTCCGTTTCTGGGTTTCTGGAGATGATCCGGAATGCACGCTGGAAAAACACACTGGGGGAGAGGGGAGGTCTGTCAAATCCCAAAGAAAAGAGCTGCCGAGGCTTCCTAAGTAAAATGAAAGAGACTCGGGGAGGAAAGCATCCGTTAGTGTAGACACTTTGGGGTTGAATTTACTCCCCCGTCCCCGCAATGCCATAATGGAGCAGGACGTCAGCGCTTGCAGCTCTGAGGGTTCCAAAGCTGCGAAGTGCGTGCGGTCTCTGGAGGCGTCGGAAGTCAGTAATCCCTTAGTTCACACGCGCCCCTTCTTCTCGCCCGTCCACGCTAAAGCTGGGTCCGAAGGCTTCGAAGATCTGGGGGTCCCCGATGCGGCGCCCCGCGGGGGCGCGAGACGAGTGCCCATCCGCAGCTTCGACGCTGCCTGGACATGGGGCCGAACTTCTGGAAAAACGACTTTGGGGAGCGATCGGTCCTGGAAGGGCGAATGCGGGGAAAGTGACTCGGTCGCCTAAAGTGGAGACTTTGCAGCCGGACCGGCTTCTGGGAAGGGCCGGGAGGCGCTGGACGGATGCCCGGCCCTAGTACGGAGCCAACAGATACAAGTTCCGCTAGGAATGTTTGAAAATATTTCTCCCCATTCGAGGTGTTTTTGTTTTTGTTTTGTTTTGTTTGTTTTTTGTTTTTGTTTTCTTTTTTTCTTTTTCTTTTCTTTAAATCTATTCCCTTCAAAAAAACAAAAACGTGAACGGGCAGGCATCACCCGGTCTGAGATCTGAAGTTGTGACTCGTGCAGATTTTGTTTGGTTCAGGTTGAGAAAAGGAGCTCCAGGTCCCAGGCTGGGAGCGTGGGGACGTCTGTCTGGAACTGTGCAAACCGTCTCGGGTTCCTTCGGAGAGGGGCGCGCTTCCCTAGCCGTCCAAAGCCACGGAAGGTTCCGTGGAGGTGGCGTTGGGCCTGCTGGACCCCAGATCACCGTGGAGGAGGGAAGGAGAAAAAGCCCACGGCACCACGGCCCGCACCCCTCGAAGTCGCGGCCCCGAAAACGCGGGCCAATGCACGCGGCTGTGGGCGGAAGGGGAGAGCGAGTCTTCAGCCTAGAGCTCCTTGCTCAGAATCTGCCACTCCGTCTGCCTGATTTCGGCTGGAGGAGGTCATCAGTTCTCTAGGGCAGATCGGAAGGCAATATTCCCGAGCAATCTGAACGGCCCTGGGAGAGAAGAAAATTAAATAATTCGACTGAAGTCGAAAATAAAGATCTGGAGCTAGATTATGAACCCACTGGCTTTTCTGCTGAGGATCTCCACACCGGACCCCGTTAGTCTGTCCCTCCGAGCTGGCTCTGTTCGCAAGGGCAGGAAAAGGGGCCTTTTTGGCCTTGAGATGGGGGACTCTCCCCTCCTAGCTTTAGATTCTTGAAACTGAAGCTACCTTGTAACCAAGGCGGATTTTGAAGTTATTACAGATATTTTTCCTGCTCAAATAGCATGGACCTCGTTCTCCAGGTTCACTGTGTGGGGCGGGTCACAGCCACAGGGTTGTCTGTGGGAGCGCGAGCACAGTAGCAGAAAACATCCTCACGTGGAAATCGTGAAAACATTCCCACGACTCTTCTTCTCAATGTTTGATTATTTGTGTAATTCAGGAAGAGGAGAATTTTGATTGCTGGTGGAGACCCATCATCCCTGGAGAGGAAACGATAGAGAAAAAAGGAAAAATCTAACAGAGACCGGTGCAGTGTGCTCCAAGATGTTGGAATGTGTCTTCTGTGCATTTTTTCTGGTTGAAAAGGACAGAGTCTGTCTTTCTGGGGCATCATTTCCCCAAAGGTCATTGCTTCTGTTGCAATAAAAGGCATAAAACTAGACACAGTTATCAAAATGGATGGAGATATATATATATATATATATATATACACACACATGGAGAGAGTGAAAGAGAGAGAAAGAAAACACAGATTTTCACCCTATGTCAATGGAAAACATATTTCCTGGCCCTCCAGGTATTGTTTCCAGGATGATCAAAGCTGGGTAGGACCAGCCCCTTCCACATAATCCTTAGGCTGAATATACACTTGCAGAGTGAATTGGGGGCATCACTCCACTTGAACTGGCAGATTCAGAACCATATTCCAAGCTGGGCAGGGCATCTGAGAGATCCCTGCTGGGTTCAGATCCTAAGGAGTGAGCCTTGAGAGGCCAGCATGGAATTAGGAGGGGTGTCTCTGGACCTTGCAAGAGGCACTCTTCTGTTGCACCCGGAGAACCAGAACCCTGAGTCTAAGTGAGCAGTCATCTTGAGGGGAGAAGGGATGGATTGGGCTTTCTCCTTCCTAGGACAAATCACATTTGGGAAACTTTTTTTCAAGGGTGGGGCTAAGCTTTAAAAGGTAGTGTGCCCGTTTTTCTTACCGGCAATGTTTGAAAAGAGGAATTCACCATTGTTTATGAGTCTGTCCCTTCTATTTAAAGTACAAGTATTCTAAAGAAAAAACAATATCGGAAATTTGTAGACCTACAGTGCACCAGGTTTAGAAGTACAACTGAAACATATCCAATTGTATGGGGATGTTGTCAGCATGAGTTTCGACATGAAACATGACTGTGCCACTTCAAATGTATTATATAAGCAAACAGCAGCAAACACATAGCCACCCAGAATTTAATACTGAGATCCCTAACATCTGAATAATTTTCTTTCCTCCTTTACCCTTATACCAACTAAGATTTAGCCTGCTTTGCAGAAGTCTGTTCTCATGGCTCCTCTGCCTCTGGCCTCCAGCCCCTCCACCCATCCACCCACCCACTCCCCCCCCCCCTTTGTTTTTTGGAACCAGGGATTCTCTTAACATTTTTTTTGAGAAATCTTTGTAAATATATGATTTAAAAAAAAAACACTTCTCTATCTCAAGACTGGGCATAAGGAACAGAAAATAGGGGAAGGGTTTCTTTCCCCCTTTGGGAAGTACCCTTTCCACAGGAACAGGCAGAGAGGCAGAGAAGGAAGGGAAAGCTGGCTGATTCTTGGACTTGGCAGTGGTGGTTATCAACAAAAAATCCACAGTTTTGATGTGTCCCTGTGGATAAGCACAGGAACCCCTGGAGGCGCAGGGACCTAACTTCCAAAACCTCCTGATCGGTTGGCAGCAGCACGCCCTTTAACGCCCAGGCACTCTCGCCGGCGCGCGCCTCCCCACACACCCAGAGCTCTCTGGGATCTCATTAGAATCTGCTCTGCCCCACAAAGAAATGTACTCACCTGTGTGCCCAGCTATCAGTGCCCACAGAGTGCACGCAAGTGCACCAGTCAGGATTACGGGTGTGATTGTGTCTGGCTGGCGGGTTCTGCTCTGGCGCGGCGGGAGCGCAGCGGGCGCTTCCCAGCGCGGGCACTCGTCCCGCTGTCCTCCCTGTCGGCCATTGATTGTCCAGCGTGGAAGCGGCTTTCGCCAAGCTTCAGCTGAGTCGGAGTTAGTGACATCAAATACTAAATAATTACTACATGTAAAAAAAAAAAAAAAACCCACCTCCAAAATCAGGCTGTTAAAATTAACGAAAGAATTCTCAAAGTCTTGGGTGCAATCCAGAAAGAAAAGAGAAAGGAATTAGATGCTGGAGCCGCGTTCCTGGCGGAGCCAGGCGGTGGTGACTGCTCTGGCTGAAGGGACTCGCCATCCAGGCTCCGGACGTGACCCGAATCTCCTAAAAATCTGTGCAGAGAAAAAAATTGCCCTGAAAGGACAGTACCAACGCCGGGATTCTGCCAACTTTGGCGAGATGGTAATTTGGTTTCTGGCAGGCGCGTAATTCCGCTGAATGATGGCTGGAGGGCAGTGGGTCTGAGAGGTCTGAGAATTATATACTGCAAAGTTGTTCCTGGATGTCCTCAGCATGGTGTCTTTATTCTCTCTTAAATATAAGATTTTTTAACAGAATTGTTAATAAAGAAGCATTTCTGCCTTACATATGCCTGAATACCATCTCTGCTTAAAAGCTAACTGCATCAGAGAAAACACTGGTGGAGGTGGATTAACAAACCTGTGTGTCTGTGTCAACACACACACATATACAACATATACCTTTACCCACAAAACATTTACAACATATATCTTTACTCACAAAACCACAGGTCCACCAAACCCCACACACATATCTCAGCACTGGCATAAAGACAATTAAAGGCTTTAAATTTTTTTTTATTTAAACATGACTATGTTTTACCTTCAAGGGAAATATTTAAAAATTTTTTTACAAAGATTACCTAATTAGATAGAGATGGGTATCTGAGGGCACATATCTTATGTTAATATTTATCTAAAGTTCCCTTAACACCTAACAAAAAATATATTATATACTTATTGGTCTAGAGAAGATACGTCTATAATAGATGAGAGAGAAATAAATCTGTATTACTTCTTTGAAGAGAAATTCATGAATAAACCAAGCACTGAAAAGAGAGTTACAAGTGCTTCAAATCACAAATGCAGATTCCAGCAGAAAAGGGTTTTCCTAAGGCCTCAGAGTAGAAGAGGAATTGCACAAAGTTTCCTTAATGCACATCTCTGCAAAACTTGAGGATGGCCTTTTCTCGCATTTTGCTTATAGTGGCTCAGCCGAAGGAGAGAAGGCCACCACTGCAGAGAGCTGGAGTTGGAGGACCCGTGGGGTCTTCCCCAAGCTCAAATCCTGTATCTCCTTTCCTTTCACCATCATCAGCCTGCCCCCACCAGCACCCCTGTCATAGCCAACCTGTGTCTTCACACTAGCACAATGCACACCCATCCCCATACATGTTCCCCAGCCTGCGTACTATCCAGTACTGTTCAAAAATCAGGACTCAACAGTCATGCTCCCCAGAAATGCTGAAGGCCATCAAGTGCAAGAAGTCTGAAGTGGTCTCTACACCTTGAAAGATATTTCTTCTTATCTGAGTTAAATTTTCTCTGACTATGCAAGTGAGTGCGGTAATCTTTGGGAAGAGAGAAAATGGATGTCTCCATCCTCCTTTCTAGTTCTTTAGATTTCATCGACTTTGCTGCACGCATGTACAAGACAACACCACAACTAAGAGAAAAAAAGTTCTTCTAAATACTCCCTAGAGAAGGAGAAATTTGGGTGAGAGAGAAGAGACAGTGAGGGAGAGGAAAATCTAGTAGCCACCTCCCTAAGGATATCATAGGGATAGTTTTCCTCCCATCACTAGTACTTGACAAAATTATATCTTTTTAAGAAGGCGGAATTAATTGTTACCAGCAGGAATCTTGTCCCAAGTACCCAGACCCTCAAACTCCCTCCTGCCTTTTTGCTCCATAGATCCCAAGCAAGATTGGCTATTTTAGCAAAGAGGGGTTCTCCCCTCTTTAGTTGAGTCTTGGGTTTGCATTTCTCTCTTTTTTGGAGATAGGAAAATTAAATTTCCTTTCTTTTTGGTAAGGTATCTTCTGAAGGGCCTTTAATTTCTGGTGTCCAGCTCAATTATTTTCAAATTAGAATGATTAGAATGTATCTTCTGCTGTGACTTCTGAGGGTATCTGATCATGGGAAGAACAAAGCTGTAATCCATTTAGGGTCTAATCTTCCCCTTCCTCATAATGAAATATACATACATCCTCTAATATCTGCCTCTTAGGATCCGCTAAACTCCAGGTCTCAGCATCATGGTAGAATTGAGGGCAGTCTTTCACCTAATTAGAGATGAAATGTCCGACCCTTCAGCTATGTGTTTTACATTTAGTCATTCTTTGGGACAGGATAAAAAGTCCATTTTGATCCAGAAGAATTCTGTATGGAGGTCCAGAACCCCTTCCAAGAAAAATGTCATTTTCCATTATCTTCTTTTAAAGTAACTGGAAATCCTGAAGAGACACACAGAAAGAGAAAGGGAGGGAGGGGGTGAGAGAGAGAGAGACTGAGTCAGGGAAAGGAAGGAGGGAAGGGAAGGGAAGAGAAGGCAAGAGACTGGTCTGTTTCATTTCTAGGAGGCCCAAATTTAAACTTTAAAAGATGGAGGAAATGATTCAAAGTGATAAATACCTTTTCTGAGCATTCAGTATGCTGGCTTTCTGACCAAAAGGGCCCGTTGTTAGGTCTCTGAAAGGAAGCCAAATCCAGCCCCCAGTAAACACTCCTCCACCTCTTCCCCAACCCCCCTCGGCTGCCCTGTCTAACTTGAAAATGAACTTGGACTTCCCTCTCAGACAGGCCCTAAAACAAGAAGAGATTTTATTTGTCTGTTCTTGAAAGGCTTCCTAAAAGGAGGAGGTGTTTGAGGGGAGGGGCAGGGAACCGAACACCCTCTCCCACTGTGGGGATGGGGTAGGGGTAGGGGCTCTGGGGAGGCAACAAGAGGGAGAGATAACTTTGTTAATTTCTTAACTCTGTGTTTATTCCTGGAACTTCTGTCAATGGTGGGTGGGGGGCGGGCAAGTGACTGTCTGAGATACTGCCGAAAAAGAAAAGGGAATAGCAGGGATGAGGATTAGAAAAGGGACAGGGCTGGGGAAGGAGAGGATGAGGAGAATTGGGAAGGGTCTTCGTGAGGAGTTTAGCAGGGCTGAGAGGGCAGGGATGGAAGCAGGGGAAGAAGCAGGGCTGAGTAGGGACCCTGGAGGCCACGGGAGGAGGCTTCCTGAGACTTCCCCATGCAAGCAGCTACCTGATCTCCCCACCCAAACACAGAGCACCACAGGCAGGGTCTGTGACTGGGGGGAGGCTGAAGGAGAATCCAAGAAAAGATTGGTAATGACAGCCTAAACGCTAACCCTCGTGTGGATCCCTGCAGAACCAGAGAGGAAAGTTTGATGTGACTTCCCAAACCGCGGGCCAACACTGCAATCCTAAATTGACAGCAGAAGAGAATGGATTTCCCTGATGTCTAAGAGAAGGAAGTAAATAGGGCCTGGAGGAAGGCAAGTTTGAGTTTGAGAGTAGAAAACTCTGAAACTAGGAGCAAAGTGATGCCTCAGCTCATCCTGCTCCCATCTTCCCTCAAGCTGGGGGCCTGAGGAGCAAAGAGGAATGAAGGAGGAAGACGCCCAGATGGCAGCCGCTATCCAAGAGGTGAGTCTTGGACTGGGAGGAGAAGCCTGGATGTCTCTCCTCTGAGTCCAGGCTTTGGGGGTGGAGAGATTACAGTGCAGCAGGTTCCAGAGGGATCCAGGAGCCTGGGAGTGGCATCTGCATCTGCACACTCCTTGGGCCACCCCCGACCTTGACCTTTTACAGTCAAGAGAGGTGAAGGGAAAGGAGGCAAGGAGGGGACTGGGCAGGGCTAGGGAGCCCCAGGATCAGCCACTTTTCTTTCCTTCCCCACCAGTGTCACCCTTTGCGACCCACCTGGAATTTCCTCTGAGTGTGTGGAAGGCTCTCCTCACTCAGTCACACTCTCAGGGGGCTCTCCCATAGCACCCTCCCCCCACGCCCCAGAACTCCCAACCCCTCTTGTAAGTGGCCTTTCTATCCCAAACATTCCTTTCTTTCTTAGATAGCTCAAGCCCTATGTCCTCTGTCCTCCACAAATCTCCTCTTCCATCCTGCCTGCAGCCTGTATTCTGGACAGGAAAGGGCCCCCCAAACTCTATGCCCGCCCACTGAGGCCCCAAGTCTGGGCGAGAATCCAGACCTCATGGTGGTAAGGCTCTTTGTTCTCCTGCAGCCTCAACCCACCCCCTCCTTTTTTTTAAACTGGAATTTCTCCCATTAAAAAAAGGGGGGAAGGGGCTTCAGAGCTTCAAACCCTTTTTTTCCCCCTGGGGAATATGGAGGAAGGGCGGGGGAGGGAAATCAGCTGATGCTTGATTTCCAGAGAAGGCAATCTGGGCACTGAGTAAGGGGCACACCAACCTCACTACTTTCATCCCCTTCTCCCTAGCCTGGTATTCAAGCTACACCCGCCCCTCGAGCAAGCCTGCTCGCTCCTGCTGCAAATGCTGCTAACTTACCCCTCCGACTTGGTCTCTAACACAGCCGGGCAGGAATTTCACCCCTCAACTTGAGAAAGACACAGACATCTGCCTCTTCATTTTCCTGGGGATATCTAAGTAGAGAGCAGGATGAGCATATAAATCAAGTGTGTATCCAGAGAAATAAACAGACCAGCAGAGATCTTTATTTGCATAGAGAGGATTTCAGTGAGGGCTGGGTATCTTCATGAATACATCTGGGCCGTATCCACAAGGGCATGTGCTGGAACAGTGCATGGAGCCTGCCGATGACCCCAAAACCAAGGCCAGGCGTGGGCGCAGGTAACCCGTGCAAACACACACACACACACACACACACACACACACTCTTCCAGTGAGAAGGCATACTGAATATCTCCTTTATATATTAGTCTTTGAAAACAAGAATTTCAGAGTTGAACTTAGCCGGGAATTCAGTCCATACAGGAAGCTGAGGGCAGAACTGCTCCCGTGGCTCGCCATCACAAATGTCCCTTTGAAAAAAAGAGCGGAGAGCGCAGCCCGGGTTTTCCGACGGGGCTAGAGGGCCATTTTCCATTTTCCTTTGGTGTGATGAAATGTTCCGTCCCACACACCAACATCACAGCTAGAGACCGAAAGGTCACGCTTCTATTCATTCCTCTTGATTTCCTCTCAACTGGATCCACAGTCCAACTCCATCGGCCCATCCGTGAAGCCCCGGCTGGGCGAGGTGTGGCTGAGAGGTGTGGGGTTAGCACCGAAGCTGAAGCCGAAGAAGCCAAGGGTTTCAGCGCCTGGCTTTCTAGGGCAGGATCGCCTCATCGCCTTGGAGATGTAATTACTACGTTTCTAGTAGTGCATATTCTCTTGGAGTGTTTAATTTGGTTTTATTTGTGTCTCAGTGAGATCCACCTTTTTTCTTTTTTTTTTTTCGGGGGAGGAGGGAGAAGCGACCTCAGGCTTAAAGTTAATTAACCAACAAGGCTCTACTTTGAGCTGCCCGCCCTCAGGCTCTCTCCTCGCCACCTTCCTCCCTGCTCCGGGGGCGCCCCAGTCTTGGAGCCCACAGTTTCAGGCGCGGAAGATCTTGGGGAACCCAGCGAAAGAGTGGGGAATCTTTCAGAGGATGCGGAGGCTTCCCCAGCGCTTTCAACGCCCTGAATCCTGAATTTTCCCCTCCAGCCTTCCCACTCTCTCAGGTCTCTGGGGGGCCTACGTCTTCTTCGGCTGGTCTTCTCGAGGAAGGCAACTTTTCCTCTTCTTTCCACTCCTAGCTAAATTTTGGCCGCAAAGCACCCCTAATAAATGGAATTGTAAAATTGCTGTGTTAATTAAATCTATATCTCATTGCAATAGGAATAGTTAATGCCCTTACATAAACTTGGAAAAGAACATACTATTAATTGTATTTATTGCTAAGCCTCCTACACCCAGAGCCTTTCTGCTGTTCTGTCCCTTTCTCCCAAAGGCTGGAGGACCCGTCTTTGGGTTCTGGCCTATGAAGACGCGTCTGGCGTTGGGCTAGATTATTCCAGACCCAGGAGGAACCCCAGGAATGGGGTGGCCATTTCAGGCCCTTTGTTTCTGCCCGGCGCCCCACTCAGCCCTATCCACATCGGCCTGGGTTCTCCAAGCGGACGTGGACCCCGCACTTCACAGGAGGGGAAGCCAGGGCCTCCGCACCACCCCTACACCTGCGGCTGGAAAAAAATAAACCGGCAGACCTTTTCACCCACCTACCCCTGCCAGCCAGGCCTCAGGCAGACGCGGGGGGCCAAGGTCACACAACCCAGTCTAGACTAGCCAGGCCGTGTTTGCTTCCCTCCTTTTACCTTGACCTTGGGACTCCGGAGGCAGAGAAGCCAGCTTCCTAGCCAAGAGCCGGCTCCCAGCAAGACCCACCTTCGGCTCCACTTGTCTCTCCTCCCTCCACCATCATCGCCCTCAACACACACTCAAGCTAGCCTGCTTACATTTCCAAGCTTCCTGATATATTTTTCCTCCTACTGCCAGCCCAGCCCGAAGCCTGCTTTCCGGAATTCTGAGGCGACCCTTCCGAATGAACATCACACTGATAAGGACTACGTCTCTTATCCTAACTCAGCCACGGCCAGGGCACCCTCCATCGTCATACACCACCCTGCCCCTCCGTTGCCCCCACCTTGCCCCCACCAGGGGAAGGGAAGCAGCCCGGAGGGCCGGATCTCAGTACAGACCTGGTCATTTGCTCTGGAGTTGGAGGGATCCAGTGGGTTTGGCTTAGCCCGAGGTTATGGCCTGGCCACGGCCTGTGCGCTGTCTGGACAGGAGCGCCCAGCATTTAAAATTTTCGGCAGAGGCAGGAAAGGGAGATGCTGCAGCCCCTCTCCCCCACTTTTGTCCTTTCTTTTTATTACCTCTTCCCCTCAGGGAGGCCCTGTGCTGAAAGGGAACTTGGCTCAACCCCACGGAGATGCTCTCTGGAAAGGGGTGCCTCGATAGAAAAGTCGGAAGACTGGGAGGAGAGAAGAGGGGGAATTTTTTAGAAAATTAGTAAGTTGGTGTTAAGTTTTTCTTTGAAAAGATTGAGCAATTTCAAAGCATCGAAACACTTCACATTAAAAGGTAGTGACCCCAAGAATGCTATGGGACCTAAAGTTTGGGTTATCCACCTGGCAACTGAGTTGATCCCGGGTCTGCCTAGCCCCTCAGCCTGTGGCCGCGCTCTACCCAGGCGGCTGAGGGAGGAGGCGGATCCGCGGGGCTAGGGTCGGGCCTCCTGGGATCTCTCAGAGTAGCGCCTGAGAAATGTCCCTCCAAAGGGGCAGCGCTGCGGACTCTCCCTCATCCCACGTTTCCCTTTGTACACGGATCTCAGAGCGCGTGGTCTTCTTGTTCGCATCCAGGGCTTTTCAGCTTTCCTAGACCGAATCCCTGCTCCTCCTTCCCCTCTTTGAAAAATCTCACTGCGAGGCTTTTTATTTCTATCGCATATTGAAATACCCGTCTATTCTATTACCCCCATTTCTCTCCTTTATTCTATCTCAATTTTTCATTGAGAGCATCCCGCCCTCCGTGTGATGATATCTGTGTTTGGGGGCTATTACATCCTCCCAGCCCTCTCTGCTCCGCTGGAGGAAGAGCTGCAGGCAACGAGTCTAGAGAGTGTCCCTCTCAGACAACTGGGGCTTTGGGGAAAGTGGCTGAAAATCGGAAATGGAAACACAATCCCGACATCAAAGTCTTGCTGCTAGGTGTCGGGTTCTTTCCAGCCGGAGCTCGGAGCTCCCGGGGAGTCAACCAAGGCCAGAACCGGGGCTCCCCACGCCCTGCCGCTGTGCTTCCGCCTGCTTTCTAGTTTTTTTATTTATTAAGGGAAAAAAAAAATACGGTGTCTCCCCCATCCTTAGCTCCAAGCCCCAATGCAGTCACAGCGATCTTTTTGGGTGGGAATCAGTCTCCCTCATATGCCTCCTAAACCTAGTGGGAGGCGCCCAGAAACAGTTCTGGTTTCGCCAGACCCCTTTGCGTCGGCGAAATTCAGCCTCCCCCTCCTCATTCTCGCTCCCCAGGGCCTGCCAGGGGGCGGTGCCCTGTCCCTTTAAATCTCCCAGTTCCCTCCTCTTTGCCCCTGCTGAGAGCCAATCTGCAGAGACCTCTTCCCTTTCGCCCCGCCCCTCCTCTAGGGGTGGGAACCCAAGGAGACCTGGCCGGGGCATCACATGCCCGGGCGGCGTCACGTGGGCGCGGTAGGGTTGCCGAGGGGAGGAGGGCGGGAGCCGGCTATTTCTTAATGAAGTGTCCCCGCATGCGTGGAGGGAATGTAGGGAGGGTAGTGGAAGCACCAGGAGGAGGAGGGGAGGGGTGGAGAGGGAAGGGAGGAGGGATGGGGGAGGGGAAAAGGGAGCGAGGTGTCTCCCTAGCTCGCAGCCTGTGGCGAGTGGAGTTTTTAAAAAGCTCGGGCAGATCATGTCATGACGACTTCGCTGCTCCTGCATCCGCGCTGGCCGGAGAGCCTTATGTACGTCTATGAGGACAGCGCGGCGGAGAGCGGCGGGGGAGGCGGCGGCGCGGGCGGAGCGGGGGGTGGCTGCAGCGGAGCGAGCCCCGGCAAAGCCCCGAGCATGGACGGGCTGGGCAGCAGCTGCCCGGCCAGCCACTGCCGCGACCTGCTTCCGCACCCCGTGCTGGGCCGCCCGCCGGCTCCCCTGGGCGCCCCGCAGGGCGCCGTCTACACGGACATCCCGGCCCCGGAGGCGGCGCGCCAGTGCGCCCCGCCGCCGGCGCCCCCCACCTCGTCCAGCGCCACCCTGGGCTACGGCTACCCGTTCGGTGGCAGCTACTACGGCTGCCGCCTGTCGCACAACGTGAACCTGCAGCAAAAGCCTTGCGCCTACCACCCGGGCGATAAGTACCCCGAGCCGTCGGGCGCCCTGCCCGGCGACGACCTGTCCTCCAGGGCCAAGGAGTTCGCCTTCTATCCCAGCTTCGCCAGCTCTTACCAGGCGATGCCCGGCTACCTGGACGTGTCTGTGGTGCCTGGGATCAGCGGGCACCCGGAGCCGCGTCACGACGCGCTTATCCCGGTAGAAGGCTACCAGCACTGGGCTCTCTCCAGCGGCTGGGACAGTCAGGTGTACTGCTCCAAGGAGCAGTCGCAGTCCGCCCACCTCTGGAAGTCTCCCTTTCCAGGTAAGGAAGGGGCCCGAGCGCCGCCGCCGCCGCCGCCGCCGCCGCCAGGGACCCCTCCCCGCCCCGCCTGCCCCGGGGCTCCGCGCCCCAGCCACCCCCGCCGTCTGGCCCCGGCGCGCCGGCTCTGCTGGGTTGCAGATGGAGCCGGCCGGGCGAGCTGCGCTGAGGAATGCGCCGGGGAAGAAATCTGCTCCGACACGTTCCCCGGAGCTGCCCGGCCGAGAGTGAAGCAATCACAGGCGCCCGAGCGCCGGGCCGCCGGCTCCGCTCCAGTCGGGAGCTCACCTCCTCCCCCAACGGGTTCCAGTCTCACGCGCGGCTCTTGGCCGCCTAAGCCCGCTTCCGGCCAGGAATGGGGGTGGGGTGGGCCTTGGGTGCCTTGGAATCCAGAACCACTAGGACAAAACGCTCAACTCATTGAATAATTTTGGGAAAAAAATAAGAATCCCAAACGTCATCTTTGCCTAAATTTCCAAGATCATTCAGGCACTGGACAGGTTTGTTTGTTTGTTTGTTTAAATAGGGGTCTAATTTGCCAGGATCTGCAGAAATGTAGGATGTTTTCTTTTTTCTTTTCTTTTCTTGATTTAATTTAAGAATTTGACCACGAATTTCCTGATTGTTAAAGGCGCAAGAAAGGTAAAATCTCTGGGCAGGGTGTGGAGAGGAGGGAGTTCACATCCCTCTCCTGGGTTATAGAATTCTTTGCCTCTCTGGTATACTGAGCTCAAATCCTGTGCGTGTTCTCACTACCAACTCCCCCAAATGTGGGGGAGAAAGAGAGTTGTCCATGCCTTAGATACAGAAAGACTGAAGGGAGGATGGGGTGGGAGGTGGGGGAGACCTGTTTTGGAGGGATCTGAAGTATAGGCCCAGGCTGGGGAACATCTCTGTATTGTCTGGCTATGTACGCCGTGGGGGATTGGAATTCACCCATGTTCTGTTCCCTTTCCAGTTGAGGCTATCTCTGAACAGGAGGGGATGCTGCAGCACCCCACCCCTACTCCCCAGGGCAAAAGACCAAGTCCAGGTTTCTCAAAACCACATCAGGAGCTTTGTGTTCAGTGCTCCACTGAGAAATCAGGATTCAGCGTCTCGCGAATCCACAGTTTGAGTCTGCTCCAGCTATATATAAGCAGAGGGTTGACTGGCTCCATTCCGATGCCTACAGGGGTCCTGGGGGCCAGAACAGTCATATATGTCTCCCCATACTGCCCAGAGGGCCCCCCAGCCCTACATGTGGACCCAGGGACATTTTCATTGGGAAATATGGACCTGAATATCTCCTAAGGGTGGGCCTAAAATTCCTCTGCATCCGGGATTGAGGCAAGGGCAGATGGTTAAAAAAAAAAATTACTGAATGATGTTAGAAAGTGTAGCAAATAACGTTCTTGTAAATAGTATAAGATGACTTAGTATAACACAACTGACCAAGGTGGAACCCACACTAGATTTCCACCCCAATTTCTGTCTGCCGGAAGACTTAGGATCATAGAATTTTAGTACATGGTGTCATGCATTACCTATTCTGCACTGACTGTATTTTTATATAATATGATTCCTATTATTAACTACCTAATATGAAACACATAATAACACTTTTCTAGAAGATAGGTAACTCACACGTAGGTGGACAATAATTTGTTGTGGAGATATGTCCCTTTAATTTCCCATCTCACCCAGACGGGAAGCTCCTTAGGAGATGGGGGTTTAGCAGGAATTCCTGGAGCATGGGTAGCAGAGCCGGTAGGCAACAGGCCATGCTAAGGGGCTGAAGGGCAGAGGGGCAGAGGCACAGGTCTAGAGCAATGGGTAGTGGGTTTAGTGCAAAGAGGTGATGAGAAGGAACTTCTCAGGCATCACGATGTATACATGTGGAGCGAGGGAACTTCTCAGGCATCACGGTGTATACATGTGGAGCGAGGTGGGAGTGAGAGATAGGAGAAAAGCTCAGAAATATCTTTGAGCAAAATAAACATCTTAAAAGATTTCCAGGGGGAAAAAAGCCTGCTAAAAGTAAGCAGTTTTTTAATCACAGCCTCCTAGAGAAAAATATCTTTGACATTAAAAAAAAAAATACAGCTCAACTGAGATTTAACACACTTGCAAATTAAGGCATGGAAATGGATATAAAACCCAGTGTGTCTCAACAGCTATGTCCTCACACACTCCTAGTGTGGAAATAGAATCGGGCTGGTGTATCTCAGTGAGTGCAGAGGTCCAGGCAAAAGGCAGATGAATAAGAAATTATCTTCAGACACCCTCCATCTTTCTACCCACACAGAACTGTTTTAGAAGTAGTGAGATTTCCAGATAACTCTGTCTATGCAATTGTGGTTTGTTCAGCAGCCATCTAGGCATAAACACTACTGTCTCTCTTCAGCGCCTCTGGCTCTGAGAAACCTCATCTATGACAGTCTGGGCTGGTGTGGGAGATGAAGGCAGTTGTTCAGAAAGATCCAGATAATTAGGCCAAGATGAGTTGTGGCTTCTTCCTTCACCCAATTATATAGACCCTTGCTTCATTGCTCTTTTTTTTCCTTCCTATAGTGAGTGTAGACAATTTTTAATTTTGACAGGCAGAAATTCCAAGAGAGAAGGGGGGTGGGATGGGGGAGACAGGGAGAGACAAAGACAGATAGGACGCATGGGGGGCAGTAATAGAGAGAAGGAAATAATGGGCTCTTTGGGCCATACTGGGCGTCTCTATTGACAAGCCTTTGGATTTTGGTTGAGGAGAGTGACTAGGATTTCTAGCTGAACAAGGTCCTCTTCAGAGCCCAGAGCCCTGTTGTGGGAGTGGGTGGTCAAGAGCGAATGGACCGTAGGAACATGTACACAGGACCCCGAGAGAGCTATGGCTGAGCATTGATCTGATTTTTATTCACTCCTCAAAAATGTCTATTAGGTTCCCAGGTATGAAGTGGTGTGTGTGTGTGTGTGCTCTGAAAGGAAATTAGGGAAAGGTTGATTGTAAAATTAATCACCAAGTCCTCTCCTTAACTTTCGGCAGCATAGACACAACTCGAGCCCTAAGCTTCCAGATGTTTCCACGTCTGTAGATCCCACTTCCTTTCCAGACAAGACAGCAGACAATGAAAGGGGGCTTGTTGGAGAAGGCAAGACTGAAGGTATTTCCCCAGTTGGCCAAAACAACCAGCAGTTTGGTCTGATCCACGAAAAACTTGGCCAAATCAACCCTTGGCATTCTGTAGAGAAAAGTAACCAATTTAGATCAGTTATCTGCTTTTTTTAAACCGACCTTTTTTAAGGATTTGTTGATTAAACCTCATTGGAAATTTATAGTTGGGATTTAAGAGACCCCAAATCAGGTAGATAATTGTGAGCATTTCCAGAAAGTGAAGTTTAAAAAAATCAGGGGCAATTATCTGGTTAATTCAGGGACCCCAAATCACTTTTATCCCATTTGCTCTCTAGGAAAAAGGAGGTATTTTAAAACTAAATTGTACCAGGTGGTCTGTTTCCATTTTAGAACCTACTGTGTCATTACGTTGAGTCCAAAAATCTGGGTTTAAAATCTGGCTCTGCACTTAAGTTCTTTTACCTACTCTGAGCCTCAGATTCCTTATCTTGTAAAATGGGTTTAATAAAATAAGCCTGAAAAAAAATGTTACAAGGATTTAAAAAAAAAAAAAAGCCTCATGGTATCCTTACTGACTCTGTTTTACTTTTGTTTTGGAATCATCAATTTCTCAAATCATAGTTACATCTCTAAGAGTAAAACACATTTGAGAACTGAGAGACTTTCAAAAAATTATCTTGTGTAAAAAAATTCCTTTTTAACATCAAGGATCTGCTCTGCTAAAGTGAAGCTGTTTTGTTTTTCAGATTAAAAAAAAAAAAACTTGGCCTATTCCTACATAGGCAGAGAAAAGCGACAAGTCCAACAATTTTCCTGAGAAATTGTCATCATGAAGACAGCCCAACCAGGCCATTGGAACCCCCTCTCTCCCATATTCTTTCCGTGCACTTTATTTCCCCCTGCATTTGATGGTGACCTCTTCTCTCCCCATCCTGTGTAGACAAGGGTCCCTGAGAGAAAGCAGACCCAATGAGAACGGGTATAAGGAAGGTGTTTCATGAAGTGGGATGGGGGTGGGGGGTTAGAATAAGCATTTCAGGAAGAGCTTTGTGTCCTCATTTTACACTGTGTCTACACTCCCAAAGGGCAGTAAGCATGAAGGGGAAACCTCAGATCTTCAGTCCTCATTAGATCCTGCATGAAGATTTCTGTCAATTACGTTTTTAAAAATTGAGGGATGAGTTATTCAGATAATCTCCCTAGTTCCCCACTTCCCCTTGAAAGTGTTGCTATGACCTTTTTATTGACAGGTGAGGGTGGAGTGGAAGTGACACATATTGCCTTTAGTTCCTGTTACATTCTCAGAGCATAAAGAAATTGAACTAGTAGTAGGATGACAAGGTATTTAGAATTTAGGATCAGGGTTCCTGTATGGGGTAGAGACAGTTTCCTTCAGCTTTGGAGGAATGACAAGGATAGGGAATTGGGGTATAATTTGCTCTGTTTTGGTGAGTGGACATTGTAAGGGCAAGGGAAGGACGCTGATTTCTTTTTATAGGAGACTTATGTGAACTTATAGAGCTCTCCTGGTGTCTCCTCTGGTGGGCACACCCTGGGGTGTGGACTCTCTACTTCTAGGAACCTGATTCCCCACATCTCAGTGCTAGGGACTTCCCACTTTGGATGTTACTAAATGGCTCACAACATTGGCCTCCTAGAGATTGGCTCCCAGGCAGTCTGGCTTCACCTAAACAATTTTCTTCTCACTAGCTGTTGGTGCTGGCCTCAGATTCCTAGTGCAGAGCCAGTGACCAAAGGCAAGAGGCCCCACTTGGTGGGCGGTGCCCACTGAAACTGTCTCCCTTCCTGCCATGCCCTCCCTCAAACATACAAAAGAATCCCTCCTTTTTTTTTTTTTGGGTGGGATCTTCCTGGAGCAGGGATCGAACCTGTGTCCCCTGCATTGGCAGGCGGATGCGTAACCACTGCGCCACCTAGGAAGCCCCCTTCCCTCCTTTTATAATGGGGCAGAGTATAAACTGGCCGATGCCCAAATGATTCTGAATACCTGCAATCCTGCAGGCTAGTAGACTAGGGTGGAATTTGGAGGGACCTCTCTAAGGGAACAGGGATTCTAATAAGGAGTGCTGTGCAGAGCCATATTGAAGCCTGAGGCAAAAGGAGAAATCAGTAATACTGGTCCCATAGTTATTAAAATTTTGATATTTTGTTCGTCATGGATTTTTTGGCTTTCATTTATACGTTTTAAAATATTGCATTAAAATATTATTTATCTTGGTTTTTGAATTTTGGGCGCCCCCTCCTTTAAAGTTTGCACCAGAGACAATATCCCAGTGTCCTCACCTAAGTCGTGGCCTTGCTAATAACAGAGGTGCAAAAGATTTGTGGACAATCCGCCCGCTCCCTTTGAGTCCCTGCGTGGGAACCTTGCGCCTCCGCAGCCGGGCAGCCTCGAGGCCCGGTCCTGGGTCCAACCGCGCGACTCACTTCCTGCCGTCCGCCTTCTCTCTCCCCTAGACGTGGTGCCCCTACAGCCCGAGGTCAACAGCTACCGGCGCGGGCGCAAGAAACGTGTGCCCTACACCAAGGTGCAGCTGAAGGAGCTAGAGAAGGAGTACGCGGCAAGCAAGTTCATCACCAAAGAGAAGCGCCGGCGCATCTCGGCTACCACGAACCTCTCGGAGCGCCAGGTCACCATCTGGTTCCAGAACCGGCGGGTCAAAGAGAAGAAGGTGGTCAGCAAATCGAAAGCTCCTCATCTTCACTCTACTTGACCGCCCACCCAGTCGCCCACCCCGTCTATTTATGTCGCCGATTTGTACCATATCCGAACACACCGAAGGACACTTCTCTCCGGTGCAAATATTTAATGTTAACCAGAAATAGGAACCGCTCCGCCAGGAGGCAGAGAGTATCGGAGGGTGTGCTCTACCGCCCTCTACTCCCTATCCCATCCTCAACCCCCACCCCTATGCAGATGGGACCTATCCGGCCTCAAGGGCTTTGGAGGTGCATCCCGGTGGGCTCTGGGAGGAAGGCACCCTGCTTCCACTCCCTCTAGCCCTCACTCCTCGCCTTGCCGGAAAGCCGAGTGGCATCGAAAAGCCCAGTCATTCCAGCCAAAGCAGAGCTGGGGAACCCCGAATGACTCCCATTCTTGCCGCATCCTTTGCCTGGGCAGGTAGATGACACCCCCCCCCACCCCCGCCCCGCTCCAGGGTGCGACTGGGCCCAGGACCTGGCGAGCTCCTACTTTCCTTCCAGTCCCTGCTCTTGCTCCCTGTCCCTCTGGCACTCCTTAGTTAGGCAAGATTTCCCAGTTAAGATTTTTCTGTGCGTATTTTAAAAGTCACATTAATATTAATGATAAGTATGAGGGATCTGGCATCGTGATTGGACTACAGACAGCGCTTAGGTTTTCTTTCTTTCCTGTTTCAACAAAAGCTGGAATTGGCTGAGGAGCCACCTATCCGCCCCCCCCCCCCCCCCCCCCCAATAAACCAAGGAACTGAGTTTCTCCGGAGCCACCTTTGTCCCCATGGCCTCCTCTGTTCTGCTTCTCGGATCAACATGCGGAAATCCAGGGAAGACAGAAACTCCCACCACGCTGCTAAATATGTCTTCTCTCTTTCTCTCTCTCTTTGGTGAGGCTGAGGATCAGGCCAGGCATAGAAGCAGAACTTTTTTCTAAGGAAAGGACAAACTTCTCTTCCAAGGGGATGGAGAGCGGATCCCCCAGCAGATCCCCTCTCCCGTCTCTTCTCCATCAATGCAGTAACTGAGAAGGCCTCACACTTTCACTTTTACTCATTGTCCAGAGGAAAGCAATTTTTCTTCCAAGAGGCCAAAATAACTAGCTTCCAATTAGCCAGCTAATGTAGAGGTTGCCTGACATTTCCCTCCTCAAAGGCCAGCTAGGTGCTGGGGTTGGGGGCTCACCTTCTCCTTTCCCACTGGTGCATTACAAAACAGTGTTCTTTTGAAATGTTCATCAGAATTAGGCTTTTTAAAAAAATGTTGTGTATCTGTATATAGTATTGTGATGTCTGAATGACAATGTACTGAATGCAAAAAGGAAAAAAAAAAAAACCCAGAAACCTGTTTTTAAAATAAAATCTTTTTTTTTTTGCCTTGATTTTATTACCCAGATTCCTTCTGAAACTCTTTCTATCCACTGGAAGCTCTTGGGGTAGGCTCTGTTGCCCTGACTCAGCCAGAATGGGCAGGGGGAAAGAGTAGAGACATCACCCCCAGCTGGGTAGATCCCAAATTCATATTTTGCTCCACTTACATTTTTAAAGTGAGTTATTCAAATTCTTGATATGGCCTAGACAGGGGAAAACTCTTTCCCATCCTGATGCTCCAAATAGATGAGTATGTTGGGGAGAGAAGGATGTGATCACCACTGAAAAGGCCTGGGAGCAGGTGAGTGAGTTCAGTTAATAGGGCTCAGATCTGGTGCGGAGAAAGCTGGGAGCGGGGTGATGTAGTGGTAGCGGTGGCAGCAGTGGGGTGCTAGCCACAGGCTCCTGAGGCCCTACCACCCCCAGAGAGTCCCGAATGCCGCCAGACAGTTCAGAGCTGGAGCTAGGAAGGGGTGCCCTCAGTCTGCCCTGCTGGGGTGCTGCTGCAAACTCAGCATTCCCAAGCTGCCCCCTTTTCCTCCCCACCAACCTATGTTTTCCCTGTCTGTGCCTATCTTCCTATCTGGCGGAGTTAATGAGATCGTTAAGTTGTCAGGTTAAGAGACTTTTAAAAAGCAATATAGCCTAAAACAATGTTATCTCAGATTAAATCTTTACTGCAGCAAATTTTATTTATATATAATATTTTTCCTCTCCTGAGACATAGACTGGAGGCACTGGGTTGGAAATCAGAGTTCTCCGATCTCCCTTTGCCAGATGGTTGAAGTTCTTAAAATTTTATTTAAATAAATGTTTGGGGGTGTGTGAAACACACACACACACACACACATACACACACACCCCCCCCCCAAGTCTGAGAGACAAAGAGCCTGAAGAATTCACCCTCTGTGGAGGCTCAACTGCTGATGTGGCTGCCAGTCCTGTTCTACTCCATTTCAACTCTGGGTTAACTACCAAAGAATCCCTCACTGGGCAGTGTAGATTTAGGAGGGAATAGATGAATCGCCCAGAAATAATGTGCATTCTTAATTCCATCTCCCCTTTCTCTCCCCACTCACCACCCTAAACCTCTCTCCAAAACCCGAGTCTCCCTTGAGATGGAAAGAACTGAAAATTAAATGTGTGTGTTTGGTCAGAAAAAGGAACTGAGTAGACAAAAGACCTGGGGCTCCCTTGATACCCTAACCCCTCTTGAGGGCACATTGGGTAGTCCAGTGACACAGCTGTAGACTCAGTGGAAGCTGGAGACTCACTGGGGAAAGAGAACTGTAGAGTTCTCCGAGGCATCGTTCCATTTCTGCACACAAAGCTACACAAAATCAAATGAGTGAGTCTTCCCACACGGAGGGATCCACCCTAAGGCCCCAGAAGGGGGCGACGGAAAAGAGAAGCAAGAAAGCGTGTGCAGGCTCATTGGGGTCGCAGTGGACACCCGTGAGCTGGGCAATCACTGACGTCCCTCTGAATCCCTGTGAGCCCCCTTGTACCAGGGTGTTTAAGATGCCTCCCATGCACTGGATTAAATATGCCTGGATCAATTCTGGAGATGCCTCTCCCATAAAAATGAGCAAGCGTGAGAATGGAAATGCCTCTGTGAGACAGGTATTGTGTAAGTGTGTGTTCTGGGGAGACACACACTCCCCAGAGTTGAGGAAAAGTATGGTTCTTTCCCTGATGGTGTTGTTTCCTTAAATTTCCTTCCTCTGAGGGTTGGCATTCTCACTGGGGAACTCTGTGAGACATTCCTGTGAAGGTGTGTGTGTGTGTGTGTGTGTGTGTGTGTGTGTAGAGCCTCTGAACAGTGCAGAATTTCCTCAGCCTTTACTGCCTATGTGTGTGTACATGTAGCAGTGTTGTCAGCCGGCACTCATCTCAGGGTGTAGAATGTGTTTTCTTTATTCAAATCTATAAAAAGCCTTTCTTTCCAAGGCCAGTCTCCTAGCGTCTGTGTGAGAGTGAGGATGCAATAAATATGAGGGTGCAAGGGGGTAGAAAGGGTCTGAAGGACTGTGAGCATAGACGCATCCCTGGGAAATGGACAGCTCTTTACCTCTGCGACTGAGGTTCCTGCTATCTTTCTCATAATCCAATGGCATCCCCTGCTCCCTGTGGCTCCCTGTGGCCAGGGCTGGGGGACTTGGGTGAGCTGGAGCCTCACAGGACTCTCCATCCGGAGGTCACTCTACCAGGCTGCCAGGGAGGGCTCAGTTAGAGTTTTTCCTGAGCTTGGGAAGAAAACCCCTTCCCCACCCACATCTTAGTCCTCAGACCTAGGGCCAGCAGAATGGGCCTTTCAGCCAGTAGTCAGTCCCACAAACAGGAACCCACCTGAGGGAGCAAAGCCAGCAGTTCTCAGGAGATCCCTCCACGACGGTCTCCAGACCATCTGCTCCTGAGGCTTTTCCACAGGTGGCTGGGTCAGCAGGCCTGTGTAAGTGTAAGGCAGGGGCAGCCCCTGGTACACTCTCCATCTCTCAGAGGATTGAAGCTGGGGACGCTTCGGCAGCCCCCTCTGTTCAGAGGAGAACTCCCCACCCTAAGATCCACCTGGGTCTGACACGGATGGTGTCAGGAGCCCACTCCTCAAAAAACTCCAAGTGTCGGATCAGGCAGATGTGTATCTAGACCAGCGCTGGTAGAGGATTGAGGGGCCCTGGGGAGCCAGGGGCTTCTGGGAGGAGGAGGGGGCCAAAGCCTTTTCACAACCAACCAGGCTCTTCCTCTTTTAGCCTTGACCGTGACTAGGTCTTTCTGACCTTGACATCACAGGGAGCACAGGGAAGGGGGGAGGGTGGAAAAGGCCTTGATCTTCCGGTGGCCGGAGGAGGGGAGGGCCACTCGCCCCCTTGACGCGCCATCCCCCTTTCCGCCAGAGCCCGCCGCCTCTGTTTACACACAGAGGTGTCGTCTCCAGTCTAGACAGGGGCGCTAATAACGCCCATAAAAGGCGGCCTCTCCAGAGATGCTCAGCAACTCGGCTCCCGCGCGCCTACCGCTGGCCGCAGCCTCCGCCTCCTCCACCCCGCCCTCCTCAGATACCTCGGCTGGGCTTGCGGGCTGCCTTGGGGAGGGGGGACCCGGAGGGTTTCTAGAGGCTGAAAACTCCCGCCCCGCACCCTTCTGAACCTCTTCCGTCTCCAAAGGTAAGTGGACCCCCGCTCTTCCAGCCCAGTCAGGCTCGGGGTAGCAGCGCATCTTTCCCACCCCCACCAGCCTCCTGGGCCGGTAGCCCCCACCCCAATCCGCCAGTGCCCACCACCACCCTCGTCCCCGCCCCGAACTGGAGACTTGGGTTTGGGAAGCCGTTGGGTAGCCGGGCAGAGCAGACCCCAAGCAGATCTCAGCCCCTCCCCAGAGCTAGGCCTGGCCATGGGCCATGGTCACAGCCAGCAGCTGGCTGTGGGGCAGAGGGCACTCTGGGTAGTCCTCACCCCATACCGAGCCTGGAGGTCGACGGAGACCAGGCCCGGGCTCCCCATGCGTTGCTGGCAGCTGTAGGTGTGCGTTTGCGGAGAGGGTGCTTTTTTTTTTCTTAAACTTGGTCCCCACACCTTTCCTGACACTCAGTAATTCACTAGGCGGAGGAGATCCTCTGCTGGCGGGAGGGGGGAAATGTCAGAGCCGCGAAACGATTTAACTATTCGTGCGCCGAAGGGACAGTGAAAGAGTGGGGGAAAGATGGCTCCTTTAGGAATGCTCAGCTGAGGGGTGGGGAGATGCTCTCCTAGATGTTCCCGCCTGGGATCCCCCTACCCTTTCCCCATTTCCTGAGTGGCAGTTGGGCTGGGTCTTGTGGTGGGAGGGGGCCCAGTGGAGCCACAGAAGGCTTGGAGGAGGTAAGGGCGCTGCTGACCCCAGGCCGCTTGTGTGAGCCTGAAAGCCTGACTGGGCCCTCCACCCAAGGTCCCTCTCACACCCCGCTCCTCCAGGCTGCAGAGCCCTGGAAGGCAGCACAGGGGAAGGGGCCTCCCAATCTTCTCCTTAAGTCCTAGGCGCCCATAAGAGGGCCTGGGAGCCAGGTGGGCTCCGACCCCTGCATGAGCTGGTGAAGCGAAGAAAGAGGAGTTTGAGCCCCCTACCTCCACCCGTCAGCCTTATCTGAACCCAACAAAATCCTGCCCCAAGCCTAAGATGCCTTAAAGGGGCGACAGGGAGAGAGCTGAGAGGTCGGACTGGGGCTCAGACCTTTCCTATCCGCCGCTTTTCATCTCCCCTCTCCCTAGCCCCTGCTCACCTCCCTTCGGGGACCCAGGCCCTTCCTCATTTGCATACGCTGTAGAACCGCCTTGTGCAAACTAGGCAGTGACCTTGAACTGGGCCGCCTTGGCCCCTCGACTGACTGACGAGGGAGAAGGCAGCACCGCGCGGAATAATTCCGACCTCTGTTTGGCTGGGGAACCCGAACACTGCGGCTCACAGCCCCTCTGCAGTGGCCTAAGCCTTCCGCAGCCACTCTGCCCGGGCCACCAGAGCCAGCGTAGATTTTATAACTCCTTTCGCCTGGCTCGGCGGTGGCGGGGACTCGAGGACCCGCGCAGAGCCCGCGAAGATGCCGGACAGAGGCTTAGACAGAGACAGTGCGGGAGAGGCGGCGGGGGCATCCTTCTGGTGGATGCGAGGAAGCACGAGGGCTGCCGCCGGTCTTCAAGGAAATCCTTGGACAACATCCTGGCCTTCAGTTTTAATTAACCCCTGAGTTGATGAGCGGGGCATGGTTGAGCCAGGCCAGCTGCAGCAGGAGCCTGTGGTCCAGGGGCAGTCCACCTCTTCTAATCTTGTGATTTGATGACCGTGCGGGAGAGTGGGCGCACAGATCGCTCCGCGGGTCCAGAGTTGGGGTCTGGCCATTACAGTTTTGCATGTGGGCTGCCAAGTGCCGGCGGATTAACCCGACTAGAAGCGGCTGCGCAGCGCCTTCGGCTGCTTGGAGTCCTACGCATTCTCCTCACCAAGTCCCCAGCCAGCTCCTGGCGAGTAATTCTCGCCGAGGCTGGATTTAGATCTGAAGCTTTGCACCCGAGCCTCCCGCCGGCCCCGGGGACCCAGGCTGGGCGCAGCGCTCTGCAGCGTGTTAGTCCGAGCCGGGTTAAGGAAGGGGCGCCTGAGCTGCATGTGCGGCCGGGGAGCCTTAAAGACGCACAGAACCGCGGTGGTGCTCGAGGAGGCTGGGCTCCTAGATTGCCTGGGTCCTCGCCGGGGTCCTGATAACCCCTAGGTTCCTTGTGATCCTGGATAGCAGGGCACTGGGGATGTGAATTTTGCTGATGGTCCTCGGCAAGCTCTCTCCTAGAGGAATCAGTGTCGGCTGCACGGAAGGAAGAGGGGTCTGTGCGTGTGCCAGTGCCCAGGGTCCGAAACTTGGGGGAAATGGTATTTTTTGATGCGGCCAAATCGGACTGGGAGAAACTGCGTGTCTGGAAGAAGGCAGTCCTCACTCCATCCTCATTTCCCCGGCATTTCATCTGCCGCCCTGTGGCCGCCTCTCTGAGTGCTCAGCGGCCTGGCCGGGAGGGCAGCGAGCGCAGCTCTGGGCCTGAGATTTTCAGGCTGGTGAGGTATGGGAAAAGGCTAAGACCTTCCTCCTGGGTTCCCCCTTCTAGGAGATTGGAGTCATCTGGGAGGGAGAAAGAGAATGGGGAGAAACCTCCACCCCACAAGGACTAGTGATTTTCTGGCAAAGCTCAGCTCGGCATCCCCCACACCAACAATAGCGGCTGAGCGCAAGGCCTTGAGGCCTGGAGACCCCGCCGCCTGCGCAATGTTCTGATTGAAAACAGCAACAATATTAAAGTCACACCCTGTTTAGCTTTACGACCAAAAATACTCCCCCAAATTAATTTTTTAAAAATTAAATATTCAGTAACGCTCATTAATGCGTCTTGAAAAGAGGACATAAATAAGATGTTGGAGATGCTTTGACGTGGGTTTTGCAGCTGAGGGATGCTCCTCTGTGCAGCCGCGCAGCCCCTTAATCAATTAGGCACAAAAAGGCCAATTTAGGCGGTCTCCTGCTCGCTCCTCGGCGCCCCGGCTCTCGTGGTTCTGACTGAAGGTGACTGCGCGGGGCTGGCATCCCACCGCTTGGCCTCAGTTCTGGCAAGTGGACCCAGCGCGGGGCAGACTCCTGGGGGCGGGAGGGACCTGGCCAGGCAGCTAGGCCCGCCAGGGAGGGGAAGATGAAGCGGGGCGAGGGGCGGGTGCCGAGCTGAGAGCTGCGAGCTGTGAGCTGTGCCGGGCAGGGCGACACCCGCGCGGACACATTTCTGTTGGAGTGAGCAGCTATGGTTTGGGGTATGAAATCGCCCGGGGAGCTGTGGAATTCGAAGAATCTGCGTTTCTCTCTGCCATGTCCTGCAGAAGAGAGAAAAAGAGGGAGATGAGAATCTTCTGCTTCGGTTGGTCTGCTTTTGTAGCTTCCGCTCATTCTCAGATATTTAACTTTCACCCACATGGGTTTCTTTCTCCCATATTCTCTAGGACTCTCTCATCTTTCTAATTTTCTCTAAATCTTCTGGTGTTATCTCATATTTAGACTTTTGCTGAACTATTGATCTCACCTCGTATTACTTAAAGCCATGCTTTGGATCGGAGCCCAAAATAATCACATAGAAATCTCAGTATTTTGTCTACTAGACCCCAATAGAATACACCTAGTTTTGAAGGTTTTGTTTCCTTTTTCATTTTAATCCGCTTGGCTGTGTCTGTGGACTTGGTTGAGACCAGATTGTGGTTTTCAGATGACGATTAATTTTGCCAATGGCCAGTGTTGGGTTCTCAGCCTTCTGTGGAAGGAGCTTCTGAGGTTAGCACCATAAATATAATTTTAAACCCCCAGCAAGATAATTCTCTGGCATTCTTTCCCTCAATCCCAGCACACGTACTGGGCTGGGCACTGTTATCTGATGGTCCCAGCGGTATGCTAGGCTGATTCTGGGGTGTGTGTCTCCTCCACAATGGGAATCAGGAGTCTCTCCTGTCAGCCAAGCCCTGCTAGGAGCCCAGAGCCTCTTGCTGCAAAGACTCCAAGAGACTACATGAAGCCCCCATGACCCACAGAAGTCATGGGGAAGAGTAATTCAGCCTGTAGATTTTCAAGATCAGGCAGGCAAGTCCTCGTTGAGCTGAGCCCCTCCTTTTTCTGCTACTTCTGCCTCCTTCTGCAGCCCTCTTCTAACGGTGAGTGAAGGTGTGAGCCTGGATGGCTCCCAGCTGGAGAGTGGGGAAGACCCGGCATTAGTAATCCTTCCTGAGCCCTTCCTAGAGGAAAGGACCCCAGGTGTCTCCCCAAATTCCTGAGGAGAAAGAGCTGAGAAAAAGGAGGACGGCAGCGGCAGGGCTGGGAGAGACAGCGGCAGGGAAACCTGTCTTTACCCCTACTTCGCCTCTACTGTAAATAAACCCCGAGCCAAAGGGCTCATCCGTCTCCTTAAACAGCCAGTAAACTTTATATGACACAATATCTAATAGTAATTTATTGGGAAGATATTGTAAATTTCAACGGTTTTAGTTAATAAAGGAGCTAATTAAAGAGGGACGGGCTGTGCCTGGCCAGCTGTTGGCGAGAAGATAATACATCTGGGGGGGGGGGCGCCACTGGGTGCAGAAGCGTGTACGTGCGGGTATTTTTGGTGTGGTTTTATCCCTCTCACCCCGTGTCGGGCGATTGCCTCGATCTCTGCGTTAGGTTTTATATGATTTTTTAAAAACCAGAAGCCAGCGAATAAATCTGCCCCCTTGGTTCGTTCCCTCTCCCCCCACCCCGCCCGGATTGGGGAAGGGGGAAGTTGGAGTTGGTGCGGGGTGGGGGGATTCGCTGTCCCCACCCATCCCCCTGGTGGCGGCGCCCACGTGAGCTGGACGGCCAATGGGTGGCCGGTGCAGGTTTAACTATGTTTAATGTCAGATAGCAATAAAGTAGAAGCTGCCGGTCGGGCCCCGCGGAAATGGGCGAGCATAATCTCCTGAATCCCGGGTTTGTGGGGCCGCTGGTGAACATCCACACGGGAGACACCTTCTACTTCCCCAACTTCCGCGCGTCCGGGGCGCAGCTGCCCGGGCTGCCTTCGCTGTCCTACCCGCGCCGCGACAACGTGTGCTCGCTGCCCTGGCCGTCGGCGGAGCCGTGCAATGGCTACCCGCAGCCCTATCTCGGCAGCCCCGTGTCGCTCAACCCCCCCTTCGGCCGCACGTGCGAGCTGGCGCGCGTGGAGGACAGCAAGGGTTACTACCGCGAGCCGTGCGCCGAGGGCGCCGGCGGCGGCCTGAAGCGTGAGGAGCGCGGGCGCGATCCCGGCCCCGGCGTGGGGCCCGGGGCGGCGCTGCTGCCGCTGGAGCCGTCGGGGCCGCCTGCGCTGGGTTTCAAGTACGACTACGCGGCGGGCGGCGGCGGCGGCGACGGTGGCGCGGGGCCCCCGCACGACCCGCCCTCGTGCCAGTCGCTGGAATCCGACTCCAGTTCGTCCCTGCTCAACGAGGGCAACAAGGGCGCCGGCGCGGGCGACCCCGGCGGCTTGGTATCGCCTTTAAACCCGGGCGGCGGGCTCGTGGCCAGCGGTAAGGACCCCGGCCCACTCGCGAGGCTACTCCGGAGGGGACGTCTGACCTGGGCGGGCAGTGTAGGACTGAGCTAGGGCCGCCTAGGGTGACAGACTGTGTGATGAGGAAGAGCTTCTTAAAAAAAAAAAAAAAGAGTTGTGGGGGGGAGTCCTATAAACATGTAAATACCCTCATAAAAGAACTAGAGAGATTCCCTTTTTCCTCGGCCTGCTGCTGGAGTGGGCCAGGAACTCGGGAGAAAGGGGATAATGACAGACTTCTCTAGGCCTGGAGTGGAGGTAGGGGGTTGCGGGGGGACCCACAGCCTGGTCTCTGCCCTCCCAGGGCCTCTCTTTCCACCTTCCCACGGGCCCCCATTACCTACATTTTTTTTTATAAGAAAGGCCAGTGGATACGGTTGACTCTTGTCTGTTCTAACTGATCAGGGCCCCCATCCTGGAGGATGTGAGAGGAAGGGGCCAGGATATCCTGGAGGAGAAGAGGTTTGGGGAGAAGTGAGAGGATAGGAATATGGAAGGTTCCAGGATACTGCAGTGAGAGGTAGGGTTCGGAAGGCAAGGAGAAAGAGTGAAAGGGGAGAAAGAGATTGATGAAGGCGGAGGAGTCGGTGGGGATGAAAGTCTTCCTAAAACAGGAGAGGAAGACCTGGGATCTCGTGTTAGGCCAAGGTGAAAGGGGCTGGGGAAGGACCGAGGGTACTGGGTTTGTCACCTCTTGGTCCCCTGGCCAACCCTGCTGGTTCGTCTCCACCCAGGCGCGCCCTGGTACCCGATCCACAGCCGCTCACGGAAGAAGCGCAAGCCCTATTCGAAGTTGCAGCTGGCGGAGCTGGAGGGCGAATTTCTGGTGAACGAGTTCATCACACGGCAGCGCCGGAGGGAACTCTCAGACCGCTTGAATCTTAGTGACCAGCAGGTCAAGATCTGGTTTCAGAACCGCAGAATGAAAAAGAAAAGACTTCTGTTGAGGGAGCAAGCTCTCTCCTTCTTTTAGGGGGCGAGACACGGGCGCCAGCCCCAGACTGAGCCTGTCTCTGGCAGAGAGCAAGAGGGGGCGCTGCCTGGGACACAGTCCCCGCTTAGAACGCCAGGCATCTCTGGCAGGTCCTCCCGGGACATCCTCTTGTCTGTTTTGTTTGTGGTTCCCTCCCACACACCCCCCAGCAGACTCTGCCAGGTCCCAGAGAGAAAGGAAGAACCCAGCCAGGGAGAGAGGAAGCCCACAGCGGCAGGCAGGGGGTAGGGACAGGGAAGCCTCAGGCGCTGGGGAGGGGCTAGTTTGACCTGGGACTGGGGCATTGGGCCTCCGTCTGAGGATCAGGAGGAAAGGTGAGTCAGGCGCCCCCTCCCACCACTCTCCTTCCATGGACTTAGGTCTGTCTGCCTGCTGGAGGAGGCGAGGGTGGGGAGAGCGGGACCAGGGCTCTCAGAACTTGCAGTTGTTGGGGTTAGGAGAAGCTGAGAGGAGGGAGCGAGAGCGGAGGATCGGCAGAGAGCGCGGGAGGCGTCAGGGTAGCTCTGGGAGGGCAGGAGGAGGTGGGGGAACCTAGGAGGAAGTGTGGTTTGGGAGAAGAGAATGATCAGCAACGCCAAGTCCTCTGGGGTCTGGGTCCTCCAGGCCTGGACACAGAGCAGGCAGAGGCATAAGCATTTGGCAGACCCGGCTGTGGACAAGGCGATCATCAGACTTCTGTCCCCTCCAGGGCAGACTACCCGAACCGTCTCCTGGTCCCCAGCCCTGTCCCGAGCCCCCTGCGCCCCTTCGCTCACAGGTGTGCTGCCATCCACTCCTCCTGCCTCCGAGGCGGCTGCGGACCGGAAGCCGCTATCCGGGAATTGAGAGCTGAGCGGACGCAGCCTCAGGTTCACTAGCCACCCCAGGGACCCCCACCTGGCCCTCCGGGAAGCCCAGGAGGCTGTAAAAGGAGCTGCGAAGTGCGGCATTGATTGGCCTGATTGGCCGAGAGAGTTTCTGGCAGCCTGGCAGATTCTCCCTTCCCCGCTGGCGTTCACGGTCACGGCCGGCCGGAGGCTGGACCGGCATAATTTACGAGGCGGGAGGAGAATCCGCCCCTAAAAGGGGCTACCGGCCGCGGAGGTCCCCCGCTCGGCCCGGGTTTCCCAGGCTGGTGACAATGAAGGAGGGGGCGCTGCAGCCCCCCACCCAACTCCTTTCTCTCTTTTACCCAGCCCTACTCCGCCCGCTCCCCAGCGTCGCCCTTTGTCTCAGGATCCGCTGCCTCCGCCCCCAGGCCGGGGAGCCTCCGATTACGAGGACCAGAGCAGAAGGAAGGGCACATCCCCAAAATCCTTTGGAGGCCCGAGAGTGGCTTCTCCAGCCGAGGGCCTTTTATTCATAGCGCCCTTCAGGCCCCTGCCCCAGCCCAGTAGATCCCAGGCTGTCTACCGAAGGAGAAGCAGTGAGGAGCCCGCCTGCCTTCTTGCACTCCGTTTTTATTCCTCTTGGTGAGAGTCCCTTAGCCTCCCATCTGCTGACCCACCCTTGCCAGCAGTGAGAGGGCGAGAAGCTGGGGAATGATAGGAGTTAAACCCAGTCTGGACAGTGTGAAACTGGCCTGCTAGCTTGGAGTTCTGCCCACTTGGGGAGAGTCTTTCCTTCCACACCCTGGAAAAGCAATCCACAGAGCCCCCACTCTCCCACCAGCTTCAAGTCCCTGGGCAAGATCATGCAGAGGCATGGGCATACATATAGGCACAGCTGCCCAGTACACCACTTGGCCCACACCACTCTCCTGACTGTACTTGCAAGCAGGCAGCCTCATATCCCCAAATACAGCCCTGCAGAGTAGCCGTACAATCACTTACCCCCATTCCCCACTGGGAACCTCACACACTTCCCCACCCACATTAACCCATGTACCAGTTTGCAGAAATCACCACCGTTCCAGCTGTCTGTACACTCCCCTGTGGGCTGGACCTGGGTATGAGGCACTCCCCTCTTTGCCTGGTCACCTATGTACCCCTTCCAGCAGCCCCTCCTGTGACCTCTTGGGCTCTGGGGTGCTGGATTTGAGCTTCACCACTCCAGCCTGACTCTCACAGCTTAATAGAGAAGAGAGACCAGACCACTCCAAACGGGTGGGGGCACAAAGATATGCAATATTCTCTTCCTGTCGCTTTAAGCTTGACTTCTGTGAGCTTCTCTGTCAATCTGTGTCCTGTTCTCTGTGTCTGTTGCTAGTACCTAGTGTGATCCCTGTGGGTAGATCCCCTTCTTTCCTCCCTCCCTGGCTCTCTGTAGCGTGCCCTCCTCTGCAAATGTCTGTCTCTAGCACGTTTTCCCTTTATATAGTCCTTGTACAGAGTTGCTTCATCATATTAATATTAATAATAATACTTAAAACATGACAGTATGATGATGTGATTTTTTGAGAGAAAAGTTTTAAACTGGCTCCATGTACATGATCTCCTCTGCCCAGAAAGAATGGGATCCCCAACCTCCTAGCTGTTCCCCTACTTTATTTTCTCCAGCTCAGGTGAATAATAAAAATAATAAATGTATAATAACAAAGGAAGCGTGGTTGCAGGGACAACAAAAATACACCAGCAACCAAGGTCTGTTGATGAGCTGCCATCTCCAGTCCCAAGCAATTACTGGCAGAGAGAAAACTGGGGGACGGTAGATTAGGGGGGAGGAGAGGGATATCTGAGGAGTTGTGGGGTTGTAAAAAATAATGTGGACAGCCTGGAGGTGGCTGAAACTACCTTCAGGACCACAAAAAGGAAGTCTGAGCTGCAAGATATCCAAGAAGTGAAGCCATGGTAGGGGCAAAAGCCAGTTGGAGCTGGGATGGTGAGAGTGCTGTGGGGTATGGGGCAGGGGTTGGTGGGTCCACACTTCGCCCCATGGTTCTAACCCTGTGGCTTCACTCTGAGAACACATTTTGTGCACTGCAAGATGCCCAGAAAGGGTACTAAGGACCCCTTGAAGCTGGTGAAATAGGCTTCGTCTCTGTCAGCTGCGACCCCCTCCAGGCCATGCCAGAGAGAGGCCCAGGTCCAGGCCAGAGTCTAGTCCCAGATGAGCGCATGAATCCTCTGTATCTCCCACCTCACTCCTTCCTTACGGGTGGGGCACCCGCCCTCTGCCTCCACCCTTGAGCCTCTGGTGCCCGAGTTTTCCTTTCTCACAGCCAGGCTCCAATCACAGAGTCTCCTCCAAATTCCCCCTCCACCCTCCTGGGCCTGAACCAGAATAGCAGGAGCCCCCACTGCGCCCAGCCTCTGAGGCCAGCCTCCCAAGCCACGCCTCCTGCCCTGAAATCTTTCTTTCTCCTTCTCCCCTCCTTTCTCTATTCCTGCAACTAAGAAAAGTAGCAAATTTAGACCAAATCCCATCCTTCCTTTGCCCCAATCCCCTGCTGAGTGTGTATCTGAGGGCTTCAGGCAGGAAGCAGATCCCAAGCTTTGGGGATACTCATATAAAGGGCCCACAGAGTTCAGGGGAGGCTGGGGACTGGATAGCTTCTGGCAGCTTTGAGCTAGTGGGGTGGGGGAGGGTCTGAGTGGCTGCCCTTAAATCTGAATAAAGGTGGGGGGAAGGGGGGTCTGAATCTCAGTGAATCTGGGCAAGAGACCAGCCTCTTCTTAAGCCACATCTATACAGGAAGAGCTAACAGTGAAGGCGTTTCTGGCTAAATAGGAAAGAGGGAATTTAGGACGGTCAGGAATAACTGGCCTTTAATTTATTCCCAGAGATATTGCAGATCTGAGAGAGAAGATTCCTTGTTGGGTGTTGTCTATGCAGGCCCTGAGACTCAATAACTGGGGAAGCTGTCAGAGAAGGAAAAACACTATAACCTCCTCCTGATGGCTGAAGAACAAGTCCTTGGGTCTCCTGGCCAAAGAAAAGGTCATGGTTGGAGCCACAATCCACATACTCAGGGCACCGCTGAGCTCTGGAACTGGGCAGAGACTGCGTCTATTCTGCAATTATGTGTCTGGCTTAAGCCCTCAAACAACAATTTACTCCACTGATTTAAGACAAAGCACCCTGTGTCTCTAACTGGGTCCTGAGGGACAAGAAAAGGGGAGAGTTATCCGGATAATTCAGGTAGAAAATAATTTCACTATTGTGTATGTGTAAGCGTATACCATTCAAATGAGTTGTGTATTTGGCCCTGATTATCACCCAGATCTATTCCACTTTGAGCTGCGTAGACGCAGCTAGGGTATTTAAAGCCACTATCGAGCGAGCGGGAGATGGGCCCGGCAGCCCGGGTTCTGCGGATGCTAATGCAGCCGGAAACCCGTCGCGATCGATGGCTTAGACCCAGAGCGGAGCAGGGACCGCCGGCCCCATCTTCGATCTTCGAACAAAGCAAACCCCCGGGACCTTGGGTTCCGCACTGGCCACAGCTCCCGCCCACCCTCCCCGCCATTACCAGGAAAGTAGGAGCGGTTTTTAGGGCCACGACCCGTGCGGGAAACGCATCCCGGAGCCCCCAACCCTCTCTGCGCGGCGGGCACATGGAGGCGCCGAAGGTTCCGGTGTAACTCAGCGCGAGGTGGGCTGCAGGCCTGGGATCCCTCAGCCGCGTATAAGCCGAGAGTTAGGCCCGAGCGGCCGCCCTGCGGTGTCTGCCTCCATCGAGCCGGAGCTGCCGGTTTTCCGCGGAGAAGCGTGAGTCCCGGGCGCCGAGCTCGCGATCGCCGCTCAGGGGAGGCCCCGAGACAAAGGCCCGCCGGCCGCTGGTGGCCGACGCGGGCGCCTGGCCGCTCGCTCCCCGCCCCGCGCCCGCAGCGCTCCGTGCCCCGGGGTCCTCCGTGCAGTCCCGCGCCCGCCCGGCCCGGCCTCGGCTCCGGTGCGCCCGGGGTCCCCAGGAGAGGAAACTCGGCTCGCCTCCCTGCCCCGGCCCCGCCGCCCCAACAGCGCCGGCAGCTCCGGTCGCCGCCCGCGGGCCACCGGCCCCCGCGCAGGACGGGATGACCCCTGCTGGCCGGAGCCGCCGAGGCCACCAAGACCCGGACCCGCCCAGCCGCTCGGCCCTGAACCCCAACCCCGGGGGGCGCTGCGTGGGTTTGTGGGTGACCTCGAAGAACAGCCCGAGTCCGAGGCGCTGCCGGGCTGCGGGAACCAGGGCTTTCTCCCAAGTGCCCTCACTCTGCTGGGCACGCGGCGTCCCCACGGCGGCGACCCGCCCTCCCGGCTGGCTCCTCACCGCCGGCGCCTCTGCCCCAGGCTCCTAAAGCCTGTGCCGCCCGAAGGAGCCTGGCACAGGAGCCGAGGAACTGGGCTTGGACGAGACCAAACGCAGCGGACCTTTAGCCAGTGTCACTCAGCCGGTTGCCTGAGGGTGATTTCTCCTCTCTGAACAGGAGCCGCTTCCTGGGGAATCCGAGATAAGCCTCCAGTTTGTCAGTTTCCCTGATCCGGAGTGGAGAACTTCCTTCAAGGACCAGTCTGTGAGGAAGTCACCGGTAGTTTTTGCTAGAAAACCTCCCTGTGAAAGATGCAGAGTCCACATTCGGAGCATGGAAAAGATGTTCTACAAAATGCACGCTTGGCCATACTGCAGACATAACCGATATATTGAAACAGTCTAAAATGCACAGAGATCTATATTACGTGTACATTCTGGGAATGGAAAATATATTTCTCTAGAAAATATACATACGTAAGCACTCTTATCTGTTGTATGGGAAAGCAATCTCCTGGGAAAAGATTGCATATAGCATGTACACCCATCACATGTAAAAATTCATTTACATCTATAAACTGTACACGTGCACATATCCTGCGCAGGGAAGGTAGAGTCCTGCATCTGTTTAGCTACATGGGTGTATACACTCCAAAGGGCACACAAAATCAGTACATGGACACTGCATCCAGATATTAATATATCCACACTAAAAAAAAACTGCATGGAAGATATACATCGCTATTATATATACCCCAAGTGCCTATCAATCCACCTGTATGAAAAATATATTCTGTGAATTATGTTTGCATACGTGGTGTATGTGTACCAAATACATTGAAGTACATACGTCGGGTTCACATATTACTGTATTTATAATATATATTTTTCTGACAATCTTAAAAACAGTGGCAGGAGGAAGCTCAGGCATTGGCAATGACATTCTCTATCAGCTGAACCTCTTTTCTGTCCTTCTGTATTTCTGTCTATTATTTCTGTCTTTTCAAAACCCCTTCTATGTCTACATGGATTATTTATATGGGTGGTCTCCTATCTCTATTTAACTGTTGCTTCTCTTGTCTGAAGCCAGGGTGTATGTTTAGTGTCCTAAGTCCTGTTTGTAGCAGGGGCTGACTGCATCACCACACCTGTATGGAATAAGCATTGTATAATTACATTATCCCTTCTGTCTCATGATGTGTCCTTCTAGACTTAATATAAATATAGAGTTACTCTGAGCTGCCAGTTAGGAAAAGGGGAAGGAGAGAGGAAGCTCAGCAGCCAGGCAAGGTGTGTAACAGACAGGTTCCGGGTATGTTCTGGGCATGCAAGGGCTCCTTGAAAGCTAAGGTTTGTTTAAGTTTTTTTTAATTTTACTTTACAAACTCAAGTCTAGGGAGCAGGATGAGGTAAATGCTGGGCCTTGTCTTCTAGGATCCTCTCAAATCCCAGAGCACCCCCACTCTGTCCCAGCCAACCAGGAAGAAGACTCTGGCCTGAGCAGCTCTTCAACTCCAGTTCCCATCCTTAACCTTGGCAGGATCTGCACAAGCAAGAGGGAAAGATTATCCCATAACCCAAGTTTTTCGCAACAAAACCCATTCCTAATGCTTTTCCAGAGGCAGTAATAACTTAAAGTATTTTCTGGCGCTGAGCTAACTCCGATTTGGCCCCCTAAAAATTAGTCCCACTTGAATCTTTCTTTAGCAACTAAAACTCCGGGACTACCTGACACATCCCTATGAAAAAATTCTTTGAGAGACAATACACTCACACCCAACATAGATATTCTTTATGAGTGGATAGGTTCCGTGTAGATGCGGCCATATTTTACTGTCCAAAGGAATCAATTAATTAGTGCCTCACCAGTCCCCCCGCCGGTCGCTGCTTGGCTGAGCGCGAGCAGCAGAGATAGATGTGCGTGGCCAGCTCGCTGGTCTTGTTAACAAGACTCGTCATAAAGATGGAGATGATAAGGAGAGCTAGGAAGCCCTGGTGGCCGCGAGGGGGGGCTTCGAGGGCCCAGCCCAAAGGTCTGTGGGGCGGTCGCAAATTGGAGCCCGGTGCTGCTCTAGCTCCAGCACCGAGGATCACGGAGGATCGGTGTATCCAGTGGTCTCCCATTCTGGGGTGGTCACGCTGTGACTTGAATAATTCCCCCTCCCCTCCCCTTTCCTGAGTTTTCCCTTTTCTTCATCGAGCCCCGAATTAAAAAAAAAAAAGTTTTAAATAAAAATACATAAACCTCTGTCCACGAGTGCCTGTCTTGCCCTCCACACGTTTGTTCCCGAACCTGCAGCCTCCTCCTTCCCCTGCATTTCTCTGCATGGTTCATTTTCATCTCCGTCTGGCGCTTTCTTCCCTCCTTTGGTTCTCTCTCTGGCTTCATGGCTGCTTTTTCAGCCAGGTTGGTACTGGCTCAGGCCCCAGTGAGCTTGTAAAAATAATAATACAAATACCCCCTGGTTATCTCTCGGCAGAGTAAACACCCCCCTCCCAGATCAGCCCAATGGAAAATAAAAAACAAATAACAAAACACTCCCCCCAAAACCCCTTGAATGTAATTGTTGGTTTGGATTGCAGCACTTAATTCTGTTTATTCTCACCAATGTGCATACTTAACAGAGAGATATTGATATTAAAAGGCAGGGGGGATTAATTTTACTTTTATAATCTTCTATTAAGAACAGAGGATGATCTGAGCCTCCTTTCAAGGGACCAAAAAAGGGGGGGAGGGAGAGCGAGAGAAAGGGAGGGGGAAGGGAGAAATATGACTGAAGGGGAACAAAGATCTTTGCCTGAAGAAACAATGTAACACTAGACAGAACTATAAAGTCTGGGAATGTAAGAACGCAGGACTCTCTCAGCTTCCCCCATTTGGAATCCTGTCCCTTGCACTTCCTGCTGAAATCTCAACCCTGACTACACAGCAGTATTTGAGGAAGAATTCATGCAATTATTAGGATAATTGTAGGGGGAGAAAAAAGAATTTCCCTTTGATTGTCTGATCTTCTCTGGTGTCTGTGCAGAGGAAGAGAAGCGGGGTGTAGGGGAGAAAAGGAGGTGGTAGAGTCTCCCAATATGACCCTATCTCCTACAAGATGGCTACTCCTGAACCGAGGAGGTCCTAGGCAGGCTTACAGATTCTGGAACATACTCAAAAATGGACAGAGATTCACTTTCATTTTCCAGGATATTTGCTTAGCTTTACTTTGTCTGCATAGATCTGCTTCATCCAGTATTGTTATATTGTGATAATTGCCTCGTCCAATTATCACAAGTAAGCGGATAATAGATAATTATAGGGGTGTCCATAATATCATTTATTTTATAGCCACACAAGATATGATTAGAGTTAATGTCAGAAGCTTCGTTGGCGTCTGGGAGGCAATGAGAGGCAAAGCAGAGAGGCCTGAATAATCTCTTTCCTATTTTCATGTTTGTGGGAATCTCCAGAATCCCTAATTCTTTAAATTCCCTCCCCAAATGTCTTAAGTGAAATCTCTAGGATTTTAGGGGCTGAAAACTCAGAGAAGGGCAAATAACAATTTGGTCCTTAAGTCTCCCCCTTAGCCTCAAGAGCAATGGTCTCTGCTCTCCCCATACCCCCCACAAACAAGGGTTTAATCCTCAGTTCAAGAGCACTAGGGTCACAGAGACTTGGCAGGTGAGGCCAGTGAGAGGAAGACAGAGTCTTACCAAAACCAAGTTCATTGTCATCCTCAAGTGGGTACTGGGCCCAGAGTGAAGCCCCTTTATCCCAAATTGGCCTTCTTTCCTGGACCCTCTTCCCCAGGAATACCTGGATGGGGGCAGAGGCCAGGCTAGGGTTGTGGAGGTCAGTTAGGGTGGGGATGGGAGAGTATTGAAAATATTTTCCCTTCTTTCTGGAGTTCAAAAGATCAGGAGAAAGAGAGAGAGAAAGAGATTGAGATAGAGAGCAGGGCAAGAGAGAATCAAGGGAAACCATGAAACCGGCAGGCAAGAGTCAAAGGAATGAGTGAAAGGAAAGGAGCAGAAAGAAGAACAGCAGGAAGGAACAAAGGAAGGAAATAAAGAAAAAGTAGAAAAAAGGAAGAAACGGACAGAAGGGAAAAAGAGGAAGTGAAAAAAACAAGGAAAGAAAAGAGACATTTGACAGAGAAAGAGAGGAAGCAGGGAGGCAGAGGCCAGGGTCGCCTGGGCTCTGCCTGGCTGCCCGCAGCGGTCTGGGTGGGCGGGGGGCGCCATGACAAAGTGAAGGTCAAGTTAGCATCGTACCTTATAAGGAAGCCGTCAGTCCTCCATTTCAGCCTTTCTTTCTGCCAGGACGTGGCCACGGCATGGCATTTCTGGTCTTGTAAACACTGGACTCTTTGGGGCCTTAAAAAAAATAGACCCCCCTCCTTCCTTTATTGGGGGTGAGCTCGGCCGGCTGGGGGAAGCAGTGGACACAGAAGTCAACTAATGAAGACTCCGGGAAACTTTTCTCTCCTTTTCTCTCTCTCTGGCTCCGCTCCCGCCAGCTGGGGCCCCCTCCCTCCTCCCTCCTCCCTCCCTCCCTCTCTCCCTCCCTCCTCTCTCCACCCCAATGCCTCTTTTTCTCTCGGTATCTCTCCGTCTTCCGTATCTCTCGCCGCCGTCTGTAACTCTGGGCTCCGTCTCTCCACCCCGCCACTCCCACCCCCATACTGCAGACTTCTAAATCCTTTCTATTCCACCGCGAAGCGAGCAGGACGTAAGAACTGGAGAGAAAATTAGCCGTCACAAAGAAAAAAAGTTCATTTACAGCTTAGATGTCTATTAAGATTTCCTTCGAAAACAAGGCGGTACACTCGGTAAGGAGGAGGGGAAGTGAGGCAGCACGAGTGGGGAGGGCTGATGAGGCAGGAAGCTTGGATTTATTAATTTCTCAGATCCAGAGGCAGAAAGAAAGGAGGAGAAGCGGGAAAGCGAGAGAGAAGCGGTAGAACCCGGCAACTAACGAAGAAGGAGGCTGCAGCCGGGGGACGGGGAGCGAAGCGCGCCGCGCAAGGACGTGGCACCGCGGCTGCGATTCCCCAGCGTTGAGCCGGCTCAGCCTAGGCCTTGGGTGCAGAGAGACAAATATATGAGATATCTGTTGGTCTGAGAGGTGGGGGAAAGGCAGGGATGGAGGGAGGCAGGGAGAGAGACGGAGTAAGGCGACGCTGCAGCCGGTGAAAGGGAGTTCCGGAGTGGAGGCGGTGGCGGCCGGGGGCTTCGGGCAGCAGGCGGGCTCGGGCAAGGAAGGCGGCCGGAGAAAGGAGGCTGCAGTGGAATCCTTGACCGTCTCCCTCCAGGGTACCCGGGTAGCTCTAGGAGGGAGGGAGGGAGAGAGAGAGAGAGAATGAATATGGCATGGAGGTGTCTGTGAAGGGCTCACCTCTTTCCAGGACCTCACAGCTTGTTTTCGTCTGCTCTGCGCCCAAGCAGCCCTTCTTAGGCCTAATCATTGCTTTTTAAATGGGAATTCTAATGGCAAGGGAAGGGGGGGATGCACGAAGGGGGGCTTCTGGTTACATCTGATGCCCCACAAACCCCTACTGGTTGTCACCTACACCCTTCTCAACTGGAAAATCAGTGTCTGGGATCAGTCCCCTCCCACTTGACCTACCTGGGTGAAGGTGCCTAAGGGCTATCTTGGACCTGAAGTGGGGCCTGGGGCCCAGGTGGGAGCTGCCAGGCGCCGTGGGGGTGGTCAGGGAGCCTTCCCACCCTGTGTTCTGATCATGAAAAACAAAGGGGAAGCATTTGATTATTTCTGCTGGTGTGAAAAGAGCCTGGCTTTCAACACCAGCCTCTGACCCCGAGATCTAAGGTGATAAGTGTATCTCCCATGGACATTTAATCTGGGCAGACATCCTACTGCCTGGGCTCAAGGGGCTGAGGGGGTGGCCAGGGTGAAGACATTTGCTGAAGCCCCAGGGAGGGAGCGGCAGGCCCTCTCTGGCATTATCTGGAGTTCTGTGGAGAGTATTTTTCAAGGTCAGAATGGACTGGGGGAGCCCTTTCTCATGTCCCCCTCAGCCCAGAGAAGGGGAGCCCCAGGAAGGGAGGGAGTTTACTACGAGCCGCGACATTTCCCCCTAGTGTGGGAAAGACAGAGATAGCTAGACCTCATCCTGCAAAAATGTATTTTGTGTCTGTGACAGAAAATTGGTAGCCACTTGGGAGATGGAGGGACTTGCAGTGAGTGGAGCCGGCAAGATGCTGTGGTGAAGGCAGAGGCTGAAGTGTGATTCAGGGTGGCAGCAGGAATCTGAGGGAATGAAGCTGGAAAGGTATCACCCAAACCCATTTTCTCAGAGAAGCCAAACACACACACACACCCCCACACACACCACACAATGGGCTCAATATTGAAAAACACCAGATGATCTGCTTCGAAGGGACATAAACAGGCCAAGCGGATGCAGGTTAATAAAACCCGCAAAAGCCCAGACAGGAACACTTAAAATGCCCCAGAAACAAAGCACACCATGACAAATTCTCACTCAACACACAAGCACATGCGCCAGAATGTTCCCAGGCACAGACAGACCTTCCCCATTTTGAGCCCCCACCCTTGGACACTCAGGTATACCTGCCCAGCTCCAAAGGGACACACACATTTGCGTCCCCTCCTAAACCTACCCACAGAAACGCCTGGGAGCAAGAGGGAAAGCGCTCGGAGGCACACACACCCCCACAGAGCCAGGCCCGTGTCTCCTGAGCCTCAATAATGCACAATCCATACCCGGAGATAAAAGTCTAGACAATAGATGGCTGTTTATGACAACGAGGCTCTCCAAGTTTGGGGCCAGGCGATAAATCTCTGGCGAATCTTCCTGTAACTCAACTTGTGGCTGTAGTGATGGGAGAACCGCGGAGACCAAAGAGAGGAGAGCAGCAACACGGGAGAGACTTTTGAATCCTGAGCAGAAGGCGACTTCCCCGCTGGGGCAAAGGAGTGCAGGCGGCCACACTTGCCCCACATGGCAGGTCCACACTGTGGAAGCTTTCGGATCAGGCTTCAGAACACAGTCTTCCTGGCTCCTGAAAGAGAAATAGCAGGGCCTGGAGGTTGGGACAGACCCACAAACAACTCTAGCCACAGGCAAAGGGTCTTTTTTGTGGGTGACCCCAAATCTTCTTTCTGCATGTCACCTGAATTTTTTCACCTCACGCCTGCTCACTCACTCCCTCTCTCTCTCTCTGTCTCTCTCTCCTTTTCCTTTTTGGATTGATGGGCTGTTCCCTTTTGCATTTTTGACCCAGGCGTCTGATTACAACTAAAGAGCCACTGAAGTTGATCTCATAAAAATGCCGCGAGCTCACTTTGATCTGCATGGACTGGGTCCGAGCCTAAGTAGGCGCTAAAGCTGGGGAATGGCGGCTCCGGCCAACTCGGCCTCCCCTGGGCCGCGAGGTCGGAGATCCGGGTGGCCCAGCACGGCAGTCCTGCCCAGAAAAGGCATTTTTGTGTGTGTGTGTGTTACTGCAGTTGAGTCTGGAGACCAAGGTCCAATGGTAGTGGCTTCATTTCCAGACTGCTTTTAAGACATTTCCTTCATTTTAGAGCATTTGGTGAGGGGGCCAGGGAAACTGGCTCGTAAAATGGGACTTTTTATGGGAAGAAATGGGGTCCCGTTGCTAGCCTCCTGGGACAATCGCTCCACTGAGGAAAGAGGGTGGAGCTGCAGGAGCAAAGGGGCTGCCCTTTTCCCTCCCTGTATCCTGTCCAGGGGCCGGAGAAACCTGGCAGCAGCGTCCTCTTAGGTGACCTGACTTGGGGCCTTGGGCTTGGGGCAGTGGCCAGGGCTGAGGAGAGAAGGGAGCCCGAGAACCAGCCGTCCCTTTCCCTTCTAGATCCCTGGCTAGGCGTGGGAAGTGTCCCGGGGTACAGGCTAAACCGCTGGCCTGAAAATCCGCAGGCATGTTAAAGGGATTATTCAACCCAGTTGGCGTTGCTCTAAGGGAGAAAGATTTGTACAAAAGGATGCCATCCTCGCAGGCCCAGCCTCGAATCTGCTGAGAGTGTCCGTGTGCAGACTGCTTACTTACCTGTTTGTTGACCCCACACAGACTGAACTTACAGGCCAGAGATCTCTAAGGGCCCCCTTTCTCCAGCCTGGGGTTTCCTCCCAGTTATTCGCCTGTGGGGTGGGCCCCTTCACCACTATCTGCTCTCTCCAGAGAGAGAGCTGCGGGGGGGCCCAATACAGGGTGGGGTGCTATGCTGGGATCTGGAGATGCTGCCCCCTCCTGAAGCCGCCTCTGGTGTCTGTGTGCGGAAAGGAAGGGCGCTGAAGTCTGCCGTGGCCCTGGCCAGAGTACCAAGGCAGCTACCCAGACCACAGCTGCCTACCTTCCACCAGGCAGGCAGGCGGTGCTAACTGAGGCCACGAAGAGCCAGTGGGGCTGGCAGGATGGCCCTGCTGAGGAGGACTTCAGGTGAAAGCTGGGACTCCAGTAGATGGAGAGGCCACAGGCACCCATGAGATGAGAGGGGAAAGCCACCTCTGCTCTGCCGAATGGGGCTTGCCAGGGCTCTTGGGAATCAATTTGGGAAGAGATTTTGGGTCTCATGTCGGGGGAGGCACTGATGTCCAGGGATGCAGGCTGGGGCAGGCGGCTCAGCCTATGCTTCAGAGTGGCCTGAAGCAAGGACTGGGCAGGGAGGCCGCCTGCCCACGCTGTGGGCACATTGCCATTCAGTGTCTCCCTTACTGCAGCAGCCAAGGCCTTCTCTTCTTGACACCAGCAGCAACCTCCAGTTGTTGGGATTTTTCTAAGTTGTTGAAAAATTGTCAGACCAAAACTAGAAAAAAAATGTTTTTAAACTTTGTGCCTTACGTTTGGGGGGGGAATATTAATATTCAGAAGCCTCTATTGGGAGACCTTAGAGTTTCCTGAACATCGACTCCTTTGACATTCTTTCTTGCCTTTCTTTTTTGTTTCAAGGAAATAGAGCCGCCAGCAGCTCCTTGCAGCCGCCTGGCTCACTTTTATTGTGGCCCTGGAATAAACTTTGGTGGTCAAATTCAAGTGCTCAGGCACACAGCTGTCTCCTCACAGGAAGCGCACCCCCTCCCCACTGTCGGCCCTGGCGGTGCAGAATTTGTCTTGGGGGCTTGGGCCCCACAGCGCCCTGGAGGCCAGGATGGAGGGGAAAGCAGGGCCCTAAGGGAAAGTGGGGAAAGCCAGAGCTAAGACTCGGATCCCTCATCCACACCTCTGCAAGGGATAGGGGTACCTCTCACCTCCCTCTTGCCAGTTCCTATCACTGTTTGGGGAGCATTTTGCCTCCAATAAACTGGAGTTTAATGAGGAGAGCATGAACCCCATAAAAGCCATAGTCCATAGTTCCCCATCATTATAATTAAAAACGCTGGCCCCAGTTCACCCTATAAAAGAGGTAGAGGAAAAAGGAAAAGCAACAGATTTTTTTTTTCTTGCAGCCTACTCTTTAGCAAAGCCCCAATTTAGTTCCTCTTTGCCCTTAGTTAAGATCTGGCCCTTAGTTAAGATCTAGCCGGGACTAAAGAAGGGCTCAGGAAGCAGTGTCCAGCAATGAATGGGTAGAGGATGCCGAAGGCCTATCCCTGGGTATGTCAGAGCCAGCCCAAAAATGGACCTGTGGCCAAGGCTGTTCCAATCCAGGTGTTGCCCTAAAGCAAATTTAAGGAGGCAGGAGGGCTGGGAAAGAATGATTTTGAGGGATTTATATTTGGGATCAAGGTACCATATTTTCTGTCTTCCCCCATCTGGTATTGGAGCCTCAGTACCTCGTCAAGTACAACAAGGAAAATCAAATACAAATATTTTTAAAGTGAAAACCAATTCTGACCAAGAATGAGGGGTTAAAAGAGTGTTTGGGCCATTTCTGGCTTTTCCTAAGAGTGCATGGACTAAGTCCTTGGGGGCTTCAGTTCCTTCCTCCGATCCAAACAGAACAGATCATGCCCTGGTGGCTCCTCCTTGGATACAAGGTTGCTTTCTGCTCCTGGGCAGTTCCTCTTGTACCCAGTCAGAACCTTTCAATAAACTGATTTTCAGCTGCCCAGATGTGTCCTGTGGTGCCCAGAGGGAAGGGAGGCAAGGGATGGCAGGACCACTGAGTCCACCCCTTGGGTCACAGCCATCCAGGAGGCTGGCAGACGTGGAGGGCAGGGCAGGGCTGAGAAACAGGAAAGAGGCACCCACCAGGGTCTGCCTACAGCCCCTGGGGAGTGGGGAGTGGGTTCTGGGGGTTTCCATTAGGGAGTGGCCCCTGGCCCTGCCCAGCTCACCCAGGGTCCTCAGCTCCCTTCCACAGCCCTGCTGGTCTGTCCCAGAGACCTATACCTGGCTCCACGGTCTACCTCACAGCCCCCAAATCATTCAAGATATGAACCCCAAACCCAGTCCCCCCACCAAATCCTTCCTAGACCCGACACTGGGCTTCATTTCAGCGCAGAAGCTGAGACTGAGCCCCCAACTCAAAGGGCCCCCCGGCAGAGAAGACACAGGACTCTCATTCCAACCTTTTTCTTGGGGGTTTGAGATTTAAAAATCCACAGTGGATGTAGCTTTCTGCGCATTGATTGACAATAAAGGCAGGCATGAAATATTCACCCAGGGCCACTCTCTCATACTAAATATTTAACACAACATTAGAGAAGGTTTTTCCCAGACTTCGCCAGGCACCGGCTGGGCGGCTGGCTCACTGCTTACCACTGTTTATGACTAATCTGAGTCCCTAGCCGCCGGCAGCACAGCAAGCCAGACAAAGTTGGGACACTGGCTTGCTCCTGGGCCGCCTCACCTTTGGGAAACTTCAGATACTCTTCTGGGGAGTCTCTCCAACGGAGAAAGGGAGTCTTGATACCCAGCCCTGGCCAGGAAGAGGATCGACTTCTTCAAACTCTTGTGAACAGGCATCCACCCTCTTCGGGTTGGTGGGGTAAGAGTCCCTGAGAGTTGGGGGCAAAGATTCACCTCTCTGGCAGAATCAGGCAGTGGGGAAAGAGGTCCTCATCCCCACCCCTGTCGTGGGCTGATCACGGGAGGAGGCAATATACCCCCATACGTGAGAACCCTCCTCCTTCTCCCAATCCTGGGGAAGAAAAAAGAGAGCAGCAGCTAGAAAAAAATACAATTACCCCCTCCTAGCCACCGCCCCCGCCCATCCCACCGCCCACCCCACCCCAACCCTCTCTCTCCTTTGCTCGCTCTGTGGAATGGAGAGGAGGGGAGTGTCAAGAGAAAAACGAATACAAATCCGCAATTGATTTTCATAATGTTTCTGCGGTGTTTGCAAACCAATCGCCTGAACGTCCCCATCTTACCTAAGAGAGAACCCCTCCTACGACTGCGAAGTGCTCCGAACTGATATATGACAATATCTACTTTGGATCACGTGCTCGGGGAGAGAGACTAAGACGGATAACGCGTCATCTCGCCTTCCCAAATTTTCCCCCCTCGCTAGACCGGGTCCAAAACCTCCATCTGGAGCCGGCAGGAGAAGAGAACGATGTTTAACTCGGTCAACCTGGGCAACTTCTGCTCGCCGTCGCGCAAGGAGAGGGGCGCTGATTTCGGCGAGCGAGGGAGCTGCGCCTCCAACCTCTATCTGCCCAGTTGCACTTACTACGTGCCCGAGTTCTCCACGGTCTCCTCCTTCCTGCCCCAGGCCCCCTCTCGTCAGATCTCCTATCCCTACCCGGCCCAAGTGCCCCCGGTCCGGGAGGTCTCCTACGGCCTGGAGCCCTCCGGCAAGTGGCACCACCGGAACAGCTATTCCTCCTGCTATGCGGCGGCCGACGAGCTCATGCACCGGGAGTGCCTGCCTCCTTCCACCGTCACCGAGATCCTCATGAAAAACGAAGGCTCCTACGGCGGCCACCACCACCCCAGCGCCCCGCACGCCGCCCCCGCCGGCTTCTACTCTTCAGTCAACAAGAACAGCGTCCTGCCCCAAGCCTTCGACCGTTTCTTCGACAACGCCTACTGCGGCGGCGGCGACGCGCCCGCCGAGCCCCCCTGCCCGGGCAAGGGGGAGGCCAAGGGGGAGCCCGAGGCGCCCCCGGCCTCGGGACTGGCGTCCCGGGCTGAGACGGGGACCGAGGCCGAGGCCGAGGAGGAAAACACGAATCCCAGCTCGTCCGGTTCAGCCCACTCGGCGGCCAAGGAGCCGGCCAAGGGAGCCGCCCCCAGTAGGTAGCAGCGGCCGGGAAACAGGCGGGCAGGAGGGAGGGAGCCAGAGAGGGAGGGCGAGAGTAGGGGGGAGGCGAGGGGAGCGGGGACGGCCTCGTGTTTTGGGTCAGTCCGATTTTATGTGGAGTTTTATAAGCATTCAAAGGATTTTATTATAACCTACAAAGCCCTCTCTCCCAACGACTCGACTTTTTACGATGGAGAAGGGGTGGGGAGGGAGGGAAAAGGGCTCTTTGGAAAAGCAGGGTGAACCCCCTCCCCGTTATCTCCCTCGGTCTGTGAAATTTTTAAAAGCGCCACCATCGCGGGCGATATTAACTTTGATCGTGAACTTAGAGGAGCATTTAAGGAAGGATGGGGAGCCCGGCGGCCGGGGGGGGGGGGGGTGGGAGGGAGGGGAGGGGTGGAGGGGGAGAAAGGGGAGGGCAAGGGAAAGACAGGGAGAAACTCCGGGAGGGGGAGTGGTGGGGGAGAGAGGCACTGGAGCAGAACCTGAGACCGGGGAGGCCAGCCTGGGCTGCTCTGCTTCTTTTAGAAACTGTTTCTGAAATGTCCAAACTCTGTGTTCGCGGGTCCCTGGGCAGAACCCGGAGCAATGCGGGGGTCAGAGGCGGCGGGGGGGTGGGGGCGAGGCGGCTCAGGGCTCCACTCGGCTCCAGGCCTGGGGCTCCGCTTCTCTCGGCGGCCCGAGGCCTGTGCGCCGGCCTAGCCCGGCCACCGGGAAGGCGCGGTCCGCCGGGCGTCCCGGGGCGCCAGGACCCCCGGAAGCGGCGCTCGGGTGGCTCTGGTGGCTGCTCGCTCGCTTCCTCCCCGCCTCCCCCACGACTCTCGCCCGATCTCACTTCTTCGCGCGTGTTCTCCGCGGCTCCCCCAGGTTTCGGGGCGGGGGGGGGCGGAGAGTGGTGGGTTTTCAGAGCCACCAGGAGGGCCGCCCAGGAAGGGGCCGAGGAGCGCGGCTGGGCAGGCGGGGGACCCACGGGGACGCCCTTCGCCCCGGCTGGCTTCCTTCTGCCCAGACCCCGCCAGCCCCGGCCCTCGCCGGCGGGGAGGCGCGGGGCCCGCGGCGGCCGGGGTGGGGGACGAGCTCGCTGGCAGGGGGTCGGCCCAGCGCTGCGCCCGCGCGAGGAGAGCCGGCCGGCCCGGCGGGAGGGCTGCCCGGCGGTGGGGCTGCGAGAGGGGCCGCCGGGCGCTCTGGGGGTTGGGGTCGCCAGGGTCTCACGTGTCTCTCTCCCCCTCTCCTCGCACTTGCCCCCCCCTCCCCTCCAGACGCCCCCCGCACCCGCAAGAAGCGCTGCCCTTATTCGAAATTCCAGATCCGGGAACTGGAGCGAGAGTTTTTCTTCAACGTGTATATCAACAAAGAGAAGCGGCTGCAGCTGTCCCGGATGCTGAACCTGACGGACCGACAAGTGAAAATTTGGTTTCAGAACAGAAGGATGAAAGAAAAAAAACTAAGCAGAGACCGGCTGCAGTATTTCTCGGGAAATCCTCTGCTGTAACCGCAGACCGGGCCCTTTGGGGGGGAGGGGAGGAAGGGGGAAATTATTTTATTTTATTTTTATTTTTTATTTTCTAACTCGCCTTCTTTCCGCGGGTGGAAAACTGGACTGTGGCCAGGGCTGGCCCCCACTGCCGTTGCCCGCACTTCTTTCCGGAATCTCCTTCACCTTGGTCTGACTCAATGTGGGACAGGGACCGGGCCTGGAAAGGGGGGTGAAGGAAAGTGTCCGACCCACGGCGAGTGGACACCGTTGGCGCGGAGGCCAAGAATCTGTATTTAAAAGAAAACACACCTCGCGACAGTGTCTTGCTGCTCGGATTGGGTGGGGGAGGGGCCAGAGTCGTGGGCGCCTGAGCCGAACAATCCTTGAACTGAAAGCCTTCTTCCCTTGCCCAAGTGAGAAGATCTGCTAGGACACCGTGTCTGCGAGGGGAGACTTCCCAGGCTCCCCTTCCCTACCCCACCTCGCCCCACTGCTAGGGGGCAGCTAAATGTGATCCCGCCTTGCTGTGAAATGTCTGTTCCTTTGACCTGGTGTTAGGTGTGCAAAGTCGTGTCCTACCTCCGTCTGCGCCCAGGCCCCGCCCGAGCCTAGCTGGTCTCCCCTTGAAAGTGTAGAGCCCTCCTTTAGAGATTTCTTAACTGGTGCATTGAGGTTTCCTAACCTTTTTCCAAGCCGTGCCCCACTCCGTGAATTTATAGCTATCGTCTATGCATTTGTTACCTCCCTTTTTTTTTTTTTAAGAAAAAAAAAAAAAGATTGGGGTGGAAGAGGCAGTAGGGAGATGGGATTGGGCGCCTCCCCCATGCTGGGGCCTGAATTTTTGTAAATACATTTCATAAGCATTTTCTTCTCCCCGGAGGGGATGTGGGGAGGCCTTGCCTGGAATGATATTAGAATCACCCATCTCCCTGTGCGTGAGTGCGTGTGTGTACGTGTGCAGTCCCCACCCAGCTCCCGTCCCAGAGGGATTGCTGTGATTTTTTTTTGATGGCAAATAAAGATATTTCATTCTGTTCAATATTATGATTTTATTTGACCCTTTTATTGGCCCTTCTCCTCTTAAAACCCTCAATGCTCCCAAGGCGGAGGAGGAGGCAGGCGGGTAGAGTCCAGCCAAGGCGGACAGGCTTGTGAAGGTGAGGTAGGCTGGAGCTGGTGGGCCTGCACCCTCCTCTCCGTGGGCAAGGGCAAGAGTGTGGCGGTAGCTTCCCCCTGCTCTCAAGCTGAGGACTTTCCACAGCGACTCTTAAAGCTCTCTTTTCTCACGTGCAGCTTGAGCTGCTTCCAAACGCCCAGCAACGCTTTCCGTTTAAGCACACGTTTGTTGTGGAGTTAATTGTAACCATCATCGAATTTAAATTTATAGGAATTTTCTTGGCTCCACCGCCCTCCCGCCAGATGTCTCCGTCTGTCGCAGTTAAATGCGTAGGGTTGAGGGTAGGGCTTTCGTTTTTTCTCCCCGCCGCCCCCCGTGAGAAGACTGTACTGGAATTTTTATATACAGTTTTGAGGGAGGGAGGCGAGAGGGGGAGAAACCAGCCCCCTCCCTTCCCTCACTGCGCCGGCCCCTAAGGGTGGAAAGGTGGGGCTGGGCCCCTTCCCCTCAAGCACAAATGGCTAGCCTCCTCCAGACACAACAAGACCCTGGGCTGGTGCCACCCTGATGTTTATACATTGGTCTTCCAGAGTAGAGAGCCCCAGAGATTTGTTTTGTTAGAGGTTGGCTTGGGGTGGGGCGCTGGGGAAGGAGGTGACCCAGGAGGACAGTCACCACACCCATCTATATTTGCTGCATGTTTCTTCTGTATAAAGATAACCAGAGTCCTTTCAGCGCATTCATTGAGGGCTCTCTGGCCATCCCTGTTCCAAATTCGTTATTTGGGGGCAGAGATTTGGGACCAATTCTCTCATCTTTCCCTTCTCTTTGGAACTGTTCTTCTGTAATTCAAAGAAAATGTTTTTGTCAATACCGTTCTGTTGAGTGAAAGAAAAAAGCACCATGACTGTGGACTATTGCATTGAAGTTCCGTCGTTTATGATGACGGCGTATCTGAATCTCTAACTTGTAAATGTAGGTCTTGAGACAAAATTTGCAAACTGGGGTGTGTATACAGCCTCGCAATTCCCTCATGTGCCGACACACAAATATTTAAGTCGGGATACCTGTTGGTGCACATGAAAAGGAATATTACGTGTACACTTTTGCCTGTAGTATGGAGTAAAATTGACCATATGCACATCTAGGGCTTGTGTCCTCTGAGGTGTGTAACCACTGTCAGTGTTTAGTGAGTGTCAGCAGGAATGCAGCTGAGGATCTTCTGTGTGTGTGTGTGTACATGCACGTGTGCATGCTTGTGCACCGGTGCACGAGAGATTTCTCTAGGTATGGTGTTTATCCAGTAGTCTTAACAAGGGATATTGGCCTGCTGGCCGTGTTTCCAATAAAACAGGATGGCGATAACTATATAGAACGAACCTGTTTATAAAGCAACATACTAATCTCCAAATGGTTACTGATTTTGGAGAAAAATATTTAAAATCCAAGGCTACCACTTTCCCTGCCATGTGCAGCCCAGAAAAGATCCTCAGCTCTAGAAGGGATTTCTGAAGGAAGGCGGGGTGTCATAGCGAAAGAAAAACAAAAGCTTCTATGATCCAAGCCCAGGAAGCTGCCAGTCCTTGGTGACCCTCTAAAAATTAGAAAAAAGAGGTCTCTGTCCCCCAAACAAACCCACCTTCAGCCTCTGGGATGTCCAACCCCCCTTTGCCGGTCAGGGGCACTCTGGTCTCAACCTCTTCGGGTAATCCCCTCCAGCCGTGGCGCTGCCCGGGAACAAAAGAGCCTCGTCTAGACGCCGCCATAAAGCGCCCCCCCGCCCCCCGCGCCTCTAAACCTAGTTTCATTTCGCCCTTAACGACCCAGTCTGGCCTGTGTTAGAAAACGCTTCCGCCCTAAATAGTAAACAAACCCGCAGTGGACAGTCTTGGCTCCCCCAACACACCCCATACCCCCACACCATTACCCCCTGCCCGCAACCTCCTTCCCCCCTCTTCTCCTCTAGCCTTTCTCAGGTCCCAGCCCCCCAATCCCATCCCCCCACCCCCAGTAAATAAACCCGAGGCCGAGTTCAAAGTTTCCTGGAGCTAAGGAGGAATGTTGGTTGTAAAAATCCAAGTTTATAGCGCACGTGGGAGTTTACAAGGGTATTAAGTGGTGTGGGCTGAGAGCACTCTGGGCCCCTCCTCCTCCCACTATGGGCTTTGGGGGTGCAGGGGGAACCTGGGAGACTTGAAAGGAGAAGTGGGTCGGGGCCAGTCTTGGGTTTGGGGTTTCTTTGTCGCTCAGACCCCCAGGTTGCTGGGGGATGGTGATGTGTTTTGGGAAGAAGGTTCACAAACCCCACCAAGCACCTCTGAGAGAAAACCCACAGCTTCTAGGTGTCCCAGATGGGGAGGATGGGGAGCTCTGCTTTGTGCAAACAAGAAAGTTACAGACCAGGTGTCTGAAAGGTGAATGGAGCTGGGGACACCTGGAGCCCTTTCTCAGCCAGAGGAGGAGAAAGTACCTGGGGCTAATTTCTCGAGTGGGTTGAAGGCAGAGAGGGTTTTTCTCACCAGGGCAAAGAACTTTGAACTTCAAGGGAGTCAAGGGCGCCACCCCTTCCCTCTCCCCGCCCCTCTCTGGAATCTGTAGGGCAATTCGTTTCTGGGCCAATATTCCCTCAAGGGGGCAGCCCCTGGGGTTTCCTGTTGCCCCAGGACTGGATAATGCTTTTTGCTGAACTCTCCCAGCTCAGAGCCCGCCAGAACCCTGTGCACGCGACTGCACTCTTTATTATTCATATAAACCTTTGGAAAAGGCAACGCCCGGGAAGTTTTTATAACTTTGTTTGGCATAAAAGTTTTACAAGATTCCTCCTCCCTTTTTAAAAAACTTAAAGTTTTGGTCTTGCCATGAAATGAAGTCTCAGTATCTCTGGGAGTTTGGGGCCAGAGAGGTTCTGGGGTCTCAGTGGAATAGGGAGTGTCTGGAGATGCATCTCTGACTAAGGCAAGACAAGGCCTAAAGGTTGGGATTAATCCTTCCTGAGGCCCACCTTGGATCCAGCTTTGGGGGCTGCTAGGAAAGTCCCAGCTACTCTGCTGTTGAGACACACCCTTACAGACCCCCAAAGTTTGGACAGTGTCAACTGGACCAGATCTTCCCCATCACATCTTCTTAATCTGTTGGCATCTCCCCCCCATACACACACACACATACACGCACACACAAACACACACACACACAACCCTGCACACACCTTCAACCCACTGCACAAAGTGGAGACCCATAACCTTGACTCAGACTGCCAAGTTGGGAGAGTCTCTGCACACACAGCCCTGCATCCCTGCCTCCTGCAAAGTCCACAAAGGGTTTGATGAAAGACAGAATTCAAAATGACAAGAAATGCCTGCCCAGAGGTTGCAGTGATTATAGGACTGAGGGAGAAGGAAGGCCAGCCGGCTGCAGTCCAGGAGCACGCAGAACAAAGGTGCCTGTGTAGGGACGTGGCCTTGGATTGCTAAGCCTGTGAGTGACCCCTTGGATCTGCCCCCCACCTGGGACTGACAGAACCCCACTCCTTCATTTCCCCTAACTCCAGACTCCGGACATCAAACGGGCTCAAACAGGGACTATTTTAACGTTCAGCTCTGGAAGTCAGGACAAAGATGGAGCAACTTCTCCAAAGACAGACCTGGTGGATGAAGCTTCTTTGGGGTGATGGATTTGAGGATACCTAAGGCCTGGAGCTGGGGGCTTCAGGGAGCCATCGGCATCGGTCAGGATGTGCCCCAGCGCCTGCTTTTCCTTCCTTCTAATGGCGACTGCTGAGGCCTGCCCGCCAGCCGCTGACAGCCCTACACTTCGCCTTGTGAGGAGCTGAGTTAAGGCTGAAGGCGGGAGAAGGTCAACTCCAAGCTTGAGCAGCGGGGCTGGGGAGGGATGCTACTGAGCCTAGTGCTCTCCCCCTCACAGCGCCCAGCGCGACAGAGAAAAACAAGAAGAGCTAGGGGAGAAGGTCAAGGGGAAGGAAAGCATTTAGGAGGAAAGAAAAGAGTAAAGAATAAATTGTATAATAAAGAAAGAAAGAAAGATGGAAGCGAGTAATAAGGAAGACAAGAAAGAGAAAGAATCAGAAAAAGAGAATGAGACGAATTGCAGAGAAAAAGCAAATAAAGAGAAGACAGAAAAAAGAAAGAAAGAGGGGGGGAAAAGATGGAAAACAAAGATCTTCAAAAAGGAATACAGCCGGTAAGGGAGGAGCGGGGTTTTTTCCGGGGTAAGCCAGCGACCACAGCCCTGACTGCCAGAAACCGACCTACTGGGCAACTTGCACGCAAACCATAAAGTGGGGAACAAGGCTCCCCCCCAAGACATCCTTCCATCTTCCCAAAGCTTCTCTTGGATGTGCTTACTGTCTGGTCCTCAATTCAGGAGGCAAAGTTAAATAACGGGTTGGCTTCCGCAGGGCAAGAAAGCAGTTGTGCTGGCTATCAGACTTCAGGATGCGGGGATCGCAGGGAGTACATTTTTGGGTAAAAGTGAATATTCGTGGCCATGTACATACAATTCAGCGCCAAGTCAAACACGCGTCCAGGTGGTAACCTCCATAGCATCTGGGTGCAAACACGTACAATGTCCAGATGTGAGAGCAACTCTGATGGCCAGGCTGCCGGGGTGGCGGAGAGATCCGGAGTAGACCAGAGGCCCCTCCAAGTGTCCTCGGCCTCCCACTTTCCTCTTGTACCTGTTTGAAAATCCGTCTGGGGGCTTCTGAGCATTCTGTCTTTTGCCTGGGATTACTCTGCTCCCAATTCAGCCAGGACAGAGCCCGGTGTTAGTGAAGAAGCAAGCAAATCTTTCCTTCAAGTTTTGAGAAGAGAATGATTTATTTGGGCCTCCAAGACAAGAGGGAAAAACCCTGCAATTTTCACCACTGGTGTGATTTTGTTTTCCATTTCACTTGATATTCACACACACACACACACACACACACACACACACAGTATAATTATTATTTTATCCCAAAGGGAGAGACACTCTTCCTTCTCTTTTCACTTCACCTTTGGAATTTCCTAGATAACTTCCTTAACCTTGTAGGGGAACTCTGCTAATTTTCCTCAGAGAAATCAGGGTGCCTCTGGGGTGCTTTGAGGGCTACAGCCTGGAAAACAGCCGAGGTTCCTTTCTGTTCGATGAGCACTGCATTCTTCTTCTGTTCTCACGTGGGGACCCCTAGCGCCCCAGCCCTCGGCCTGGCTCTGGAACCTGCCGACCATCCTGAAGTCTGCGAGGAGCACCCTCCATCTCTCCCTGAACCACAGTCCCACTGGCGGCAGGAGGCCCAGCTGCCCATCCCTGCTGCCCTGCCAGGGCCTAGGTACTGGGGAGAAGGGCACAAGGGGCCAGAGCTCTCGGGTGGGAGGGTTTGTCAAAATGTAGGCATAGCCTGAGCCCCGCTCTGGCCTGAAGCCCCTGGATTTTTACATCCCCAAGTTGAGGCAAAAAGAGGGCGCCCCCGGAGAGGAGACAGGCATAGATGCGGCACTCCTGGAAAGTTGGGGAAATGGCATAATAGGGTGATTTTAGCAACACAGACTTCTCCTGGACTCCAATCCAGTTCCCTAGGGGTGCAGGCCTGAGGGTCTTGGCCCCGTGGGGCTGGGCAGGTGGGCCCCCGGCAGCTGTGGCAGGCGCCAGGCGGGATGGCCGTGGCAACCTGAGTGCCTTTGAACGCCAGGCCCGGACAATAGGATGCAAACGGTCTCTGCTTGTGGCCTCGGGAAAGACGGAGCCCAAGGGGGCAGGTCTGGGACCCACACCCTACTGTACTTTCCCGGACCCGCACAAATGCTCCCCTCTCCCTGTCCTCACCCTCACGTCTTCCTTCCTTTCGCCTCCCCTGGGGTAGAATCCCAAGTCTGCAAAACCCCAACAAGTTATTCAAGTCTGCATCTTCGGGGCTCTTGTCTAACCGCTCCGCCTTTGCGCTTATCCTGCGTAATTAAAGGCAAACATTTGTCCCACCGGGGGTCCCACTTAGGCTGATGAATTTGATTTCTTTTTTCATTAATGGGCCGTGTTTATCATACTTGTAATTATTTCAACTTTAAACACTATTCGTTCTTGTGAGGAGGTGGGAGTAGAGGCGGGAGGCTCCTTCTCCCAGGGGGATTATTTCCATTAATAATAGCAAGGATTCTGAAAGTGACTCCATCCCCACCCAGGGCTGAGGTACGGAGTGAGTTTGGGATGGGGGTCGGGCTGGTAGGGGAGACAAGTCGCGAGGCTGAGTGCCTCTGCTTCTCTCCCGCTGGTTCCCCAGGTTAAGCCGCGGGGCTTGATGTTTTTGAGAGGTTATCTGGAGTTTGTCTCCTTCACTCTGCCGCCTCCCTCACCCCCTCCCGGGCTGGGCTCAGACTCTTCCGTTTCGAGGTTCTTGGAAAACTTCCGCAGCCCCAGCCGATCCCAGCCGGGCCCGGGCGGAGAGGCTCAGGGAGCGCTGTCCCAGTCCCCAGCTACTAGCACGGAGAGAAAGACCAGAAAAAGCTGAGGTGGTCAAGTGGCACCTGGGTGTGGGGGAGAGGGCCCAGCAGACCGCAAAATGGGGGGCAAGCCCAGGGGACTAGGATGCCAAACTCCAGGGACAGGCACACCAGGCAGAAAAATAAAGGAGATGTGAAAGAGGGGGGAGGGAACCCCCCAAAGCCATATAATTCTCAATTGCTTTGGTCTTTAATTTCATCGCCCCATAAATGAGGAAATATCAGTTCCCATACTAAATTTTTATCCTCGGCTGATAAATATGACGGGGAATTTTCGTTGGGTCCTCGTAAAAGCGAACAGTTTCGATCAAACTGGTGGGGAAAGACTTATGCAGATAATACAAACAGAGTGGCCATAAAGTCTCCGCGTTTCCCGCGGGGTGGGCGGTGGACAAATGGCTCCCTGGACTGACTGCCGCCCGGGCTGTCCCAAGTCTCGTCTGGGGCCTAAACAGACTAACCTTGCCCTGGCCAACCCCCTGTGCCGAGCCCACGGCGACCCCTGCAAATGAAAACACGAAAGCATTTCAAATCTCCCCTGGCTGCCTCCGCCAGCAAGTCACACATTACACATTTTCTTCCAGTTTTCCCGGGGTTCAGGGACCCCTGCGCCTTGTCTCTCGCCCTCTGGATGAGAGAATTCGGTGGATTTCTTTCTGAAGTCGCCTTCTAGCAGCCGCGGGCTTGGGCCTCCCTAGAAACGATCCAGCCTCTTCACTCCTCCACGCCAGGGCTCCCGGAGCTCAGGTCCTTGGCCGGCCAGGCTCCAGCCCTTCGGAAAGTCGAAATCCGAGGCTCGGTCCAGGAGAAAATGTGGGGCGACCGGAAAGACAAGTTATTCTCCAGATTCCGTTTCCTGAGGAAGGGGTGGAGAGTTTAGTTCGCTTTGGGAGAAAGACGATGAAGAAACGGAAAGAACTATTTGAAACATACCCTGTGCCTTATTTCTCGCCTCCCTTTATTAAAAAAAAATAGCAACCACCAAAACAGACTGGTCCCTCTTCTCCTCTCAAAAATGCCCCTAGCTCGTTCGCTCTGTAAAGGACACTTTTCTGGGTCGGATTTTGTCGCGTCTGTTGTCCTGGTTTCCCGGTTGATACGTGACTCCCCCAAACCGCCCGAGGCCCCGCGGGTTCCCTCTTCCTCTCTGGGAATATTCCCTGTTTTCGTGGGGGCAAGGTCAACTGGAGAGCGAGGGCCGCTAGGGCCTGGAGCAGAGCAGCCGAACCGGCTCCAAGGCCAAAGCCTTCCTGCCCCTGAGTTGATAACCCAGGAGCCGCCCACCCATCCAGGCCCAGGCCGCACTCCCTGGTCCGGGAGCCGGTACCCCTAGTTGCCGGCTTCCTCCTCCCGCGACCCCTACATCCCCTCGGAACCTCCCTCTCCCAAGCAGCCCTGAAGTCATCTTGACCCCCTCCCTGGCCTGCTCCAGACACTGGAGTTTCCCCGTCAATCCCCACAGGGAACTTGCAACTCAATCAACTTCCGTGACGGGCGGTCCCCGAGCTGAGCTCCCAGCCCCATGGGCCGAGCCCGACGAAGGAGGAAGCAGGAGAGGAGAAACTTTAGTTCTGTTTGGGATTCCTTAACTTTCTCTCTCCCTTTCTCTGCCCGCAGGAGCCCTCCCCCAAACCTCACCCCACTCCCATCCCAAGAGAAGAAGTGGGGGCGGGGGCCAAGGCGAGGAAAAGAGGAGGTGAGGAGAGGGGAAGAAGTACCTGAATCGTGTCTTGACCTTTTAATTTGAATTTGACTGTTTTGAGCCCCGAGTTGCTCCGCTCTCTCACTCTCTCCCGCATTTTCCCCCTCTCCGCCCCCCTCTCCCCAGGAGTTACAGTCTGGTTCCCGGGTAAACAAACCCCATTCTCCCTAGAACCCCCCATCCCCCTCCACCCCCCCTCCTGCCCCCGTCGCCCCGGGGGCCCTTCCTTTGTTCGCGGGGAAGGGCTCCGGTGCCCCTACCCCGAGGCGGCTGCTAGGTGGCGCTGTTACTCCACGCTGCGCGCTCCGCCTGCCGACAACTTGACCCCGCTGACGTCACGGCCGTCTGAATCATCAAGGCCATTTTCAAATCCCATTGGTCTAGCCGTCACATGGTGAGGACCGAATGCGCGGATAATTATGGAGCTGATATTTCCCCCCCTCCCCTTCTTTTCCCTCCCGCCCCTCCAACCGCCCCCCCCTCCCGGATGGGGAAAAAAAAAAGATGTCAGCTCCTCCGCTGTAGTATTGCTCCTTAAAAACCCCTCTCTCTGAAAATGACATGCCCTCGCAATGTAACTCCGAACTCGTACGCGGAGCCCTTGGCTGCGCCGGGCGGAGGAGAGCGCTATAGCCGGAGCGCAGGCATGTATATGCAATCTGGGAGTGACTTCAACTGCGGGGTGATGAGGGGCTGCGGTCTCGCGCCCTCGCTCTCCAAGAGGGACGAGGGCAGCAGCCCCAACCTCGCCCTCAACACCTACCCGTCCTACCTCTCGCAGCTGGACTCCTGGGGCGACCCCAAAGCCGCCTACCGCCTGGAACAACCTGTTGGCAGGCCGCTGTCCTCCTGCTCCTACCCACCTAGTGTCAAGGAGGAGAATGTCTGCTGCATGTACAGCGCAGAGAAGCGGGCGAAAAGTGGCCCCGAGGCAGCTCTCTACTCCCACCCCCTGCAGGAGTCCTGCCTCGGGGAGCACGAGGTGCCCGTGCCCAGCTACTACCGCGCCAGCCCGAGCTACTCCGCGCTGGACAAGCCGCCCCACTGTGCCGGGGCCAACGACTTCGAAGCCCCTTTTGAGCAGCGGGCCAGTCTCAACCCGCGCGCCGAACATCTGGAGTCTCCCCAGCTCGGGGGTAAAGTGAGTTTCCCTGAGACCCCCAAGTCCGACAGTCAGACCCCCAGCCCCAATGAGATCAAGACCGAGCAGAGCTTGGCGGGCCCAAAAGGCAGCCCCTTGGAGAGCGAAAAGGATCGGGCCCAAACCGCCGACTCCAGCCCAGACACCTCGGACAACGAAGCGAAAGGTAAGGCCGCCTGGGCCGTGGCCCGGCTGGGACGCTAGGGCACTTGGTCTTCGTGGCCAGGGCGGGGGCAGGGAGAGGGTTGGGCCGAGGAGGCCCTGGATGGTCTTGGGAATGCGACCCCGGCTTGCGACTCGTGTCTGCTGAGCGCCAGGCGGGCGGCGCGTCATTTGGCTAGGGAAGGTAAGCGGCGAAGTGGAGGTGCCGGCCGGCAGCGGCCGTGGACGCCGAGACCGGGGTGGTGCGCACCGCGGGGAGCCTGCAGCGCCTTGTGCTGCCCAGGGCGGGTGACCGCTCTCGGACGCGTGCTGGCTTTGGTTTGCTTGCTCTACGTTGGTGTTCTGGGGGGGCTGATCCCCCCCCCCCCGCCCAAATCAGGTCAGAAGCTTGCAAAAAGCTTAAAATGGCGATCTTGGGCCAGGGACTAGGGAAGGCTTGGGAGAAGGGGGATTTCGCTTTACTGCGTTTTCCCAGTTGAAAATTGTTTCCTGCGAAGCGCGATTTGTTGTTTGTGGGTCTGATTTGTGCGTGTGGTTTGGGCTCCTGCGGTTTTTGGCTCGGCCGGGGGCCTCGGGTAGCCGGGCTGGGGCCGGAAGAGGTGGAGGTGAAGGGCTGCCCGCCACGTCCCTCCCTCCCGCAGACGCCAGGGCATTTGGAATGTTGTAAGTTTTTTGTCTCCTCTTTGAAATTTTTTTCTTTTCCTTTTTTCCTAGTTGCGTTAAAAAAAAAAAATTTTCCCCGTTGGTTTCCAAAAGCAGCTTACAAATGAGTGGTTGGGAAATTTCTGTGTGCATGGTAAGCGGTTTTCTCTTAAAAGGGAATGTGGCTTTAGTTGGATTTCATTGTGATTTTGGTTGGTGAGGGAAAGCCTAGCCAGAGTTCAAGCTCAGGGTTCAAGATTCATTTCTGCTGCGGGAACTGGGAGACTTCAGGACCCTTTTCTGACACCTGGAGAAAATGTGGAGGAAATGGGAGCAGTGGAGGGAGGCTGAGAGGACTTTCCCTGAAAAGTTGGAGCAAAAAGCATCAGAAAAGGCCCAGCTGGCAAGGGGGTGGAGGGCAGACAAACCTGCTCCGCATGGCACTGGCTACTGGAGGCTGTGTGTAAGAAGGGCTCTTTGGGTGCAGATGCAGGGGAAATGGTGAGAAGTGAGCAGACTGGGGGCAGCCTGGGTGCTGTGGCGCTTTGTATATGGATGTGGTGCACATGCATGCCTGGCGGCGACCTGTGTCACACTCACACACATACGCACGCGCTCTCATATATGCACACGCACTCTTTTGGCAGGTGAGGGCAGAGCCTCGCCCTCTTGGGTCTCCTCTGCAAATCAAAGGTGGCCTTGGCAAATCAGCCCATGGAGACCCTGGCCAGAAGATGGGCACGGGTGTGTTCATGAGGGTGAGGGAAAGAGAGGCACACACACCCATGAAGCCTTGGTGGTGGCACGTGTGCAGCACAAAAGTTTAATTTTATACCGTCTCCCCACACCCTGAGCTTGGTTGGGGTGCAGGTTGAGGATAGGAAAAGCTGCGTTCTGGCCACCAAAAGCAAAGTCAAGGTTAACAAGCCTACCTCCTAGCTCAAACTGCCCCCATTCCGGTAGGCTCCCCTTTCTCTCCTGCCATCCCCACACCATCTAAACCCTCCCACCCCAAGTAATCCCTCTCACTCTGCACTCTGCCTACTCCCTTCTTGCCTGCCCCCCACCCCCTTCATTCCAAAATGAGGAATTGGTGAAAGCACCAATGCCTCCACCAGGCCAGGGGCAAGAGGGCTTTAGGCCAGACTTCCCCATTTGTAATTTCTCCCCTTCCCCCAAACCCCAGCAACCCCAATATAAAATACACAGCACAGAGTGAGATGTGGAGTGCCTTTAAACAATTTGGCAGGAGGCTGCAGGTGCAGAGGTGGGAGCAGAATTAAGGACATTCAAATGTTTTAAATTACAGCCTCAAGTTTGCATTTTCTGGTGCCTCCTGGTTCCCCTAGGGCCCCTACCCTTCTCCCCATCAAGATAAGATCCAGGAACCTGGCAGTTTCATTTGGCATAGAGGGAAGCAGGTAGAGCACAGAGCCATCAGCAGAGTCCTTTGCTGGGTGTCCCTCTCAGGTCTCTGGACTCCGGGTTTTTCCCTAGAAAAGATGGCCAAGGTCTTTGCTGCTGCTTGAGGAGCAAGGCTGGTTCTTCCCCGTGTGCCACAGGAAGAAGCTGTAGATAAGGGAAAGGGAAATACACACTGAACTTATAGTATCTCCTTATATAAACAGACACGTGTGCATATCCCTGTGTGTGTACATAAGTGTAGGAGTGTGTATCTCTGCAGAAATACACATGAACACGCATGCATATATATCTAGATAGACTAGGCAGGAGATTTCCAGGAGCCTGTATTTCCTCAGGATCTCTCTCTCCCTTGACCTTAGGTGTCTGGCCAGGGCAGTTGTCTGAGGACCCCTCAGCATGCCGCAGAGCTGTTGCCCCTGACCTCTGCTGCCTGCACAAGCTCCCTGCCTCAGCTGCTCCTGGGGGGAGTTGGCCAGGATAGGAAAAGCTGGCAATGGGGGCTCCAATGGGATAGAGTCTCCCTGTGGCACTTCAGGTGGGATCCAGGGCTGGGGGTCTGGTGCAGAGATGGCTGCAACGGCCTCTGGTTGCAGAGACTGGGGCGACATCCCTCCACTGAGTTGAAAAGGGCCAAAGCTCTCTGGAAATTGCTCTGGGTAGTGGGGTGCCCTCTGTCACCCGGTCTGAGGCCTGGAAAACATTTTTCCTTCTGGTTGGATTTTTTACAGAGCTGGAAAGGAACAGAGAGGAGGAAGGGTCTGGTGAAGCTTAGAGCACACACCAGGGTCAGCAAGCTGAGAGAGAGCTCGAGTACTCAGAACCTGCTAGGTCAAGGTGGACTGGGGTGATTTAAATGTAATAGACGCGCTGGAGGCAAGTACTTTCTCCCCCCCCCCCCCGCCCCGCCGTAAGTCTAGACCCCAAAGAAATTATAAGAGCCCTGAGCCCAAGAGGACCCCACCAGCCAGGCCTGTGGGGCGAGAACAGCTCCCCTGCGCTCCCTCAGCTGCCCCCACAGCAAGCTGGCCAAGACTGCAGCGCCTGCGAGGGTTTGCCTCTTCGAGGGATACTTATGTAAATAATGTTATTTTTAACAGAGGAGATAAAGGCAGAAAACACCACAGGAAATTGGCTGACAGCAAAGAGCGGAAGGAAGAAGAGGTGCCCCTATACTAAACACCAGACGCTGGAATTGGAGAAAGAATTTCTGTTCAATATGTATTTGACGCGAGAGCGCCGCCTGGAGATTAGCAAGACCATTAACCTTACAGACAGACAAGTCAAAATCTGGTTTCAAAATCGCAGAATGAAACTCAAGAAAATGAACCGAGAGAATCGGATCCGGGAACTGACCTCCAATTTTAATTTCACCTGAGCGAGGGGCCTCCCTTCCCCTCCCCTCTCTCCCCCCCTTCCTTCCTTTCCCCGCCCCTCCTCCCTTTGTGCCTGGTGGTATGTTTTTTTTCCTCCCTGAGTATAAATGCAACATGCCTGCAAAAAAGGCAAAGACCTCAGACTCTCCTTCCAAGGGACCTATCGTTCGTGCTGCGAAGATGCGTCCACCTAAAAGCATGAGAAATGGGGTGCTGGGGTGTGGGGTGTGGTGTGCCCGCATAGACAAGGGTGGGAGTGTGGCTGGTGTGTGTGTCAACCCCTCACTCACCCACGCACTCACACATAGCATCCTGTTATTCAGGCAAAGTTAAGGTCGAATCCACCCGATTATAGGGAAAAAAAAGAGGAAAAAAAATCAACCAGAGAAGGTCTGTAATCTCGCAGAGCACAGTCAGAATCGCTCCTTCCTTGCTGCGTTTCCTCCTTAGAATAATAGACGTTTTGGAAAGTTCGGCTAGTGTTTGTGTGTTTGTCGTAGCGTCCAGCGCCTCCACCAAACCCTCTCTGTGTCTTTACCTCCCAGTCGCTCTGAGAATCTGCTTGAAGTCTCGTATTTGTACTGCTTTCTGCTTTTCTTCCATCCTCCCAGCGCCCCTACATCCCCATCCACTGTCATCTCAGAAATTCCATCCAGAGGAACAAAAAAAACATTAAAAAATTTAAAATAGAACATAGTGAAGCAAAGACAGAATGCCCCTCCCCCAAATATCGCCCTGTCCCTGTCTGGGAGTTGTGTTATTTAAAGATATTCTGTATGTTGTATCTTTTGCATGTAGCTTCCTTAATGGAGAAAAAAAATCCTAATAAATTTCCAGAATCGTAATCCTCCAATGGGTGGTTTTTTGTTTTTAGTGTTTTTTTAGCGACACCCTCCCCCCAAAGAGGCTGAGTGTGTGGATGTGTGTGTTTTGTGTTTGACTCATCTCCTAGAGCCTTTCTAGAACGTCTCTTGGCGGGTTTAATGTAAGTGAGAGACCATAACGTTGATTTAAATATTATCCAGGTGACCACAATAAGTCAAGGTCATAAAACAGTAATGTCAGGACGGTCTTGGTGCGCGCGAGAGGTGGATTTTATGATCTGCAAATATAATGTGGTGCTGCAGTAAAAGATGCATTTAAAGGTGACTGGAGGAGGGAAAGAGGCAGAGAGCAAACTGCAATCTTGAGGAGCAGACGGATCTGATTGCCTGGGGTGCTGGGCCAGGCGCACCCCACCGCTGCTGGGGGGAACCCCAAGAGCCCCCCACCTATCCAAGGAGAGGAATAAACTTAACCGCCGCCGGAGGGGGACGAGGAGCTCAGCCACCCCCCCCTCGACAGCAGCAGCAGAGCGCGGGCAGCGGCAGGAGGAGGAGGCAGCGACAAGGTAAGAGAAGCGGTTTCTTGTTCTTCTCTTGGCGGCGGAGTGGGGACTAGCGGTGTCCCCAGGTGCCCGGCGCGCAGCGGGCAGAGCAGGGAGGAAGGTGTTTCGGGCATCCGTGCTTACTGAGAGCCCAGGCCAGCCTTGTGGGCGGCTCGCAGTGGAGGGCAGTGGCCATGAGCTCCCCCTCCCCGGCCCGCTGCCGTGGGGTTCGGCGGTTAAAGGGGTAAATTGGTGGGTTTTGGCTTCTTTCTTTACTTGGTCACTTAGGGTCGCCTCGAGTTTGACACATGGGTCTAGATGTCTCTCAGTCTGGTCGTCTGCTGAGGGGGAGCAGAGGGAGGATGGGCTGGAGAGGATTGGAGCTTGAGGCTTAGGTTTTCCTGCTTTCTGCTGATTTGGATGTGAGCCTCAGCCAGGCTCTCGGTCCCCACTCTCCCTGGCCGTGGGGCTTTGCCAGGCAAGTGGCCTGATTGGAAGAGGCTCTGGAGTGGTTCAGCCACACATAGATGAAGGCAAGCCGGAGTCCAGCTGAGGGACAGAGAGGATCAGAGGGAATCTAGGAGGAGAGCCAGAAGGGCAAGACAGGGGACCCAGCTTGAGAGTGGAAGGACACTCCAGCCTCCCCCAGGGCCAGGGCCAGAGGCAGGGGGATAGCTCTACTGCGGTGCTGGGGGCGGGGCGGGGGCTTGGCGGGTAGAGGTCCCATTTCACCAGAGTCTCCCTGAGCAATTTGCTTAGACTAGAAGCTGATGAGGCAGTCAGACCCCCTACCCACCCAGCCACCCAAAGTCTACTCTCTAGTCCTTAGGGAGGTTGTGGGGGCGGAAAGGGGGACGGGGCTGAATTTCTTCCTTCCCCAACCCCCTTCCCTTCTCCTCCCTATAGATGCAAAGCTGAATCTCCCGCCCTGCTCGCTCAGCTGATCTGTGGCTTAGGTAGTTTCATGTTGTTGGGATTGAGTTTTGAACTCGGCAACAAGAAACTGCCTGAGTTACATCAGTCGGTTATCGTCGAGGGCCCCAACCCACCTATCCCGCTCCTACCCTCCCCAGTGGGACTGCCCCCAGCCCCCCTCCTAGATAGGGCAAAGTGGGTACAGACTGAGGAGGGCAAGCTGTGAGAGTGGGGCCACATGACAAGTCTGGAGAACCCCACTTTATCCTGTCCACTCCTCAGGCTGTCCCAATCCCCGTGATTGAGGGAGAGGAGTTTTTCCTGCAGCTATTGTTTCCTGGGCCCAGCTGATGGAGACAGACAAAGAAGGTCTAACCAGTTCCACGAAAATTCCGGAATTTGAGTAAGAGGTGGCCTAGAGGGCCAGCTCAGTTGGGTAGCAGGGTGGGGCAGGATGGTTAGGAGAGAGAAGACCACAGAAAGAGAAAGGAGTCTTTGGAAGGGTTAGCCTCTCCCACCTGCCACCTTCCAAGGAAAAATCTGCCTCCAGTCGGCTGGGGCTGGAGCTTCTCCTTAGAAAAGTGGGGTGCCTGAGGGGTCCCAAGAGTTGGGGAACTCTGAGCACCAGCTCAGCCACCTCCCCCTCCCCTTCTCTATCTCCATCCCCAGGAGAAGGGCATATTTAGGGGCTTAGTAGGCTAGAGGAAAGCCATCAAGTCCAAGTAGAAACCCCCCACACACACCCTACTGGGAAACATCAGGGCAAGAATCTGGCTCTGGTCTCTTCCTAGCTGTCTGTTGCCCGTAGGCCTTGGTCTGTTGTGTCTGTGCCTGTCAGGCAGCTGCTTGTCTTTGCACCGTGTGGAAGTGTCTGGGTGAGCGGAGGCTGCCGGCGCCCACCATTACCATATTGTTGGGGAGGTTGCTGGCTACTGCCAGGGGGAGGAGGGGAGCATCTGGGGTAAGGGAGAATCTCAGCAATGTGCAACTTTGCAAAGCTTCTTCCCCTCCTTGACCCCTCTGGTTCCTCAGTTCTGGTCCTGGTTGCTAGAGAGAGGGCTCTCCAAAGAGGTTTCTCTGCCTGCTGAGAAAAATGGGAAGGGTCAGGGAGAATGGAGAGATACACCCCTGTTCTCAGAGAGACTGGGAAAGAGAAAGCCCGGTTCTTGGTTCTCTTACTTTGAAATTGTTATGATTATTAAAACATTATAAACTTTCAGACAGGGGAACAAAATCATGTCCCTGGAACACAATATACACATGGAGTTCTGTATTCATGCAGTAGTCTCTTGGGGTGGATATATGTAACCTTGGATGAGTGTGGGTCTCAGTGTCTGTCTGCCTGTCTCCTCCAGGGTCTTTCAGAGCCCCTGTATATATTTTTGTGCATATTCATGTATTTTTCTGTCTCTTATACAAAGAGACCCCGTGGAGACTAGAGGAGAAAATGAGAATAGAGCCTTCCTACTTCCCAGCTGAAATTGTCAGTCTGTCTTTCTGTCTGCCCCCCAGCCCTTTGTAGGGGAAAAAAATCTCTTCCCTTGGAAGGAAGTGCTCAAATCGCCCTATGGCTCCTGGGGAAATGGGGAGGTTTTCAGAGAGGAGGGCCAGCTGGTGGGAGGCAGGCAAGGGCTTCCCTGGTTTGGGAGCCCCTAGCAGTTTCTGAGTTTTCAGGCTGTCAGAAGCCCCAGGGCCAGCTGGAGCAAAGAGAGTCCCAGGCAGGGGCGGGGTGCTCAGGAGTGCCTGGCTTGGAGACAGCGTCCCCGATGGGCCGAAATTCACCAATGAACGACTTCGGCGCTTTGGGTCTCTCTGCCCCAATTTCCATTTCAGAGCTGGTAGGCTAATGGGGGGGGGTGGTGGCCATAGAGCTATGGGTCTGGGTGTCTACCCCCCACATCCTGGGGAATGGGGTGCATTCTCACAGGGCCAAGGTGAGGGCCAGTCTGGTGGCCAGAGTCCACCGCAGGGCCCTGGGGCCGTGCATCATGGCTAAGGCGATGGTGATTATTTATTCGCTTCGCTGGAAGGGAGTCTTCAAAAGAAACAGCGTGAAGAGGAGGGAAAAAATTATCTCTCGTCTGTGGATATTAAGATGGATTTTTATTTCTTAAAGGACCCTCCCCGCCGAGAGCGCATAAGCGTAAACTTAATATATGCTCCACAGCCCAACTCCAGAAATCGCAATAAAAGTTAAAACCTCCCCTACTGGTTTTTTTTAATTATGATATGGGAAAGAGGAGCAGGATTTATAGAGCTGAACTCTCGGCGGCGTGTGAGTGTTTGAGACTTGCGGGAGAAGGAGGAAAAGGCAAGAGCTCGCCAAGGAGAGCCTTGGTCTCTGAGATCTCTCGCCGGCTGCGGGGGCTTCGGTCTAGCTGGCCGATCCTCTGTGGCCTCCCTGGGACCTCGGCTCCCCAGCACCCTCCGCCCGGGCCCACCGTCCTGCCGCGGCTCGCTCGGAGATGCAGCCCTTCTCGAGAACAGGTGAAGGGCAGCGGGGCCGGGGCCAGGGGGCTGCGTGTGCTGCGTGTGGATCCCGTGCAGGGGAGCAGGTCTGCAGCCGCGGGCAGGGCCGCGGCCCGAGGGTGGCCAGCGGGCGCCTTGGCTAGGAAGGGTGTCCGGCCGGGCGCGAGAGCGCGGATAAAGCGGATTGTGTGTGGACTCTGGCCGCAGGCGGAGCGGAGCGGGCTCCGGGGCAGAGGCCAGCGGCGAGGCGGGCAACCGGATGTTGAGTCTGTAGGAAGGACCTTGAGGTCTGTTTGGTGTTTGGGCTGCCGGGGGGCGGCGGCCCAGAGAGTGGAGCGCGCGGGGCGCGGCGGCCGGCGTGGGCGAGGCAGCAGGCCTGCGCACCTCTGCAGCCGCAGGGCCGGGCCCAGGGCGTCCGAACTGAGGCCGACCCATGGTCAGAGCGTGACAAATAAATGCAGTTAAAGGTCTTTCTTTCTTTTCCACATAAGAGGTCCTTTCTTTTTTGTCTCTTTCGGAGATACCTGGATTTGGTCCAGAACAGGTTGCCCGCGGGAGGGCCCCGCGAGCGGCAGCGCGCGAGGGAGGGAGAGAGGGAGGGAGGGCGAGGAAGAGGGAGGGAGGGAAGGAGGGCGGGCAGCGGCGGCTGCGGTGGCCGGGGCTTCCCTCCCCCGGCGGAGGCGGCTGCCCTGCATCTGTGGCCGTGGGGAGCCGAGGAGCAGGTAACGAAGGCGCTTCCCGAGGCGGGATTGGACCAAGCCAGAGGGACCGAGTCTTCCGGGTCTCTGCCCAGCGCCCTGGAGGGGAGAGAAGGTAGGGAGATCGGCGCCCGCCCGGCCTGCCACAGAGGCCTGGGGAATGTTGAACCTGTATTTGATTTCAGGCTCACACTCATGTTGTGAGTCTGTCTGCCTCCGGAGATGTGGTTTGCCTGTCTGTCTGTCTGTCCGTCTGAGACGTCCCCAACCCTAGGCTGTCCTTCCAAAGGCTGAAAAAATCGGGCAGATTCGTTGGAATGTGCACTATCATTCACTGGATTCTCTGCAACTCAGCGGGGCTGGTTGGTGCGCCCCCAAGTTGGAGGGAGATTTCCTCCTGCTTTCTGGATGCCGGATCCTCTGCTTCCCTCCGGCGTGGGCTGAGTTTCCGGCTCCAGGTTCGCGGGTTGCCCTGAGGTTTGAGGCCAGACAGCTCCTAGTCTGGCAGGGAGGGCGGGGGAGAGACTAGCGGCTCTGGCCCCTTAATTGTACTTCGGACCCGTATTGTCTCTCCTTTCGCCACCTCGGCTTCCTCAGTCTGGGCTCCAAAGTCACTGCAAATTTCCTTGCGACACACACATCACACAAAGATCAGGTAACCAGGCGCCCAGGGCCACGGGGGCTCCGGACGGAGAGCACCCCTAGTTCGGGGGCCGCTCCCCCTCCAGCCACGCCCCAGGCTGGGAAACCAGACCCGGTTGGGGGAGCCGGAAATAGCCCCGTTTGCTGCGGGGCGGCAGGGCAGGGGGCCGGCGGGAATGCAGGCCGTGGCGTTGAGAGGGCCATGTTCACAGGCCCTGGGGGTTTCACTCCTGCTGGGCTGAGCAGCCGGACTCCTGGTGTGTAGGGATCCCGGATACCCACCTGGGGTGGGGGCAGGACGCGGGTCTCCTCGCGGCAGGCCAGGGGAATTCAGTTTCTGCTTCCAGCGCAGGCCTGAGCTAGGAGGAGTTGTGTGTGTGGGTGTGTTTTTCCCAACAAAGAGGGACCAGGAGAGAAAAGGGGGGAACGTAGAGGGGAACCAAGGAGGGGGCGGGGAGGAGGAGAGGGCAGCGGAGAGGTGAATTGAGCCCATTTCAGGGGGAGAAGGAAAATGAAAGCAAATGGAGCACGCACGGCCTCCTCCGCGCGGGCGGGTGCTGACGAGCCGGGAGCGGGCGCCCTGCCTGCGGCTGCGGGGCTGGCCCGCTGGGGGACCGGGAAAAGCCAGTTTTAAATTTAATACGAACTTGACGGTGTGGATTGAACCGGAGAGAACTTAAATCACTAAAAGGGGGGCGCAGGGCAAGGGGAGGGGATGAGTCTAACCTGTCTGTCTTTCTGTCTGTTCTTCCCACGGTGGTGCTAGCTTGATTGTGGTCCCAGCTGTCCAGGTCTGAGGTGATGCAGCAAGGGCGCCCCTCCCCCTGAGGGGGTTCTCCTGTGCCCAGTGCTGTCTTCTGGGGTCAGAAGAGAGCTCTAAGAAGCAGAGTGCATGCACAGCTGCTAGCTAAAGCTGGGGTCCCCCCATCCCCAACAAGGCCTCCCAGTGGCCTCTAGTCCCTCGGGTTCCCCATCAGTGATGAAGAAAAGTGAAGGCAGTTGTGGGGGTGAGAGGGCGTCTGGGAACCTGGCAGGAGAGTGAGCAGGCATAACTGAACCTGGAAAGACAAACCCCTCCTTCTTGGTGCTCCCACATCCTTTATGCCCCCACCCCTGCAGGCCTGGATCTGGGGGGAGCCTGAAGGTCTGCTTCAGAGCCCTGAACTGCCACCCCACCTCCAAGTGCAGAGAATGGGGGTATTACCCACACGCAGTTGTGGAACCTGAGGGACCTGGGCCTGGTGGCCTGGTGAACTCAGGGACTCCCAGTCTCCTCTAGCCCCCCTCCCCCAGGCTGCCTCTCTCAGCAAGGCCTAGGCAAAATGGGGCTTTGGTGGGGAGGGGGCTGTGGGCGAGGCCTGCTTCCTGATCCACAGCTGTGTCTGTGCCTGAGTGGGGAGGGTCTGAGTTCATGCTCTGAAACGAAGGCGACAATCTCCCCTCGGTTTCACAGGGAATTTGACGGCAGCAGAGGGCATGGACCTGGTGAACCAGGCGGCTGCCTCCACCGGGTGGGCAGGCAGGGTGGGCAGGCTGCTCAAGAGTTGAAAAGAAGGCGGTGGCCAAAGTGGGTAGCAGAGAAAGGGGCATCTGTTTACAGCCAGTATGTCTGGAGGGCTCTCCCAAATAGTAGAGGCCCATAGGATTGGGGCTTCAGCACATCTTTCTTCTAGGAAGACTGAGGTTGGGACAGATGGGTCCTGTCCCCTGGCAAAGACGCAAAGGCGGAGTGGGTGTGAAACCTTCTCCTTCCTCATGTCTTCTTTGCTCCTTGACGAGACCGTGGCTCAGCTCCCAGCCGCCTGGGCTGCTGCCTGGGCCGAGATAGGGTTCTATATCCCAGAGGCCTGGTGTACCCACCCCAGCAGGTCGCCTGGGAGGGGCAGGACCTCGAGGAGGCCTCTTCCTCCTTTGTGTCCGGACAGAAGTGGCCGCCGCGCCCGGAGCCGGTCCCGCGGCAAAGGCCCGGCCAGCCAACGGGCTGCACAATGCCACGGCTGCTCGGCTAGCCCGCGCCCTGCCCTGTCCTGTCTTGCCTGCCTGTCGCCGCCCTTCCTCCGGCTAGCTCTCTGCACGCCTTCCTTTCCCTGCTCTGCCCTCTCTTTTCATCCTGCCTCCCCTCTTTTCTGTAATTCTCCCCTCTTTCTTTCTTTTATCCTAATCCGTTTAGTTCTTTCCTTTCCTCCTTCCTTCCTTCCTTCCTCCCTTCCTCTCTATGGGTCTGGCGCCGTGCTTTAGTCTTGCTGCCTCTGCTGTCTCGGGCTCAGTCTCTCAGGCTCTGTCCCCTGATGTCTTCCTGGTCGCAGCCTGGCCCCGGGCCCTCTGAAGGCTATACGGCTCTGCTCAGCGTTGCCAGCAGCCACCCAAAAGCCAGGCAGGGTCCCCAGCCGCCCGGGCTGGGGGAGGTGCTGATGGCGCGGGGGATTTGGAGAAAGCCTCGGCAGGGGGATGGGAATCTCCTGTCTTTTCCTTGAACTAGTGAGGGAGAATTTTTGATTGACAGCTAACGCGACTCCATCAAGGCCAAAGAGATATTCTGTTTCTTGCTGTAATTTGGATTTCCCAGACCAGTCCAGTCTGGGGGAGGAAAAGATAATCAGAGCCGAGGGTGAAGAGACTGAGGAAGCCCCGATCACCTCTCCCCAGCCGGGTGCTTCTCATGTCCCCCCCATGCCTCGAAATCCCAGCCCCGCTAGACCGAAAAGGAAAGAACCGGAGAGGGGGAGGAGCAGAGACTGGGGAGGGGGCCTGGTAGGCTGGGGTCAGTGCTGTGGGGTGCAGATCTACCCTTCCCCCTCAGCTTCCCCCCCCACCCCACCAAACACACACACTACACTCTCCGGGACACCTCTCTCTAGCCCTTCTCCTCTCCAGAGGAGACAGGTCGACAGAGATGCAGGGAAAAAAAGCAGTCTCCGCCCCCCCCCACCCCCACCCCAGGCGTTTGGTCCCCTCCTGGGGACAAGAGTGGGAAAGAAGGGCAGGCTTCTCGGGTCTGGGAAACCTCGTCCTTCCCTGCTGCCTCAGAGCCTGTGTCTTAGCCTCAGCTCCTGCCTCTTTCCCCAGCACAAACTGGACTCTTCCCTGCTGACCCTGAAGTTGCACCCCTCCTTCAAACTCACTCTACTCTGCCTAGGGTGCATCTGTCTCTGGGGACATCACCTGCTCTTCTCCCCCACCCCCAGCCAACTTCCCTGCCCCCTCTCTTGCACCCACACTGAGAATTTCCTGCTTCCCTAAAGCCCACCTTTGCTAAGCCACCATGGGACAGTCTGATGGAAAGCAGAGGGCTGGGCAGTGAACCCCAGATTCAAGGAGGAGGGTGGCAACCAATTTATTGGGGGGAGGAATCCAAGTTGTGTGATCTTCCCCACAATCACACTGCCCCCTCCAGAATTCCTGCGTCTGACTCCAAAGAAATTGCCTTCTCCCATTCCTCCGTAGCTTTTTTCCGTTCCAAAAACAGCCTACAGTTTTCTTTAATGAAAGACACATTTATGAACAATCAAATGATCCTCATAAAATTTTTATTGAAGGACGTAAAAACAAGCTACTTGCCCACGACCGAGGTCGCTCTCTCGCCTTGCCCGCTCTCACCCTGGCTCTCTGCAGACAGAGCCCTGGAGTGACTTCTTTTTTGGGGGGAGGACAGGATGTCTCAGAGATGGAGTTGGGGGGCAAAGGAGGGCGAACAGGAAGACGGGATGGGGACACCCCACTGAAGTTGCGTAGATCTCTCCTCCACTTCTCCAGGCTGGCAAAGAAAGATAAACAGATACAGACAATAAATTTAAAATAAAAGCGTTTGTATATCTGTGCCAAAGCAAAGAGAGGACTTCTGGTGACAAAGGTGTACGAGGTCCCGAGGTCCTACCCCTCCCACACGCGGACCACCTTCCCCAAGCTTCCCCTGCCCCAGATTTGGGGGGCTGAGTTGGCCTGTAGCAGGAGGACGCTCCCCTTTCCCTCCTTCCCTCCCTCCACCCCAGCTTCCCCAGTCCCCTCCCACTCTCCCTCCCTCGCTGCTGCTGCTCCTGAAAGAAATACATACATACACAGTATTTAAAAACGCATTTTTAAAAGCTACGTTCCGAACTGACAATCGCTGATCTCGGCTCGCGCAGAGACTGCGGGAGCGTCGGGGCCGACAGAGACGGATTACGTCAAGAAATAGTTCCTCCACCTACCTCGGCCGGCCTCTCCGCCCCTGCGGGGCTCCCGCGCCCAGCTCGGCCCCGGGGGTCCGGGAACCCTGGCTTCGGGGAGTGGCATTTGCACCCCATTAAGAAATCCTCCCGGGGGTGGGGGCGGAGGCCATCTGCTTATGGGTGGACACGGGCCAGGGGCTCCTCTGCTGAGATGAGAGTTGTCCTGAGAGGGGTGGCCGGCTCTTTGGGTCCAGAGTTGCGGACCCCCAGGAGAACACAGGTCGCGGGGATCAGCAGAGAGAAGGGGGTGGAAGAAGGGGGAAAAAAAAAAAAAGCCAGGAAAAAAAGCCCCTGCGCATTGATCCGCGCCGTATTTTTGGGTAAATACGATCACGTGGGGGCCGGGGAGCCAATGAGCTGCGGGGAAAAGGCTGGAAAAATAATTACCTGCCTTGATTGTTCTGTGAGCAGATAAAAAGTACATATACAGTTCATACAATAATCTTATGTATGTAAAACCCTGTTACGATGTCGGCGACGGGGCCCATCAGTAACTATTACGTGGACTCGCTCATCTCTCACGACAATGAAGACCTCCTAGCGTCCAGGTTTCCGGCCACGGGGGCTCACCCCGCCGCCGCCAGACCCAGCGGTTTGGTGCCGGACTGTAGCGATTTTCCGTCCTGTAGCTTCGCGCCCAAGCCGGCCGTGTTCAGCACGTCGTGGGCGCCCGTGCCCTCGCAGTCGTCCGTGGTCTACCACCCGTACGGCCCCCAGCCCCACCTCGGCGCCGACACGCGCTACATGCGGACTTGGCTCGAGCCGCTGTCCGGCGCCGTCTCCTTCCCCAGCTTCCCGGCCGGGGGCCGTCACTACGCCCTCAAGCCGGACGCCTACCCCGGGCGCCGCGCCGACTGCGGCCCGGGCGACGGCCGCAGCTACCCGGACTACATGTACGGCTCGCCCGGGGAGCTGCGCGACCGCGCCCCGCAGACCCTGCCCTCGCCCGAGGCGGACGCGCTCGCCGGCAGCAAGCACAAAGAGGAGAAGGCCGACCTGGACCCCAGTAAGTTGGGAGCAATTTTCCTTTACAACCCGCGCGGGAGGGGAGGGGAGGCCGGCCGGGGGGGGGGAGCCGGATTACAGCCCCTCGGAGTGGCGCAGGGAGCGCGGGAGAGGGGCGAGGGCGAGGGGGCGAGGACTCAATAAAAGCGAATTACCTTGGGGAGCTTTCAGGGGCAGGAAGGTCTGAGAAGGGGGCCCAGGGAGCCAGGTTGGGAGAGGGCTGAGGGGGGCTCCTCTCCCAGGAGCTGGCTTTGATGAGACCCCCGCCCCCACACCCCCCAGCCCAGGCGTTTTGGCTCAGTCGCTACTTTCCAAGAAATGCAGACAGGGCCAGGGGATGGGGTGGGGGCGAGGTTCATTTTATGGTTTGGGGTGGGATGGGGGAGAGATGAGGAGGACACTGGGGGCAGAGAGGAAATAACCCCAGGGAGAAGAGTCACCCCTACCTCCCAGGTAGCGTGGGGGTCCTCACCCCACTGGAGATTCATAAAACAGAAGGTCCATGGGCTTCTCCCCCAGGAACCCTGCGTGAGGGGTGTGGGGGCTTTCCCAGCCTGGGGACTTGGAAAGATCAGGACTTCCAGAGTTGGGGGAGAGAAGTGGGGTCCCAGTCTCCTTAAACTTGAGAGCCCTCTTCTGAGGGTCTGCAGGAGAGTGGGGTGGGAATGGGGTTCAGGGATGAAGAGTGGGGAGAGGCATCTCCCCAGATTAGAGAGTTGTGTACACACACACACACACACATACACACACACACACACACACACACTCTCCAATCAGGGAAACAGGAGCCTTCTGAATATTGCAAAGAAAGGCAGGGGTAGTTGGGGGGTGGGGAGGGGAACAGGTGAGAGCTGCAGGGGCAGAGAAAGAGGGAAGAAGGGGAAACAGCAGGGGAGGGGGTACAGCCCCTGGGTGTGAGGAAGTGTCTGGGGGAGTCCCAGGAGAGGGCTGCAGGAAATCCTTTCCTGCAGCCCCATAAGGGGCCAGGGCCTAATTATACCCCTCTGAAGGCTTCCCTCCTTGCCCTCAGCTACTCCCATAAACCTGAAATTGGAGGCTTGGCTCCTGCAGAGCCTGTCCTGGGGCTGGCAGGAGGAGGGGGCACTGGAAGCCAAACAGGGAAGCTAAGATATAGGGGAGCCTGTCCCCAAGGCCAGCAGCTCCCTGGGGAGAGGAGAAAGGCTTTGCCCATCCCAGCATCATCCTGAGAATTCGCCTCAGCAGGGTTGAATTCCAAGAGAGCGGAGATGGGGAGCTGGAGAGGGTAGTGAGGGGCTTGGGGACTCTCAGGGTCAGGAAGCAGAACTGCTGAAATTTCAGGACTTGGTCCTGAGCTGGGATGATGGGAGGGGGCAGAGGAGGAGGGAAGTGGGGAGGAGAGAGACCTCGCTATAAAAATAAAAAACAAGAGAGAGAAGCGTTTATGGGCCTATGAAACGGTTGGGAATTTGGACTTTTTATGAGGATATGCTCGAATTACTACTCTTGAAGCTGAGGACCAGACTGTGGAGACTTTGATAGCTTCGATTTCCTATAGTTTTAGGTGCTGGAAACTGAGGGGGGGGGAATATGGGGAGGGGGGGAGAACGCAAAAGGAGTGGGGGGGGGGAGGAATTCCTAAAGCAAAATGTGTCCAAATTCAGGTTCAATTATTGGGTTTGGGGAGCCTGGCTGAGCCTGGGGGTGGGGTGGCAGGGGTCCTGGGCTGGAAAGGGGCTCCACTGACCCCTGCCTGTGTTTGGCCCTCCAGGCAACCCCGTGGCCAACTGGATCCACGCCCGCTCCACAAGGAAGAAGCGCTGCCCCTACACCAAGTACCAGACGCTGGAACTGGAGAAGGAGTTTCTCTTCAATATGTATTTAACCAGGGACCGTCGGTACGAGGTGGCCCGGGTTCTCAACCTCACCGAGCGGCAGGTCAAAATCTGGTTCCAGAACCGCAGGATGAAGATGAAAAAAATGAATAAGGAGAAATCCGACAAGGAGCAGTCCTAAACCCTGCGCCAGCCTGCTGCCCGGCGCAGCCAAGGGAGAAACAAACCCCGCAGAAATGCCCCAACCCAGGCGGGAGGCGGCCCGAAAGAGAAAAGGAAAGAGCAAGAGAGAGAAAAGCCAGGCGGCTTAAAGAGACACAAAAGGGAAGGGGAAAAGGAAAAAACTCTTGCGATTTGGGAGGGTTCAGTGTTGAGAAATTGGTGTTTTAGAGTTAGTTCTACCCGGCGAGGAGGAGGAGGCGGGGAGAGACCGCGTTCTCTTCTCCCGGCGCAACTGAAATAAATGACACACACAAATGTGATTTTTTTTTCTCCTTTCTTCAGAGAAGCCAGTACTTGAATCGCTATATTTCTATTTTTTTTTCCTGTATCGTATTTGGTCCGGGCAATCCTTCCCCAGGCCTGGGGTGCTCTGCGTGCAGATTTTGTACAAAAAAGAAAAAAGAAAAAAGACACACATATACACAAGAATGCTTCCCAGCCCAGGAGCTGAGGGGCGAGGGCCGGACCGTGTCGCAGGCTGGGTCCGGCGGCACAGGCCGGCGCCTCTGGCGTGTACATAGCAGTGTCTCCTCTCATCCCCAGAGTCGGTCCTGTAATGTGCTTCTGTTTGTTATGGTAGAACAGCTCTGTGTTAATATATCGAAGTCACTTAAAAAACCAGAAATCCAACTGCATCCAGTTCTCGTTATTTCTCCACCCTGTGGCTCCCAGGCTTCTGGCATGGAGGAGGCAAGTGCTTTGGGGGAGGCGGGAGCCAGGCAAGGGGCTCCCTCTGCTTCGGAAGGGCAAGTGCTGGCCGCTTCTGTCCAGGCAGGGTGTGATGGAGCTGAGGGCTCCGAGGTGTGGTGGAGGCTGCTGAGGCCCGGGTGCAGCTTGTGCCTGCCCAGGCTGGCTGCTTGTGAGTCTCCTGGTAGCTCGATGGAGTCCCTAGGGGTGGGGGCACAGCATGAGTGGTTTTCCTTGGCTGTAATTAATTGTAATAATTTATGAGTACATGAGATGGGAGGGAAGAGATAGGTAAAGATGAAAGTTGGGTGCTGGGTGAGGGCCCAGGCTGGATTCTTGCCTGGCTGCATCGGTGCTTCGAAGGATGGCTTATGGGGGGGGGGGGGGGGGGGCGGGGCAGTGCTAAGGGAGGGTGTGCAGGGAATGGTGAGGATGAAGGCCCAGCAGGCCTCAGGGAGCTGGAGAGGCACTGGACACTAAGAGTGAAAGAAGGAAGATGCAGAGACAGAGACAGGGAGAGAGAAAGTAGGGAGAGAAGAAAGAAAAGAAGGACTGAAAGAAGGAAGGAAGGGAGGGGGTAGGGAAGGGAGGGAGAGGGAGGAAAGGAAGGAAGAAAGGAAAGAAAGAAAAAGGGAAGGAAATGAGAAAAAGAAAAAGAAGAAGGAAGGAGAGAAGGGAGAGAGGGCAGGAGGAGAAAGATGGCAAAACCAATGCAATTAGAATTAGATTTACTTTCTACTCCTCACTGTATTCTCAGCTCCTCTCTCTCCATCTCCTTAGTTCCCTCTTTTCTATCCAGTCTCTCTCTCTGGTGCTTAGTTTGGACGTTGATCTGGGGGTGACAGGGCTATGCTGAATGGCTGCAGCATTTCTAGGAGATGGCACACGGCTAGGGCCCAAGGAAGCTGGTCAGGGATTAGCCAGGAGTGGGGTGTTCTCTGGTGGCTGTGGGACCCCAGGGGCAAAGATGTGGGGATGTGTGTGTAACAGCCCAGTGGGGCTGGTTGGCTGCGTAGCACCCCAGCGCTCCTTCCCCAGAACTGGCAGTTTTCATCTGTTAATCAGAAGCAGACTCAACATGCCGGTATGCCTCGGCCCGGCGCCCCCTTTCTCGGAAATCCCCCAATCTGGAAACTATTAAACTCAGACCGCTTGAAATATAGCCCTTTAATATCTCAGGCTGCCCATTCTGGCGAGGGTGCAGGGTGTTGCTCTCAATGCTTGGGGAATACCACCGTAAAAGAAAATAATTGGGGACCCCAGTCTCAGGGCAGCTCCCTCCGGGGCATCACCTTACAGGATTGGTGGGGCACTTGTAGGGACCAGCCCCTTCCCCATCCTTTGAATCTCCTACCCCCTCCTTCTATTAAATACTCCAATTTCGGGGGCTGGAGGAAGATGGGAAGAGGTGAACATTTTGTTTTGATAATGTTTTGAGGGAGACAATTCAAAGTCGGAAACAACGGTTTGGTTTTCCCAGTCGCTGAAGCACCCTCTCCTCTTTCCCGCTTAAGAAGAGACCTCCCCAATTCCAGAAGCGATTGTTTTCTTGGTCCTTTTGAAAGGTGCTCTGCCTGTAGTCTTCTCGCTCCTCCCCTGGGCCATTTTGCCGCTCTGGGATCCTGGTCTCAGTTCGCACCAGGCGGAGGACAAGGCACCCATCTCCCTCGGTCCTGACCGCCGGCACTCCGGCTTCTCTCCCGGCCCGAGCTCGGCGGCGTTTCCGGGCCTCCACCCCGCCCCTGCTCCAAGGCCCCGTCGCCTCCCCTCGTTCGTCCGTCAGCGCGGCCTGCTTCCTGCGGCCCGCCCGAGCCGGCCTTGCTCCGGGCAGGAAGGAGGGCCCTGACCAGAGCGTGGGATCCAGAGCAGGCCCACCCGGTCCAGCCCACTGTTCAGCACCGGCTCAGCCTCCAGCCTGCAGCTCAGGATTGCATTCCATTTTTATTTATCGTCATTTGTGAACTCAAACCACAACACAACACACATCTGGGGAAAGAAACGAAAGCTGGAAAGGAAAGAGGGGCTTGCAAACGTCCCCTCTGCCCTAATCTTCCCCTCCCACCTCTCCTCTGCTCCTTTGTCAGAATCACAAAACCCTAAAGGTTGTTCCACTTGGGAAGGCAGAGGATAGGTACATTTCCGCGGCCCCGAAATGCCACTTTTATGGCGCTGTTTGTCTCCCTGCGCTGGATTCTGAATGGGGCCAAACAAAACAGCAGCGCGGAGCTGGCTAGACGTCTGGGCTTAATTGTTTTATGGTTTAAATAAGGTGGACACTCTTTCCTTTGAAATCGGATTATAGGAATGTTTTGTCTATGGCCCACGGAGAACAGGACCTCACTGGCTGGGGGTGGGGGGAGAGGTGGCTAGAGAGCGCGCGTGAGAGAGAGGGATGGGCTACAAACCAGGGGGCAAAGAGCCGGGAGAAGTCAGAGCCGCACCCCAAAGTCCTGCAGGCGGCGTTGGAATAGGCGGTGCGGAGCCAGCGGCAGGGTAAGAGGAGCGGGGAGTTTAGGGTGCGCGCCGCGGGCAGGCGGTCACCGGAGCTTCGGAGCGTGCATCCGCGTGCGCGGAGGTGTTCCGAGGCCAGAAGTGCGCCTGAATGGGGGGAAATCGCGGCAGTTCTTTTGCACAGTGTCTCAATGCGGGAAAGGAGGGTGACAAAAAGAGAAAATAGCGTGAAACCTTTGACAAGGTTTATTTCGAGAATTTAGAAAACAAAAGAGCATCGGTGGTGGGGGGGATCCCTTCCGGGGACCCCTCTCGCTAGCACGCATTTGGAAACTCCTGCCTCCCACCTCCCACCTTTGGGTCAAGCCTGGGGACCTTGCTCTAGCTGTTGGCTTTTTCCCGGCCGGACTGCATTGGAGCAAGTGGACGCGAGGTGGCGCTGTTGTTCAATGTTAGAGGCGGCAGCGGTGCCCGCGGCCGCCCCGGCCGCACTGACATTTGAGGCCCCGCCGCGAGGAGCAGCGACGAGAAGGCCCGGCGCCCCGGCCCAGCCCGGCCCCTCTGGCTCTGAGCACATCAATCCTCTCACCTGTGAGGTGTAAATAAATCGAGAGTGGCGGCGGGAGATGGGCCCTCGCTCTGGTAGCAGACTCGGGAGGCTCAGGAGGGCGGGCGTCGAAAATAATCGCTTTTCGGAGGAGATAAGCAGGAAGCAGGCAGCGCGTAATTAACACGAAAAGGCAGAATGACCCGGACAAACGAACATAAATCCGTGGTACCTAGGAGGGCGGTGCAGGCCTTGGGGGCGACGGACAGAGGCGCCCCAGCAAGGATGGCTGCTTGTGGTTCCTTTATTTCCAGGCTCCGGGAACGAAATCAACCAGAGACGTGTAAAAGAAAAAACAATCAATGAACGAAAGAAAGAAAAGGCGAGGGACCCCAACCCCCCACCCCGAAAGGGGAAACCAAGTCCAACCAGGGATATTGGGACTGGTGGGGTCTCGGAGCAGGCGGTGCTGGCAGCACATTCGGGACAGTCGCATTCCAAGACACAAAGGCCTGGAAGAATAGCTCTGTGGCAGGGTTTTCGCTGGACCATAAAATGTCGAGATATCCCCCCCCACCCCCTAAAAGATAAGGCGCAGGCCCCAGAGCGGATCCGGCCTGCCCAGCCTCCTCTTTCCAGGAGGGGAAGAGAAAGTATTTATGACAGTCCCCAGTGACCTAGAAGCTGGGAGCCCAGAGTCTGTCTCTTTCAGCTCAGTACCCGCAGAGCAGGCTCAAAGGAGGTAGGGCCGGGACCAAGGCTGCAGCATGCTCTGGTAGTGGAGGAGACCTCTGTCATGCCCCCTGCCACTGCCCTGGACCTTGGGAAGGCCTGCAGCCCTGGCACAACCTTCCACTGACCCTCCCCTCCTGCTGCTGCAGGGCCAGAGTTCTGGGTGTTGCAGAGTTTGGGCCGTCCCTAACTCGGATAGGGGTAGGCTCTTCCAAATTCAGGGGATCCTGGAAGCATCTCTTGCTGGGGCACCAGTGACTCTCCTTCGGGAGCTTAGCTGAGACTGGCCATTACCCAGCAATTATTTAGATGCAAAAGCGGGAGGCTCATTCTCTCTACACCATCCTCCCCTGCACTTTCATTTCTTCCTCCATCCCCAGAGCTGGGCTCCGGAGGAGGAAGAAGAAAAAGATCTGGTTTTCTAACCGCCTCCTTCCTCATCCAACCCTGAAACCCCAGGATGTGGAAGGAAAATAGGTAGCAATTTTTTTCATGAGGCAAAGAGCTAACGATGCATGTGTGTTTATCAGGTCTTATCTCCATATGTGCCTAGATGTGCACGTGTGTGCACAGTGTCTGTGAGGTGAGAGGGGTGCTTCCCGGCATTGCATGCATGATAGTTGAGTGAGCGTGCATTTGATGTTTTTCAGCGGGGAAGGTAGCACATACAGTGTGTGTGGATCCCAGGGATGGCCCCGTGTTGCCCTGTATGTGACAACCTCACACACTGGAGGGGGAGGACTCGGGAAAATCACTCTTATTCCTCTTCTTCATTCGCCTGCATACGGCACACATACCCACAGCTCTCTGCTTTTCTCCCTTTTCTCTCTGTAAGTCCACGTAACTGTACATGTTTATAGCCAGAGAAGGGTGCTGATGGAATAAGATTCTTTTACCCATTAGAATTAACTTGAATTTAGCCAGTCTTGGGGATGGGGAAAGCCCCCCAGAGAAAGTGTGGGTAAATGTTTCAAGAGTGTCTGTTGACAGTTCCCATCCACATCCTGGCCCGGGCAGCCTGCCTGGGGAAGGGGGCGGGGGGGCAGGGACGGTGAAGCCAGGGGGCCCCTCCTGGCCGAACTGGTATTTCCTATGGGGTTAGGGTATGTGGGGACAAGTAAGAGGCCTGCTTTAGTCTCTTCCAACCCGGATACAAGGGGTCTCCTAAGAAGAAACCTCCCGGATCAGCCCAGTCAGAAACCAAGGACCCACCAGCTGCCCTCGCCTTCTCTGTCCCCAACCAGCAGCTTTGCTCTCGGAGCCTCCAGCAAGCTCATGGCCATTGCCCGGGCTTCCTGGCTCAGACAGGAGCCGGTGTCTGAAGGGGCAGTGCAGCCCTGACTGGGTCTATGGGGTGCACCCCGCCCCCCCACTACCCACAGCAGGCAGGCAAGAGAATCTTAAGGATCTAGGGAAGACAGGGCAGCTTCCCACCCTGGGGAGGGGCAAGAGTCATGGAGGGTTCTGATGCCTGAAGTGTTTGGGGATACGATGTGCTTGTTCCTCCTCAGAGTCCCCAGACTCCAGGATCCCCTGGAGAGCCTATCTTTGGGGGTTAAGGGACCAACTCTCTCTCGTTGGCATTCAACGCCTCGGGGGTCTTATACCTGTTGAGGTAACCTGAGTTGACCTGCTGGCTCAGGTATCTCTCTCTCTCTCTCTCTCTGAGAGGAAGGAAAAGAGAAGGGGGGAGAAGCACCTTCAAATCTGAACGCGCACCTTGGAAAAGCTGGCCCTAGCCATCAGCCAGGGCTGGCTCACCACCCCCCTACACATACCACACCCCCATCCCTCCCCCTCCTCCCCTCCCCTTCTTCCAGGTCCCCCCCAGCCCTGAACCCCTCTACCCCCCGCCCGCCATGCCTCCCTTCCTTCTCTCTCTCTCTCTCTCTCTCCCTCTCTCTCTCTCTCTCTCCCTCTCTCTCTCTCTCCCTCTCGCCTGTCTTCATGTCGTGGATTGATGAACGCGAATCGCGTGTAAGCGCCGCCACCGCCGGGAGTCTGAGGAATTCGCCTGGGCTGTTAAAGGAAAGAGCTAAGTGCGAGAGCGCGAGCTCTACCTACCGACAGTGAAGAGAGCCGCCGCCGCCGCCGCCGCCGCCCGCTCGCCCGCCGCCGCCCGCGCCCAGCCCGGGAGCTGCGCCGCCCCGCCGGCCGCCGGCACCCAGGCGCCCCCCACCTGCCCAGCGCGGCCCGCCGCCCCCGGGGAGCCGGCCGGCCTGGGGATCGCTCCCGGGGGGGAGGGCAGTTTCGGGGGTCCCGGGCGGGGGAAGTCGGGCGCCAGAGGGGAGGGGGCGGCGGGTTTTCATGTGGCCAGCATGAGCTCCTACTTCGTCAACCCCCTGTTCTCCAAGTACAAAGGCGGCGAGTCCCTGGAGCCGGCCTATTACGACTGCCGCTTCCCGCAGAGCGTGGGCCGGAGCCATGCGCTGGTGTACGGGCCCGGCGGCTCGGCGCCCGGCTTCCAGCACGCCTCGCACCACGTCCAAGACTTCTTCCACCACGGCACCTCGGGCATCTCCAACTCGGGCTACCAGCAGAACCCGTGCTCGCTGAGCTGCCACGGAGACGCCTCCAAATTCTATGGCTACGAGGCGCTCCCCAGACAGTCCCTTTATGGGGCTCAGCAAGAGGCGAGCGTGGTGCAATATCCCGACTGTAAATCCTCCGCCAACACTAACAGTAGCGAAGGACAAGGCCACTTAAATCAAAACTCGTCTCCCAGCCTCATGTTTCCATGGATGAGACCCCACGGTGAGAAGCCTTTTCTCTTTCCCCCTTGGTCTCCCGCGCTCCGGGGTCTTCCCCCCACCCCCACCCCCGCCTCCTTTTTGTCTGCCCTCGCTTTCCCTCCTGGCTTGGGGCTCTCTTGGGCCCCACCCCCGGGCCTGAGTGGGTTTCTGGAGGTTGGGAGGTTCAGCTGGGGGTGGGGCACCGGGCTAGCCTGGGAGATTTGGGGGATTGGGGTGAAGGTGGGGGAAAAGGTGGTGTCTGGGTGCAAAGGGTTAAAAAAACGTTTTCTCCACTTCTGTCAGTCAGTCTCTCTCTCTCTCTCTCTTCCCTCCACCCCTCTGTCTCTCCCTCTCATCACCTCTAGTCAAAGTTGGGGAGGTGGCTGGAAAGGGGCTGGGGACCCTGAGGTGATTAGCCTTTGGAACAAGCCAGTTTCTCCATGAGGCAGAGAGCCTCAGTCCAGGACAGTGGCCAGGCTGTCTTGGGGGTTGAAGGGAGGCCCCTAATTCCCTCCCCTCGCTGGGTTAGAGGGTGGTGGGACCCCAAGGACAGGTGCTCTGCCTGTCTGGGGTACTCACCACCTCCTCTCAGAGACCTAGCCTTAGGGCCACTACCCCAACTTTGCTTTACTTCCCTCAGTTGGAGAGAAGAGAAGGAGCCAGAGAGGAGAAAAAAGGAGTCCTAGGAAGAGGCAAGTCATGCAGATTAGAGGGCTCTGAGGTCCACAGAACCCTTGCCAAGCTGCCCCCAATCAGAGGCTTGTGGGGTCTCCCTGAGACCCTCAGGGCGACTCAGGTCATGCGCCCCTCCAAGGGTGGCCCCTCAGAGCCCAATTTCGAAGTAAAAGGGGGAAGCGAGAAAGCGACAAGTTCCAGCGGGGATGGCCCGTGATTTATTTGCTGGTCTCCAGTTAGCCATCAGGCCAAGCAGTGGTACATTCCAGGAGATCAATTATTTTTCTTCCTGGCAAAGCATTAGGCAGAGAGATCTGAGGAGGGGCAGTGAGCAGAGCCTCACTTCTTCACCCCCAGCCCTTTTCCCTTCCTTTTGGAAACAGACTCTATCTGTCCCCAGCCCTGCTCACCCATTGCCCCTCTGCACTTGTAAACAAAGCTGCAAGGGCCAGTTTTCTGGGACTGCAGGCCTGGGGGGACTCTGCACTGCTCGCCTGGCCTCTGCCAGCCCCCACTTTCCAGACAGACCCCAGTCCCTGCCCCCACCCCCACCCCACCTCCCAAGGTGAAGCCAAACCAAAACAAACCCCCTGCAACTTTCCTGCCCTTGCCTGCTTTCCGCTCTCGCCCTTTCTCCAGGAGGGAGGGCAACTGGGGAGACCAGAGGGGGACTTCAGGGGAGGAAGAGTGACAGGGGAGAGCCGAGCCCCCACCCAAACATAACCAGACTGGGCTTCTGTTCTGTCCAGCTCCGGGGCGGCGCAGCGGAAGGCAAACTTACAGCCGGTATCAGACCTTGGAACTAGAAAAGGAGTTTCTCTTTAATCCTTATTTGACACGAAAGCGCCGGATTGAAGTCTCTCACGCCCTGGGACTGACTGAGAGACAAGTGAAGATCTGGTTCCAGAACCGAAGGATGAAGTGGAAAAAGGAGAACAACAAGGATAAACTGCCTGGAGCCCGAGATGAGGAGAAGGTGGAGGAAGAAGGAAATGAGGAAGAGGAGAAAGAAGAGGAGGAAAAGGAAGAAAACAAGGACTGAGCAAAAAAGAGAGACACCCCCCCACACACCCCTTTAGCAACTCCCTTGAAGTTTCGTTTTATGGTAGAGGATAAATTGAGAAGTTTACGACTGTCATTTGCTTTTATAGAGAATAGAATGACACTCACAACTCTAACTACCTGTCAGATACTTGCAGCTCTGGTTTTATTACCTTTGGACTTCCCCCGATCTTTATTTGTTTGGGGGCTGGAGGGGGGAGACCGAGACACAGCGAAAAGTTCCGAGTCTCTGTCTCAGTCGTTGCCCCAGCGCACACACTTGTCCCTTCCCCCACCTTTCCCAGTCCTGCCTGGATTTTCAGGTCTGAGACCTGGCCTCCCTGCCCCTTCTCCTGGCCCCTTCTTGCCACACTGCCACCTCCCTGCTTCTATGGTATTTATTTTAGAGGGGAGCCCCCTCAAAATGCAGAAGAAGACTCGTGGCTTTGTTTTCATACTAGGATTAGCGTATTAGATTGACTTTTTTTTCCCCAAGGACAGAAAAAGTGAAGGAAGGAAGAAAAAGAAAGGGAAGATGTTCAAAGACATTTTTTAAAATGATAGCAACGACTATCCCCCTCCCTCCCTGGGGCTCCCTACTTAGAAACCCCCCCTTGACTTTCTCTAGGAACCTGATGGAAACCTGAAGGAGGTGGGGGTCTCCCCCTCCCCCCTCCCTTTCCACAGGGTAGATAGGAGCCTGCAGTTGCTGCTAAGATCCTACCTAGCCATCCCATGGTCACTCGGGCCCATGCCTTCCTCCCCTTCGCTGTCTAATTTCTGTTGTTGGGCCCAGCTTCCTCTGAGCTACATTGGTGTGAGCGCTCAGAAATCACCATAATCATGAAAATAATAATAATACTGATAATAATAATAATGATGATGATGGTAAATCTTTAACATACTACCTAAAGGGAACCTGCAATAATCTTGGAAAAATAAGAAAGAGAGAAATTTTTTAAAATCCTAATACGGGAGAAAAAAAGAGAAAAAAATTTAAAATTAAAAAAAAAAAAGAAACCTCCAACGTATTTTATCACTACCTATAGGAAGAAATCCTGCTTTGAGAGTATTTGTAATGCGGTTTTGTTGTCATTTGTTGCTGCTTATTTCACTAAGAAAAACCCAACAACTGAGACTGCCTAGCCCGCCGGTCCTGTGCGCTTTTATTGTGCTTCTAACCCCAGTAGAGTAGAACTAAATTGCACTGAATGTATAGTTAACTCTGTCTTGAATTCTCTGTTTATGCAATGTGCTCGAAAGAAAAAAAAACGTTAAAAATATATCTATAATAATAATTTTTGGTCATTTGTCTTTATGTCCAGCTATGAATGTAGATTTTGTGTCCCGGCAGCCCTGTTTCTGGTCCAAGTACTTTGTATTGTATACGTGAGTCATAATAAAAAAAAAAAAAAGGAGAAAAACAGTTGAAGCTGGAATGACTGACTTGTTTTTTCCCCAGCACACACCCCGCTCATTCTCTACCCCCTCTCCTCCTTATCCTTCTTTTTCAACAGTCTGTTAAAGGTTTCCTCCGCTGACCTGACTTGGGGCTGGGGAGCACTCACTTGGAGAGGAGCGGAGGAGTTGAGAGGGCAGGCTGGACTGGGAGGGCAGGTGAAAGGGGGGAGGTGAAGAGGAGGAGGAGGAAGAGCAGGATGCTCTTGGGAGAACCTTGACTCCAAACAAAGTGAGTTTCTGGATGCCAGGATCCCAATGGGAAGAAAGCATCTTCTCCCCACTTATCTGTCTTCCTCCTGGCCCTGGGCTGGGCCCAGATCAAAAATTTGCCCCCTGTTCCCCTCTAGCAACTAGGCCTGTTTCTTCCAGGGGCTGGGGCTGAGGTTGAGGATGAGGCAATGGGGTTCTTTCTGACCTCCACATGCCCCTCATAGCCAACCCTTGGTACTCAGCACCCAGCACTAGACTGTGAACAGGGTAGGAAGGATGTGAGGCTCAAGGCAGTCTGGAGGACTTGGCTGGAAGAAGCCTGAGTGTGGGGGGTGAGGAAGCTTAAGCGTGGGGGAGAGGAGAGAAGGGAAAAGTGAGTGGACTGATACGCCAAGCAGCCTGGATCCACAGTCTGAAATGTAAATTCGGCCAGTACAGAGCCATCACTGTCACCCAGCCCGCTTGCACTTCCTCCAGCCTCTGTTCTGGCTGTTTCAAGCCCATTCCCGGCTTCACCTTGGCAATTGGGCAGCCCGCCCTGCCCTTATAACGCACGTCAGTTAGCCTGGGTGGGGGGTGGGCCTGCTGAGTGGACAGTCCCCCACCCCAGCCACAGCAGGGTAAAGACAGTCTTCATTGGACTCCTCATTCCCCCCAAAAAACGGTGGAAGGCTAAGGGACTCAAGGGGCAAGAGGTCTCTCACTCCTCCCTGGAGGGTCCTAGACAGAGAAATCTGTTATGCCAGTGAGATTCTGGTCAAATAATACCAAATTCCAGAGATACAAGTCGTCTGATTAAGTCATGAGAGGGGGGGAAGGGGAGGGGAAGGGATCTTCTGGTCTTAAAAACCAGACCCCCAAAGACTGAAATATTTTTAAGGCCAGTTCCCTCTCTCTCTGTTGCCTGCTCAGTGATTTTCCCAGACTTAGGCCCAGGGCGACTCTAGTTTTGTGTAATTTCAGCGGAGTCTGGGTCCCTGGCTCCCACGCAAAGTGGTCCTGAATACAGGATTGGATCTGGCGTCGTTAATAGGGGACTCCTGCGGCCCGAGCGAGGCTGCCGATTGGAAGCGCAGGCTGCGGGCAGCCGGGAACAGCTTTGAGCAGCTCTGGGGGAAATCTTTTGGAACCTGGGGTCCCAGCTGCCAGCCGCGGGGCCAGCCAGGTAACCCCGTTTGCTGCGGGAAACATAGGCAACCCACCCGGGGAGGCCTGAAAACAGAGCATTTCGCTCCGACCTCAGGCCTTCCCACCGGCGGGCGTCCAGACTCCGAGGGCCGGCGAGGGCCGTTTCATTTTTAAAAGTGTAATTATGATTGCTATTAATAAAAATCGCTGGCTCAGCAGCCGAGTGGATTGACCCCCACACTAAGTGGCTTCGAAGAACCTCCCCGAATTTTCCCCACACCCAATGCCCCATTCAACCCCGGCCCTGCTCAGCAATGCCCGTGGCCCCAAACCCGGCGTCGGAGGGCGGGGTGCGTCTGGAGCCCGGCATCGCTTGAGATGCGAAGCCTCGGGTGGGCCAGACCAAGAGAGCTCCAGCCGCCCCCTCTTGCAGCGCCCGCCCACCCCCCCAACCCCTGGTGCCCACCGCCTGTTTTCTCGTTTGGAGAGAAAAGGAGGCAAAACCCGTTTTATGGGGGAGCTTAATTGCGAGCGGGATGCGCTCTCTTTAGAAACGGGTCCTCCCAAATGCTCCCGCCGTCCCATTACCGGAATGGGGACCATTCGGCTGCAGCAGATAGGACTTTCTCCCATTCTCTACTTTTTTTATTAGCCAATCAAAGTGGCTTCCGAAAGCTATTTGTGATTTGTGAAAAATAGTATCTTTCGAAATGCTGAGTTGAAGCATCTCGCTCATTTCGCCTTGAATTTATTATTCTAATCTCAACCGTAGCGACGGGATAATGCAGCTATTAAGTTGGGGGGCAAATTCGTTTCTCTGGAATTTTTTTTTTAATCTCGGCATTTTCTTTCCCTCCCCACTTCACTGCAGAGGCCAAGGGAGTTGCGGGCCTGCAGGGGATCTGAGGGATGAGGGAGGAAGTGAGAGCCCTAAAGGCCTCCTTGGGGGACCCTAGGATGGGACAGTGGATTGGCCTCCCCAGCCTCAACTTCCCCAAATGAAATGCCCCCGCAGCTGCACGCTGGCTAGAGAAAGTCACCCCACCCCAGTTAAAGCGAACCCAGGACAGGTTATGCCACAGACTAGAAGTAAAATTTCCGGTGAACTGCCCTCAGTGCTGTCCCATTCTCCCCGCAGCCCATTGTGAAAAGCTGGCCCAGCGCTTCCTTGTCGTAATTTTTAACTACCTGTTATAAAATTTATGGGTGGGTTTGTAAAAGAAACGAGGTCCCTGCATCCGGCTGAGGGAACTGTTTCACTTGCTGTGGAGGAAGTTTGGGGAGGGGATGAGGGACCCCCTGTTGGTTGGGGTGGGGCACCCAGCCATGGAAGTCTCCATGCCAGCTTGATTCAGGACCAAGGGAAGAGCTTTGGGCCTTCAAATCTCCAGCTGGTGGGGAGAGTGGCTGGGTTGTGACTGGCTGGCAAATAGTCTCTCTGGGGGAATTTATTCTGGGCTCCCCCACACTGGATTCATTGCCACAATCTGGGGCCTGGAGTCTCTCGGGTGCTCCGTGTTTAGCATGGAAGGTGGAATTTAGGGAAGAATAGGGTCTTTTTTCAGGGCCTCCAAGGTGTGTCCCAGCTGCCCAGACACTGGAATTTTTCTGAAAAAGGCAGGCGGTCATGGGCCACCTGACAAGACAGTAAAAGGCTTCACACGACCATGCACCCAAAGGAAAAAGAAGTGGGAACCAAGATCGTGGCCCTTAATTTTATTTTTAATTCTTAACAGATTAGGAGTAGGCTGCCATCTGAACCTAGGAATTGAGACCTGACACTAGGGATGGTCTTGGGGGAAAATGTCATTTTCTCTGAGAAAGGAACCTGGAGATGAGGGGTGCTTTGGGGGTTCTGGAGGCTGCCCCCCATTCCCATTCATCCTGCTTCCTCCGCAGGACTGCCCAGCACCGGTCTAAACCCACTCCGCTCTTCAGACCAGGGCCAGGACAGGCTTGGTTATGAGGCTTCCAGTGGCCTGCCTCTCCCGTTTCCATCTGGGGTGGAATGGGGGGCTTCCCAGATGCCCCATCTGGAAGGATGTTGTCCTCTTCCTAGAAAAAAACGGTAGGGGTAGGGAGCGCATCCCTTCTCAGTCCCTTCACGTCGCTGGCCGTCACTGTCCCAATGCCACAAACCTTTGCAAAGCTTAAGTTCCCTTAGAGCCAACCTTAATACCCCATTTATTAAGAAAAATATGTAAAATCCGGCATGGCAAAGGGAGGCAGCCGACTTAGCGCCAGAATCCTTCTTTCTCTCGCGTCACGTCGCCCCTTTGCCCTTTCCGCGCTAGCCAGGAGCAGCCCGGCCCGTGGGGAATGGGCGGTGGGTGGGGGTGGGGTGGGGGTCGGGGGATGCTCCCTCTGCGAGAGAATTGGGTAAACATGGCGACCGCGGCGCCCATTTGCACACGCTACACAAATGCATCGCATTCCCGGTTGTTTGCAGAAAATTTACAGCTGAGTAATAAAAGTTTACGATCGACTCACAAGTTGGATTGGCCACAAGAAGTCATGTGGATTCCATCCATGAACGTGAACTTTTTATTGTGGTTTGTCCGTTCGGAGCGCTCCGCAGAACAGTCCTCCCTGTAAGAGCCTAACCATTGCCAGGGAAACCTGCGCTGGGCTCTCCCTTCATTACCAGTTTTTTTTTTTTATTAATCTGATTAATAATTATTTTCTCCCCTCATCTAATTTTTTTCCTCCCAGATGGAGTTGCCGGAAGCTGGGAGCACCTGGGGAGAGGGGGTGGGGGGAGAGGCAGGAGTAGAGGGCACCCCTCTCTCCCTTCCCGACCCTCTAGCCCCCCAAGGGGCAGGGGGAATGCGGGAGCAGGAGTTGAGATTGGAAGCTGCAGATGCCTCCGCCCCTCCCCTCTCCCAGGCTCTCCCTCCTGTCCCCTTCTCGCAACTCTCCTTGATTTTATTTGGCTTTTTGATTATTGGGACTATTCTTTTTTATTTTTAAATTTATATATAGCATATATATATGTGTGTGTGGAGCTGAGACAGGCTCGGCAGCGGCACAGAATGAGGGAAGACAAGAAAGAGAGAGAGTGGGAGAGAGAGGCAGAGAGAGAGAGGGAGAGGGAGAGTGACAGCAGCGCCCGGTAAGTGTTTCCTTATTGGTTCAAATATGTAACTAATGGTCCGTAACTGGGTGGCGGTTTCAAGATAAGGACAGCAGCGGCTTGTCTTGGTTAGAGAGGAGAGGGGGCTGGCGAGAGGGTGGGCGCGTGGGCAATTATGGGAAGGAAAAGTGGGGGGTGGGGAGGAGAAATTGGGTTCATGGAATATGGTAGTGGGGGACGTGTGTTGTCCTTATGTCACTGTGCGCTGAAATTGGGGGTCGAGGGGCCAGAACTGCGCCTGTGGGGCTCAAGGCCGGGGTCTAGTGCGCGGACCGTGTCCTTACCTGTTATAGATCTGCGGCCTCTTGGTTAATGGGACTGGGACAGAGGGGTCCCGGGAGCTCAAACTTCAGGGCAGGAGAGAGAACCTGCAGGCTGTAACCATTGCCCCCTTAGCAGAGTCAGCCCCCCAATCCCCAAACAAACTTTCCAGCGCCCCCTCCCTGCGCCGCAGCCCCCTCCCTCCCAGAGAGCGCGACCGCTAGAGCTCACACATGCGCAGTGCGGGCCCAGCGCTGGGCCGCCGAGCAGGAAGAGAGCGCAGCTAGGCGGGCGGCGGGGCCTGTTAATTGGCAATTAGGGGGGAGGCTGGTGGCTGGTGCGCGTCAGCAGAGGGGAGAGCGTCTGCCCACCCCCTGCTCCCACCCCCACTCGAGCGGATGGAAAGATGGGAGGTGCTCTGCACTGCGGGTGGATGGGTGGGGGTGGGGGATTCGGCACTCAAAAGCCATCTTGTGCTTGGAGAAAGGGGGCCAATCTGCCTTCTCTTCCCCCACCCCCCGACCCGGCGTCCTCCACCCCAACCGCGGCCACCCCACCCAGGATACCCACTGGGCTGCTTCACTCGCGTCGCTTGGCTGCTCTGCTCTGGGATCTGCCCTGTCTGGGGCGGAGGTGGGAATTGGGGAGGTCCCAGGCTGGGTGGGGACGGGACCAGGCCTCGCTGGCGGGGCCTCCTGGGTTAGCGGAGGCAGTGAGGACTCAAGGCACGGCTGGCGCATGGGGTAGGGACGTCAGAATTGGGAGGCCTGGAGGGTCCTGGGCGCTCGGGATCTTCCTAATAATTGGTGCTAATGGCGCGTTGTATAGTCTTAACCCAACACATATGGTTTCATAACACAGTGGCTTAATTTCTTCCAAATGTACGTGGCCCTGAATGTGTTGCAGCTTGATATATGACCCCGCCCTGCTCCCTGGCCTGGGTCCGAGGCGGCCCCTATATGTGTGAGCTTCTGTTTATAAAGGGCGATGCACACACAATCGCTTACACACCCAGGCAGACACACCCCAGAGCTGAGGGAGGGGGTGCATATTTCTGCAGAGTCTGGGGGCCAGAGTCCCCTTCAGTCTGCGCCAGTAGCACCCCCCCCCATCCAATCCCAACCGCGCGACTGGGCTTCTCCGCCAAGCCTGAGTGGGGGAGGGGATCGCTCCTCGATTTCCTGTTTAAACCCTAACCGGTCGCCTGGGGGGCGGGGGGGGGGACGGGGGGCGGGGGGGGGGACTGGGGGCGATAACCTGTTTTTATCAAATTCTTAAAAATACAGTTCGACTGCATTGAAATCAAACCCCTTGGGCCCGAGTTGACGATGAATCTTCTCTCCCCTCCCCCGATAATCCCCTTCCCTTCCTCTCCTGCCCCCCCAAAATTCCCCTTTCGCAGCCGACATAAAGGCCTCGGAGGTATTCTCCCGGGGGAAGAAATGGCATTTTCTCTCCCCCTTGCAACACCCCCCCCCCCCCCATTAGGACTTGTGTGTGTCGGCAGAGGCGTCTGCCGAGGGGCTAATTTCGCGTTCCTTGTTTACGATCGAGAAAAGCGCTTGGCTCTCCCCAAATGGGCCCAGCCCGCCGCCCGCTCCGGCTGCCGCGCGCTCTGCCGCCGCTCCGGCGCGGCCCAGGGGCTCACGCCCCGGGGAGCCTGGCCGCGGCCGCCCAGACTCCGAGTCCGTGCGACCTGCAAAGGGCAAGGGGAGTACAGTGGGCCCGTGGAGGGGCCCCGGAGGCCTGAAAATGGGAGCCTTCCTCCTGGCGTACTCTGGGAACCGCCGACCGGTGAGGCCTCTGTTTCTCTCTTTCGCTGTATTTTGTCTGCCCCCGCCCCTGCAGTGGCCGCACTGACTTGGGGTGGGGGGGAACAAGTCTTTGTTTCCCCCTCCCAGGACAACAGTTTCCGGAGAAGGCCACTCGGACCAGTGGGGATTCACCTGGGATAGGGCTCCCCTCCCTTTGGAGGGGTGCGCTCTGGCAAGGCTGGGGTATTTCCCTCGGCCTACAGGGATCTAACCGAACGCAGTTGGTGAGATTTCAGCGTGCTGGGGTTCATGGTTGTCGGGTTAACAGCACCATGAAATGTCCTTATATAATATTTTTATCAATTGATTTACTGTCCCCTCCTGGCTAGGGTCCTGCAGGCCCCCACTCCCTTCACCCCTAGACTCCTCCTCAGGACGCAGAGGGATGCAGAGACAGCGTAGCAGCAGTGACTGGCCCTGGTTTTCCATTTTCTAGTCTGGCCAGGGGAAAAACGCAGCCCCAAACGCCAGCCCCTTCCTCCCCTCCTTACTTTCGATTTTCCTTCCCTTCTGTCTCTCCCTCGATGGCACTCAAACCGAAGCACAAGAGGGGCCACCGGTGGCAACCCTCAGCCTTGTTGCACGCCAGATTTCCTGTAGATAAGGTCCTTAGAGCAGGAGAGCACTGCTGTGATTATCTAATAATAGCCAGAGCAGCTGAGAATAGAATCAGGCTCAAGAACTCTGCACACGCAGAGCTAAGGCTGGGCAGAAGCCCTGAGTCTGTGGATCAGGGTCTGGTGACACTCCCTGGAGCCCAGGGCCCCCAGCAGTCTCCTCTGAGCCCACTCTTTGGGCACCTCAGGCCTGTCCCTTACGGGGCTTTGTCAGTCCTGCCACAGGCTGTATTTCCTGCGCCAGCTCCTAGCTAAGGAGAAATGGGCAGAGCAAACCCTTTCTCTCCCTGGTCTGACAGTGGTGATCCCCACGAAGAACGCAACCTGTTTGGAGAAGGTGGCCTTGTCGGGTTGGCTGTTGTGTTCTGAAACCAGGCTTGGTAGCTTTATACATTTATTAGATAGAGGCTCAAATGTACAAGGACAGACTTACGCATGAATATATATAGACTCATATTTCCTCAGTGGTTAATTGTATATTACCATGCCTATATCCGTTCAAACACCGTTTTATGTGCATGCGAAATTTTGTTAGCCCTCGTTAGATGCTAGGTGGGTGTGGGCTCACGGAGGCACTGGGTACCCTCTGTGCATGCTCTCCTGAAAATGTGTTCACGCTGGAATCGGAGTATGCGGGTGTCAGTAACCAAGGGATGCCACAAAGGCTTTCCCAGACCTTATTGGCTTTGCTGTCCAAGCAGCCTGGGCTGGAGAAAGACTGATTTCCTTCTGCTCTCTCTCCATACCTCCCCGAAAACTTCCCCAGCTCAGGACTGTTTTATCAGGGAAACCCAGTTGTGCTGAAAGTGAGTTCTGTGGGAAATTTTCATGGGTGAGGTAGGCCTGTGAGCAGTTTTGAGCAGTCGCTGGGCCCTGGTGCTTGAAGCCTTGCTGAGGTGGCATAGGGGATTGGGGTGGTTAATAAGGTGGCCTCTGGGCAGTGGTCTGGGGTTGCTGCCTGCTAGGGTGCCTGGGGAGGCCACTGGAGAAAACCAGCCAGATGGGTATGGGCACGGTGAACGTCTGTGCCCCGCCCCTAGTCACCCTGGCTGCTCACGGGGCCCCAGTTTTACCTCTGTCATCTGTGGGGCAGATTAGGGGCTCTCTGAGTTCCCCAAATGCCCAGATCTGGTTACTGGTGGGACTTTAATCCTCTCTGCTACCTGAACGAGGGCGATAGCTGATGGGGCAGAAGAAGCTGGGTCTGACCGCCTGCGGGCCTAGAGCACTGAGTGTGGACCAGGACTGAGAGTTAACCAGCCCCCTTGCTCCCTTCTGGGCCCAGGGAAAGACAGAGCAGGGGGGAGTATAGATGTCCCTTAAAATCCCCAGGAAATAAAGTAAGGACGGGAGAGGGGCTGGCGGGAGTTCTCCTCCACTGCCTAGGGGATTCGGTTCCTCCCAAGAATCTCCTGTTCAGACTTGCCGAGGGTGCCGAGCCGTGCAGCTCTCTCCCACCTTCTCCCTCGCCAGAACCAAGGGCGGCCTTGAGCTTTTAGGCCTCGGCGGCCCCCGGGTGCCAAAGTGACTATACCCCCAACGTGTGCCCCTCACCCAGCCCACGGCCTCTGCCACGGCGCCGCAGCCGCCCCTGTTTATTGTGTCTGTGAGTTGTTTACTTGTTTTGTCTGCTGCCACCCTGCGTCAGAAACCCGCCAAACCAGCAAACTCACCCAGGAGAACAAAGTGCAGCGCTATCCTGAATTCCCTCCCCTTTCCGGCACCCCGCTCCGCCATTACCACCTCCCTCACTCTCCCTTTCCCCTTCCGAGGGGAGGAAGCAGAACTCGTCCTAAAATAGGGCAGCTGTTACAGGGTCGGGGGAATTATGGGGACACCATAAACCTCCGGGTGTCCTGGTGGTGGAGAGAGAGAGCAGCCTCCAGCTTCTCTTCCTTCCCCCGGCAACTGTTTGGTTAAGGGGGCCACACTCATTGAGAAAGTTGAGTCCCCCTCACCCCACTCCTTTCTGCAGGAGTTTTCCCTGAGACACAGGTTGCTGGGTTTTAAATCAGGGTAATGTTGGCAGATTCATAAAGCTAGATAAAGCATGTCTGTCTCTCCTCACCCTCCCTTCTCCTCAGCCCCCCAAAATAGCAGTGAATTTAAGCAAATCCTACAAAATTAAATTGCCCCTTCAGTAAAGATCCTATAAATCTCCAATCCCGCCAGGTGTAGAGCCGGAGGGGCCGCTGTTCGCCTCTAATTCTGCTCCTGGCTATCAAATCTGAAAGAGTATCATTGAAGTAAGTAATATTCTCGTTTCTGAAATTAATTCCGCCGTCCCCATCTCTCTCCCTCTTTTCGCCAGCACAGATTAAATGGTTGTTTCAGATCTGCAAAACAATAAAGGATAAAATTATTTATAAGAAAATGAGAACGATGTTTCATTGTTGGCTTATTGTTCCAGAACATAATAACATTTTATTTTCAAGAGGGAGAACTTAGTCCAGGGGAAGAAGGGGAAAGGCGAGGAGAAAGTGAGGGGAGGCAGGGAACCTACACACAAAACTCCTGCTATATATAACTTTTATGACATTTACAATTTCCTCGTGACAACTCACTGTGACGTCATAAATGCTGCGTTCTTGAGTTTTACAGTTCTCATAAACCTCCAAAATGGGTCCAAACAGTGTTCGGGGTGGAGGGCTGTAAGAGAATCCAGGAAGTTGGGAATCCTTTGTCCTTATTCTGGGGGCCAAAAATATTCTGAATATTCTGGATTTTCATTTTCCCTCCTGGGCCAAGCAGGACTATTTGCTTTCCCTCCCTGAAATGTCACTCAGGGTCTGCGTTCCCTCCCCATTCCCAGTGGGGACGAGATGCTTTGTCCCAAGGCTCTCTGTGCACCCCCTCCTCAGCTGATACTCAGCTGCTTGGGATAGAGGTGGTAGGCTTGGGGGCTAGGCCCCCAAAGCCAGAAATGATTTCTTCCAGAGGGAGCCGAAAGGGGCTCCGGGCTGAGCCTTATGGGACAGAGATGCTGTGGACCGATTTTACTTTTTAACCTTCAGCCAGATAAGTGAATTGAGAAGCCAAACAAATACCGGTGTGGGCGTTTGTGTCTGCTGATGGCAGCAGCATTAGGTGAAGTGGTGGTAAAGAAAGGTCAAGCAGAAATCTGGAAAGAGAGAGGGAGAGGAGAAAATATGACGTAAGTTAGCGGAGTCCCTCCAGGTACCTTCTTCTCAGTTTAATTCCAGATAAAGCAAAAGCAGTTTGGGCGGCCTCTCAACCTCTCAGCTCAAAAGCCCAGGCCTCTGAGGTGTTTGGGGCAGTTCTCAGGCGCTTGACATGCCCCATCTGGCCTTTTCCTCCTTCCCCCTCCCTGCTGACCCCCAACTCCATTCAGCTGGCCAGCCTGGGCCCTGTCCCCAGAATATCAGCACCCGCAAATGGGATCCATTTCCAGGTTGGGTGTGTCAAATTTCACTTTTCTCCAAGTGTCTCCATGCCTGAACTTTGAAAGGAGAAAGAGCATTCTTTTTTGCAATGCCGTGTGTATATAGGGAGGCATAAGCTCAGACAGTTTCCCCACTGGATCTTTGAGAAGCTGGGGGCTCCTGGGGTCAGTTATGCTTTGGTGTCCCCAAGCAGACCCAGTTCCCCGTGTTCAGGTTCTCTGGTGGACTAGGAAACTCTCTTTGCAATCCTTCTACTCCGGATTCTGTGGAGATCAAAGGAGCTCGTACACAAAACACTAGGCATTTGGAGTAGGATTTATTTTTTTAATTTTTAAATTAAAAAAAAATCCAATCATAAGCCAGTCAGGCCAACTGAGCAGTCACTTTAGAACAGCAAAGCCTTAACCAAACAGTGCTATTGTGAGGTGAGCTGAACAATTATTGAAACTCAGCTTTCTCTGCAAGAGGGATTTCAGCCCTCGCCCAGTGGCACAAAAGGGACTGGTGGGGCAACCGCTCCTCTCCCGCCCTGGAAGTCAAGGATTGAGGGGGTGGGTCGGGCAGCTGTAGTGGCTTCCAGGCAGCGAGGCGCTCAGGCCGAGTGCTGAGTCCTGGGGCTCCAGTACCCGCGTCCCTGAGCAGCCTCCGGAGGCGCCGAGGGTAGTTGGTGGCGCCGGCAGCCAGGAATGGAGTGTGTGTATCTGTGTGCGAGGCTGGGTGAGTCACAGACATTGGCGCAGAGTTGGGGGATCTGGGGAAAGAGAGAAGACTGGCAGAACACAGACTAAGCAGGACCTCTAGAGAAGACTCTCCCCAAATAAAAATTCCAGATCGCATCCCTCTCACTTCCAGATATCCTTCCCCAAGAAATTAATATACTTCCCAGAGCAGAGTGGAAGGCAAAGGCAGACAAGGTGAGGCCTGCCCATGAACCCCTCTAGGGCCAGGGTCCAGTCCCAGCCACCCTCTCCCCAGTTCAGAGCTACACAGGCCCCCAGCCTGGAGAGGGGCAAGGCTGGAGTAGGAGCCCTATACTTGCCTTGGGAAACCCTCAAGTGCCCAGCCTCCAATGCAACCCTTAACTGTGGGGACTCCAGACCAGTGACTGCCCCCCACTCAGGCCCAGCGCACCTACAGTACGTTCCTCTCCTATAATTAGCGCTCATGAAAAGCATGTGTTTGGGGGGGGGCGTGGCTGAAACAGGAAGCGTCAACTTTCCCCCTTTATTCCTTTTCTGTGTTTTTTGAATTCTGTGTTTGAGTCCACTAATTCCAGCTCTGAAACTGAAAATCCATTCTTGCTGCCAAACCCCCTCCGATGCCTGATTCCGGAGGCCGAAGGGGCAGTGCAAGTTGGAGACCCTACGGGCCTGATGGGGGGGTGTTCTCTGTTTTCTCTGATTTCTCTAGGCTTGTTTTATAGAAACAAAGAACAAGTTCTCCCCTCTCCTTCCTAGGACTTGTGCATATTTACAGAGCTGAACTGCAGTTTTAATAAAACATCTGTTCTTGCTTCTGCTGATGAGTTTCCATAATTGTTTTCAGACAAATTTAACAGGAAAATATAAATATATTTAGAAAAACCCAAGTCCCAGCTTTTCCCCCGTAGACAGTCATTCTTGCACCAAAAAAAAAATAAAATTAACGTGAAATGAAAAAAAGGAAAATATAATCCAATGAAGGGAAGATCCGGCTCCTCTGACCTGCTCTCCCCCCTTGGAGCGAATCCTTCCAGCAAATTTCAGCTGCATAATTAAAGATCTGACTGAAAGAAGGCTTCTTTCCTCGGGAACGAAAGGTGATGGGGGAAGAGTGTGCTGGAAATTAATTTTGCGGAAAGTCTTTAAGCAGTGGGGGAATTTATTTGTATTTCTGCTTCCCCTTCTCCCCCCTTCCAGCATTTCTGCCTTTTTCCCCCAGCAGCTGGTTCCTGTTCATTATAAATCGGCGAGACCTTTCAGTCTCTGCCCTCTGTTTAGGGACGTAATAAAACACTTAACTTTCCGGGGCTGAGACTTACATTCTGCTCCTCAGGTCGCCCACCCCCCGCGCTCACCGCCTTTAGGCCCTAAAGGAGACTCTCCCCAACTTTGGGGCCCCTTTTCCCTCCACACTTGGTTTAGGAGGGACAGGAGGAAACCCAGGCATCCTTGCTGGGGAGCTGAAGCACATGCTTCCCCGGAAGTCCCTTCTTTCTTCCAAGGTCCTTCCTTCCCCCTTCCACCCATAAAAGAGATTTTAAAATACACAGAAAATCAACACTCATTGAAAGCAAAACCTCATTAAGACATCCTATCTACCATCATTCAATTTGTTGTACATTGCAACAATTTAATATCTTGAAGGAAATATCACTGACATGATTTATCCCTCTAGCAATCTCTCTCTGCAAAAGGGGGGTGGGTAGGGAATTTACCCTCTCTTCCGGCCTGTTCTACGTGTTACACTGCTACCCTAGGGGAAGAATTGAGGCTGGGAACTCTGAGAGTGGCTGCTTGTGTCCAGGGGTGCACTAACTTGTTCCTTAGCTCAGCCCCCTTGGTCTTCCACCCCCCCCCCCCCAGTTCTCTCTCCCTCTCACCCTCCAGGGGGCCTGGAGCCCCAGCCAGCTGTTGGAAACCTCTGCCCAGGCATGTCATGAATTCAAGGACAGCTGGATTCTAGAGTGAAAAGCAGCTCAGGCTGGTGTCTGTTTGTGTACCTGCCATGGCACCCCAAAATGAGACAACTCATCTCAGAATTTCTTCCTTAATTTAAGAATCCTCCTCTACATGCACCTTCATCTCCCTGGGGAGAGGAAAGTATGGTCCAAGAGGGGGAACCTTTGTAACTATAGGGACCTTCCCCCTGACCTTCTAATACCAACACATTTCCTTCCTTTCTGAAGGATTGGGGCTGTATTTTTTAAAGCCAACACAAATTGTCTCGCAGGAAGACTCTTCCATCCCGTAACGAGGTTCACGTATTAACTAACATGTTGTCTCCATCAGCTCCTACACACTGTCTGCTTTTGGGTTCGAAACTTTATTTTCCCCCCTAGCGACACTCCAGGGAAACCTTAACGTTACAGAAGATGAATAAACGAGTTTTTTCCCAGCGTAGTCCCGTTTATGGCTTTATTGCTACCCATTGATTACTCCGCTTTGTTACACAGAAGGAAAAGATCATAAAATCCAGCGACATCCGGGTTCTTGTTATAGTCAGTTCCCCCCACCCCAAAATGATGAGGCGAAAATATGAGCTTCCACTGCTCCCTTCGCTTGCCCCACGGCCCCCCTTTGTCAACTCAAAGCATTTTCAGCCTATATTACGATATCAAAATAAGTTTGGATTAATCAGTAGGAAAAACCCCATCTGCACACCTTCCACCGTTTCCGTTCGCCCACTGCGGCTCCCTCACAAGCCTCGGACTCAGCTGCCTTTTCCTAACCTTCTCTTCCTTCTTCTCAGCCCTCAGGTGGGGAAGAAAATGGGGGTAGGGGGCTGCTGAGAGGTCCGGCCCCACCAGGTGTGGCTGGCCCTTGGGTGAGAGCACCCCAGGAAACCTTGGCTGGAATCTTCAAGCCCTAGAGCTCAGGTCCAGGGGCACCTCCCTTGGCAAGACAGAGAGTCCGAGGGGGCAGGGGCTTCTGACCTGGGCAGGAGCTTGAGCCTGCAAGACGCTCACTGTTCATCAGGTCCCCACCAGCCTTCTCTTTCTGGCTGGATCTTATGTGAATTACCCCAACGGCCCTGGCTGCCTTCAAATCATAAATTCTCACCAACATAAACAGGAGTTGATGTGTCTAGAAAGACTCTCAGAGTTCTTTCTTCTTCCTTCCTTCCTTTTTCTCTCTCTCCCACCTTTTACCTCTTTCTCTTCCTTTCCTTTTGTATTTTGAAAATAAATCTCCCTTTTAGGCAAAAATGTTGCAAGAGTTTCCCCAAAAAGGGGGTGGGGGGCGGCCAGGAGGAAGAGGAACCAGATGCATGGCTCCTTTGCACACCTCAGCTCTGCCACTGCACCCTGAAGTCTCACCCTTCCCTCTTTAGACTTAGGGGCTCCCCACATGCCCCCTCCAGCCCAGACTCTCAGACACACTCTCCTTCCTCTGAGCACCATGTTTTATGCAATTTCTTTCCACTTTTGATTTTTTTTTTAATTATTGGGGAACATATATGCTGGTTTAGTGATGGGGACTCAGTCCATGGAGTATCAAACCAGGATTTCCTGTCAGGTTTTTGGGGTTCCCCTTGAGCTGGGAGGGAGTTCCTCCCATGGAGAAATCAAGATGTACTTTTAGAAGGGGGGCAGATATAAAAGATGAAATCAGATTGAAAATACAGGGATTTTTCCAGCCCTGGCTGTGACCACAGCACAGCAAAGTTAGCTGGGGCTGAGAGATTTCCTGGGAGTGCGGCTCTCCTTTTCTGGGCCCCAAGACCCTGCTCGGGGGCATTCACCCTTCCTTCACCTTCAAATCAGTTCCCTAACGTATATATTTTTAAAAGAAATCCAAGTCTTACTTTCCAAGCACACACTTAGTCTCAACTAGGGAATCAACAGAAGCAGAAGCGATTTTTTTCCCCCTTCTTGACATCTGGCTTGCGATTGGCTGGGAGGGGGTCAGCTGACTTTGTCATTTTGTCTGTCCTGGATTGGAGCCGTCCCTATAACCATCTAGTTCCGAGTACAAACTGGAGACAGAAATAAATATTAAAGAAATCATAGCCCGACCAGGTAAAGGCAAAGGGATGAATTCCTACTTCACTAACCCTTCCTTATCCTGCCACCTCGCCGGGGGCCAGGACGTCCTCCCCAACGTCGCCCTCAATTCCACCGCCTATGATCCAGTGAGGCATTTCTCGACCTATGGAGCGGCCGTTGCCCAGAACCGGATCTACTCGACTCCCTTTTATTCGCCACAGGAGAATGTCGTGTTCAGTTCCAGCCGAGGGCCGTATGACTATGGATCTAATTCCTTTTACCAGGAGAAAGACATGCTCTCAAACTGCAGACAAAACACCTTAGGACATAACACACAGACCTCAATCGCTCAGGATTTTAGTTCTGAGCAGGGCAGGACTGCGCCCCAGGACCAGAAAGCCAGTATCCAGATTTACCCCTGGATGCAGCGAATGAATTCGCACAGTGGTGAGTTTTACAGCTCCGAGATATAAATTAAATAAACTGAACTGGCTTTATGACCGGCTTCCCTAGAAGAACGGGCGGAGAGAGTTTTTTATGGCCCCATAAAAACAATCACGCTCGTCTCCTCGCCGACGCCGAGACAGGGCCCCCTCTTCTGCCCCCTCTGCTCGCCTCCCGCTTGCTCGCAGGGGCCTGGCCCCCTCGGCCCCTGAGGGATTGGAGGGTTACACGGCGAGCTGAGGGGGCAGGGGATGAGGGGAGGGGGTGGGGGAGCCCCCCAAAGTCGAGTCAGGCTGAGGAGAAGGGAGGGGGACAGGGAAGTGGGGAGAAGTTTCGAGGAGCTAGGGCACTTGGGGAGATGGGGAAGCCCAGTCGTTCAGAAATGGGGCCCTCATCCCCAGTGTTTGGGATTTTTCAAAGATCAGCTTTTAGACTTACAGCTTTCTGCCTGGTTCTGTCCCCCACCCCCACACACACCTTTCTTTGGGACACACCTACCAACCTGGGGGGGGGGACTGAATGGAGTTGGGATCCTGGCTGTAGTACCCCTAGTGGGGGTGGGGACAGGGCAGAGGAGAGAAGGCTGGAGCCCGAGGGGGCCCGTGAGTTGCTGGCCAAGTTGGGAGGGTCAGGGCTGTGCTAGGCTAAATCGTCTGCGGAGGATGCCTTGCTGATTGTTTTTAGTGTGTTTTGTGCCCGGATCTCTAGGGGTCGGCTATGGAGCGGACCGGAGGCGCGGTCGCCAGATCTACTCGCGGTACCAGACCCTAGAACTGGAGAAGGAATTTCACTTCAACCGCTACCTAACGCGGCGCCGGCGCATCGAGATCGCCAACGCGCTCTGCCTGACCGAGCGTCAGATCAAAATCTGGTTCCAGAACCGCCGGATGAAGTGGAAAAAAGAGTCTAATCTCACGTCCACGCTCTCAGGGGGCGGCGGAGGGGCCGCGGCCGACAGCCTGGGCGGAAAAGAGGAAAAGCGGGAAGAGACAGAAGAGGAGAAGCAGAAAGAGTGACCAGGACTGTCCCTGCCACCCCTCTCTCTCCTGCTCCCTCGCTTCCCCCAGCTCCCTCCTAATCACACACTCTGTATGTATCACTGGCACAATTAATGTGTTTGGACTCCCTGAGACAAAATTAGGGAGTCAAATATGGACCTGAAAAGTCAACTCTGGACCCCCCCTCCCTCACCGCACAAACTCTTTCACCAGGCGCCTCCTCCTCCTCGCTCCCTTGCTAGCTCGTTCTCGGCTTGTCTGCAGGCCCCTTCCCCCGCCCAGGCCTTGGGGCTCGTGCCCGAACCTCGCTTCAGACTCCACAGATCTCCCTCCAGACGAGGACCTGGCCTCCCATCCCTTCGGCACCCCCCGCCCCCGCGCAGAGAGCCGGCTCCCCGGCCCAGGGGCCTCCGCTCCCGGGCCTCAGGGCCCGGCCCGGCAGCCGGGGAGGGCGGGAGGCCCAAGGAGGGCGCGTCGTGGCCCCACAGCAACCCCCAGGGCCTCCCCGCAGCCCCTGCCCGGCCCCTCTGCCCCAGCAAATGCCCAGCCCAGGCGAATTGTATTTAAAGAATCCTGGGGGTCATTATGGCATATTACGAACTGTGACCGTTTCTGTGTGAATATTTTTAGCTGTATTTGTGGTCTCTGTATTTATATTTATGTTTAGCACCGTCCGTGTTCCAATCCCATCTTAAAAAGGAGAAAAAAAAAAGAGGGAAAATTACAAAAAGAGAGAAAAAAAAGTGAATGACGTTTGTTTAGCCAGTAGGAGAAAAAAAATAAATTAAAAAAAATCCCCTCGTGTTACCCTCCTGTATAAATCCGACCTCTGGATCCGTTCTCGAATATTTAATAAAACTGATATTATTTTTAAAAGTTTATATCGGGATTTCTGTTAACTTCGCTCGTCCGCCGGCCTCGGGGTGAAACTTGGAGCAGGCTCCGAGCGCTCCCGCGTCTGCCCGCCGCCTGCGAGCCCCCGGCCCCCTGCACGCGCCGAGCCCTGCCTCCCGGTTCTCCCGGGGATCGCCGTGGGGGCTGGGAGGCCTCTCCGGGCTCCCCATGCAGAGCAACGCACTCACCCCGCAAAAAAGGCCGCATGGGGTTTCGCTGGGGGTCGAGTGGGAGCCCGGGTTGGTCGGATTGGTCTCGGGCCCCACGCAGGCCTTTCTTCCTGCTTTTGGTAGTCTGGGGTCCTCGGCTTCTGAACCCCGGGCCCCCAAAGGCCAGAGAGGACGCATCGTCCAGGCCCCAGGTCACCCCCGCCCACTCCCCGGAGTGAGGAGGGAGGCGCCGGAGCGAGCAGGGCAGCCCCCGGCCCGCGCCAGGCAGACTCTGGTGAAACGTGGCGGAGGCGGAGAGCCGAGGGGAAAGAGGAGACCGCGGGATCTGAGCCCTTCGGCAGGGATTGAGCGATTCAAGGACATCTCGGAAAAGAAAGCCTGGAAACTGAGCTCTCGCCTGCTCTGGGACTCCTGACGTGGCCAGGACCAAATTCCTTCTTCCCTACAGCCCGAGCCCCAGTCTGCTTCCTTACTCTTTCTTCTCCCCTCAAACTAGGCCAGTGAGAAGCACAGCCAGACCCTAGCCCTTCCCCAGCTCAGGCCTTCTCTCCTAAGCCCAGCCAGAGAAACCTGAGTGGACCTAGGGGGTGAGGTAGTGAGGGGGTCTCCCGGAGGGAAAAAATCCGCCAGAGTTTTCCAGACCTTCCAGATCCCCGCCAGCGCCCCCTCCAGCGCCTCCACGTGGGGGGGGGGGGGGCGGGAGGGGGGCTTCTCCTGGCAGAGGCGGAGATTTCCTGGGGAGAGGCAGGCAGGAAAGAATAAGACTTGGGGCTAGGGGAGGGGGTCGGAAAAGGGCCGAATGGCTGCAGAGACCCCGGTCTAGGCTGTGAAGTTGGCCCAGGCGCCCCAGCCAGGTCCTTTGGGACACCTCCAGATAGCTCAGAAATTGCTCTCCTGAACCCAGGTCCCTGGAAAGCCTGGTCCGGAGGCCTCTCCCCCAAAGGGCATGAAACAGGCCTTTTCCTCTGCCCTGCTCACATAATATTTGTGGAAGCTTGAATCTTGCTTCTCCATGCCCTTCATGAACATCTATTTTCTACCCAAAATACCTGGCATGGGTACCACATGAGGATCATACACAGGCATGCAGAACAGTCCTCCGGTTCATTGTGTCTGGTTCTTTACCCACCCAGCTAGCTACCCACCACCCCCACACAATTGAAAATTCCTTATTGCCACTCTGGGGTCCCTGGCATGATGAGGAGGCCTACTCATCTTCCCCTGGCTCCTCACCTGCAGGCTCATCCCAGAGTCCCCAGCACTCTCAGTCCCATGAGCCCCCTATCTAGTTCTGCCCAACCAGGACTCCTCCTCCTGGGCACCCTGCCTACCTCTCCAGAGGCTGGGTTCACTTTGCCCGGCTGACAGGCACCTCCTCAGCAGTATCAGGGCCCTGGGGCCTCAAAGAAAAGGGACCTTGACCCTTGATTTAGAGAACCTGAGATAAGCCCCCTCCAGCCTGGGTAGGGGCTCTCCTACCTCAACCCCCTTCCCTTCACCATTGCCATTTTTGAACATTGAAAGCCCCCTGGGGTTGGGGAGGATGGGGCTATCTGTTACCCCCCCTCCCCCCCACACACATTACTGTGCATGCTAGTGAAACCTCACCTCCCCTTAAAATTAAATACAATTTAAAAGGCCATTTCAGGGGTTTATCGCAGCAACACCCAGCTTCTCTACAGTGTAGAAAATCCAGAGAGGCCTGAAGGCCAACCAGCGAGCCAGGCTGCAATTCTTCCAAGTAGGCACCAGGTGTCGCTGTGGGCCCGTTGTCCCGGCTACCCCCCAATTCCAAGAACCTTTTTTTTTCTCCCCCTTCTCTCTCTCTCTCTCTCTCTCTCACTCCTCTCCCCCTTGGTTGGGCTTTGCCAACATATCAAGATGCGTTTCGCCGGCTTCCATCACTAACCTCCCGGAGGTCATCAAGCCAAATTTATGAGTGGCCGCTCGAGTCACGTGACTCTATTTAAGGCTCCCTTATTTGGGAAGAGCGCATAGGATAAAGAAAGAGATATCTCCACCTATAAATTGTGCACTTTGGAGAACAAAAAACCCCTCAACTTCAAAGAGTCACAAATCACCCTTAATCAAAAAGGGTGCAGAAATTTTTTTTGGGCCCTCCCCGCCATGAGCTCCTACGTAGCCAATTCATTCTATAAGCAGAGCCCCAATATCCCTGCCTATAACATGCAAACTTGTGGGAACTATGGATCGGCCTCAGAGGTGCAGGCATCCAGGTACTGCTACGGCGGATTGGACTTAAGCATCACTTTCCCACCGCCTGCGCCTTCCAACTCTCTCCACGGGGTAGACATGGCTGCCAACCCCCGGGCTCACCCCGACCGCCCCGCCTGCAGCGCCGCGGCCGCTCCGGGACACGCTCTGGGCAGAGATGAAGCGGCTCCTCTGAACCCCGGGATGTACAGTCAGAAGGCGGCTCGCCCAGCGCTGGAGGAGCGAGCTAAGAGCAGTGGGGAGATCAAAGAGGAGCAGGCGCAGACAGGGCAGCCCGCCGGACTGAGCCAGCCACCGGCCCCGCCACAGATTTACCCGTGGATGACCAAACTGCACATGAGCCACGGTAAACTTTAGGACTTCATTTTGCGCGCTCGGGTCCGCCTGGGTTTTATAGGCCATGCGGGGCAAATAAAGAAAAAAAACCTGCGGCCATAAATTTTACGATCCAGGCATCAATGGCTCGTAAAACTGTCCACTAAAAGGCTTAGAGGCTGTGTGCGCCCAAATTTACGACGACATAATTGGATCATAGGAACAAAACGTGTATAAAAGGCAATATTCAATTTTTGGGGGAGAGGGAGGGAGTTAAAAAAATAGAGGGATCTGAAGGGTGAGGAGCGCGGGGCTCCAGAGCGGGGATCCCCCCGCGGTCCCTCCTCCCTCCCCTGCGGAGCCGGCTCGGCCGCGGCTTGCCGCTCCGGAGGATTCCAGCGACTCGGGAGGGGCGGGAGGGGGGTCCCCGGTGCTCGGATCTCGAGGGTGCTTATTGTTCGGTCCGAGCCTGGGTCTCCCTCTTCCCCCCACCCCCCTCAGCCCCTCCGGCTGCCGAGTGAAGGCTGCGGCGGAAACTTTCCTGCCTGGGCAGAGGCGCCTCTCCCGGGGCCAGGCTGGGCTGGGCCGGGCCCGCCTGCGGCCCGCCGGGCCTGTCCGGCCGCGCTCGCGTCTTCTCCCTTCGGCCGCGGGTGGGGGCCTGGGGCTGGCATGGGGACGCTGGGGCGCTGCACGCTATTCACCCCTTCCTGGCTTGGGGGGTTTATATTCCAGAGACGGACGGCAAGCGGTCCCGAACCAGTTACACGCGCTACCAGACTCTGGAACTGGAAAAAGAATTCCACTTTAACCGCTACCTCACTCGCCGCAGGCGCATAGAGATCGCCAACAACTTGTGTCTCAACGAGAGACAGATCAAGATCTGGTTCCAGAACCGCAGGATGAAGTGGAAGAAAGATTCCAAAATGAAAAGCAAAGAGGCTCTCTAGAGGCAGCGGGGAGGCCCGCCGAGGGCACCCCGAGCCCGCTTCGTCCCCGCGCCTTTCCTTTTCGGTTTTCCTCTCTAGATATTTTGGGGCAAGGGCGGGGGCTGGAGCACCGGCTCCCCGGCCTCACAGACAAAAGCTCTTTCCCTTGGCATTCTGCATCCCCACCGACCCCAGGTTCCCGAGGCGCAGCCCACGCTGCCCGCACTCCCCTCAGTTCTGCTCAGGACCGAGGTCCCAGGGCAGGCTCCGCAGGGGATGCCCAGAGGGCTGCGGCATAGGGACTGGTGCTGAGCGAACCCGACCTGGGCCGCCTCTCAGGATTCCTGCCCCAGCGTGGCCTCCCGGGTTCAGGTGAGCCCTGCGGGCGCCGCAGGCCCAGAGCCTGGACCCACCGGCCTCGCCCTCTCCTTTGTTCCCGGCTTAGGCCGGCCAGGCGGCTGCGGGCTTGGCGAGAGCATGGTTGTGCCTGGTGGAGTCCAGCACCAGACTCGGGGTGCTTCCTTGTAGCTACTAAACTCGATGTTCATTTTTTAAATGATTTGCATATGAAAGGGGGAGATGACTGACTGTCTGCCTAGGGCCGCCTCGGTTGCCCTCTGCTCTCCAAACCTACGCCACCTCCACCCCAAAGCCCGGGAACCTGTCCAGCCTGCGCTCTCTGCATGCCCTCTCAGGCCCCCAGCCTCAGACCGCTAGCTAGCTCAACTATTGGGGTTCCCTGCTACTGGACCCCAGCAAAGGTCCTAGAGGCTCCTGGCTGCCCAGTAGTCCCTGCCACGACTTTCAGTGTCCTGCCCATCGCTATTGTCCAACTATTTATTGACTCCAGGTCTTTCCTGAAACTATATTTTGTCATATCAAATAAAGACAAAGAGAGAACAGGACTAAAGATGCAGCGGCTCCTGTCTGTTTGGGGGACGTGTGTCGGGTAAAATGTCCGAAAGGGCTGTGAGGTATTGGGGGTGGCCCACAGCCCTTCAGCCTCTGCTTTGAAAGAATTTTTAGGAGCCTCTAGGAGCATTGAGAAGAGGGAGGTGAAACTGAGCTCTTTTCCCAATCCCTGGCTCCAAGAGGGACCTCTTGGGGCAAGAGGAGGACACCCAGGCCGTCTGTACTGGCTTCTCCCCTGCTGTGGCTGTCCCACGCATTCAGGCCTCCGCACCCACTCGCACCTTGGCTGGGTGCATCTGAGGCCTCTAGACTGGCAGCAGCCCCCACAGCTTGCCGGAGCTAATCTGCAGGGACCAGGGACCCGTGGCTCCGCAGGGCTCAGACTCAGGCCCTTCTGGGCCTGTGAAGAGCTCTCTCAGGGCTAGATGGTCCCTGAGGGGCCTCACTGGACATAGAGGAGGGGCTAGGGGCCTATTTGGTCCCCAAACGAGATGTTCAGAAAGAGTTGGTACTGCTTGGTAGAGGGGCGAGTTGTGTGAGCTTTCTAAGGTGGGGGGAGGGGAGCAGTGAGGCAACCTGCAGTTTGTACCTGCCCGGCAGGACACGTTCAGACTGTCTTCCCCACCTCCTAGGGCCTAGGGCTGTGCAGGACAATTAGCTGGGAAAGGAGCCGCATAGACCAGTGCCTGAGTTGCTTCTGTTTGCCATCATTTATCTCAGTCTCTGTGATTTTGTGTGGAGGGGGAGGGGGAGCTAAAGCGAAGAGGAAAAGGCAGATAATTCAGGTGGTGCTTGAGGCCGGCCTAGACCCAGGATCTGCTCTGCCCCAGGCTCCTGGGATGGGATGGGGGAGGAAGTACTTTATAGGAGAAACAAATGTGGGAAGGGTCCATAAAACTTTACTGCGTTTCCTCTCCTGCCTCCCACGGCAGGGTGATTTCCTGGAGCCAAGCCTAGGCCCCCCACACTGGGGGTGGGGGCCCGTGCAGGAGCTGGGCTAGAAGGCGGTTCCAGCAGCCAAGAGGGCAAGGGAGCAGGGAGGCTCTGGGGAGGGGCAGGGGGAATATTTATGATTATTAATGCTGATGCTCCTTGGATTTATTATAAGGACTGACTTCTCTGCATCCCACCGTCTAAGCTGCTAGTCTGTCATTTTTGTGTGTGTGAAAGCCCCAAGAGCCTTGCCTCACCCCATGCCAACACGTAGGCAGTCTCCACACATGTTTCTTGAACTGCACCCATGGCTACACCCTTCCCCTCCTCACTGCAGTCAGGCCAGGTTAGGGCACCCGTACTGTCTCTCTTCCACGAGCGTACAGCAGTCAGCCCAGCCCAGCACCAACTCATCTCTCGCAAGCCCCCTTTCTCTCAAATAAAATGTGTAATTTTCTTCAGGGAGTTATTTTAATTTTTTCTCCATGCTGAGTAAAACTATTGGGCGAGCGGTGAAGCGTGGAGAAGCACTGGCGTCTCCAATGGGTAACGGTTAACTAAGAAAGAGGCCCTGGCGCCCACCATCACCCGCCCCAGCCTCCCTGACTGCCCAGGCCCTGCGCGTCCTCCCCTGGGGGAGGGGGGCATGCACCGCCCCAGGGGGAGAACCAGGGGCTTGGCCAGGGGTGGAGGCAATGTGGCTCAGCCCCGCTGGGCAGGGTGCACCGGCCCCACTGTGCACTGATGCCTCCTCCCCACTAGGTTTGGGCCTCTCTTTCCCTGGAGGACTCCAGTCGGCCAGACTTAGGCAGACACAGCCGTGCCTGCCAGTTTTCCACCCCCTGTTACAGTCTGCAGGCCTGTGCTCAGGCCCCAGCCTCTGCTTTAGCGGCATCAGCGACCACAACCTAGAGAGAGGCCACGGACCTACGCCTCTGCACTGGGAGTGGGTGCGGCCCAGACCCTTGCTTTCTCCCTGAGCAGAGGCTTCTGTTTCACCAGCCAGCCTCCTGGAACAATCTTCAAGTACCAGGGTTTGGCATTGCCCTGGGGGAGTGAGTGGAGGAGCTTCTGGGTCCCAGAGACCACGGAGCCTGCTTCTCCACTTTGCCCTGGAACCCACCCCCTCTGGCAGAGAGAAAGAAGGGGAAGAAGCGTGACTTACCTTCCCCGGGGAGTGGGAAGAGGGGGACACGGCCCACTCTGAGCAATTAGAGGAGAGAGGAGGAAAAAAGTAGGAGGAAAAAAATATCAACACGACCTCGAAGGCGACAGGTCCTTATGGAAATAAGTAAGTAAATAAATAAATAAATAAGGATCCACCCTCTCCCCCCTCCCCACCGTGCAAGGGGGGGTGGGGGTGGGGCAAAGGAGCAGCACAAGGGCTTTTTCGTGTAACTGAGCATTAGAGAAATACGCAAGGCTTCTATGTGAATTTAGGAGTTTGAAACTTTTGGAGGTTATTTATGTGAATGGCCCGAAGGCAAGCCCGTGAGTGGCTCTTGGGGGACCACGTGATGTCATTAAACCAAGTTTTATGGTGTAGGGAGAGCTGACAAACCCACAATATATTTACATCATATATAATCTTAACTGTCCAGCCACGCAGCTGCTGGTGAGGTTTAATGCTAGGACAGAGGGCCTGGCAGTTAGAGGGGATTACGGCGCTGGGGATGATGGTGAGAGAGGTTACATCTTCGCAAATGAATCCCAGGCGAACGCTGTAAGTTAATTTTCTCTCTCTCTGACCCTTTCTTCCATTTACCTAACCACCCCCCCCCCAATAGGAGGCAGTTCCCACTCATTAAGGGCAGGGGAAGAAGGCCTCCCTAGGCCTCCCCAGGCCGGGATGGGAGAAGAAGAGGAGAAGCCGCTGGGAGGTAGGATGGGGGAGCTTGTCTCCCCAGACCAGCCCTCCCCACCCCCAGCCCTTCAGTCCCTCCAGTTGCAAGTCAGCTGGGGTAAAGAGAGACCTGGGTTCTTTAGAGCTTTGCCAGTTCTCCCTGACCCCCTCTCCCTCCTCAGTTGGGAAGAAAGACAGCGGCAGACACAGGAATGTTTGGTGTCTGTAGGAGTGTGTAAACTCTGGGCGCAAGCGCAGAGGGCCTCTGGGGCCCTCGTTCTGGGGAGGGGCCAGTTCAGGCCTTGGCCAGTGGCCCAGAGTCCAGGCAGGGCAGGCAGCTGGGGAGGGGGGCAGGGAAAGAGGGCTTTGGGACTACTGAGCCCACAGTCTGCGACCCGAAATGGCAGAAGCATCTTTACGGTGGCGGGTGGAGCCCAGGGAGTCCCCAGACATTCTCTTTTCACCGCCAGGCCTGGGTGGACAGCTGTCTCAGGCTCCACAGTCTGGGGTCTCAGTCTGTCTGGGGCCAGTGTGGTTTCATGCCTCCCCCTCCCTCTAGCTGTTGGGGTCTTTCCTGACATCTCTAGTGCTGGCCTGAGGGAAAACTAGGCCCCGGGAGGCCTAGAGGCTCCTGCTGTGAGCGGAGTATAAATGGGCGTGGGAGTGGAGGCACTGTCTTTACTAGGCTGGCCAGGAACGTCCCCCAGCCCTGAGGAGAAACTGGCCTCTGGGGGATGGAGCCCTCAGGACCCAGTGTGGGCATGGTGCCCCGGGGCCAGTCTCAGGCTGGGACTCCCTTCAGGTTTCTAGGAAGGCGCAGCAGAGGTGTCAGGCACAGATGCACGTGTCCTCCACACCTGCAAGGGTGTACCCTCCCCATGCGTCACGGGAGCTAAGCCAGGAAAGTGACAACATAGGAACTCAGGTTCCTGAAGGGGCCAGGGATTCGAAGCAGGGAAGCAGGGCGGAAGGCGGGTCCTTAGAGGGCGAGGCGTCTGGGCTAAGGGAAAGGGGAGGGAAGCGGAGACCGTGAGCCAGAGCAGAGGGGGAGGGACTGCCTTGGGGGCCAGGGGCTCTGGGCGCCCCCTGGGTGGAGAGGTGCAGTTGGGGGACAGAAGGAGGATGCTGTTACTGTGCCTTCGCTGCTCAAGAGACTGAGGAAGAAGCAGGAGTCAAGCAGAGGCAGGGAGCCCAGGCAGACTCTGGCAGGGTGGAGGCAGACAGGGATCCAAAGACACCAAGCGGCGGTGGGCTTCAGAGCTGGAGCCCCATCCCACGCTCTTGGGGACTGTTGCCTGTGTGAGGAGTTGAAGAGCTGGCTCCCAGGTGGAGAACTCCCCAAAGCCTTCCCTCCAGGTCCTCCGTCCCTCACCACCCGCCACCCCCTCCAGCCTCCCACCCCTTTATTTTCTGGGGACGCATTAGGATCCCAGCGGACTCTTTCTGGTGACCCATTGGATAATTAACGCTCGTGTTCTCTCTTTCTTATTATGGGCCCTCCTCGACGCCTCCTCCCTACCAGTCTGATTTGGAGGGTTTCTGGAAACTTTCCATCCAAGCAGCAGGGAGATGGGAGTTTCCCTTGGTCTATAACTTGACTCTCCCCCTCCCTCCAGCCTCCCCGGTGCCTTGGGGAGTGAATCTAATGGTCTTGGATCAAGAATTTCACCAAGGCCAAAGTCCCACACCCAGGCAAGGTCGCAGCCTTCCCCCGCTCCTGGCCAGATCTCAGTCCCAGTCCCTTCAGCTCTGTACAGCAGGGTGAGTGAGTGTGTTTCTGTTTTACAGATTTACACAGCATGTCTTGGAGGGTTTCTATGACTTCCGTGTCTGTCTCCTTTTCCTGTTTCTTAGGCTCAAAAGTTCCATGTAAATATCACCCCTGCTTCCCACCCCAGTAATTGCAGATCGTCCTTCCTCTCAAATAAGTTGCCACAGTGGGGTTTTGTTTGTTTGTTTGTTTGTCTGTTGTTTGGTTTGGTTGGTTTTGTATTTTTTTGTTTCTTTGGGGGTTTTGTTTGTTTTTTGCTGTTTTGTAGGACCAATACAAAGGGAAGTAGTACAAATACAAAAGGGCTTTGAGATTCTTGGTTTTCCCACCCCCTCCCCCATGCTGGAACTTGAGGTTTCTCTGGAGTAGGGGGATGGGCAGTCCCTCAGGTGCCAAGGTGCCCCAACTAACCGGGAAAGCTTTATTTTGTTCCTAGGTCTTTAACCCTAGGAGAGGTTAAGCAACCAGTCAGAAATGCGCTAAGCAGGGTCACATGGCCTCCACCAACCAATCAGCCAAAAAGTACTGGGGTCTCAGTCTTGCCCTTCCTGGGACTCCTCTTCCTCCCTCCCCACCACCCTCTTTAGTTCCTGGGTCCTCCCTCTCTCTGATATGAAGGGGATAAGCGATGCTGAGAATATTCTAGCCTCCGCCCTCTGTCCCTGACCCAGCTCTGGGAGGACTTTGGCTTTTGTCCTCTGGTTCTAACAAAGTTGTACTTCAATCTCAATTGTACTGGAATCTGAGGTTGTGGGGGCGTTATCTGCATTATTCTCATGGTCTCCTGTGTGATCGCACCCAATTCCCTGGACTTTATAATGCAGTCTAGGTCAGGCTGTACAGGGGGTGTGGATACGAACTCCAGCCCTGATTTCAAATTCTGACTGTGATTAGTCCCTATATACTTACCTTGCACGCCTTTTCATTTGCATTCTCTTCTGATCCTCTTGGGGGCAGGTGGAGTGATTAGAAGAGACTTATCTTTCTGGAAATGCTCCAGAAGCCATTATCTTTATCAACGTGCCTCTGGCATGGTTGGGGAAGGGAGCAAAAGTGGAGACTTCTTAAAAGTTGTGTTTGGTACCTTTAGTTTGTTGAATAAACTTCAAGTCAGTTGAAAGAAGGATTCTGGAAAAGGGAATCAGCACAGAAAACCAAGACCCTTCCTCCTCCCTGCTCCCATATTAAACAGCAGGTGGATTTCAGTCCCCTTCCTTTCCATTCTTTTCACAAGATATGATGATGATGAGGATCCTTTGTCCTGGCCAGTGGCTATCAAAGGACACAGCCCCTGAAGGTGTGGGTGTTGGTGTTTGTATTTATACGTGGATCGGGTCAGAACAAGTAATAGGTGAGAAACTATTTCTGAGCAAGAGCATCTGATGGCAGAGAACGTGCATGTGTGGCAGCAGTGCTTGTGTTTGTGTCTCCTGAACGCTTGACTTTCAGGTCCAGACCCAGGCACTTCTCCCTCCACCCCCACCCCCGTCCCCCAGTCTCCAAGGCTTTGTACCCGGGTTAATCTTCTGATTGACTTCTTCTCTCCCCTCGCGTCTCCTCCTGATCTCCTGGCCCTCCTCCAGCTGACTGAGGAGCAGGAGTTCTGATGGGCTGTGCCACCCAGACCTCTAAGTCCGCCTCTGGGGGGTGTCAGGGGATAGCCCAGTTTGAGCTGGGCTTTGTCAGCATCCCCGCCAGTTTGCCTTCTGAGCAAACATTGCCTGACTTGGGGCCAGTGCCACAGGTCTGGTAGGAAGGATGAGAATGAGAAGCCAGAGGGAGGGCAGCTTTTCTCAGAAACCGTTGAGCCCCCCACTTCCCAAGTCACCTTCAATCCCGCCACTCCATTGACCTCTTTCATGAATTAGAATTAGAGCACACAAACTTATTTTTCCCTGGTAAAGGGTGTGGTAGTCTTGTCTGAGACCAATCTTCACCTCTAGTGTGGATATCTCATGCTGGAGTTTCCAGATTCCATGAAAGTAAGGAAAGAAGTGGGCGGGGGGGCGGGTTGGCTCATTCTAAGCAGGCACTGGGAAGAGAGATTTTATTGCCTTAGGCCCTCCTAATATCCAGGTCAACTTTATCTGTCTCATTGACTCTCCCTCTGTGTAATTACTTTGGGCTGAGTTTCTGAGCTGAAACATCATTGTCCTGAGCTTTAATTCTGTGCTTTCTTTTCCTGGAGAGACATGTGCGGCTCTGAGCCTCCTCCTCAGTGGGATTGGAGACCCTGGAGCCCTTAAAGGTCGAGAAGGGAGAGAATCTGGATTCAGGACCCCAAGCTAGGGCTTTTTGGCTTTTTGAGATTCAACGTAAAGAAGAGGCTAGCTGTTAGAGGGCCAAGAAAATCACATCCTTTTTATGGGGTCTTTGTAACCCAGGATGGTGTGTCTGTTCTGATACCTCCCTTCACTGCTTTGATGGGGCCCTGGGAGCCCAAGGAGTCTCGACTGAGGAACTGAGGTGATAGAGATCTCTTTGTCCTTGAGTCCTACAGAAGAACCCTGGGATCCATTTTCTTCTCCCACTCCTAGGAAGATTCACTGCATGGGGGTGGGGGTAGGAGGGAGAGGAAATTTGGGACTTAGGGAAATTGGGTTAGGTTATCCAGGACCTTGTTCAGCCTCTGATGACCAGGCCTTAGAAGCTACAATGAGAGGTTGACCAGAAGGCTTTGGGCCTGCTGGGGAGCTGGTGCAGGAAGGAGGCTACTTCTTTACACCTGACACAAGTGAAGAGAAAGTTCTGCCATGCTCTGCGGCCCCATATTGGGGATGGGGGTGGAATGTGTGGGTTCAGATCCCTGGGATCCCTTCAGCTCTGCATGTGTCACAGCTCTCAGAGAGGTAGAGGAGGCTGAGTTCTGCCTTTGAAAGATCCCCACTTCTCTCAGACCCCAACCCAGAACACCATACCTGAACACACAAAGTGTATGTATGTGTCCAAGCGTGGCATGCAAGAGGTCAGAAGCCCAGGCTGGACACAGGAAACCAGCCTTAAACTAACTTCCCAGTCCCTGTCCTGCCCCATTCTTCCCAGCAGCTCAGCCTGGAGACCATTTGTCCTCCCTTCCCCACTCATGCCCTCAAGCCCTAGGCATCTGTTGAGTTTCTTCTCTTCTGCCTCCCTGGAAAACCAAACCCCTGGAGCAGCCCCCACAGATGGTGGCAGCCAGGCTCTTGGTGACCTTTAGTGTCCTGTTGGCCTGTTGAGTTGTAGGGGGTTGGAAGGCAGTGTGGGACTACGAGGCCAGATCCTTATCTGGTCAAATCTGCTCTTCAGGCCGAAACTCCAAATATCTTAGGGCTGCTTCTCTGCTCAGATAGTGGAGAAAATTCTTGTCTAGTAAATACTTCTTTCAGAAGCCAACTTTCTGGCTGGATAGCCCAGTGTGTGTGTGTGTGTGTGTGTGTGTGTGTGTGTGTGTGTGTGTGTGTGTGTGTGTGTGTGTGTGTGTGTGTGAGAGAGAGAGAGAGAGAGAGAGAGAGAGAGAGAGAGAGAGAATGAAGCAAGTAAGGGTCAGGTCCCTCATTTTAGATTGCGTCTCTCCCCCTCCTCTGGGTGGAGGATGGGGGCGTGGGCTGAGGTTTTATTGAGGGTGCTTTTCCTGTTGGGAGTAGAGATGGGGTCATAAAGCCCAGAGGAGGCTGTTTTGATCTGGTGGCTTCTCAGGAAGTAGCATTTGAGCTTTTGCTTTGTAAATCACTCTCCCCCAAAGCTGGCCAACTAGATTGGATTGCACTTCCCCAAGCCCACCTGGGGCCCTTCTTACCTCCCTTTCCCCAGTAAACCAAAGCTGAAAAATCAAAGGAAGTCCAGCCCCCACCCCCCAAATCCTCTGCCTCCAATAAGAAAAGGGCTCATTGGTTATTTTTCCCCCTTAAAACTCCAGATTTAAGAATCATGCCATCTTTCATTTTCTTTTGACCATGCAGAACTTGGTTTCCCCCAACCCCTCAGTTAAGAAGAACTAACATGGAAGGCATTCAGTTTCTGAACCTGATGGTAGATTCCATGACTCCTGGGGGCTCTACTCTCTTCTGGGGCCTCTACTCTCTTCTGGGGCCTCTGTCTCCCTGTGATGCCTTTTCTGAACCCCAAACCCCTTCTTGACAGGGTGGGACTTCAGGTGTGTAAGAGAGAGTTCATGAAGAGTGGGGATGGGTGTGTAGCATATAGATGACCCCATCTAGCAATGTATGAATGGAGGAAACTCTCTGCAGTCAGTGACTAGGTTTTATGTAATTAAGATGGGTGTGTATGGAAGCCTGCAGCCTTCTCACATTTCTCTCTAACCAAGCTGTCAAACACACACACACACACACACACACACACACACACACACACACAATCATATTTTACCTAAATGGCTCCATTTTGTAATGTTCATGAGCCTTCCCCTCCTAAAGACACCTCAACTTCCCATGGGTCCCTCCCCCAGCTTTGGGCTAGGGAGCTAAAGGGAAAAGAAGTAAAGAGTCCTCTACCTCTGTCTCATTTCTGGCTACATCAAGTCAGGACGCTTTTCGGCCCAGGTGTCAGGGCTCCTGTCCATTGCCAGAGAGATGCCCCATGTGCTGGACGTGAGGCCATAGAGTATATGAGTTCCTGGACCCTCTTAGCACTTACTTGCACAGGCTTCAGTTTACTCTCCTTTCTTTCCCAGAGAAGTCTGGGCTGGGGCATCCCAAACCCATGAGCATCAGAGAATCTCCCTCATTCCTGACTTGATGCAAATACACGTGTCTTTATAGAGAGCTGAGCAATCCCATGGCTGTATGTGCGAAAATGTATTTATAGGTTGCTCTGTGTATAACAGGATGTATGTTTTACATCTCTCTCTACTCCACATTTAAATGCAGATTTATAGATCTTTAGATTTATAGATCCACAGTGAACATAACAGTCCTCTGTCAAATTCCTGTGTGCACATTACCAATCTCTCTATAGTGTTGGATGTATAGGCTGGGATGTATTGGTACAGCTCTCCCTAAATATCTGGATGAATATTTGGTGAGTTTTTCCCTCAATTGGAAAGAACTCTACGTGTGTTGTTCAATCTCTATTTTGAAAATTTTATCTAGATTCATGCAGACGTCTCAACTCATAAAATAGTTACATAGTGAAACTACATATTTGGAGGTCTTTATAGTCTTTGCAGTTTTGCTGCAAACTTAAATATTTGAAAGTATATTTAGTGATGGTTCCATAATGCATGTATTTATGTGTAGGGTCATGGATCTCCCTCTAGAAGAATTTAAACTTATTGCATTCTCTGTCTCTATCTCTGTGTCAATAAAGACACCAGGTGAGTAGGGATAGGGAACAAATATCTTCCGGCTGTTTTGCTTATTCAAGGGAGTGATTCTGTTGCTATCTCCAAGGCTCCCTCCAAATAGAGTCCAAATGAGTTATCTGCCCCCTTAAAACCCGCTCTAGAGACCACAGCCCTCTCCCGGCTGGCCCTGTGACCTGAAATCCCAGCCCAGGCTCCCCAACCTGCAGTACCTCCCAAGACAGCCATTAAGAAGAGAGAAGGGAAGACTCCTCTAGCTCCGCTCCTCTTGGCTCCCAGGGTGGAGAGGCTGACGGAGGCATGTCTTCCCCCACCCCAACTGGGCCTTTGAAATTTGGGGAAAAGAGCCTTCAAGTCCCCCACTATTTGTATAGGGTGCCCACATGGTGCCAGGGTCCCTGCCTGACCCATAGATGCCCCCTCCCCAGTTGTTCTCGGTGCCCAGGGCCCAATTAAGCGGCCGCCTCACTCCCAGCAGCCGAGCTCTTATCGGCCTGGATTGATGCCTCCGCGGCTCCTGTATATCATTTCCAAGATTTTTTCTGTCCAACTCCTCGGCTCCTTTGGCTTCTGCGGCTTTGACTAATGATTGCTACAGATGCCAACGTCTCCAGAATCCTAATAGCCAGGCAGACGGACTCTTATTTACCCGGCAACATTGCTGCGGGTGGGGGGGGGGGCGGTGAGAGGGGCTGGGGAAGCAGGGGATGGGTGTTGCAGGTCGGGGGTGGAGGACAGGGAGACGGCTGTGACCAACTCAAGTTTCCCTGAACTTCTTCCCCAGGGAGAAAGACATTCCCAGCTCCCTCCTCTCCCTGAGGGAAAAACAGAATCATAAAATAGTGCTCATAGTAACTCATAGCTTGCCTCGTTGGAAAGGATCAGAGGATGAACAGGACATGGGAGAATCATCAGAGAAGTGTTTATTAGTTGTAAATAGATGAGAGGTTAAGCGGGAGACCAGCGGTTTAGGGAGGGAAAAAGAGGGGTGTTTTTTTTTTCCTTCCGGAAAAGAGAAAGGGAAAGTCAGCCACGGTGACTGACTGAAGGGGCTCTTTTTAATAATTCCACGTCTTCCCCGTCCTCTCCCCACCCCAAATCTAGTCTTCCAGTCCGTGGAAATGCCTCCCCTCCTTCCCTTCCTTCGCCTCACCTTCGGTCCCTGCCGGGAGGGGGTGGCCGGCGTGTTGCTGGACCCGGGTGCCCGCGGCCACCTCCCAGAGGCTGCTCCGGTGCCCGCCGGGGCGACGGGGCCTCTGTCTGGGGCTGGGGAGCAAAATCAGACCCAACGGGCAACGGAGGGCCGGGGGCCTCCGGCGCTGCGGTCCCGCTCGCGCCGAGTGGTGGAAAGTTGCGGCCGAATCCGCTCCTCCCGGTGCTTCTGGGCCGCCGGCCGGGCCCGGGTCTTTGGGGGAAGCGGCTGGAGGTCCCCGCCGAGCCTGGAGCCGGGCATCGTGCTTCCTCGGGTCTCGATCCAGACCTTCCCATACATACTCCCCTCATTCGGGTGAAGAGAAAACACAAAAACGCGGAGCAACCCGGCTCCGAGCCCAGGCATGGAGTGCTAACTCCAACACGGAACATTTTTCTATCAGAGAATAATGGAGCACAAAATAACTCAGCAAGGCGGATGGGCAGGAGCGCAGTGGGAGAGCCCGCGCGGTGGGGCGGCTGCAGAGCGGGCCGCGGCGCACAGCCGAGAGGACCATTTCGTTGGAGTGTAGGGCGAGGCCGCAGCCCGGACCCGGACCCGGACTCAGCCACCCGAGAGGGCCAGCCTCTAAATTACAGCCCGTCAGGAGGACTCGGCAATGCAAAAAAGGGAGCCGAAAGATTTAAACGGTCGGAGGCAGAGGCGTCCCGACGCGGCCAAAGCGAAAATCAATCACGTAATTAAAACCGGGAGAGGGCCAGGCCCGAGCCTGCGGGTCCCGGGTTCGGAGGAGGCGGCCAAGGTGCGGGCCGAGGCGGGCGAGCGGCCGGGGATGGGGCTCGCCCGCCGCGGCCAGAGCGCGGAGGGGCTGCGGGGAAGTTTATAACAGATCGCTATTGATTCCCGCTTGGCTGGGAAGAGCAGGCTGTGTGTCCTCTTCCAGGCCGGATCCTGAAGCCGCCCGATGGGCCCTTCCCGGGCTCCCCCATTTTTAGGGGGTTGTGGCGTGTGGTGAGAGGCTGCTCCCCAGATCCCAGTGGTGTCCCGATCTGTCCAGGCAAGTCTGTCTGAGAGCGCAGGTGGCACCAATACGTTGCCTCTGGGTTTAAGAGGATAGAGGGAGGTTGCACCCTAGTTTCAGGCACTTACATGTTCCCCTCGGTCTGGGTTCCCCCAACCCAGGAATCAAGGCTTGCCTTTGGAATGACTCTCATCTAGAGATGGAAGCTTGGAAGGTGGGCTTGGAAGGAGGTAGGTGGGCTTATTAAGTGGAAACTTGGGCCTGAGCTAACTGGACCCTTTTGGGCAGGGAAGGAGAAGGAACAGTTCCTGGAGGAAAAAAAATAAGGCAGTCAGGGAGCTCTGTTTGTGGGCGAATGATGTTGTTATTCTTGAGGTTAGTGATGGGTCAGCCTGGAGAGAACCAGCTCTCCACAGCCTTTTCTCCGAGGCTTCTTTGGAGAAGTCACCGCCTCTCCACCACGGCTGTGGTTGGGGAGAGTAAAATGAAGACCTCTCCTCCCTTTCCCTGCCCTCTCCTCTCCCACTTGTTAAGAACTCCAGAAAAAAAGGGGCAATCTTATAAAATCTTCATCTCCCCCCCAATCATTTTCCTCTGCTCTCTCTTTGGGCATTGGGCTTTTGCCGGGCGCCCTTCTTATGAAGTTCAGCAAGCAGTTACCGGGGCCAAGTCCCCATGAATTGTTTCTGACCCTGGAGGAGACCCCAGGATTCTCTTGCCTGCTCCATAGAATTCTCCCTCTATCCTTAGGTTTTCCCAGTCTCTGCCTTCCTTGGTCCTGGGTGCCTGATCCCGTGGGTCTCTGGCAGCTCAGAGGCCAAGAACAGATTAGAGCATCTTGAGATGCCTTCATCAACTCCCAAAAGGGATACCACCTTCCTATCGGCTTCTTAATTCTGGGAGCACCAGGTCAGGGAGCCCTCCATAAACTACCCTAAGCCAGCCTAATTTCTAGATCTTTCAAAACCACATTTAGAGTGCTTTAAAAGTAAAAGTTCTTTACCCCCTCTAACAGGAAAGTTCAGGTTACAATTCTCCAGCAGTGCAAGCTTCCTGCAGCCCTAAGTCATAATTTTCAACAACAACAAAAATAAGAAGAATTAAAGCTTGCATCAAAGGGAGAAAGGGACACCCCAGCCCAAATTTAAGGGGATACAATCCAGCAGCCTTGGACGAGAGTAGGGGCGGGGGTCAGCGAGGCCAGGATGAGCCAGAAAGGGGGTGGGGAACCCAACCTCTAACTAACTATTTCTCCAGCATAAAAATGAAACATCAAATTCGTTAGCCCAGGGCCTTCATTTTTCCCCTTCCACATTATAACTAGTTATTGAACTCGCTGGAAGATCTAAAGGCCATTTGCGAAGAGACAAATTTCAATGGAGTTTCCCCATCAATAACCCCATGGCAGTGACCTATTGGAACAAGTCAAACACCCGAGGTGAAATGCAGGTCACTCTGTCTAACCAATATTAAAATGCGGCCACTTTTTAAAAAGCCACTTTAAACGAGATTTGAGGAAAATTGAATTCCAAGGAAGGCAAAGCAAGGAGGGGCAAATCCGCGAGAGGACCTTGCCTATGGTCTCTGAACAAACAAGAGAAATTCATCTTTAATATTTTAAAGGGGGGCAAATTAACATTCCATGATTGCTTTTTTTTTTTTGAGACTATAAGCGATTCCAGGAGGAAAAAAAAAAGGTTGAGTATTTTCTGGTGACACGTCTGGGTTATTAAAATCATTTTAGACCAATTCATTACTTTTACTGACAAGAGATTTAAGAAAAAAATCAATTAAGCATTTGCATATTCTTTTGCATACATTAGCCTTGCCTGCTGGCATTAGAAAGGGACAAAACACATACGTATATACATATACACACACAAGGGGGAAAATGGGAGCCTTGCTTTAGTTTGGGGTTTTCAGGTTGCTCGGAGAAAAAATAAAAATGAAATAAATGACTTGATTTTATACCATCTAAAAGTCAATCTATTTGAGGAAGAGGAAAGAGACGTTGCAATTTTTAATCTCTAAAACAACAACAAAAACCACATATGCACGCGCGCATCCACACACACACACACACACACACACACACACACACATCCTGCACTTTTGAGAGTAGCGAAAGGAATGACCCTCATTTTCCTTCTCTTTGCCCTCCAAATCCTGAGCTGGTTCTCCCACTTATTTTTCTCCCTAGGAACATCCAGGGAGTGTGAGAGGTGAGATTTTAATGCAGCACAGAACCAGTGGAGCAGCTTGTTACTGGGGAGGGAGGGATATGGGTTATCCAACGGTCAGTATGGTAATCCGGGCACAATAAGGCCTCGCACACAATGGACACATATTTTTCTTCAGCGGTGTCAGAAGGGAAGCGCTTTGTACTGAAACATGTTTCCGAAAGAGAAACCAGATCGAGATTTAGAAGGGATATGGGGCTGGGGGGAGCATTTGGAGAGTGATTGTTTAGAGGCTGGCAAAAGCTGATCAGAAAAAATAAAAAATAAAACTGGGGCAGAGAGAGGTGGAGGGCAGAGCAGGGGTTGGAGATCCCTGGGCTGATGAGGCAGGAGGCAGGAGGGCAAAGCACAAAAGGAGATACAAGGATTCATCACGGGCAAGAGCTGCTTTAGTGCCCGCCTCCCCCCCCCCCCAGCTCATTAAGCCAATGCTAAGTACAGGAGCCCTCCGAAGGGATCTTATTTCTGTGCTTACAATAATATCCAGGTGAAAATGTTTGTATGTGTGTGTGTGGTGGTGTCTGGCTTGCTATTTTCCCCATGTGATAGGCGACTTTCTTGCTATTAAGATATAGGAGCCCAAAGAGAGTTTTTTTGGTAAGTGATGTAGATGAGTTGTGGGCATGTTTGGGGGAATCTCTCAGTTCACTTTCTGGATATGCATGTCAAATTAGCTGTGCAAACCTGAAATGAAAACTGCACACATTTATGGCTGCATAAGGAGGCATTTAATATATTAATAAATATTAACAGTATGAATGCATATGTATTTGTTAGCAGTAATAACCAAAGACAGATTTGACATTAGGTTGGAGGCATCTGAACTGTCTGGATCTCCTTACACATATTGGCCCAAAGTGGGTTTCCTGCTCCTGTTCCCTCAACCCACCTGCAGGAGCTCAGAATCCGGGGGAGTAGGGGTGTAAGATGGGCAATGCCTTGGCAAGGACTCCCTAACAAGCCCGAGAGGGTGAAGAGATGGAAGAAAAGTGAGTTGAGGTGGGGGAGGGCTGGTAGAAGGTGAATGAGGAGGGGAGCCAGGTGGAGTTGAGACTACTCCAGGCCAGGACGGGGTGGGGCAGCCCAATCCAGGTGCAGGCCTAGAAGGGAGGATGGGGGTGGCGCTGGAAGGTTTTCTCCTTCAGCAGCCTTCCCCCACCCTACCTGAGCTCTCCAGAGCTTTGCTTCTCCCCAGGCGGCAGTCAGAATTTTTATGTAGATCAGCAGTCAGCACTGGTTTCCCTTTGCCACTTCCAACAATTTATAATTAACCTACCCCCCCATCACCAATAATAAAACCCTCACACACTCCGAATCACTATTACCCAAGCAAGCAGCCTTCCCCTTCTCACGATCTCAAGTTCCTCTTCCAGCTAAACCGGCCAGTCCTCACACGCAGAGGGTCCCGGACAAGAGTGGGCAGGAGTTCTCAACTTGGGAAATTTGAGAATCTCCTCTAAGAGATGGTCAACCTCCAGGAAATTCTGGTTCTTTTGCCCATCTGATGGCAGGGGGCGGGCACTGACCACTTGGGGAGAGGGTATTTAGGGACCCTCAAGCACCAGCTCTTGGTGAGCCTGGGGTGACGGTGGGGGGCTTGAGCATGGCAGGAGGGAAGGTGGCCAGGGGCCCAGGCACGGGGAATCAGCCCCTTTGGGAATCCGCCCCTTGGAATCCGCTGTGGCCCAGCTTTCATTCCAGCCCTCAGGGTGAGCCCTAATTTGGAAGTGGGGACCCCCTCTGGCATCCCAAAGGTGGTGAGAGACAGGTTGGGAATCTGCCGCCTTCAGCCTCCCTCTCACAAGGGTTTTATTCTTTTTTTTTTTCCTTTCCCCTCCTCATTCCCTTAATTGCAGATGTTCTAATTAAACCCTCAAATAGTTGTTATGCCGTTTTAAAAGGTACTTATTCAAGTGTCAACCAGGCTGGGCTGGGAGGAGGCAGCGTAGGGCGGCGAATTAAAGGTAGATTGACTAATCACAGCGGCGATCATAATAATAAAATCAGAGGGAAAAAAATCACATTACGACTTTTCGTGGAAAGGAGGGAGCAGGCAGCCAGCGGCCGCCAGCCCTGCGCCGCCGCCGACACAAAGAGTGCGGGCGATTCCGCGAGACTGATTTATGACGTTTTACAGCCCTATAAAAGCTGTAGCGACGAGGCAAGCGCTCCTACCACCGCTGGCAGATTTAGTCTAATAAATAAAACATAAACAGTTAACTTTATGTGTCACTTTTATTGTTATCAAGTAAAATATAGCCGAGCCCCGGCAAGCTATGATTTTAAACTATAATTGTTATCAAGTGCAACAAGGGGACCCAGCTCCCTCCCTGGGCTCTCCCTTCTTCCACCCCCGCCCCCAACTCTGAGTTATGGGATCAGTTAATTGGAATTGGTGGCAAGACGTGGCCACCCCTAGCTGGGGGGTGGGGGGGAGCAGGTTAGCTCCTATTTCTTGCCCCTCCCTCCTCCATGGCCCTGCCACCCCACCAGCGGGGTATTCCTCTGGGTGGGTGGCAGAAAGAGGGGAGGGCACAGGAATGGACTGGAGACCCCCAAGGCCCGCCCAGCCTCCCTAGCGTCGTGAGCTCACCCCTCAGCTTTTGGAAGGCAGCCTGGAGCTGGCCCTTGGGGATGCGTGTTTACATGTAAACACATGTGTTACATGGATACAATCCCTGGCCGGAAGCAGGCTCTACCCACACAGGCCTCCCTCTTAGCTAGTTCTGCCCTCTGTGGGGATGGAGTAAGAAGAGCTCCCAGGGCCATGGCTGGGCGCCATCCCAGGGCACTGGCCCCTGGCAGAGTGCTCTGCTCCCTGCCCCAAGAGCTTGGGAGCCAGCCTTGGAGCTAGTTGTCAGAAAGCAGCAGGCCAGACGGAATGGAGAGCGGAAACAGCGGCCAGTGGGAGAGATCCTCTGCTCTGGGCTGGGCAGGGAGAGTCAGTGGGTACTCAGGGAGGGCAAAGCTTCTGAACTCTGCTTTTGCCAACCACTTCCTGTCTCTCTTCAGCGGGGGCTCAACCCCCAGACCTCCAGAAATGACGTCAGACTCATTTGCATCCCGCTGCCTCTACCTGCCTGGTCCAGCTGGGACCCTGCCTCGCCGGCCCCATGGCCAGAGGGTTGGGTGAGTGTGTACGGGTAAGGGGGCTGGACTCTGGTCTCCTTGGATGGGGGGCACCCCAGGCTCACCAGCCTCCTGGGCTCAGCCTGGGCCCCTCCCCATCCAACCTCCACTCCAGTCCTCATTCAACTTCCTCTTCCTGCGAAAGAGGGGCGCTGCCCGGTGACCTACACAGACTGAGACAGGATCGCCATGAATGAAGACCTCTGGAAAGCCTCAGGAGCCGAGGCCTGAGGGGCCCACGGAAGGCCGATGGGGAGACCCTGGGAGGGGGCTGAATCACAGCCTCCCGACAGCCCCCCCCCCCCAATTCCAGGCTTTGGAAAGGAGCTGGGGGCTTCCCATCTCCTTTTGCAGGGGAGGGTTGTCAATCGGCGGGGTGTGCACTGGGGGCCCCCCAGCCCCTGCCAGCTCACCCTACATCACCACCACCACCCCCCAGCAGCACCACCACCACCGCCACACAAAAAAAATTGGATACATTTTGAATAAAGCGATTCGGTTCCTTATCCGGGGACTGGGTTGCTCCGTGTGATTGGCCGGCGGAGTCACATGGTGAAAGTAACTTTACAGGGTCGCTAGCTAGTAGGAGGGCTTTATGGAGCAGAAAAACGACAAAGCGAGAAAAATTATTTTCCACTCCAGAAATTAATGATCATGAGCTCGTATTTGATGGACTCTAACTACATCGATCCGAAATTTCCTCCATGCGAAGAATATTCGCAAAATAGCTACATCCCTGAACACAGTCCGGAATATTACGGCCGGACCAGGGAATCGGGATTCCAGCATCACCACCAGGAGCTGTACCCACCACCGCCTCCGCGCCCTAGCTACCCTGAGCGCCAGTATAGCTGCACCAGTCTCCAGGCGCCGGGCAATTCGCGGGGCCACGGGCCGGCCCAGGCGGGCCACCACCACCCCGAGAAATCACAGCCGCTCTGCGAGCCGGCGCCTCTCTCAGGCGCCTCCGCCTCCCCGTCCCCAGCCCCGCCAGCCTGCAGCCAGCCAGCCCCTGACCATCCCTCCAGCGCCGCCAGCAAGCAACCCATAGTCTACCCATGGATGAAAAAAATTCACGTTAGCACGGGTAGGCAACTTTGCTTTTTGCTCTCCCCCTCCCTCCCCTCTTCCCCAGAGCTCCCCACCCTCCTCGGCCCCCTCCGGCCCCCGTCCTCCTTTCTCTCCTTCCCCCTCTCTCTCCAGGAGCGACTCTGGGTTAGCACAATTGAACTGGATTTACGAGCGAGAATGGGTAATTACATCCCCCATAAATTTTATGGCTTAGCTACTCTGGGCAGTCCGAGCCATGTGCTACGATCTGTTATGTATGTGTGAAAACTATGCTCGCTTTCTAAGGGCGCATAAATAATTCAGTGTGGTTACAATGAGGATTCCCCTCTTATTACACTACAAAGTCTCCAGCTCCCTTCAACTTCTTTATAACCCATTTAGCTTGATGACTTTATTTCCACCACCCCCTCCTCCTGTTCCAGCAGAACTGAGGATGGGGTGAGGGTGGGGGCGGGGAGCCTGCTGCCTTTGAACCCCACTATTTGCTTTTCCCCTCCCCCTCCCCCCAGTGAACCCCAATTATAACGGAGGGGAACCCAAGCGCTCGAGGACAGCCTACACCCGGCAGCAAGTCCTGGAATTAGAGAAAGAGTTTCATTACAATCGCTACCTGACCCGAAGGAGAAGGATCGAGATCGCCCACTCGCTGTGCCTCTCTGAGAGGCAGATCAAAATCTGGTTCCAAAATCGTCGCATGAAATGGAAGAAGGACCACCGACTCCCCAACACCAAAGTCAGGTCAGCGCCCCCGGCCGGCGCTGCGCCCAGCACCCTCTCGGCAGCCACCCCGGGCACTTCTGAGGACCACTCCCAGAGCGCCACGCCGCCGGAGCAGCAACGGGCAGAGGACATTACCAGGTTATAAAACATAACTCACACCCTGCCCCCACCCCAGGCCCCCATCTTCCCCTCACACACAAATTGACTCTTATTTATAGAATTTAATATATATATATTTTTTGGTTTTTTTCTCTCTTCCTCCCACCTTATCCCTTGTCAGTTCCAAACAGACAAAACAGATAAACAAACAAACCCCCTGCCCTTCTCTCCTTTCCACTGTTAAGGACCCTTTTAAGCATGTGATGTTGTCTTAGCATGGTACCTGCTGGGGTTTTTTTTTTTTTAAAGGCCATTTTGGGGGGGTTATTTATTTTTTAAGAAAAAAAAAGCTGCAAAGATTATATATTGCAAGGTGCGATGGTTTGGTTTGGGCGCATTTCAGGGGAAATGAGGAAAGAAAAAAGGAAAGAGATTTTTAAGCCAATTCTCCTCCTCCTTCTCCTCCTCCTCCTTCCCCCCTCTTTCCTTAGGCCTTTTGCATTGAAAATGCACCAGGGGAGGTTAGTGAGGGGGAAGTCATTTTAAGGAGAACAAAGCTATGAAGTTCTTTTGTATTATTGTTGGGGGAGCTGGGAGGAGAGGGGGGGAGACAGCAGGCAAAGCTAAATGCATCTGGAGAGCCTCTCAGAGCTGCTCAGTTTGAGGAGCCAAAAGAAAATAAAAATGAACTTTCAGTTCAGAGAGGCAGTCTATAGGTAGAATACCCCTCCCCCCCAATCGTGGTTATTGTGTTTTGGGACTGAATTTACTTGATTATTGTAAAACTTGCAATAAAGAATTTTAGTGTCGATGTGAAATGCCCCGTGATCAATAATAAACCAGTGAATGTGAATTAGTTTTACGTCAATGTCTGATGGTTTCTTTTCATCCCCCTCCTCCTCCTGGCCTGGTAACATCCCACCTTCTCAGAATAGTTGCCGAAGTTTACTCTAAGCAAACACACAAATCTTAACTCTCAACTCCAGTTTCCCAATGTCCTTAGAAGAACCAGCAAAAGGCTTGGGGCAGAGGATCTCAGGAGAGGGGATGTGGAAGATTAGGGCCAATTTCCCCCTGAGTCTGCAGAGGCCAGGCTCTCCTGGGGGGACTGAGAGTGGAGCTGGGGGCTCTCGCTTTTCTAGAGTTAAGCACAGTGCCTTCTTTTGTCTATGTCCCTCTTCTCCCTTCTCTCTGCTGAGTAGGCCTGCCTGATTTGCAGACTAGAAGGCAAGTTTAGGGAGTTGGGAGGAAGAAGAGTTTTTGTCTTTGTCGGGCTCGCTGGGGATAAGGGATTAAGGAAGATGCCCTCTCAACACGTCTGTTCTCCTTAAAAGAAGAAACATTTTGAGCTGGTGATTCTGAAGCAGCAAAGTGACCTGTCAGGATGGCTTCTCTGTTTGTTTAGACTTGGAAAGAAGGGTGAAGTGGAGGCCAGAGCCCTGGGAGGCCCCCTTGCATGGGTAGGCCTCAAAGCCTGATGCCTGAAGATAATGAGGCACTTTTATTTTTCCCCCTAACTTTTATCATGGACCTGCCAGGTGTTGAGAAAAGACACGGGGAGGGGGAGGCAGGGACCACCCCTCTTCCTACAACTTCCCAGGTCCCTGCAGGGCTTGAGATAGGCAGGAAAAGGCTGCCTGGTTGTAAAAAAAAAATTTTAATTGTTTCCTTGGGGATTAAAACAAATAAACAAACAAACAAAAAACTGAGCTGGATTACCTGAATGATTCATTTAAGCCAAAGCCTCCAAAGAATTCTGGTCCTGGGGCCCAGACTCTGAGCAAGGCCTGGTCAGAGTTTTGCTTGTTTGTTGGGAGAAGGTGAGGGGATAGTTGGTAAGCTTCTCAGGCAGTTTATCCAAATTTCAGGATGGAGGACTATCAGAAGTAGTAGAGAGAGGGAGAAGAGATCTGGGGTAAGTAGGGGAGCCATGGATACCACTCTCCTCTCTTCCCAAATTCTGGAGCGAAAGGCAACAGAGGAACCAAGTTATGAAAATCTGTTTGGTGTGCTTTGGATTTATTTCCTCTGGAGCCACTTGCTGGCTGGTACTCTGTATGTGTGTGTGTGTGTGTGTGTGTGTGTGTGTGTGTGTGTGTGTGTGTGTGTGTTGGGGGGAATCACTTGGTCCTGTAGGTCTACTTTCTCCTCCCTCAATGGTGCCCTGGGGACAGCAAAACATGCTGCCTACAGTGTGAGGAAGCAGGGCCAACAATTATCTGGAGTGATTTTATGTAATCAAGTGAATTAGAGGCCAAATCTGACAGTAGCTCCCATCATCTTAAGGCAACTGACTTTGGGGCAGGAAAAGGGGGTCTAGTTGTGCTTGGGGAAAGGGAAGGAAGGTCTGAGGCGTGGGCCTGGGTGTCTTTCCAATCCTGTAAGGAAGCTAAGATGGAAAGAGAGGGGGAAATGGAAATTAAGATCCATAGTCCTTTCCTAACTTTGCTCATTTGGTTTGAGGGGAATTTATCCCCTCTCCTCCCTAAAGTGGAAGAGATGAAAGCAAGGAGAGGAAAATTCACCATCTTCCATGTCTTAAGCTTCTTCCTGAACTTGCTGAAGGGACATGCTCTTCATGAAAGGTAGCATAAAAGGATTGAGACAGTTCTTTTATTTTTCTTTCTTTAGGGGCTTCTGTTTTTAATTCCTTTTCTCACACATACACACATAGTCACTCTCTGTGTATCTCTCTCTGTCCCTTTTGGTCTGAAAGGGGGAAGCATCAGACATCCCTAGTTTGTGACAAATAAAACTAAACCCTCTTACATTTGAGTTTAGGAAAATTTTGGCCTCAGGCCCTCCCTCCAGTAAGCTCCTCTTTCCCCCAAACTCTCTTTTGCCTTGGACCTGACCACCCAGAATGGGATCAGGCTGCTGGAGAGGAGTGGGATGTCGGGTGTGGGGGCCAGCCTGGGTCGGAGGCCCCTAGCTCCAGCTGTCTTGGTCCACTGGATGCTGCTACAGCCTCACTGGGAAGCCGAGGGTCGGGGCTTTTATTGAAGTTGGGTTGAGCAGTGGGGAAAGGCTGGGGGGGGGGGGCGGGGAGGACGCAGCCCAGGTTCACGGGGAGGACACAGCATTTTCTCTCCCATCGCCTTTATATTCGGCAGCGCCTCTGACCTCTCCCCCACCCCCATCTCCAACCCTCCCAAGCCAGCCCTTGCTCAGCCCCTGGTCTCCAGATAGGATGCCACTGCTTTTGTAGGGCTGGGGGTTTCTTGCCCCGAGTAATGGGAGAGGCAAGGCGCATGAATGCCTGCTAGGGTATTGTGTGTCTCTCTCCAATGGCTAAGTAAAAAGAAGACGGGGTGAAAACGGCGACACCAATCTTTCAAGGTCTTCCTCTCCAAGCACCAGGAGATCCCCACAGGTCAAAAATCCCCTTGACATGTAAGTAGTTAGCACTGATCTGCTCTGGGGGCGAGGAGCACAGCAGTTTCAACTCTATCTCTGTTTGCCATTCAATTTTTATCTCAACTCCCGGTCTTGGGGAGGGAAGGCGGGAAACCCAATTAGGAGCAGAGGGCTTCTGCTTGGGAAAAATGGAGTTTCTGTGCCAAGTCGTGTGCCTGGGGAGTGAAGAAACTTGGCTCAAAAAAGGAGAGAGAGTCGAGAAAGTGAGCCTGAGTCCTTCCCGGACTGGGGAACTTTGTTTCTCTGAGGGCCTCTCACTGCCGCTTGTGCGAAGTTTCCTACAAAGTTTTCTTTGCAATCTGTGCATCAGCTTTTTTTGAGCTTGGACTTGGCGGACTGCAGTCCAGAGACATCTTCCTGCTGTTAGATGTATGTATATGTGTGTATTTGAGGGAGTGCTAGAGAAGATAAACTACTAAGGGGTTCTCCGGAGCTTGGAGCCAGGGTACCCTCTCCTAGGCATGGTGTGCCTGCTTTTCTAAGATGAGAGAGACTGACTCCGAAGGGGGTCCTTGAGATGGAGGGAGCTGTGATGGGGGGGAGCAGCGTACTGGGGCAATTTCACCATCTTTTTCTCAGCTTTTTGCCCCATCCTGGGGGAGCGTGGTTCACACAGCCACTTCGCATGGTTTTCCACAGCTTCTATCTGGCACCCCACCTTTGGAGAGCTAATTCTTAGGAAAGTGTTCCCCTTTCAAGAAATCCTTCTCAGGCTTGGAAAAAGAGATGGAGGAACCCCCAACTCCAGTGGCCATCAGCGCAGAGGGAATATTTATTACCTCTCTGGATATCATTACATAACAATACAATTTTAAGAACTTCCTAATGTTAGCTTGATTTATCTGGGTGGGTAGGGGCCCAAAATAAACATTTGGGGGATTTAGCAGAAAAAAAAAAGTCTTTCCCTGTGACCAATCTTTCTGACGGAACTGACCACCCCCCTTGGCCTGCTTTTCCTGCCTCCCATCTTGTTAGCCCCATTTTAATTTTTCTCCTACAGCATGTGGCTGCTTTGAGTGTCCACGTTTTAGCTGCTTCTTAAGAATTAAAAATGGTAGGGTGCACTGTTTGAACCGGAGACCTGAAGGGCTCCCTCAGCCGCCTTAAAATCAGTGCGGCTTCAGGAGCTCAGATCCTCTTTAGACTTGGGAAGCAGAGAGAAACCAAGGTCTGCTGATCGCCTGCCACATCCAGGAGCTTCCTCTTCGGCTTGGAGCTCTCCCTCTATGCCTCAGGGTTTTTCGGCTCTTTTCTCTGGTGTCAGCTGTATAGCTCCTTTGAACACAAGGTCCATCCAAAGGCCAAGCCCACAACCATGCAAGCAGGGTAAGGTCCTCTGCCGCACTGTCTTCCAGCCTGCCGCTTCCTGCAGGCCCAGCTAGCTGAGAATGAGGAGGCAGGGGAGACAAGGATGGGTAGGGAGGGTCTCCCTCCGAGTATGTTTGTGGATACGGCTACATAATGTAATAAATGGAAAGGGACTATTTTAAATTTCCAGTACCCATCAGCAATTGCGAGTCCCTAACATGTAGGGTCCTATAGGACCTACGTTGCCAGCCGTGATGGACTGTGGGTCCAGCCCAAATAAGTGTTACCCTCTACTCATTCCTTTCTGACCCTCTCTTCCAGCAACAGAGATTGGGAGCGGGAAGCATATTTGAACTTCCGGGCGGAGAAACCCTAAATCACAGCGAGTCTGAGGCACGGCCAAACAGCCCAATGCTAGGTTCCTGCTCTCGGCCTCCGGCTTCCCAGGAAGCCGGGCATAAGAGAGTGGGGGCACAAAGCGGCCGTCTGCCTTGTGGGGAGAGGGGGTGGTCCCCGCTCCCCTCCTCGCAGCGGCCAGGGTCTGGGGGATGGCGAAATGGGACCAGCCCGGGCAAAGGCGAGATGCAAGGGCGAGATGCAAGAGGCCGGCGGCAGCGGCGCGGCTCCTCCTCCGGGTTCCACGCCGCGTCCGCTCCGGGTGCGGTGTCGCCTTCGGCTGGGTCACGACCCCGGGCTCGCGCGGAGGACAATAGGCCGCGGGCTGCGTGGCCGGCCAAGCGGGTTCACTGCGCGGTGAACTTCGCTCCACCTCCCGGGGCTCGCCCTTTAGAGCCCAAGCTCCCTTTGCTTCCCCCTCTTCCACCCTCCATTTTTTCGTGGAAAATGGAGCGGACTCTCAATTGCTCTTCGGCCGACCCACTCCCCACCACCAAATAAGGAGATTTCATTTCCTTTGGAAAGGAAAGGATAGTTTTCTCTGAGTTACAAGAGCAGGAAATGGGACCCTCTCAAGATTTTTGTGGGGAAGGGTGGAGAGGAGAGATCTAGTTAGCAGTGGAAACATTCCCAAGCCGGGACTTGGTGACTCTGAAGAATCCCAGGTCATCAAACCAACAGTCTCCTCCATCAGAGGAATTCCAGGCGGAGAGTGGGTCCTCCCCCGAACTTCACCCCAAATCCTAGGAAGAACTGCCTCTCTCTTCCCCCGGCCTTTGTCTCTAGATGCCGGGTTAGGATTAGGGCTGTTACGAAAGAGTGAGGCACCTTCTCCAATCCGATGGACGGGAACAGGGCTGGGCGATCCGTGGGCGTGTGGGAATGAGTCACTTGGGAGATGTCCCCCAACCAGTTTGTTCTTGTTCTGAGGTGTCGCCCCACTCTTGATTGCCTGGCTCCTGTTTGTGACTCTGTCCCTTTGGGCGGTAACACAGTGTTTGTAACTTTGTACACGTGAAGTCTTTCCGCTCAGCTGGAACAGACCTTGGCAATTAAGGTTACAGAACAGGGGTTGAGTTCCAGCGGGAGGAAAGAAAAGCTGGGGAGAGGAGAAAATGGGGGAGGTATGGGATAGTCCCCACACGCGTTTGCTCCTGCCTTTAGCGGCCCTTCTCCAGCCCCCTACCTCACACTTATCCTGCCTGATCAGGCTCAGAGGGGAGATGGGGAGGTGTGGGCCTCCCAGCCGGAAACCTCTCTTTTTGGACTCAGTCTCTCTGATGATTTGGAACCATTTTAGAATGTGACTGCCCCCAGCTCTGTCTGTCTGTCTGTCTTTGCTCAGCAGTTTCAGGGAAGCCCAGCATTACTGCTCTCTGTGCTCCCTGTTTCCTCGAATTCTTGCTCCTCTGCCCTCTCATCCCGCAATAATCCCCGTAATCTGCTGGGATAGTCCCCAGCCCCAGGGCTCCTCCTCGAACTCCCCCCCAACTGAGAAAGCAGAAGAGGAACCAAAAGGTGGGGGGCGGCAATCTGGGAGGGACAGCTGAGGTTCAAAGGTTCCTGGCTGAGCCCCTAGTCCAGGTCACCTCAGGGGCCCATCTGACCGCTCCAGAGTGGCCCCTGGGCCAACAGCAAATAGAACACTGTTTTACAGCCCAGGACAGATGTTGGTTTAGCCCTCTCATGCAGATTGCCCTTTATCTCTCCTCCACCAAAGAGGCTCCAATCCCCACTATACCTTTGTTCTCTTTCCTTTTTCCCTCCTCCCCCTCCTCTTCCTCCGTTTGATCCTGCCTGTCCCCCTCAAATTATTTCTTTAGATCTGGAAGCATCTGTTCCTGCCTGCCCCTCCCCCTCCTCTCCCCCCTCCTCGTTCCCTCCTCCCTCCTCTCTCCCCCTCTAGCAGTCAAAGAAGCCCCCAAATGGAGGGCCTCTGGCCTCTAGCCTGTTCTGCTACCCCAGAGCCCAGAGACTTTTGAGGCCAAACCTTGAGACCCCTCTCCAACCCCCAGTGCCTTTTATTTCATTCTCCCAGCTGGAGAGGGTCCTGGAATTGTACAATTTGAGTCTTGGTCCCCAGGGACAAGTCTCTTCTCTCACTGGGACAGTTATCCATTAAATTCAGGTAAAAGCAAGGAATCTGAGGTCGAAGTGTTTGGTGCTGAATTATTTTGATAATTGCCCCAGTTCTCTGCTGTGCTTTTTTGGGCTCCAGATTTTGAACATATCTTCATATTCTGACTATAGGGGGAGATGGCCTTTTCTAATCTCTCTACCTGGTCATTCTTTAGCACCTTTTCTTGCCCCTTCTCTTGGTTGCAAAGTCCTTTTCTGAGCAATTAGAATTTCCGTCAATCCCTCCCAGAATTCTGTAACCTAACTGAGGATGCCAAGACCCTCCACTGTACACACTGGAGGGTCTCTTTTCTCTGTTTTCCAAAAAATAAAAAAGAAACCAAAAAGTGACTCCCTCACATCCTCCTTCTCTCCACTCATATCCAGCAATTTGTGGTCTCCAAAGCTTGATGGAGAGGGTGGGAAACTTAGTCAGGGTGAACAGTAGCCTGTCTTATCCTCTTAGTCAATCCAGTTGGGTCTCAGTCCAGATAATTCAGGCCCAAGACCTTTGAACTCTGTCTGGTAGACGTATCTTTAGCAAGAATCCACCTTGTATTCCAGAGCATCAGACTGGAATAATCCCAAGGTCCTTGCCTTAGTGCCCACAGTTGAAAACTGGTAGAAAAGAGTAAATCCTCCTCCTTCCCTTCCCTCCAGCTCTGTTCTGAGATTCAGAGCTGCCTGGGATCCTGCCCGTCTTCTCTCTTTGAAGATTGGTGGTTGACCAAGAGCCCCAGATTCATGCTCCCTGTTGCTCTGCCACTCAGTTTCCATGACAATAAGAGGCAGCTGATCTACCTACCCACCCCCAACTGGTTGGATAGACCTAGACCAACCAGGATGTTCTCTGGGGGACCTTGATCTAAGAAAGATACAGGAGATAGGAGCCTGTATTTTGTTATAGCATCTTTGCTAGTTAGTCAGGATGGAAGGGGGAAAACTGGGGAGAAAGTCCCTCCCTGCAATCTGTAATTTCATACAGTCCTTTCTCTTTGCATACATGTTTACCTAGAAGTACACGCTCTAAACACGCCTGTGGCAAGGACCTCAACACGTTCATTTCTTTTGTTCATATATGCATGGGAGGTGACTTTGCTGAAGGCATGCATGCGTGTGTGTGTGTGTGTGTGTGTGTGTGTGTAGAGGCTATAAGCAACAATAACATCCCAAATAGAGCAGCTGTGAGGTAGGTTTTTTGACTTATCACTGATATCACTGGTGAGAGAGGCTTTTGCTGTCACCTCTTCCCCATACACTGTTTAAAAGGCCTGCCCGTTTGCTGAAGGCCATGTAGCCGGAGGACTCACTCTTGATCCTACAACTTGGCTCCATAGGCCTGGGGTGGCTGTATAAGAAGGAGGCAGGAGGCAGAGGCATCTGGAAGATCAGATTCCTCACTTAATACTGTCACTTATATGTCAAAGTTAAATCAAAACCACAAACATTTATCTAACCCTCCAATCTACACTATTCTGCCCATAGGCAGGACCTGGGAAACCACCACCACCACCACATTAGCGGCAGCAACTGCAGAGTAACTCTCTCCTAGGGTTCTTAATTGCCTTGGGATTAAGTGGATTAATGTATGAAAAGCACTTAGATAAGTGCTTGGCATACAGTAAGCTTTCAGTAAGTGCTATCTCATGTTATTATTAACAATAATAGGCATTTTCTTAAGTGTTTGCTATGTACCAGGAACTGTGCTAACTTGGTTTCATTTGAGCCTTACAATAACATTGCAAGGAAGTTGTTATATCCTCATGTTACGCAAGGGGAAGCTGCGTGAGGCCCAGGAAGCTAATGATATGCCCCAATGGCAGAACCAGGACTCCAGTCAGACTTGCCTGACCCCAAAGGGGGCATTCGGAACCAATTCTCTGCTCATGATGGACTTGGGCACTGGCTGTTCGGATGAAGCTGAGTTTGGCAGGGAGTGCTGGTGAGGATGTGGGGGCAGCGCCAGCCTGAGGGCAAGCAGAACCTAACCTGGGCTTTGCTGCTTGGCTTGGTTTTGCCTTGACAGGTTCTTGTCCTCATCAACTACAGGCTCTGATCCAGTGGTTCACGAACTATTTGGTCTTAGGACCCCTTTATGCTCTTAAAAATTATTTTAAGAGCTCTTTCTATATGAGTTACACCAATCAATGTTTACCTTGCTAGAAATGAAAACTGGAACTTTAAAAAAGTCTTTTAAAACAATGATAAATCTATTACATGTTATAATAACTAACGTTTTATGAAAAATAACTACATTTTATGAAACAATTTAGTAAGAAGAATGTCATTGTTTTACACTTAAGCATAACTTTAAAATGTCTGGCTTAATAGAAAACAATTGGATTCTCATATCTGTTTCTACGTTCAATTTGTTGTGATATGTTGTTTGTTTGAAGTATGTGGAGTACATAGCCTCATACAGATATATATTGGGAAAGAAAGGACTTCACAGAGCTCCCTTTCAGGAGATCCTTGGACCACATTTTAAAAACCACTGATCTAACAAACAGAGATAACCAGCAGAACTAACTCCATAATAACTGTATTGGACACCTTTTTTAGCTCTTCAGTGGTGCTTATAACTCCAAGACTCATCATTTCATTAGTCCATGCTGTATTTGAATTGCGTTATCTTAGGCGATTTACTCAATTTTTCTATCCTGTAGATTAAATTAGATAGCTAGATAGATAGCTAGACATGCATACGTACAAATATTTATATGTTATGTATGTTACCTGTGCATATTCATTCTTGTGAATAGGTAGAGTAATATATAGATTTATAGATAAAATAGCTTTTATGTTTAGCATAGTTTGACATGGGCAGCTTAGCTATTCATATCAATCTTGTTTTTCCAAAGGGGAAACTGAGCCAGAGAGGGGTGATGTGACTTGCTGAAGATGACATACTCAGCAAGTGGTGGACAGGAGACCAGAACTCCTGTCCTTGACTCCAACACCTGTTCTCACCTGCTCCAGATCCCTCCCTCTGAAGGCATGGCTGCGTAACGCATGCACGAAGGTGGCTGGGTGCCATGCACTGTTTATGGAAGTGTATGTGATGGTTTTATTTATCTTAAACATATCTATATATGAGAGGGAAAAAAATATATCTAGTAACCCTGCGTGCGAACTTGCAGTTTTATTGAGAGGTACAAGGCACCAGCTTATCAACATTTTTCCTTCCTCACCAGACTCTCTGTGTGTCTGTGGTCTTTGGGCTTGATCTTTCTAATTTCAGGGACACTTCTTCCTTCCAAGTCCCCTATTTGTACATTCTTACCAGGGGCATGTAGATAGCCCTGTTCTTCGCATGAGCACAGAGAAGAGGCACACCTAGAAGTAACAATCTGATCCCTTTCTTTTTTTTTTCTTTCCTGGACATCATGTGCAACATCCTTTTTCAAATAAGTGATCTACTAGTGTATAACTAAAGGAAGCATAGCTGTGTGAACTGAGGTGTGTATGTGTCTCTGCAGATGCAAATGTGGAACCTTTGGATGTCCATATACTTGTCTAGGTAAGCACCATGCAAATGTATGAGCAACTGGAGCCTCGGTGATTTCATTAATCTGATAGGTATTTATTTACAAATTCTATATTTTATGACTGTATGAGGCTCATGTTTATGCACGGTCCAATGAGAAGAACCCTGGGTGGGAAGCAGGCTGCCAGAGTTCGAGTCAGAGCTTTCTACTCCCAGTTGCCTTAAACAAATCACTTACCCAGTGAGGGCCCTCCACTTCCTCATCCACATAATGGGGGGAAATAATTAGAATTTCAGCTACATCTCCAGATAGAGAGTATAGTGGGGAAAGAACAGGAGATGCCTGCATGACTGTGATTCTTTTCTACTATGGAAAAATCCAAACAGAATCACGGAGAGAATAATATCGTCAAATGCTCACGTACCCATCACCTCACTTTAACAGTGATCAACCCACAGCCAATCTAGTTTCACCTAGATTGAACCCAACACTACCTCATATACTTTGAAACAAATCCCAGACATCCCATCATTTCTTCTGTGAACAATTCAATAAATATCTTTAAAATGTAAAGAGATTTTTTACAGCCTAACTACAATTGATTATCATAGTGACCTAAAAAATTTCAGCAAATCTTTTTTAGCTTTTAAAGTGTGAAAAAGGTCTCAAAAATGCAGAACAGCTGACTTCCCTGTGCCTCATGCTCAGCGTTCATGAATGTTCGTAAGGGAAAATGAGGAGAATGGGGAGGAAGGGATGAAGTTTTCTTTTTTATTTCCCTCTTAAATCCCAGTTCACCTCCATAAACCCCCCTGTATTCATTAGGTCCATTAAAAATGGACTGAGAGGGCACCCTGGAGGTCTCAATGTGCTGGAGGCAGCAAGAAGGGGCCCTTGGAAGACTCTGCAGACTTCATCTTGGAAGAAAATAGTTGTTGAGCCAGAGAAATCTGAACAGAGGGCCAGCCCAACCATTCTCCAGCATCAGATTTCACCTTTGGCTTACCAGGCATTTGAGAGATGTCTGAAGCCTCATTGGAGTTACTGGTCTCCAAAGACATGCAGATACATGTAATAGCACCCTCATACAGAAACCCAAAAAGAGATATGCACAGAGGCACAGGCAAATCCACCCATCCATACACAGGTCATGTACAAACACATGCAGACATTCAGAGACAGATGCAAATGTGCAAGTAGATGCAAACTCAGGCATGTGGGAAAACACAGAGACACAAACCCAAACACTCGGACATATGTGAATATACAGGGATACAAAAACATGCAAGTCCTGGGACAAAAGTACAAAAATCCAAACACAAAAGCCCAGAGGCATGCAAATGCATGTTGGTCCATTTTTACTCATAAGCAGTTAACATGGCCAACCCCCATTCTAGTTGGCTCCTTCCCTCTCATCCTATCAATTGGGCCAAATATCAGCAAAAGCTATAATCTGAGTCACATTCATGCAAATATGTACCTAAGAGAAGTCATTCCCAGGCCTTCCCACTGCTCCTGTCAGCACAAGTTTTCTATCTCTTAGTCCTCTCTCCCAGAAAGACAAGACTAAGAGTAGTGTGGCATGGTATGTATGTGTGTATGTGTCCATACGAAAACATGTTTCTTTGTCCTAACAAGCCAGCACAGTGAGAAGGGGAAAGGCACTGGCCATGTACAGGCTGCAAGTCACCTCAGGCTGACAGGGGACATTGCTTTGCCTACACTGTGCTACAGCTATAGGTTAGACTGACTTTTCACAGAATTAAGTGACCCAAGTGGGTGTTTTGGCATCTTATAGACATGCCGTGAGATTGCTGTCTCTGGGCCTGAGTGAGGCTGTCAGTTGTCTGGGTTTGATTGTATTGCGTCAACTTGCCAATCAATTCAAAGAATAACAGTGATGGAACTGAGTGGATCAGGTGGTTGACTAGGCCTCACATGGCCACAGAGTGATTCCGAGTCAAAAACGAGGAGCAGGATCTGACAGTTTAAAAACAAGATCCATCAACTAAGCAGAGAGAAACCAGTGGGGCTGTTGGGCACTGTGTTCACCAAAACCAGTCAACTGACTAAAATGTTCTCATTTCAGCCAATTTTTGCAAGATGCGCCAGCAGCACCTGAGAGTCAGGGAACCCAAATGTGTTTGCATTGGATTGGATCTACCCTGGTATTTAGAAGAGGAAAGGACTGTGTTCGTGGCTGTATATTTGGAAGAATAAAGTGATGCAAGGCTGTGTGTGTGATTGCATGATACATGCATGTGGAACTGTGTCTACTTACAACCAACATCACTAGCAAGAGAGTAAAAGTTGTGTACCATAATCAGGGCTTTCCTTTGTACGGAATCACAGAATGTTAGGTCTTGAAAGGACCTTGGAGCTTATGTGGAAACGGAGGCTTGGAGAGCTTTACATGACTTATCCAAGGTCACACAGCGAATGAATGGCTGAGACACATTTAGACACTGTAGTAGTTTGCTAGGGCTGTCATAACAAAGTACCACAGACTGGATGGCTGAAACAACAGAAATTTATTTTTCCTACTTCTGGAGGCTAGACGTCTAAGACCAAGGTGTTGACAAGGTAGATTTTTTTGGAGGCCTCTCTCCGTGGCTTGTAGATGGTCTTTTTCACATGGCCTTGGCTCTATGTGATCTTTCTGTGTCTGTCTGTGTCCGAATCTGCTCTTCCTACGACACCAGCCATGTTGGATTAGGGCCCACCACTATGTCCTCATTTTGTCTTAATTACCTCTGTAAAGGCCCTCTATCTGAATACAGCCACATTCTCCAGTACTGGGGGTTAAGACTTGAACATATAAATTTTGGGGGGACATAACTCAGCCTAAAACACACATCAAAGCTCTGGACCCCCAGTCCAGTGCTATTGTGCCCACATTAAACTGATAAGTGATCTGGTGGATTTTGTTCCTGAATTGATTCAATTTTGTTTTCTTTCTTAGAGATGGGGAAGTTGATTGGAACCAACATGAGATTTAAAAATGTTTTCCGGAGCCAAAGCCCAATGGGAAACTGAGTGAGCACTGCCTGAGGAATCTGGGATTAGACAGACCACCAAACACTGGGAAAAGGAAGTTTCTAACCAGAATCTTTGGACTGGAAGGAACCCTGTGAGGTTAACTTGACTGTCTCAGGGGGATGAGAACTTACCTGGTGTGTTCAAAGAACACAGGTGTCTGACAGCTTTCATGGCTGGCAAATTCTTTCTTTTGTATAATCAGCATTCCTCATGCTAAGCTCAACCCTTTTCCCTTGCCTCTAGTCCTCAGAATTAGACAATAAGAGAGTTTTTTTTCCTCTTTGGGGTTTGAGGAAGGCTTGACAACATATTAAGAAAAATTGTGTATTCAAGACAGCCTCTTTCTCTCCCCATCTGAGGCTGGAGGTGGGATGTCAGAGGCAAAAAAAAATGTGTGCTTATCCCTTTGCTCTTTGCCCTGAGATCTTCAGCCCTTCTCCAGGTCTTGGCCAGCCCTAGGGAGTGGATTGAGGTGAGCTGACACATAATGTGGCACAGAAACAGGGTCTTCCCTTGTTTATTAGCAAGGCCCTCTAATTTCACAGAAATCACAGATGGGCGCCAGTGGGATTGTGGAGGGTGGTGTGAGTATGATACAGCATGTGCCAAAAAAGTAACCATAACCAGGCACGTGAGTCCACATGGTTGGTGTCTGTGTTCTCTGCCGTGAAAAGCAAGCTCAGATGCTGGGTTTTGGAGGAAGCCACTCCAAAAATATCTAGCTGATAATGCAAAGAGAGCTAGACACAATGTGGTGCTGGGAAGAAGACTGGTTTGGGGATCAGAATGCCTGGGTTCTGGTCTCTGTCTGAGCCTCAGTTTCCCACCCTTTACAATGAAGTGGTTGGATTAGGTTATCACTAAGATCCTTCCAGCTCTGAGACTCTAAGCAAAAACTAGAGGATGTTGGGGGGCAGGGAAGGAATACTCTTTGTAGCAAATCAAATGATGGACTATGTGTCTCTGTGAACCAAACCAGGCACAGAAAACTCTCCATCTTCATTCCAGAGTAGGTGGGGGTTGGAGGAGTGGGGGTGTTAGCTGTGGTGTCTCCTCATTTGACAACTCAACCTTTCCCATAGGGCCCTTGCAGACACACCATGGGGAGCTGTCTCCCTTAAGGACTCTGTCCCTGAGGAGGGAGGCAAAGACAAGATGGGGCAGGACAATGGGGAGGGTGTCTGTAGGATGCCAGCAGCCAGGTAAAAACAGAGACGTCAGCTCACTCTCTGTTTAGTTTCAAATATCAGAATAAAGGGATCCAATTTTATAGCTTTCATCTGAAGTTAATGGATAATGAGATGCAGGATCGGCCTTATGCAGAGATGCAGCTTAAAGCCCCTGGGAAGGCTCTGCTTTCCCCCTCCCCAATTATCCTGCCACTGAAATGCCTTAAGTTTCACCATTAGAGCACATGGTGTTAAGTGCAGTCCTCTGCACATCACATCCTTTAAAATACAAAAGCACCCCTGGGATACTTTATCAAACAAGGATAGAACCAGAAAAGTAGTGCTTAGGGGGGATGCTCAGGGAGAGGAGGGGCTCTGAAGATTAATCTCTAGATACTTCTCAGTTTCATGTTAGCTGAGCCTTACAAGAAATCTAGACTCTGCCTGGGGAAGTGGAAACAATGACTCTCCTAGAAACCAGGCGCCTGAACTCTCGGTATATTCCAGTCTTGGGAAAGGGCTGGACTCTAAGTGGTGAGGCTAGTCATCATACTGAAAAAAATCACAGAGGCTGCAGGAAAGCTGAATTCAGGGAGATGAAAATTCAGAGTGTACACGCGCTTGGCTGGACCACTGTAGAAGCCAGTGTGGAAGTGCCTCATGGAGCCGCCTCTGTGTGTCCAGAGGATGTAAAACTATTTCAGAAAAATTTTTTTTCCTTTCCATGGTTATCTTCTGTTTATTTAACCCAGGAGGCATGATTTGGAACTGTTAAAACCTAGCAGATGGGGAAACACAGCCAGGGTTCAAACCTGGCTAAGCGACCTTGGGCAGGTGACTTAACCTTTCTGAGATTACATTTCCTCATCAAATTCAGTATAAAGCACCTGGCATATAGTAATCCTCTATAAATGGAAGCTATTATAGTTACGAGTACTGAGAAGGCTTCAGGACACTGCCCATGAATTGGAACTGAGTCATGGAATGAATAATCACCATATTCCGAACAAATCAGAAGCCCCGACCCTCCCTGATAATTCTTGCATAATCTTCTCACCTGAATGGAATCCAGCCTTTTTCCAACTTAATTGACCTCTCAAAAACTGGTGATAAAAGAGGAAGAAAGAGTTCTGGATCCCTCGAAGCGGCCTAGAAACCTTAGGCGTGGGCAAAGATGGTCTTCCCCACAGACAGGATGGGTGGCTGCCTTCATGATATGGTTTAAGAAAAATCATATACCACCCTCACACAAATCTATATCATGCCACCTGCCATGGATCTGAAATTCCATCATTATAGCTATTTCTTTCCACCTGGGCAACAGCTCCTGCAGACCCCTACCAAAAAGCACATAATTTCCTGGGAGAATATACATGTGAACGCATTGGTTAAGGTTTCCTAATCTGGTAATCTGGCTTTTCCCCAGTGGATACTGGGCTGGGACTCAGGACAAGTAAGTTTTGATAGGACTGGGGATATGGAAAGGTCAAAGGCATACTGTGGAAAGTGTGGGCAGCAGAAAGACATGAAGACTAGAGAAACAAGAAAAGACACCAAGTGGGCCTTGGGACTGGCAGAGAATGTCAACAATGCCACCTAAGGTTTAGAGAGGTAAAAAGTAGATACAATAATAACTTTTCCAGTTTGCCTTGATATTGACTTTACCTGGCTCTTGCACCCTCCAGCCCAGACTGGCTTCTTTCCAGAAGCAATTGTGTACTTGAGGTGCAGGGCTGGCCTCAACGTCCCAGCAGTCTGAGCAGCAACACTCAGGATCTCGATGGCTGGCCAAGCAGCTCTGTCTCTGACCGAGACTATTATGAGAGCAGCTGTAGTTCTCCACCCTGGGTTGGGGCTGAGCAATGAGTTCATTAGGAGCGTGCTGGGCAGATCCCTGGGACTCCAGGGGGCCTTTTAGGTCCATCCAGAATCTGTCATCCAAAAACCTGTGTGTGGCTTGTGTTTTAATTATGATCTGTGAGAAGATAGGCATTTATATTTAAAAGTTTAGGGGCTTCCTAGGTGGCGCAATGGTTACGAATCTGCCTGCCAATGCAGAGGTCACGGGTTCGATCCCAGCTCCAGGAAGATCCCACATGCCATGGAGCAACTAAGCCCGTGTGCCAAAAAAAAAAAAAAAAAAAAGTTTAACGAAATGAATATTTAAAAAAGTATAGCCATTGCCATGGTTATTCACTCAGGAAAAATATGTCTATGAATATGTACGTGCAGATAAATTTATATACGTATATACCTATATACACACACACAGAGACAGATATGTCTTCCTTCTTTCCCTCCTCCCTCCCCTCCTCCTTTACTTTTCATTGCCAAAAGAGGCCAATAGATATGTGGGGCCTGGCATCTCTGAGATCTGGCCTGGACAGTCTGAAGGCCACTGATGTTGCTGCAGTTGCAGGACTGGCCACCCTCCTACACGTGATTCAGATGTGTTGGCATCATGGCAGCACAAGTCCTCTCTTCAACCGGTCTGCCTGGAAACCCTGTGCAGGCAAAAGAGCAATCAGAGAAGTAAGAATTTGGTTCCTCCCACGTTATCCTAACTATTGTGTCAGGAAAACATACAATTCTGTGAGCCTCAGCTGCTCCCCTCTCCGGCCTTCCCTCCTCCTAATTGTGGGGAAACTTCCCTAACTGGGATGGAAAAAGCTGGGACCGGGATATGGGAGAGGAGAATTGGGAATGGGGAGACTGTCAAGCTGGTGTAAAACCGGGACGGGTTCTGTAAATGCTCCATCTCTGAGAGGGTGACTTTGTGGATGGGAGGAGGAGAAGGAGCTGAAGGGTGGTAATTAGCTTCTTATTGTCTCCCCTGGGTGTTGTGAGAATTCCTTAGGAGACACTTGTAAAAAAGCAGAGGGAAGACAGTAAATACACATCTAATGATATGCTAAATAAATTATTATTGTTATTATTATGACTATTATTATAGCAATTGCAACTTGCTCTTCGCATCCAAGTTTCCACTAGAGATGGGAATTGGTCCCCTTATAGCCAGGCCTCTACTGCTGCCAAGATGCCCCCAGACTTCCCCACCCTCAGGAATTAGTGGAGTAATTGGGCAGTGGAGACGAGGATTCAGTTAACAGCCACTCGCCTGGGTCCTGCAGGAGAGCAGATAAGGAGTTCGGCAGAAACATGCAAGGCCTCTGCCAGGTGCCTGTGTTCATGAAGGAGAGAAGGAAAAGGGCTTAGCCAAGAAAGGCAGGGCTTATACCTGGGGAGAAACTTCCTGACTCCCAAGCAAGAGGACTCAGAAAGGGCAAAAAGCAGACAACTGGGGATGGGTCACAGAAAGAAAGGGTAAATAAATGTGTAAATTAGGGACACCCAACCTTGAAATCCCGGGCTTCCCAGCTCCATATAATCCCGCGACTGTCCACAATGTGTACGTGCATTTGCTGGGACAGAGCAGATTGTTTTTATCAGTTTCTCAAAGGGATCTGGGACCCAGAAACCACAAAGAGCCATTCCAATTCAGGTAAAGGGACCCAACCTCTCCAGGCTCAACAGTGTATGGCCAGTGTCTCTTCATTTCCTTCCTTTTGGCCGAAGACAATTAACTATTATTTGAACACTGCAGGTTCTGAGGTTTACAGCAAACCGCCCCCATCTCCTGGCTTGAGCCCAGACACCTGCCCGGAGTCCAGCTTAGGCAAACATATGTAAATACCGGCCCCTCAGTTCTCTTTCTGGGTTTCTGTAGGGAAAGCATCCACCATCCCAGTGACCATTAGGTGTTGGGGGGGACTGGTTGTCTGCAGGGGAAACTGTCAAAAGGCCGGGGGACTAGAAGTGAGATCCCAGGTTTAACTTAGCCCCCTCTCCAGACCTCAGTCCCTCACCCAGACACTGGACAGATTGCCTCTAAGAGTCCTTAGGGGAAAAAGGGACCAAATTTGTGGGGGTCCTCACTGCTTCAAGCCTTGATGGGATCCTGCAGACCTGGATCCTCACTAGAGGGGGAAACGGTACCTGCCTGTCTCACCCCGTGCCAGTGACTGCCTGTCCCCAAACTCTCAGAAGGAACTATTATACAGAGACCAAAGCAGGGGGAATTATGACAAGAAATAACTATATGAAACCACCTGAGTAGGGGGTATTTCTGGATCAGAAAATTCGTGAGCCTTTTTAAAGTTAAAAAAATTTTTTTAAAACATTAAAAAATTGATCAGTTTGGTAGCATCCCTGGAGCAGGGCTGAGGCACAGCGGTGTTTCCTCAGCCAGGCTAACTGCCTCCACTGATCTATGTTTGTTTCATTTGTGTATTTCTTAATGAATAAAGTGGTGGTTCCTCTTTGGGCCCCTCAGGGCCACTGGCAGTTGCATCCCAGCCCAGGTCTCAACTCCGGTTTAGTTTCTTTGTTGTTTTGTTTTGTTTTAATATTTTATGTATTTATTTATTTATTTATTGGCTGCATTGGGTCTTCTTTGCTGTGCACAGGCTTTCTCTAGCTGCAGCAAGCAGGGGCTACTCTTGGTTGCGGTACGCGGGCTTCTCAGTGTGGTGGCTTCTCTTGTTGCAGAGCATGGGCTCTAGGTTCAGGGGCTCTAGGCGTGCAGGTTTCAGCAGTTGTGGCACATGGGCACAGTAGTTGTGGCTCGAGGCTCAGGAGTTGTGGTGGATGGGCTTAGTTGCTCCCCAGCATGTGGGATCTTCTCTGACCAGGGATCGAACTCCATTCCTCTGCATTGGCAGGCAGATTCTTACCCACTGTGCCACCAGGAAAGTCCCCTGGTTTAGTTTTAATATATTTGGTGGTCTGGGAACCAGGAGATTGACAGTGGGGGGGCAGAGCCTGCCTTGGCCCCTCTCCCATTTCCTGGCTCCAGGTGCCTCACTCTACCCCCTAACCACCCCCCGCCCCACCATCTCGGGGCTCGAGCTACTCTCTTGCCCTGGCACTAACCCCTGGCCCCACCAGAGCCCACTGTGGCCAGCAACCACGTGATCTCCCAGCCCGGCTGCAGCCCAGGCACCTAGATGCCCTAGCCTGTGGTGGCAAGTGGCCGGGAGGGTGAGACTCCCTCTGACAAAAGCTTTTGAAATGATTGCCATTTAGTTTACTGCAACAAGTATGTACTGGGCGACCCCTCTGCCAGACAGCAGAGAGAGTCCCTGATCTGGAGCTCCAATCCAGTGGGCAGGGTTGTTTGGGGGCTGGCTCTTGGCTTTTAACCCTAGCTGAGGGGTCTCCACTCCCTTCCCAGCATCCTAAAGATCTTGGAAGCCCTGCTGGCCGCTGAAACTAGGCAGGGAAGGTCCTTCACGCAACCATTCAGCAAAGATGCCTGCGACTCCCCAGTTAAAAAAAATGAAATGTGGTTGAGAGTGTCTTTTTCCCAGGGGATGGTTGGTACAAGAGAAGAAGTGTGGCTCCTGGGCCCAGTGGCACCTGGAAGGGGGCTGGCGGGAGAGCCATGCGGATGTGAGTGGGAGAAGTGAGGGACAGAGGTTCAAGTCTGTGTTCCCTGTGCCTTAACATCAATGTCTCCCCACAAAGGCTCAAGACAGGGCTATCGGGGAGCTAGAGGGACCCCGAGAAATCCTAATTTGGGAAGCAAAAGAGAAGAAATGGTCCAGTGGAGCAGAATTAAGCCCCTGAAGCCCAGGCCTCAGAGAAGGAGGGGTGAGGAAGGCCTTCCCAAACTCTTATCAGAATAGGCCCAATACTGGAAATTTCACCCCTCAACCCATCAGGCTCCCCAGGGGCACAGCAGGCAGGCTAAAGCAAGCTTTATTGGGTCACATTACCTTGATTTCCTGGCCACGTTACCAGAGAGCAGAGGTGGTAAAAGTGTACCCCACTTCCTGCCCTCCTAAATTTCTTCATCTCTAAAGCCTACTCTTTGAGACCCCAAAATTAGGGTTCGAGAGAAACGCACTGGGAGTGTGAGAGGGGCTGGGTGGTAGCCGATCTTTGGTGCATTAAAAGCCAAACAGGCCCGTTGCCTCCCTCCCTCGGTGGAGTATCTCTGGGTGGTAGGACAGTTCACTGCCTCCCCTTCCTTAAGACCCATGCCTGCCTGCACCAGCCCCTCACAAAACTGGTTCCACTTTCGATGGATGCCCGCTGTTTACCTCTGTCTTCCCTATCTGTCCTGCGCCCCAGTTTCCTTCTTTTTGCCTCCTCTCCTTGAGCTTCCTATGCTCTGTTTACCCTCTTGTAACTTCATCCCTACATAAGTAAAGAACTCTGCTAGCTGGTTTCCTAGTTGGCCAGATAAGAGCCTCCCCGTTGGCCCTTTGGAAACATTTCCATGAACAAGTCTCTCCCAGCCCCTGCATATAAATATGCCTGTACAGAGATAGACTGGCCTAAGCCCCAATACACACACATCATGAGATAATTACACCCTTATATACATACAGATATCTCCATAGAGTTATATTCGCAAGTGTCTATAACTCTAGCCAGATAGCAGCATGTACATATAGGACTATAATTACTTATGTCTATTTTTATAACTATGTAGTTATAAATAGATATGCCTATATATAGTGATAATATAGAAATATCTCCATAGCCATATATGGCTCTAAGTGAATGCTCTAACTACTCTATATCACAATCAATAAGCATATATCTCCTGATACATAATTCCAATGATATACATTTATCTATATAGCTGCTCAGAGATATAAATCTGTCAGGATATCAAATGTCCATAAAGCTGGATGGCTAGAAGAGAGTCGTATATTTTCCCATATATAAATCTGCTCTTACAACTACTGTATATGCACAAATACAATGGAAATAATTATATTTTCCTCAAGCATAAATCTGTAAATACAACCACAGCACATTTAGGTATGGTTAGAGATAGAGCAATATTTTCTAGACATCAGTCTGTCAATAGAGCCACCAGTGCCTCCAAACAGAGAGAGTTATAGAGGGAGTTATAAATAAACTCTCCAGATGGGAAGGGATCTGTAGAACTAGATGTAAACATGACTCTAAGCCGCCTTTCTTCTTCTTTGTAAGATATTCCTGTCGAGAGCACGGTGCAGAGGTGCCTCGGCATTTCTATGTTCCCCCCAAAGAGAGCTGGAGGTCGCTGGACTTTGGGAAACCAGGCAGGCGTTGGTGGGGGGCAACCCAGAAGCCCCTTCCACCTTAGTCTCCCGGCCGAGAGCTCGGGCAAGTGGAGAGGCCTAGGGGAGAAAAATGAAGCAGAGTCTGGCTTGAGTCACTGTCCCTCATCTTAGGCCCCAAATCGCCGCGCCAGGGACGCCCCGACCGGGCATCCGAGCCGAGAGAGCCAGGAGGGGCGCGGAGGCTGGGAGAAGGGGGCTGCAGGCCGGGCCGGGGGAAGCCGAGACCCAGCGGGGTCTCCCGTCGGTGTCCGGCCCGCCCGGTGCCCCATCGCCCGGGGCAGCTGCCTCGCCAGGCGGCTGCCTGGAACCCAAACCTGGGGCCTCCCCGCGCTCAGCGCTTCCACCGCCGTTCTTTCCTTTTATTGTTATTTTGCCCGATTGGTTATCGTAGTATCCTCCACCCCGTGTGGTTTTCAAATGCGAGGACGCCCAGGGGTCTCTTTGGAATCTTTGTGCGTCTGCGCTGGCCCTAAAGAAGTGACTCAGTGGAAAGTGTATTTCTCCGTCTCTTTTCAGACCAGATGGGCCACCGGCTGTTAAGAGAGAATCCAAACCTCTGAAAAGGTTTGTGACTTAAAATTTTTAAAAGTTCTCACAGCTCATTTGTTATGACCATTTTATTTTATTCTCTTTTAAAAGGTTGGCTAATTTGTGTTCTTATATTTCCTCTCTGATTTTTTTCTTTTTTGATACAACTGTTTTTTAAAGGGAGGGGATTTCGTTAGACCCGAAACCATGGGGCGGCTTCCTCCCCCGCGAGAGCGAGCGTCGGTCGCATCTCTACACGTCTGACTCCATCCTCCCCCAATACATAAATTAATAAGATTATCAGCAAATTGTACCTGGATAGAATGAGGAGGACGTGGAAGGATCCGGACCTCGATCTTCTCTTTCTTTATGGAAATCCGCTCCGCTCCAAGCTCGGGAAGGAAAATTCAACGCGCCTCAACCCCTCCCTTTTTTCTCTTCTCACTCACTCACTCTCTCTCTCTTTTTGGAAAAGACCCCAGGAAGGCAACTTTCCCTGGGCTGCTGGAGCCCCGGCCTCGCTCTCCCCTCTCTCGGGCAAGGCCATACATGTTTTTCAGCTTCCATCTCTGCCCGGCGGCTGGTCCTCCAGGGCACCTCGGCCGGTCGCCGGGCCTGCACCCCGGCTGTGGTTATCGCCCCATCCCTCTCTGCCCCTGCAGGGCCTGACCCTGCATGCTTGGCCTCCTCTTTAAAACAGGTGCTCCAAACTGTCCCCAAAGCCACGAACTATCCCGTATGGGGGTTCCTCTCCTGATCGCACAAAGCAAAAGCCGAGAAAGAGAAGCAGGACAGAGCGGCCTGCAGGCTCTCCTTCTCCTCCTCTGGCCGGAGGACCTCATCTGGGAAGGGGGGTTCCCAAACCCAGCCCCCCAAGGACATAGGAAGACACTAACTTCCTTCCTTCCTTCCTTTCTTGTCTTCCCTCAGTTGCTGTGATCATGACTCCTTTCCCTGTCCCCTCCTCAAAATATCTCCTCTTGCATTTTATTATTATCCTGCTAGGGAGGGACTGTTAACTCCTGGTTTTATTGTTATTTAGTATTTATTGTTATTATGATTGTTGTTAGAGGTTTGTTCACCGGGTTTGGGGGGGGGGGTGGACAGCAGCCTGGCCCAGAGAGAGGCCTGCTTGTCACACGTGCACGTACACACACACACACCTAGCATGGTGCACACACTCACAGGTATATGCCCACAAACGCCTGCTGTATTTAGGCCGCTGAACAGAATGCACAGGAGGCTAGCACCCTCCTATCCCAGCGCACAAACACACTGCCCCCGCACACCAGCATTCAGGAGCAAATACCACCCCCAGACCGATGCCAAAACCCACACAGCACGCTAGTAAGGAAAGGAAAATATGTAAGAACCCACTTGCAGAGATCCCTTCTCTCCCACAACCTGGAGGGGCGAGTCAGGCCTCTGTCTCTTGCCCCCAGTCTCTCTCGCTCTCTCTTTCTCTTTTTTTTCTCCTTGTTTACAGCTTCAGAGAGCTCAAGGCCCATAAATCTTGAGGGGCCTACAGAGGCAGAGCACATTTGTATGCATCGTTAGGGCTCGCTAATACCTAAGCCCATTAACGAGCGTGTTTGCGCGTGGTTTCCGGTGTGTATTAACTTATAGTTAAATTCTGGAGGAAAGGGCATTGTGAATTAACATATACCAAATCCATCACGGGCTTTTGTCATATCAGAGCCATCAGCTATGGGTTTGGGGGAGCGGGTTGCCCGAGTCGGGGTGTACCCACCCTTTAAACTTTCTGGTGCAACCTGAGGGTCTAGGGAAAGACAGGACACTCCTATCCCAGCCCCAGTCATTCAGATCCCCCAGGCCAGCGGCTGCACACCCGCGGGACGGTGGATGGCCAAGGGACCCCGGTCCGGGAGGGCGGCGGCGGCGATGGAGGGAGGCGGGCGAGGGGAGGCCCCGCCGGCGCGCGGCCGGTGCTTGTGCAGGGACGGCTCAGCCCGCGGCCGCTGGGCTGTCTGGTTTCCGCTTTCTGAGAGAAACGAGAGGAGAGGCAAGTGGAGTCGCTGAACTTTAATTAAACCAAAGAGAAGACAGTGGGGGGGAGGAAAAAAACGATCAGAGAAGGAGGAGGAGGAGGCAGAGAGGCCGAGGAAAGGAAGCGAGTCCGGCTCGGGAGACCTCTCTGCAAGGGGCGGAAAGCTGGGCCTTGTGTGAAGGTCTTCCTTTCCCCCACCCCAGCTTCTCCGCCCTAGTCAAGGAAGGTCATTCCAGCCCTCTTTTAAAAAGAAAGAAAAGACAAAAGGAAAAGAAAGAAAAGGTAAAGAAAGAAAAAATCCTTTCTAATTACAGGGCCATGTTTCAGCCAGGTGTTCCCGGTTCCAATGACTCAGATCCTATTGGAACCCCAAGGATCTGTGTAATTGGCCTGTGTAGGCAGAGATGAAGGATGCCACTTCTAGAGGGAGGACGGAGAGTGGAAGGTCCATCTCTTGGGGTCCTGTAGAAAATGCCAAAGACAAAACCAGCTCAATTATTGTGTCCGTGTGGATCTAGTTGCCTATTTAAATAAAGCAAGCGGGGCGGGGGGGTGGGTGGCTTGGCGGGGCGGAGATACGCGGCGGCCGGGATGGAGCGGGCTGGCGGCAGCGAAAACGCCCCTTCTTCCTTTGCCAGAGCGGCGAAGGGGCCTCCCCGGCGGGGCTCGGGCGGCCGCGCGCGGGCCGGGCCCGGCCGGGGCGGGCGGGGGCCGGCGGGGGGAGGGGAGGCGGGGGCGGGGGCGGGGGCGGGCCCTCCCCCGGCGCTGTGAACTTTAGCTGGGCCGCCGCCTGTCAGCCCCAGAAAGCGTTAAAGGTGCAGCAGCCCGCGCCAGCCTCCGCAGCCGCCTTTGTACGCGTGATTTATGACTTCAATCTTGGTTCACCGAGAGTTCACACGGCTTTCGCTGCTGTTGAAGGTTAAAAGATGGTCTTCGCTTGACAAGTGGGACTATTGAAAATTCCTTCTTCTTCGCTTTTTTTTTTTTTTTTTTTTTTTTAAGAAGCGAAGAGCGGAGTTCAGGAAAGAGAAAAAAATTGGGGAGGGGGAGGGGACAGGGGTTGCAGGTGGGGAAAACGGTAAATCAGAAAAGTTTGCCCCTCTACGTTTAGGATTTTTTGGGAGCTAGGATTTGGGAGTATACGCTGGGGAGGCGCGTGGAGAATAAGAGGAGCTAGGGGAAGGATTTTTTGGCATCTTTGGAGGCCAAAGGAGTGGCATTTTTAAAAACATAACTCGTGCTTTCACAGTTAATTATCTGGTTAACTTGGATCACACCTAACTGATCTTCCCCTTGAGACCAAAAGTGGGGCCAGAGAACCTGGGACGAAGGGCGAGTGTGTGGTGCCGTCCCGGTGTGCTTGGCTGACCATCCACCTTGCCTGTAGCAGCTTTTCAAGGGCACCCTTGTACCCACGGATTTGGGAAAGGGTGCTTTTAGGTCCCAATTGTTCCAACTCCCTTCACCCTGTAGATTTAGCCTGACATGCATATTTGATGCAAATGATGAAGCTGATGGGAAAACTCTAGAATTGGGATTGGAAGACCTATCTAATACCAGATCCCCTTGCCCACCCCCACCCCCCATCCACTTGCTGCTTCTTCCTTCTAGCACTTTGAAGAAGGTAGTTGCGCGGCAGAGATGGTGGTCAAAGATCTTCTAAGGTTCTAAGGGGCAGAAGATAATGCTCCTTTGTGGTCTAAGGTGCTGAGTGTTTGGAAGAACAAATCTCTCCTCCTTTTCAGATTCTCTGAGAGACAGAAGGAGATTCTCTGGAGCTGAGAGTTTCTGAGCAGCTCTTTGAGGTTCCTTTAAGATTAAAAAAAAAAGAAAAAGCCCCTGAAGTGGGACTTGGGGGTTGTGGGTGTTGGGGAGGGGAGCAGCAGAGAGCTGGGTCTGGTGCGGGGTATGTCTACCTAGCCCTGCTTAGGCCCCACCACCATGACTGGTGCCATGTAGATGTCTACCCGAGAAGTCAGATCAGCCTCTCTAACCCAGATCCTGGAACCAAGGGCATCCAAACTAGGAGAGCTCCCTGCTTCCCTTCCTGCAAAGGCTTGGAGAGGACTTCTGCCACCATCTGAGGGCTCCTAGGCAATCCCCAGGAGAAGGGAAGGAAGAGGGAGGAGAGCCAGAAGATGGCCACACCTCCCTGGGACACGCAGCACCAGCCCCTCCCACATAAGCAGGAGAACAGGCAGCAGGGAACAGAGAGACCCCGGAAATCCAGAATCCAGGTTCTAAGGTCACTTTGACATGGGTGGCCCTCTGGCCTAGAGGCTGTGTGGCACTGTGTTTAGAGGATTGGGGAGGGGCTGGGATAGCTGTTGGGAGGAACCAGCTAAGGAAGCCAATGACTCTTCCAGGTTTGGGTTGGAAAGCAGTGAAATGAACTTAAGGGCCTCTAGAGGTAATGGCTGCACTGAAGTCCGCTGCTCACCCCCTCCGACTATGTGCCTCCCTGGGAAATAATTTCAATGGGCTTATGCTTATCTGCAAGTCTGGAATAATTATGAATTATTAATTCATAATTAAGACTGTTGCTTGTGACCATTGCCCTCCAGTGGGCTCACTGATTTTCTTCTGCTCTGTGAAGCACAGGGCAGCCTCTGTTAGCCCCTGCCCTCAGAACAAGCAAACTGAGGCCAGCCCCTTGAACTCGGCCCCTGTGGGGAATGCTTGCCTCATTACCAGTCAAGTCACATTGCACCTCATAGGGTATTTGCACTTAATAAACCACCTCCCATGAACTTCAGATTTCAAAGTGCTTTTGTAGGCTTGGCTCCTAAAAAGACAGAGTGGGGACTGGACGTGAGACCCCAACAAGGGAGGAAGCTTGGCCAAGGTTTGTGTGGAGATAGGGATTAAGGACTCCCAGGCGCAATGCTCAAGTGATCTGGGCACAGGGGTGGGCACTCTGCCTCCCCTGCCCTGGGGGGATGTTGGCCTCCCTCAGCACTCTGGGGAACTTGAAGACACACCAGCCTCCTTTTCCTGACCTCCTTCCCCCCCCACCCCGCTCCCCTGTAGGAGGCACACATCTTGGAGCCGTTAGGGATTGAGAAGTAGAGTCTGCCAGTTGTTTCACATCTGTAATGGCCTAGAAAGGGAGAGAACTGTATCCCATGAGATAATTTCCCTTTAAGTCCCTGCTGCAGCTCCCTTCCCTCTGCACTGAGACAGTTCTCTTCATCCCCTCTTCCCTCCTTTCCTGTCCTCTGAAAAGGCTGGTGGGGAGGTCGAGGCAGCTCCCACAGCTGCATCTAGAGAGAGACAGAAATAGGAAACGAGGAGGGGGGTTCAGACCTCCTACTTCCCATGACTTTTCCCTCTATTCCTCAAACCCAGCTCAACAACTTGATATCACGGCCCCGCTCCTTCCGCCCCCAACTCTCTCTCATGGAAAAGGAGCTCTTCCTCCCTCCCTGAGGTGAGGGCTGCTCTAAGAACACCATCACCTTCCACAGGACATCTGGGGATCCAACTCCCATGCGTCTCTCGGTGCCTGTCTGGTCCGGGGAAGCCAGTGGCCCAGCCAGCACATCACTGCTTCCTGCCCCAGTGGAGTGGTCCACGGGGTCATCTCAACCACCATCCCAAAGCTCACTTGCTCTTCCTCTGGGCCACCCCAGCGTCCCTGGGTCTCTCCCAAGCCAGAAGGCAGGTAGGAAGGCCATCCATAGAGTCCTCTGGAGCTGGTGAATGTATTTTAATTTACTGTTTGATGGCAAATAGACAGACCTTGGGAAAAAAGGGAAAGAGCAACCATGCCCAGCATCCTCCCCACCCACCCCTCCTCTGGACATTGGCTTTCTCCACAAAACAGTGCGCTGTTGTTCTTGGACAACCATTCCCCGCCATCTCCGTTCGGAGGGTTTGAGTTTCACCCTCCGTTCACCCCCATTAATCACCCCAGCAGCTAAACATCACCCAGCCCCCTCTGGCCCTTTCTCTTCTTCTTGCCCTTAGTATTCATGGCGGGCATTCCTCACTGCTGCGTGCCTCACAAAGACCCCTCCTCTGACACGAGGTCCCTCCCCCTCTCCAGCCACCCGGTCCTGGTGGGCACTACTCACCAGTCCAGCCGTTCTGACTGCCACCTCCCGCTCCTGGACCCCATTCCCTCACCATGACCTCCTTCAGGTGCCTCATCCCATCCCCACATACCGTGTCCAGTCTCTCCCACCCACCACCACTCCTTGCTTCATGCCCCATCCACGTGTAGCCCCTGTCTACACTTTCCCCTTCCCCTCCCCCAAGGTATTCCCTAGGCCCTTCAGATACCGGCTTTGAAGCACTTCCCTTCCAGCCTTGAGAAACTGAGAGGCAGCGTAGCGCAGTGGCTGAAGGCATTGGTTTTGGATTCAAATCCCACATCTGTCACTTGCTGGTCGTACAAGCTTAGGCAAACTACTTAACCTCTCTTAGACATCCGTAAAATGGACATACCCACTGACCTCATGGAGCTGCTGTGTAGATCAGATTAAATTTTATTTGCATAGATCCAAGCATTCAGCAGGAGCTTGATAAATGGTAGTTATTAATATCAGAAGCTTCTTGTAACGGAGAAAAGGCTGCTCTTCAGTTTCCAACAAAAGTGAAGGAATTGCCTCCTCCAGCATCTGAAAGGGCAGGATAAGAATGACAGTCTTGCAGATAAGCAGGGCCCTGGACCAGCAGCCACTTTCTTCTATTAGCTCTCTAGAGTCTCATCATTTGCCACACGTTGGAACCCTCTGGGGAGCTTTAAGAAATACTGATGCCCGGGTCCCACCTCCTGAGATTCTAATTTGGTTGGTTTGGAGTAGTACCCAGGCTTCTGTGCTTTTAAGCACTCCTCAGGTGATGCTAATTTGTAGCCAGGGGTTGGGGTACAGGCCCTAGGATACAAGAAGTGCTAGAAGGGTTGCCACTTTGTCCTTTTCCTGTGTGCTAACAGGGAGCAGAGCAGGAAGGATACTCAGCCGAGAGCTTCTTCTCAACATGGGACCCCAACAGCAGCCCCACTCCTTCAGGTGGTGCGGGGGGCTGTCACTTATGATTGGCTTCTCTTGAGACTGCAGAATTTCAGACTCTCATCCTTTTCATTTCCTGCAACTATTGGGATTTATAAAGCCACCCCAAGAGGAAACAGGGGAATGGACAAATTGACCTCTTAAGGTCCCTCCCTCATTAGAACAGTATACGATCCCCAGACCACCAGTGACAGAGGCAGAGGCAGCTAGTGGGGAAAATCTGTAGTTACACAGTAAATGGAGTTTCTACCTGGTTGGTACAATAATAGGCCAAGCAATTAGGAGACAAGTTTCCAGGATCTTTTCCTATATTTCCAAAAAGATAAATCACCCCCAGGAACAGAATCTGCATATTGTAATTAACTGATAAATATTTCATGCCTGGTTCAAACTTTCTCCTCTTCTATTTAATGGCCACAAACTTGAGCAAAGAGGAAACTGGGGAAGAGGAGAGGGAGGAGTGGGGAGGGAGCCCCCACATTGGCTTTGGGGGAGGGAGAAACTGTCTCAGGGGCTGCTTTACTTTCCCCCTGTTTCTTTAAGGAAACATTGCTCACCTGAGAAAGTCGGGTCCCAGGTGGCAAAAGGTATCACTTGGGCTTCTTGGCCTCAGCCCTGACCTCCGCCAGGAGAGGCCAGTCTCTGGTGACCCTGGGACACTAGGAGCCGCATGCTTTTGAGTCCAAGGACCCAGTGTTTGAATATAAGCTCGGTTCTGCTATTTATTAACTGGTTGGCTTTAAGCAATTTACTTAATTCATCTGCAACTGGGTTTCTTCATCTGTAAAACAGGCATAGCAATCTTTTCCTTGTAGGGTTGCCTGTGCCCAGTAGTAGTATACGCGATAACTATTATCAACAGTAAAAATTTATAATGACTAGTCACCCCATTGCATTGCATTGTACCCCTTCCCTTGCCCAACCCCACCCCAATGTTTAGGGCACTTAAATAATTGAATGCTTACTGTGAATGGAGTGAATACCTTACCTCATTTAATCAACGGAACAACTCTGTGAAGGGGGTATAGTATTATCCCTATTTATTACCTGTGTTATGCAAATAAGGGAACTGGGGCCTGTAGCCCTTAAACATCTAGCCCAGGGTCACCCAGGGAAGTGCTTAAGAGCACGGGCTCCGTGGTCTGACTGTAGTTTCAAAGTTGGGCTCTACCATTGAATAATAGCTGTAGGATGTGGAGTAAGCTGCGTAACCCAAGTCTCAGTTTCTTCATCTGTAAATTGGGACTATTAATGGTACCTACCCGGAAGGTCATTGTGAGACTTCAGTGTGAAATGCACAGGCAGTGCCTAGCTCACTACTGCCACACGTGGGTGCCCCACAAGTGGTAGTTACCACCATCCCCTCAGCAACTCGGCCCCGGTGTCTCCTGCTCTTCGGTGGTGCTTGGAGGTTAAGTGTGTGAGGTTCTCCACAAGCCACAGAGCTGCTCTCTCATTAACTCCCCCCTCTCCCCGCACACACTTCAGTGCCCAGGACTTGGGAAAAAGGACGCTAAACAGATTATGACTCCATTTCGGGAATTAAATCAAAACTCGAGACTAACTCAATTTGGCTTCCGATGAGAGGGAAAGGTTAAAAGGGAGTGAGGAGGCGTCTGGGTGTGCTCTCAGAATTGTAATGTTCTGGGTCCTTGCCCCCAGCCAGCCCTCTGATGGGCCCTTGCCCAAGGGGGATCCCCTGGGGTGGAGGAGCAGAGCAACCTTAGAACTCCAGGTCACCTGAAAGTTGTGAGGGGTTGGGAGATTGTCCGGGAACATTTCCCCAGGGGGATCCTCTCCTCACTGTCCTTAGTTAGCCTGACTCGGGATTGAAGGGGATCCCAACTGGTTGGGACTGGGGCTTAGATGGGTAGGGGGGCCTTGAGGCGGTCACCTCCTGAAGGAATATCTGCGCTGACCTGCTTCTCCCTAAAGACATCTAAGCAATACTGATGTTGTTAGACAGCCCCCAACACTATGACGTGTGTACTTTTTATAAGCATATATTCTGCATGTGAATATCTGCCCAGCTCTCATTCAGCTTCCACTATTAGCCCAGATTATTCTGAGCGCTGGGAAATAAAAAGTAAACATTGATTTCTACTTCAGGGAGAGTGGTAATTTGCCTCAGTATTTTCTCCGTTGCTGCTAACACGCTCCACCCAGGCTTAGAAAGACCACATTTCCCCTTAGACAGAAGGGGAAACTGAGGCTCAAGGAGACTGGGTAGCTTGAATCACAGAAGCAGTGTAAGATGCAAGGATGAACCCCAAACAGAAAGCAGCGCCTTGGAGGGCAGGGAAAGCCCCCATGTCGGGCTTTCACCTGGAGGCCCCAGGCCTCCCCAAAGCCCAGTGGGGTGGGGACAGCGCCGGGGAGGGAGGCGCTGCCGAGGGAGGGCTCACGGAACAGCGGGCCTCGGGCGAGAGCGTCGCCAGCGCGTCCTCATTCTGCGATTACTGTCAGGGGACCATCCATCAGCGCCACCCGGGACGCTCGGCCAGACTGCCCGCCGCCCGCCCGGGTCTCTCCAGATCGCATTAGCGTGGGGCGAGGGCGCGCTGCGGCACCGGCTGCTGGGAGAGGGGCGGGCCGGCCACTCTGGGGGGTGGGGGACCCGGGCACCGCGCTGGGGCCGCTGCGGGGGCAGGGCAGACGCTGCTTTAGGGGCCCGCTCCTTCCAGTCTCCCGGCTCGGGCGTCTAAGGTCCAGGAAGGGGGCGCCGCAACCAGGGAGCGCTGGGGGAGGGGAACCCAGAACACCTGGGGCCCCAGGGAGGGGGCCAGGGAGTGGGGGAGGGATCACCAGAAGCAGGAAGCCAGAGAAGCACCTGTAAAGGGGAAAACAGGAGGACGTTGGTTGCAGAGGGCAGAGAGTGAGAAGGGGCGGGCAGAGACTGTGGGTTAAGTGGGAGACAGGGACTTAAAGCGGGAGAATAGTGAGAACGTAGAGAGAGCAAACAGGGAGGTAGGGGTGAAAAATCTTAATATAGTGCAGCGCCCTCATTGTACACATAGAGAAAGTGCGGCCCAGAGAGGGGAATTCCTTATCCAAAGACCCACTCCAGCTGCTGGCTGGGCTGGCTCTTGGCCCCTAGTCTCACCTATTCCTTCGACCCATGTGTTTTGAGTATTTACTCTGCACTGGGCGCTGGGGTTGCCGAAATGATGCAGGATCAGTTCTTTTTCTCCAGAAGCTGCAGTCTTTTTTTTTCGGGGGGGGGGGGGTTGGTGGGTACAGGGACTGAAGAGCTCTTCCACCCCCAGCCAGGTGGGGTTCCCTGAACTCAACTCCCCTCGCTCTCTGCTGTTCTGCTTATCTCCTTGTGGAGTGTGGCATGGAAGAACCTCCTCCTCTCTCCACGGGACTCCCCAGAAACTGAGACAGGTGCTTGAGAGTTTGGCCAACTCTCCCACAGCCTCTTCCCTCAGTTTGTCCTCTGGGGATGGGCAAACCCCACAGGTTGCAGTGAGATCAAAGCAAGCGGGATTGAGGTTGAACACAAAGAAGAGGTACTTCCTGGTCCCGCTGTCTGGAACCATTATTTGCTGAGGCTCTAAAGCGGCTGTCCTTCCCCAAGGGTGGAGTTGGCACCATCTGGCAGGGAAAGACTTGTCCTCTGCAGTCAGATTCTCCAGTCTGCCTTGTATGAGGCTTGGTGCTGGGCATGTTGGAGGTTCCAGAGAGCCTGGTCCCTGTCCATGGGGTTTGTGCTCTAGACGTGGATGAACTGACATCTCCCTGGCCTCCACCCCCGTCCCTGCTAGCTCTGCAATATCATGGACTCCCTGAATCACTGGCAACCCCCAGATCATCTCACCCTTCCTCCTGCCCCTGGGAGAACTATGTCTGGGTGGTTCCATCTAACCCTCCTCAACTTCCTTCAACTGTTTCCTGACAATCAGGAAGTACCTCTGTATGTCTAAACTAGATCCCTCCATCCCTGTGGTCCATCATCATCACTTTGATGAGATTTTGTCATGACCAGGGCTGAAACAGCACATTCTTTCTACAAACACCCTTCCTTCCCAGTGATACCCAATCCTCTGTGGCCAGGCAGGGGGTGGGGACAGCCTCCCTTCAAGAGCTCTGGAAACTTCTCTTTCCTCTATCTGAAATCAGCTCCTATATACTCTGAGATAGTGGTTGTCGTTTTTAAGAAGGAGTTATCTTCCTCCACAGCCCAGGTTACATTTAGAGGAAGGCAAATATGAGGGAGTTTCCAATCCCAGCCTCTGCCTCTGTGCCAGTCCCCAGAGAGGAGTGGGGCTCAGGAGAGCAGAGAAACGAACAGAGCTGAGACATGAGCAGATTCCCTGTCCCCCCTTCCAGCCCCAACTCCCAGGGACGAGGCCCTCGCAGGACAAGAGAGGTAGATACTCTTGAAGCCCGAGACTAAAGACCCATAGATGAATTTCAGCATTATTCCTTCTTGTGGGCAAAGTGTTGCCCTCAGGACTCAGCCAAGTGGAAAAGCCCGGGAAAGCGGCTGTTTCTGCAGCCGCTGACGCTTTATCCAGAGGAGGATGTCAGCTTCACCCCAGGGGCAGTGCTGGAAGCTGAGAGGTTGGGGATAGACAGTGAAGCAATTCTTCCAAGGGCATGCTAGTTGAGGGGGTTGGAGCACCCAGGCCAGAAAATCAGCCAAAGAAGGAAGCCTTGGCAATAACTCTCTGTGTCTCCGCACTAACTCCAAATACATTGTCTCGTGTGGTCCTCCGTCCAGCGCCTGGCACAGAATACATACTTGTTGTATAAATGGATGAATGAAGAGCTGTGGGAGGAAGGTCACGATCCTCAATTATAGATGAAGAAACAGAGGCACACAAGGGTTAAACGACTTGCTCAAGGTCACACGTCTCATTGGGGCACGGCCAGATTTCAGGGGAGAGCTACTTTGGTGGTTGAGGGTGCTGGAGAGGAGGGAGGCAGGAAGGGAGGGAACAAACTATCAGACACCAGACCAGCAGACAGAGGAGAGCTCCGTAAAGAGATGACTCCCTGGGAAAGATGACATTTCAGACTATGCAGCTTTAAAAATATCTCATTGAGGACTTTCTAGGTGGCGCAGTGGTTAAGAATCCACCTGCCGATGCAGGGGAAATGGGTTCGATCCCTGGTCCGGGAGGATTCCACATGCCGCGGAGCGACTGGGCCCGTGTGCCACAGCTCTTGAGCCTGTGTGCTGCAGCTGCTGAAGCCCATACGCCTGGAGCCCGTGCTCCGCAACGGGAGAGGCCACCGCAGTGAGGAGCCTGTACGCCACAATGAAGAGTGGCTCCCGCTCACCGCAACTAGAGAAGGCCCGTGTGCAGCACAAGGACCCAACACAGCCAATAAATAAATAAATAAATAAATATAAATAAATAAACAAAATAAAAAATCTCATTGAAGGTTGATTGGTAGCATATACACAGCCCTGCAAATAACATGGAGAGGTCAAGGGAGAGACTGGGCCGTTGAAGATCAGGAGAGGAAGCTGACACTGAGAGTCTGGACACATGACTCCTAAACACTGTGTAACATCAGACCAGCCACATCCCTCTCTCAGCCTCTAGAGAATGGAGATACCAGAGGAAGAGGAGGGGGGTGCAGTGGCAAGAGGGTCGTCATGCTCAGGGTAGTAATTGAAGGCATCAATTTCCCACTTCCCTGGACCTATTCTTTGTTACTATTATTGTTGTTGCTTCTGTCTGATTTTAATTATCTTATTTGTTTCAAATAGGAAATATATGTACATGGTTGAAAACTCAAAAGGCATCCAAAGTTATACAGTGACAAGTAAGTCTCCCTCCCATGCTCAGGACTACGAGGTCCTCTCTCCATTCTAACCACAGTAACCACTGTCTTGTAGAACCCTCCAAAGGTATTTTCTTCCTCTCCTGGCTTGTACCCTGAAGTCACCACAAAGCCAAGTTGAGTGCCGAGGTTTGGGGGAGTGGGGTAAGGGGACACACCTGGACTTAGTCCCTGGAGGACCAAGTACTCTCAGTTTCCCCTCCCACCCTGGTGAGATGGCTTCATGCCTTAGGAGCTCAGAAGCCTTGTAGGTGAGAGGGAGAGGTCAGGGGCCCAGGCAGAGCCAGGAGTCCTCTCCAGGGCTCTAAGCTCCCAGTCTGCCATCCCAGGACCCTCACTGTTCGCCTAGCTGAGGTCCTGCTCAGGTTCTCCAGAGAACAAGGCTCCACACCTTCCCTCTACTGCCTGTTGCACTGTTGGGAAGTCTTCCTTGGTGTATAACTCCAACTCCTCTTACTTTCAGCGCAGTTCATGGTTTTGGCTTCTGCCCTCAGTGGAGATGGAATACCCTCTTTGAGATGATGACTCAGTTCCCTACCTCCCCCACTAACATACACAATCACATACACACACCTCCCCACCTTGAAGGCCTCTGAATTTCTGTCCACTCATCATTTCTGACCACTTTGTTCTTGCCTGGCACGTCCCTTCAGTATTATTATCCCAAAGTGCACTTTGGTCACTGAGATCATAAAATCCCAACACAAAGCCAAGTCTCCCACCAGATTCAAGGGGTAAATCCAGGCTAGTCCCCTTGCCAACAGAATTCCCCCATTTTGGGTGATGACCTGGCCCAACTCTTGTAGTTCATGGCTTGCAGTGGGACAAGGCATAAGTGGACACCAAGCCTGAGATGGCCTCCCCTGCCCTCCCCTCCAGACCCTGTCCTGGTTAACCTCATCCTTTGCATTTACTCATTAAACAATTATTATTGCGCACTAGTCTAGGTTCTTGGACTACATTGGTGACCAAAACAGAGGAAGACTCCTGCCCATGTGGAGTTTATGTTTTAGCGGGGTGAGACAAATAATAAATAATACATTTATTAAATAAGTAAATTCTATGTATATTAAGTGGAAGGTATTACAGAAAAAAATAAATCAGAGAAAGGGGGATCAGGAGGAAGGGGAAGTCTGCAGTTTTAAATATGGTAGTCAAGGAGGTCTCATTGAGAGTATAGTATTTGAACAAAGACCTAGAGGTGAGGGCATAAATAACCCCCACAGCTATCTTGGGGAAGAGAATTCCAAGCAGAGGGAACAGCTGGTGCAAAAGCCCTGGGGTAGATATGTGCCAGGCAAGTTTGTGGGACCTGGAGGCAGTGTGGCTGGAGTGGCATGAGCAAGAAAGTGGGAGGAGATGATGTCAGAGAGGTAATGAGGGGCCAGGTGACATAGGACCTTGTAGCCTATCTTAAGGAGTTTGATTTTTATTCTGAATGAAACAGAGAGGAAAGATATGATTGGACTGAAGTTTTAAATAGGCTTTCTGTCTTTTGTGTTGAGGGGGGTGGGGAAAGATATAGGGAGACCTGTTGAAAGGTTCTGGCACTAATCCAAGTGAGAGATGAGTGGCTCAGACAAGGGAGGCAGCCGTCGATGTGGTGAGAAGGGCCCAGATTCTGAATTTGGTGACAGTTCTCCTTTCCTTGGCTTTCATCCTCTGCTCTCTTCATGCCCTCTCTTCTTTTCTAGGTTGTATGTTTTCTCTTTCCCTGAAGACTGAGAGCTCTCTGGGGGCGGGGCTCAATTCCGCCTCGGAGATCTACCCCAGCATCCAGGGTCGGGCCATGCAAAGGTCGACAGGCCCCAGTGTTGCCCAGGAAGAGGCTGACAGCAGGGCAGCCTGGCAGCCTTCCCCAGTCCCAGGCTCCCTGAGCAGAGGAGGGGAGGAGGCTGCTGTCTCTAAAGAGGATGTGATGGACAGTTATTGAAGGCACTCAGCTGGGGGCTCCACTCGAGTCTTAATCTGAGCCGCCCTCAAGGAAATCATAACCAGCTCTTAAAAACATGTTAAGACCAAAGCTGGTGTGTGTGTTTGAGCAGCACTTCAGACAGCTGCTTAATACTGGGGGCCTCCGGGCCTTTGATTCCTCCACCCTCTGCCTGGCCCTCTCCCCCCATCTGGCTGGTGTTTATCGGCCAAGACGTTGTTTAAATCACACTCGTTTCCTATAAACATTTCACTTGACATGCCATCCGCTGCTCCAGAAATTCATCTATCACCAGCTCAGGGCTGAACTTGAGGCACCTTGGGGTGATGGCTCCCCATCTCTCTCTCCTGTCCCCCACCATCCCTCCTCCCCTGACCCACACGCTCAGGTTTCACACCATAAGCACAACTTCCCCTCCGTGTAACAGGGCACTTAGTGCCAGGATTATTTATAACAGTTGAGATGGCAACAGGCTACGGGGAACAGCTCAGCCCACGGACACTGTCTCTTGCAAAGCTCAGTAAATGGGCCTGGACTGCTGTTTGCCACCTGGTGTCTCGGCCTCCTCTGTTTCCTGTTGGCTTCAGGGGGACACGGGGGAATGGAGGAACAGGGGCCTGGACCAGGTCAAGGCTGTCCTCAGAGTTTAAGGTTCTTATAAGCCAGGCCCCAAATAAAGTGACCCCCTCACTCTCCCTCTGTCCTCTGCCTCTCATTTCTGGCCTCAGGCGAGCTTCTCCTCTTGGAAATGAGACGCTCTTAGGGGCTTGTTCTCCAGCAGGGAGCCCACCGCCTCCCCAGGAATGAAGCTGGGGAAGGCATCTAATCTGGACTGGAATGGGGGTGTGGGAGGTTCTGGGGTCTTCTTCCAAGGAAAGCTTTGAATTGGCTTAGCTTGGGCTAGAGTGGAAGCAGGGGGATGGATGAATTCACTTCCTGAAGACGGGAAGCTTTCCAACCATCTTCCTCCTCTCCAGCTGTAACAATTCGCTAGTTGTCTTAATTTGAAGGCTCTGCTCATGTTTGGGGCTGGAGGATCCTAACCCGATGAACAGCTCCTCTCCCAATCTCATTTATTTGGCTAGAGTCACTTGAAGGAAAAGCATCATCAGATTTTCTGGTTCTTCCCGAAGGCTTGATCCAACCCCTCCCCAGACACTGGGGCACCTCCACCTCCTTCCCTCCACACCTGTGACCACTCACCACACTGGGGAGGCTCCCAGGTGAGAAACTTCTAGAAGGTAGGGAGGGATCAGGGTTAAACCCAAGGCGGGGCAGGCAGGGGAGCAGCCCTGGTCTTTGGCGGTCAAGTAGTACCCCTTCACAAGCCAAATGAAGGAAAAAAGTTCTAAGGGGAGCACATGACTCCATAAAATAAAGGGACATAATTGGGAGCGATATCTAATTTATCTATTGAATGCCTCCTACGTACTCTTTTATCACTTAGATGGACAGAATATAATTGGTGTGCTGAACGCCATCAATCTCAGGGCCTGGGCTTCCTGTGCTGGCTACACCTATTACTGTCAGATTATGACACTGTAATACCAAGATCAATGACATTTTAAATGTGCTCCAGTTATGGGCAATTGCTGACAATAAAAACAGTGACAAATTGATGAAACTTGGGCAGCGATGATCTGGTGTCAAAAATAAACCATAAATAATCTGCTTTCCAAACTGGGAGAGGTGCCTGGGACACCAGCTTAGGGGGAAAAGGCCCAGGGAGAGCAGAACCCACCAAACCCACAGCATCTTGGCCACTCAGGAAGCCCCACCTGCTTTGGTAAACTCCCTGCAGGCCAGACTGCGAGGACCTGACCAGGAGATGCAGAGGCAGTCTTGGGTCAAAGCCTGGAGAGAGTCCCTGTCACCGAGACTTTGGGAAGTGCCTACGTGTGGCTGCCAAGACAGGGGCTACACAAGTTCTCCAAGACATCAGTGAGTGGTCTTTCGGGGTCCTGGCTACCCTGAAAGATTAGTGGCCGTGTCACAGAGTGGGACTTAGTCGACATTAAAGCTGGGAGAGACTTTGAGAGTCTCTTTCGGTGGAGGGTCTGACTTTGTCCTCCAAACTGGCAGCCAGAGGGGCCTGCACCCACCCTACTCCTCCTCTGCCTGCCCCAGGCATCCTTCGCCCAGGCTGCCACCCACCCTGCTCCTCCTTTTCCAGGAGAGGTTCGTGTCTTTCCTCAAGGAAGTCCTTCACGCAGATGTGTTCTGGGTGCCCAGCACCAGTGCAGTGGGAAATTAGAGGCGTGTTCCTTTTGGGATTGTGGAGAAGGGATGGAAAAATAACATGGGAAAAAAAAACCCAGAAAAACCCCCCAAACCATGATATGTATCTCCTTCTCTGGTTTTGACTTATGTTAAAACTTTCTTAATGAAAGGGAGGTCCAGGGCTGCAGCCGGCAGAACTCTGAGGCATGCATTAAGACAGACCTGTCTCCAGTTCCTTATTTTCAAGGGATTGCCTTACTTTGTAGTTTCACTCTTACACATTTCCTTCATTCTAATAATCACAATTTCTTAGTATGGATATTATCGCTAATACTGTTACAAGGTTTACTATTGGAAAGCATTTATTGAGCAACTACTGCATGCCAAACTCTGTCCCAAGTGTTTTACACCTATGGTTTTTAATTCCCATAGTAGTCATATGAGGTGGATGTCATTTTCCTCATTTAGAGGCTTAGAGATTTGGTGACTTCCCTGAGATGACACAGCCAGTAAGCAGTAGAGCAAGAAAGAAATCTAAGATGTAGACTCTAACGCTCATCTTTTTTTCCACTGTCCTTTTCACAAACCATTTTCATCCCATTTTACAGATGAGGACCCAGAGGCTAAGGGGCTCCCTCCAGAAGCTAGCTAGTCAGGGACAGAGCTGGGCCTAAACCTAGCTTTTCTGACTCCTCCTATACTGCATCCATGCTCTTCCTAGATGCTCCACAGTTGTCTCCTTCAGGAGGCTACTACTCACATGGCCAGGTGCCCCAGCCTTGGCCCCTGAAGGCGGCAGGTGGCTGCAGTCTGCTTGACTCCAAGCAAGCAGTGTTTGAGTCCTCACTGACACTTGACAGCTGTGTGACCTTAGGGAAGCTGCTTCGCCTCTATGAGTGTCAGGTGGTTGTGAGAATTTAAGTGACATAATCTGAATAAAACATTTGGCACCGGAGCCTGGTGCATAGTAAGTGCTCACTACATGTAGTGGTTAGCGATATATCCTGGGACAATGGCAGGGAACTGTGATAAATGAAAAAGGCACGTAGAGAAGGAATTTCCTGGGGGATTGGGGTCCACACCGAAGCATTTCCCGCCTGAGGTGCAGAGGCCGCATGGCGGGAGAATCACAGGATGCATAAGAAGCCTCTCTGAGGACCACAGAGGTTCTTTAATGGCAAACATCATTTTTATATGAAGACATAAAAAATATACTATGTAATAGAATGCAAATTTTGCATAATTTAAAAGCTAAAACTTAAGGCCTCAAAAGAATTTGGTCCTCATTGAGGGTCCTTCAAGCTGAGCCCCCAGACCACTGGGGTCCAATTCATTCTTCTCTCTCTAATATCAAAAGGACTTTGGCAGAAAAGTGTGAGAATCCTTATGTCAGGGACAGAGCCTAGACAAAAGCCAGGATTTCTGACTTAGTCACTCTTTAAAAGAGCAAAACAAATGACAACATGACTGTTTCCACTTTTTAACCTTCAAGTTTAGCATTAAGAACATGAAGTATCCAATTGAAATTTATGATAACATTTCTGATTCCTTCCTGTTTAATAATTACTAGCCGAACCACTAACCATCAACCCAGTGAATAGTCACACTTTATAGAAGGTGGCAAAACAGAATACTTAAAATTGGTTGGATCCTTAAGGAAAAAGTCGGAGGCTGCCTGTCACTTAGATTCTTTTAGGTTTTATGACTGTGGGAGGGATTTGCCCATCCAGGTCTCCTGGACTCTTTCCTCTCTTGACCCCTAGCCTGGTCCTCTGCAGGTGCCCTCTGTTAGCCCAGCCTTGGGGCTGCCCTGGGTCCAAGGCTTTCATTCAAAGGACGTTGGAGTGGCCCTTGACTCGTTAGAACATCCACAGGACACACCTCTGTAACCAACCCAGCAACAGCCACCACCATGGCTAACTTCTTTCTAAAATTTTACTTTCTTCTTAATAGTGTAAGTAATACATGTTGATTGTAGAGAAATGTAAGAGTCCAGATAGGTGAAAAGAAGAAGGGGAAAAAGTCCCCAGAGTTTCCCCACTAAGGAAGATCCTCAATTTGCTGGGCAAGTCACAGGACTTTGGGAGCTGTGCTGAGTCTCCCCCTGTTTAAGGTGGAAGTCTACATAATGTGACTCCCTGTTCAGGGCGGGGATTTAGGGAGGTGGTATTCTGCAGGGTGAATTGCTCTGATAAAAGTCAGAAGCCTGGGGCTTCCCTGGTGGTATGGGGATTAAGACTCCCAGCTCCCATTGCAGGGGGCCTGGGTTTGATCCTTGGTCAGGGAAATAGATCCCACATGCATCCCAACTAAGGAGCTGGCAAGCCGCAACTAAGATGCAACACAACCTAATTAATTAATTAATTTAAAAAAAATCAGAAGCCCTGCCTAAGTGTATGGTAGAAGGGGACTGGTCACAACCCATTTTGAGGATTGTTAGATTGGTCCTTGGGTGACTCTAGGGGTTGGATCCAGGGGACAGGGGGCCTTTCTAGTGGATCCTACCACCTCTTCAAATGGCAGGCTCATGGAGAATTGGACTGACCAGACCCTGGCCAGCCCTTCCAAGGCTTTTCCCTACACCTACTTCATGACATTAAAAATTCCTTGAGGGGATTTCCCTGGTGGTGCAGTGGTTGAGAATCCGTCTGCCAATGCAGGGGACACGGGTTCGATCCCTGGACGGGGAAGATCCCACATGCCGCGGAGCAACTAAGCACGTGTGCCACCACTACTGAAGCCCGTGTGCCTAGAGCCTGTGCTCCACAATGAGAGAAGCCACCGCAATGAGAAGCCGTGCACCACAACGAAGAGTTGCCCCCGCTCTCCACAACTAGAGAAAGCCCGCATGCAGCAATGAAGACCCAGCAATGAAAACCCAATGCAGCCAATAAATAAATAAATTGATTAATTAAAAAAAAATTCCTTGACTAAAGAACAAGTCTAAATTGCAAGTACTCTCAGGAAAGGAGGTTGAGTGACTTAGATCCATGACAGCTCCATTTCTGAGAGAAAGAATTGCTTTACTCCACCAGATCAGACAAAACTAAAATGACTCTTTGGTCCCAACCCCCAAGAGAGGGCCAATAGGGATGGTAAAATCATTCCTGTCCCCAAACCCAGGAATGAGGTGAGGAAACGCCACTTAGCCATACCCAGGTCCCAAAGAACTCTGAGGCCAGGTGAGGGGCTGGAAAAAGAAACAGAGACGGGTAAGGATAGAGCCTTGAGCTGCCAGACTCAGTTCAGGAAACTGGTGCTGGGGGCAGGGAAAGGGCGAGGCAGGGAAGGCTTCCAGCAGAGGGGAGTGTGTCAGAGGAGGAGAAAAATGAGACTGAGCAGGGGACTGGGTAAAAGTGCATTGGCAGCAGAGGGTGGCTGATGGCTGGGACTGGGGCGGGGGGGGAGGGGGGAGGAAGGGGAGGGGTGGCAGCAGCTTTGGGGCAGTGCTCTGCAGAGGGTAACCTTTCGAGGTGATGGCCAGAACTCTGGGTCTTAAGAGCAGGAAAGCAGGTTGTATTTCACATCCTTCTCTGAAGAGAGAGATTGGATTTGGTCAAGAATAAGTCCCCAGGAAGCAATTGAGCCCCCCGCCCGTCCATCTTGTTGATGAATATGGAGAGGGAGCAAAGTTAGGAGTGTGGGCGTCTGACAGGTCTTTATGATTCTAGAATCACTTATTACACCTTCTTCCTCCTCCTCTGCCTTGGCTAATGGGCTGTGAGTACCCACCGTGCAGAGGGCAGCAAGACTCGTTGTGGGTAATGCAGAAGCTGGGTCCCGCCCTCTTGGCCTTCTGAAGAAACTGCTTTTTTTGAATTTGGTTTGTTTTCTTAGCCCCAGCAGGACTAAACCGTCCCCCCTGCCCAATCTCTGGGTCCCTCCAACTCCTTCCAAGCCTTCAATCCTGAGAACCAGAAACCTGGTCGGCTCCCAAACGTCAGCTGTCCTGTGCGCCACAGCCTCGTTGCCTCTGGCCCAGAAAGACGACCTCTGGATACATCTTTCCCTGCAATCCAGCTTCTCCTCCTGGGACCCTCCTCTAGGAGGGTTGGTCGTGTTGGGCCGGGAGTCTGGGAGGCATCCTGGATCCCTCTGCCCCATCAGCAGCTCTGAGTCAATATTTTGTGAGCATCTTCATTGAAGCAGGGCCCTGTTCACAGCGCTGAAGACCAGCATGCACAAAACAAACCCCGGCCCTCACTGGCTTGCAGATCAGTGACCTAATGTGTGGGTTCCCCCTCTGGAACATCTGTTACCCTCTTTCCCACTGTTACCATGCTCAGTCCTCCTCATCACTTGGAATCCTCTGCTTGGTCGCCAGAGTGACCTTACAAACCCAGATCTACCCTTGTAGTGTTTGCCAACATTTAAAAAAATTCAGAGTGAAAAAATCAAGGTTAAATTATATCATAACCGTTGGGCAGTTTTTTTTAAAAAGCACTGAAGCAATATAGGATGCTATTCATGGATCTATGTACGTGGTAAAAAATACAAAAACAAATTCATGATGGTGGGGCCTTTGGTAGGAAGGGGAATGGCACTGGGAGGGGAAAGTGGGAGCTTCAATTTTATCTCTCATGACCTGTTTATTTTATTTTTAAAAACTCCAGAGCAAAGTTGACGAAATGTTAATAGTAGCTTAATAAAACCTTAAGTCTGGATGGTGGGTACAAGAGTATGACATTATCCTATTTTTTGTATTACAGAAAAACTTGTCAAAATTTAAACCATAAAATCCTCAGGGTCCCTCACTGTCCCCACCCCCTTAGCCTGACACCTTAGACCTTCATGAGCTTGTGCCAACTTTCTCTCCACACTGAAGGACCGGCAGTTGCCCAAAGATGTCACAGGTGCTCTGCTCACGGGCCTTTATGCAGCCCACTCTGTCCTCCCAAATGCCCTTTCCTGCTTTGCTACTTCACTTCTGCCCCATGGTTGGTATAGCAAGCTGGTTAGGACTGGGAAGGGAGAAATATTATGGGGAGGGCAATTCTTTCTTGTCCTGGTTTGCATTTAGCTGCAGCTAGAGAGACAGATCACCTGTTTCTTTTTATTTAAAATCTGGTTTGTTTCAAAACTGTTATCAGTGAGGGGGAGGTGGAAAGAGTAAGACCCTCCACAGAGCCTTCCCGCCCTCCAGTCTCCCCAAAGAACCCAGCCCCGAGGCAGAAGCTTCCCAGCAGAATAAGGAAAACTAATAACCTCTTTCCCTGGTCTGGCTCTGGTAGGATTATCATCTGGCATTCCCTGCTGCTGTTGAAGAGCTGCTTTAGTGAAGGCCAGTGCCATCCCCTGCCTGGAGGAAAGAAAGTCGGCCTGAGCCTGATTTGACCACAGCTCCTGGTAGAATGCTGAACAGACACACAGACTGGCCCAGAACCCCCTCCTGTGCCATTCTGCCCCTGATTTCTATGCATCCTTTGGGATAGACCTGGTGTTGTCTCTCCCACATCATCCTTGCTTGCCCCTCTCACAGACCAGGGTAAGTGTCCCTCGTATGCCTCCCCTGGCTCCCTCCCATGGCGACTGTCCTTCCCCCTTCATAGCACACATCACCCTGAATTCTAACTACCTGTTATGTACCTGCCTCCTGCATCAAGTCTTACTCTCAGAGAAGGCAAAGACCAAGTCTGTCTTGTTTGCCGTTGCATCTCGAGCGACTGCAACTCTGCCTGGCTCACAGAAGGTGCTCAAGATTTTGTTTTGAATGAATGAATAATCTCCCTCACTAGACTGTGAGCATCTTGTTGACAAGGACTATGCCCTGATCATCTCTGGATCCTCAGTGCCTTGTACAGTGCTTGGCACATAGTAGGTGCTCAAAGACTTCCCCATTTGAGTGACTGGACCTTGGTTTCTCCCCTTACAAGCTGGGTAGAGGAAGAGGATATTTACTTCTCTCTCTCCTCCCCTGACTGCGTCAGGGCTGGTGGTTGAAGCTTTGGGGCCCTTCCTGCCTTCAATGACCACATATTCAAACATTCTAATGGTACAACAGAAAGTGGTAGCTGAGTCCCTGGGTCCAGACATCTCTCCCACAGGCCATCCCAAATATGGGTGGATGCCTTCAGAGAAGGGGTGCTTCAGGGCCCCTCCCCACTCACTTCAATCTCCAGCATCATCAAAGCGCCTACTGTCTACGCAGAATTCTTCCTGCTACCATACACATCTTGTTTCATCTTACTGTAGTCTCGGGGAAGATGTGTTGTAACCAAGGGTATCTGCTCCTCAACGAGGAAGAAAATATACAATCTGTCCTACTTTAGGACCAGTGTTTCCCCACCTGGAATTTTCTTTTCACATTCGTATCTCCATGCTATTTCCAAATCCAGTCTCTTCCAGGAAGTCTGCCCTGATTAAACTAAACATGTTGTAATTTTCGCCTCCTTCTTTCTATATCCCAATAGCGCTTGCAGTTTGTACTTGTTCCTTATACCGTCTGTGTGAGTTCTGTCTCCCTAACCACACTGCCTAATCGTGCACTGTTTTAAACAGGGTTAATAGATCATCAACACAAATTGACCAGAAGAAAACAACACATACCAGAAAGAAAGCAGAAGAGGATTTTTTCTTTCCTTGTCTTTTTGTTTGTTTGTTTTTATTTTGTTTTAACCAAGAATTTGTCATCTGGTGCTTGCGAGCTCCTTAGTACAAGAGGAGCATTTGATTTCTCTGCAAAACATTTGAGGATGCATAAAGTACCTGTAAATACCCTGAAATAAAAATCATGTCTTTTATTTGTATTTTCTAATTCCTCCACTCTGAAGAGTTTGCCAAAGTCCTTGGTTTAAACCCTGAGTGTTAATTGGTTGATTTAGCTTTGGATTGTGGTCCACTGAGATCCCTGGATCCTTTTAAGCCAAAGAGTTATGCCCTGCGATGGAGGTATAGGTAGGGGAAGGGCCTTAAATGTGACCTGTGTGAGGAGGTGGTTCTCTTTGGCCTCAGCCTCCAGGCTCTGTGTGTAAGATGGGAGGCGGGTGAGGTGAGACAAAACATATATACTGAGCTGGCAGTTACGGGCAGGGTTGGGAGAGTGGGGAAAGGGGAAGAGAGGAGTCTGGGCCAAGGCCAGAGGTGGCTCCCAGGGGAGTCCTCAGAGCGGGCAGCCGGACGTCACTCCATCCTTCCCGCCTGACGGATGGGTCTGCTGCTCAGGCACAAGCTGTCAGGCCAGGCTGCTGCCAAGGCAGAACAGTGGCGCTTCTGTGCGTGCTACTCCGAGCCTGGAGAATGGGGCCCTCCTGGAAAACCGGGGAGTGATGGAGAAAGCAGACGTCCCAGACCAGGGGCGGGGGGCGGAGCTGGAGCTGCTGGGTCACAGGAAGCGTGTCCGCCTCCCTGAAACAAGGGCTACTGGATGCCAGCAGAGGTGGGGTGGTGGACAACCGTGGGGGGAGGTGGGGGTGGGGTGGGGGTGGGGATACTGGAACCAGAGCTTGGGATTGCTGTAGTTGGGAGTTGCTATTGGCCGGAAGAAGAGAGGCAGAAGGAAGGACGCTGAAGGAAGGTTGGGGTGAAGAACTCAGGGAGAGGCTCCCTCTGAGGGACTGCTCTGAAGATGTAAGGGAGGAGCCAGGATATATAGGAGTTTTTGCAGTGAAAACCAGGTAGTCTGAACATCAAAAGATTACCGTTAATTAAACTCCTTTGGCCAAAAGCTCCTCCCCTTTAATAACAAGAGCCATTTGCTTTCAGTTGCCTGCTGTTTGTTTCCTGGTCAGCCGCTCAGAAACCTTCCCACCTCTTCCCCCACCCCTCCGCCTTCGCCATCTCTGCCGGCATCTTCCGCAGCCTCGCCGGGCCCTCCACGCAGGCGGGATCCCTGCGGCTCACGCTCGAGACCTGGGGATCCACGAGACCCCGGGATCCACCCCTGGCCCAGTTCCGACCCTGCCCGGCAGCCGCCTCCCCCTCAGCGTTAATTAAAACTTGCGAGATGGAGAGGCTGGCGCGGGCGGCTCCGTTTTATTTGCAGCATCTTTCATGCTGCTGACGATCGTAAAGGGCTTTAATATTGAAATATGGGCCATTTTCCCAGCTCCAGCCCTCGCCGCGCGCTCCCCACACCCCCACACCCAGCCACCCCGCGCTTGATAAAAGAGCCCCTGCAAATCCATTAAGAAGAGATAATTGAAAACTCCGGGGTAATATTTAAGGCCGCGCGCAGACGCCGGGCGGAGGGCCCGGCTGCGCCCGCGGTGCCCATCAGTGGCGGTGTGCGCCTGTCCCCCGCGCTCCAGGCCGCCGGAGCCCCCAGGCCTTCGCCTCCACCAGGCCTCCTCACGGTACTCGCCTCCCTCCCAGCTCTCAAAGGGTCCTTGGCCCTGAAGAAGACTTGCTTCGAGAGGCTCCTAGTTCCATAAAGAGTGACAAGTTACACTTGCAAAAGATGGCTGAGGGGCACGTGTGCTGCGTGCGACACAGCCTCTTGCCCCACTGGTCCAGCCCGGGTTTCATGCCTCGGCCTGAGGCGCTGCTCGGTGGCTCTGGGCAATGCATTCCCTTCTGTCTGCAATGTCCCTCCTGCACTTGCTGTTCCTCCATCAAAACCAGACCAGCTCCATCCAAAGTAACGGTGCCCCGGGGTGTGGAGTGGACTGTGAACAGTCACACCAAGACTGAACCGGAAGTAATCATTGCTGCAGCTGGTGATGAGGATACACGGGTTTATTACACTGTTCCATTTTTGTATATGTTCTCAATCTTCACAACAAAAATTTTTAGAAAGCATTTCAAGTGTTTTCCTTTTACTCCTCCCTTTCTCTCAAGGATGGGCTGGCTACCTGTTCTCCTGTACTTTACTGTCCCTTAGCATTTTGTGTTCTCATGACTGTTGAACGTCTGTCCTCCTACTAGGCTGTGGCATCTCGAGGACAGGGATCAGGTCTAATTTCCTTCCTCAGTCCTTGCCCCTGGCTCAGGGCCAAGTACCTAACATGTGCTCAGTAAATGGAATGAATTGGCTGCCATCTTTGTCCCTAGAGGTCTCCAGAGATTCCAGATCAGGATGCTAGCATACGAGGGAGAAGGGCAAGGCAGGGAAGAGAGGCAGGATCTGTGAGGCTGGCTTGGAGTTAATATCTGTTTCCCACAGTGACTGGCTCCTGGATGTTCCCAGAGTGGGATGAAGGGCTGGGGGAAGGGCTGAGGACCCTGCTGTGCACTATGCTGTAGGCATCCTTAGGTTTCTGCCCACGTCCTCTGGGCCGTGGGGGTTCTCTACTCAATTTGGTCAGACACCGTGCAAGTGTGGTTCTGCTGTGTTAGGTTCTGCTGTGACTGTTAGTGTCTGTGTGTGTGCGTGTGCGCCTGTACACCCATGTGTGTCTTGGGTGGGAGGAGGGGAGAAGAGAGGAGGGGAGGAGGTTATTTTGTGCAAAAGGCATGAGTGGTTCAGGCATTTCCATCAGTCCCCACCTGGCCCCCTACCCTCTGCAGGGCCTTTTGCCCCTCTTACCCCAGACTTCCCCTCCATGGTGCCCAGCACCCTGCCAGGGGTTGTACTCACAGGAAGGCACCACTGAGGGAGGGGCTGGTCCTGCTCAGCTCCCACCCCCACCTTGGTCCCTGAAGCTGCAGTGGCAGGAATACCGTCTGTGTGGCTAGGATGAGGTGTATCCTTTCCAACTCTCCATTTCCATCTCAAGGACTCCTTGTTAGAACCATGAAATATCAAAGCTGGAAGGTGCAAACAGACATTGGGTCTAGTCTTCTCTTAATATCTGTGGGGCAGCTGAGACCCAGAAAGGGTATGTGTGGGAGGCCACTGGGGACAGGGCCATTGCTAGATAGAACCCCAGCAAGTTAGTGGCAGAGTTCGAATCCCAATCTCTTGACCTGCTTAAATGCACACACAGTAGTTGAACTGCCTTTTGCAAACACTATTGCACTGAATTCTCACAAACCTATGGGATTGTGTTATAATTCTCACCTACACACCGGGAAAATGAGGCTCAGGGAGATTAGCGATTTAAGTCACACACTGGTAAACAGCAGAGCCAGGATTTGAACCCCAGCCTGACTGGATCCAGTTCCGGTGCTCACTTCTCCAAAGACCACTCCACCCCCCAACACACACACATACGCACATGCGCGCACACACACACCCCCCCCCGCCCTCTGGGCTGGTTTCCCAGACACTCACGCTTCATCCCTGGGACACCTGCAGCCAGAGGTCATTTCTCTCGGCAGCCCACCTCCCCTGCCCAGGGCAGTGCTCTTTGCCCCAGGTGAAGAGGGTGGCAGTGTCCCCACTGTGGTCGTGGGCACACGACTCCATGAACGGAATCCATGCAGAGCCTGGTCTCCTGCGCACAGCCCTGCTCCTGTCTGTGGCCACCGAGGCCTCCGCCATAAATCCCCAGGTCTCAGCTCATAACCATTAGCGAGCGATTGGGCTCATCAGCACGCGTTTATGAGACCTGGGTCAGATAAATGGATTGCCAGAGGTCAGGAGCAAGGGATCTCCTCACCCTGCCTTGCTTCAGAGGTGTCCCCCCCTCACCCAGAGGCTGGCAGATTTCACTTGACTTGCAGCTGCAGGTGACAGAGAGGGTGTTGCCACAGCGGGGTAAAGATGTATCCCCAGGTAGGAAAATTCATGGGGAGGAAAATGGCCTGGAGATGTACAGCCTCAGACGGCTCACAGCCATTAAGGCTGGAGTTACACACACACACACACACACACACACACACACACATACAGAGGCACACCCACAAACATGTACACTCTCACACTCCATCTCTAAGTCAAATCCAAGCTCTTCAGCAATCACCTCCAACCCTGCCCACCCCAGGGCTGGCCTCACGCTGTCCCACCTTTGAAGTGCTCTGGGTCAGCGCTTCTCAAACACCCCTGTGCCTACAAATGACTCGAATCTTGTTCAAACGCAGATTCTGACTCAGTAGATCTAGACTGGAACTGAGATTGTTTTTCTAACTAACTCCCAAGTGAGGCCACGTCTCCAAGGATTTTAAACAAAGGTCCTCCCGTATTGAAGGGGTAGGACCGGAGGAAACGGTAGTGTTCAGTTTGGAAAAGCTCCCCCTCTTCCCCCGGTCGATTCTGCTATGCACACGCAGGCACGGAGCCACTTCTGGAATGCTGTGCTAATGCTCTTCACATGGCTCCTTCTCCCCCTTCAAATCTCCCCCCAAATTCTCCACTTCCTCCAAGAAACCTTCTCTGACCCCCCACCAGGGTAATGGGGCCCCACTCCACCCACTTACCTTAGCCCTCTTCACAGCACTTATCTCAACTTGCATGTATGTATGGACTGACTTCTTTTGGGGGGGTCAGTCTCACCCCCTGAAATGTCGGGTCCCAGAGTTCAGAGGTCATGCCTGCCCTGTTCATCCATGAATTCTCAGCACCCAGTGCTTAGCATGTGATAGATACTCAGTATATCTTAACAAATGAATGAATGAAGCACTTTCATGATGAGAAGTGGTGTGGGAAAAAGTATCTGAATGAGGGGCTGAGATCATAGGCAATTAGAGAAAGCTTCTTGGAGGAAGGAAAATGGGAAGAAGAGAACACGGTGTGAAAGACTTGTGAGAGACTCCCCCCACGGAACCGGGGGAGACAAGTGCATCTGGGTAGCAGGTTGGCCCCGTTGTTCCCAACTGACACAGAGGGATGGGAGACGATCCTTGAGGGAAAGGCCCTGGGGGTAGGGGCAGGTGCTACAGCGTCTTGAAAACCATGGTGGGCGACAGGAAGGCTATGGCCCTCCCCAGACCTCATGGGCAGGGACCTTCATTTATTCTTTTCTGTGCTTGACAAATTCTTCCTGAGCCTCTGTCACGTGCCAGGCACGGGGCTGGGTACTGCACATCCGGAGATGAACACAACTGCTTTGATTCCTGCCCTCATGGAGTTGACTGTCTATCAAGGCAGAATGAGGTTAAACAAGCTAAATTTTTAAAATTGGGCTAAGTCCGCAGAGACGTGCATGATGAGGGGTGTGATGGATAGGGGAGAAGCGTCCCTAGGGAATGACAGTCGCCCGGAGCCCGGAGGGGTGGGGGTCGTCCTCGCCAGCCCCCTGTCTGCCTCAGCGCTTGTCCTAGACTTCCCACATTCCACCGCACTGCCCCTTTAAGAGGCGCATCTCTTTCCTCAGCAAAGGAGGTTCCGGGCACACAGCCGAGCCTGCCAAGGTTGTGGGTTATAAATCAACGCTGGCACTCCCTTGGCAGTGGGTTCTCCTCTGAGCTGCCCAGATGGCGGGCAGGCCTGGGACTCCAGGGGCAGCCAGACACACAGGAAGGGGGAGACGGGCAAGGTGGGCATGCAGCTGGGCCCCGGGCCCCCGTGGCAGCTGCCCACCTCTGGCTAAGGGCCTGGGGCCAGAGCAAATGCCAAGGTCCTTCTATGCCGATCACAGGGACCTTCTGACTCCTGAGTCACAGGCTGGCCTGGGCCTTCGGGGTCATTGCCCTCACCCCTGCCAGTGACCCAGGCCTCACAGACCCCCTCTGAGACCAAGCGCCATGGGTTTTCCCTTTTGGATGACCTCTTGGGGTCACAGTCTGCTCCAGTATCCAACCTGAAAGTTCTACGTGCGATTTGACTCTCTTCCCTCTTGCTGTAGGCAAGACATGCTCTTTTACATTTTCTGAAAGACAGACGCTTCCCATTTGGGGGCGGGGGGGGGGGGGGGGGGGCTCTGGGGCTGTGATGACCTGCCCCCTCAGCCTTCCCTTTAAACTTCCCGGAAAAGTCGGATAAGAAGATTTCTCAAGGTCAACTGGAGAGGGTGGAACTCCGCCCTCTTGGGGGTTGCCATCCCTCAGCCACCCTCACAGGTGCTGAGACAGAGGGAACATATGTCGCTTCCACCCCAGAGGACAGTGACAACATCTCAGCAGCCACAGCCCCACAGAGCTGGGCCTGGGCCTGGGTTGTGTGCGGAGGGGTGGAAGCAAAGCCCGGAAACCCCTCCCACAGAGGAATAGGCAGGCTTGACTGTTCTCCCCCTCCCCACCCCACCCCCAATATCCAACCATGTTTCTAGAGCAGTGGAAGATTCCTGGGTTATAGAACACTAGAGATTTCCTGGGATGCTCTTGTCCTCCAATTCTCCTGTGAAACGTCGGAGCTCACAGGGGCTTTGAGACCTTCTTACACACCCTTTGTACAGGTAAGAAAACTAGACCCAGAGAAATAAACACAGGCCTTTCAGCATTCAGGTTATTGCCACTACCCCACATTTGCCACCTGAATAGAAACCCCCTGAACCACTGCTAAGCAGGATACAGTAGGCTCCAGTTGTAATGGAGCCGATGGAGGTAAGACAACAAGCAGAACTTTCTCAGAATAGTTGATTACAGAGAAGGATGAGAAATGAAATAAAGGAAGAATGGAGTTCTCGCAGACACTGGGGTGGGAGCATGGGAGGATGAAATCAGGAGTCAGGATGGAATTTTGCAAAAAGGAAACATAGAGAATGGAGAGAAGGCAGTTGGCATGGAGCCCAGAGCAGGGCGGCAGGGGTGTAGGGCTTCCGGGGTTCCTCACTGAGGACATCCAGCCTCCCCCTGGGCCAGGCCTCTGGGTATCTACAGAGTGTAAATTCAGGCCTTACCTCGGCTGGCGCTCCTGGCTTATTCCTTGCCCTCCCGGGATGGCTTATCTGGCTGCCAGAGTCATTTGCCTTCTCTAATTTGTGTTTAAATTAAAATTCCCTCATGCAGCTTCATACCAAAAAAGCAAATAACCCAATCCACAAATGGGCAGAAGACCTAAATAGACATTTCTCCAAAGAAGACATACAGATGGCCAACAAACACATGAAAAGATGCTCAACATCACTCATCATCAGAGAAATGCAAGTCAAAGCCACAATGAGGTATCACCTCACACCAGTCAGAATGGCCATCATCACAAAATCTGGAAACAACAAATGTTGGAGAGGGTGTGGAGAAAAGGGAACTCTCCTGCACTGTTGGTGGGACTGTAAGTTGGTACAGCCACTATGGAAAACAATTTGGAGGTTCCTTAAAAAACTACAAATAGAACTACCATATGATCCAGTAATCCCACTCCTGGGCATATACCCAAAGAAAACCATAATCCCAAAAGAAACTTGTACCATAATGTTTATTGCAGCACTCTTTACAATAGCCAGGACATGGAAGCAACCTAAATGCCCATCAACAAATGAATGGATACAGAAGATGTGGCATATATATACAATGGAATATTACTCAGCTATAAAAAGGGATGAGATGGAGCTATATGTAATGAGGTGGATAGAACTACAATCTGTCATACAGAGTGAAGTAAGTCAGAAAGAGAAAGACAAATATTGTATGCTAACTCACATATACGGAATCTAAAAATGGTACTGATGAACTCAGTGACAAGAACAGGGAAGCAGATACAGGGAATGGACTGGAGAACTCGAGGTATGGGAGGGGGCGGGGGGTGAAGGGGAAACTGAAAAGAAGCGGGAGAGTAGTACAGACATATACATACTACCAACTGTAAAATAGTCAGTGGGAAGTTGTTGTATAACAAAGGGAGTCCAACTCGAGGATGGAAGATGCCTTAGAGGACTGGGGCAGGGAGGGTGGGGGGGAATCGAGGGGGGGGCGTCAAGGAAGGGAGGGAATATGGGGATATGTGTATAAAAACAGTTGATTGAACCTGGTGTACCCCCCCAAAAAATAAAATAAAATAAAAAAAAAAAAATTAAAATTCCCACAAAACGGGGACTTAAGGTGCTGTTACCAAAAGCTCCCGGGCCCTCTGCAGCTCTGGAAGTTGAGGGGGACTGGAAGGAAGAGGCCACGGTACCCGCATAGAAGCTGGTCTCACTGGGTGCAGGGACCTGGCGTGGATGACCCGGCTGGGTCTCTCCAAACTGAAGACATCTAGGGGCGGGGCAGGGCAAATCATGCTCACAGAGGGCTTGGGAATCCACAGACCTGTCAGTGGGCTCCTTGTAGGTGTTCATCCTTTTTCAGGACCTTGGAAAGAAGGCAGGGAAGGCAGGCAACAGGAAGAGAGAGGGCAGGGGGTAGAAAATAAGGAGAAAGCCTGAGGCGGCATTTTTAATTACTTACACATAGTGTTACACTGTGTGCCTGCATGTCCGAAGGACCTCATAACCATAAGCTCACTTCGCTGTCTCCACAACCCCATCAGGGAGTGCTGTTATTATCAGCCCCATGTTTATAGCTGGGGAAACGGAAGCACAGAGAGGTCAAGCAACATGCCCAAGATCACACAGCTAGTAAGAGGTGGGTCCGAGATTCAAATTCTTACAGTCTGGCTCCAGATTCCAGTGCTTCGCTGCCCCTTTAAGCAGAGGTGTGTCTGTCACCCTACCAATCCCTTTATCACACAGCGAGGCTTCTCTTTGATTGACAGAGCGACTGAGGCAGAGCGAAGCTCCTTTCTGCTCTCTCTTTCCCTCTCTGAACCACAAGCTTCTCACCTGTAAAATGAGGACAAGGCACTCGGAGGGATGAAGGGGCTAGGAAGGCTTGTCGGAGTGGCCACCCCAGGGTCGGTCCTCAGTCATAATTTCCTTCCCTTTGGTCCAACCACAAGCCCTCCTGCTGCACCCTCCTGTACCATCTCCTGATTCTGCTTTCCAGGGGGCTACAGGCAGTGATCCCTCACCCCTCGGTGAAAACCCTCAGCAGAGGGTTGTCCCCCATTCCTTGGTCCAAGACCTCTCTCTCCTAATGGGGAGCCCCTGGAGAAGAGGAAACATAAAGCTCACCTGAAGCTGCAATCTGCCTGTCCCCCCGCCCCTACCCACACCCACATGACCCAGTCAGGGCCCCAACAGCAAACACGACACACGCAAAAGGGCTTCACTCAAGAGAGTTTAATGACATGATAATTTTCAAGGCAAAGACAGACTTAAGGGAAACGATAAGGGTGGATGGGGTACCAAAAAGGGTTGCAATGGTGCCAGCAAAACTGGGGTCAGGGAGAGCATCCAGCCAGGAAAGCCAGGGCCACGTGGGAACCACAACCCCGGCCAGGACTTCAGGCAGGCCCCAGGGGGAGGTGGACAGGGGACGAGGAGACAAGTACCTTGCCTCCTCTCTCCCTTCCCTGCCAGGACCCCTGCTGGCCAAGCCCAACTGCGAGTCAGAAGCCCAGGTGATGCCGTCTGCATAGGGCAGCCTCCAGGGCCAGGGTGGCTCGGAGAACAGAGGCAGCAAACAAAATCAGCCAGCCTGCTCCACCTGGGGTTCCCTTAGGACCCTGAAGCCTTATCTCTGCTGCTTTATCACCACATTTGTCACTGCCTGCAGCCCAACAGGGCTCAGAAGGACGATGGGATCCAGGCAGGAAGAAGCTGGAGGGAAGGAGGCTACAAGGAGCATAGGGAGACGTCAGGAGGCGGGCAGCGTAGGGGGTCGTGATGTCGAGTGGTGACATGAGAGCACTCAGTACTTGCTGCCAATCGCTGTAATCTTGCTGCCGTCTCCCCTCTCTAGACGGCAGCCCCTGTGGGGCGGGGATTTTTGTCTTGCCCATCCTGGACACCTAGCATGGTACCTCACGTGCGTAATCAGAACTTATTGAATACACAAGGGGACAACCCGTAAATGAACAAGCCTATTCCCAGCGCGCGTGCACACCGGGGCCCCCCCGTCAGGGAGCACACGCAACACCCCCACAGGAACTTTATTTCGGCCATCCACCACCTCGGATTTTCCGCGCAGCCGTTCAGTCCCTGGCCGCCCGGGCCCACGTCTGTCTCCGAACTGGCCAGAGGCTGCGCTTTGATAGCCCCTGTTCAAACATGCAGTGACTTCACTTGGCTCCTCTCGATGAGGGAATCGGGAAAACAGCACGTGACTTCATCTCTCACAGCGGCCTTCCTGTGAGCTCTCTCCAGAGAAGTCCCGATCCGTGGCAAACCGTCTGTGGTCGTCCCGGCTGGAGCCCCTGGCAAGAGATGGGAGGCGAGAATGACAGTGCCAAGGAGGCAGCTGAAGGATCACCACCCTGGGAGCCACAGCGCTGCCTTGCTTTTTCCAATGGGCCATAAAGACTGAGGGAGGCAGGGGGGAAGGGGAGGGAGGCGGCCGGGAAAACACACGCGCGTTCCCTCGTGTAGTCCCTGCGCCAAGCCCACCTGGTGGAGCGATGAGGCACAGGCTCTGGGGCCAGGCGGCTGGCTTCATAATCCTTGCCCTGCCATTTGCTGGCTGTGTGACCCTGGGTAAGATGCTTCATGCCTATGCCTCAGTTTCCTCATCTCAAAACGCACGTGGAGAATATTAATACCTACTCCGTATGGTGGTGAAAGGAGATGAGTTAATAATCATGAAATACTGAACAGAGTACATGGTCCATAGTCAGCCCTACATAAATGTCATTCCATGAAACTGAGCAGGACACTTGAGTTCTAGCCTCACAAACTTTTTTTTCCGTAATAAGCCCAGCCTTGAATACCTCTAATGTTTGCTGTGAGAAGTGAACAAATGCACGTGAAAATCAGAATGTGTTAAAGTTTATTTGTCATCGAGCTTACGTACGTGCCTGATTGAGCAGGGGTGGGGATGCTAAACGGCTATCACTCGTCAGTTTCTGATCATCTGCCTTGCTGAGGTCCCCTTCTTGTCAACATCATTGGCTCTTTGGCTGGTTCAAGCCTTTGCTTGACAACATCCAGGCCTCTCGTGGTCCCTCCCACACAGCAAGGGCTGGAAGGATAAGGCTTTTGAAATCAAAACGGGTCCTTCCCTTCCCTTCCTAGCCACGAGGCAGGTACAGCCAGTGGACACAAGCTTCCGGAGAGGAGCTGGCACCTCCACCTCAGCCCATTTTGACTTTGGGCAGGAGGAGAGGGGCAGAGCCGGGGCAAGACAGAGGAGGGTGGCTGGCTCCTCTGTGCCCGGGCCTCAGGGAGAAATCTATTTGTCGTGGAGACCTGGGAATAAAAATGAATCCATCCCAGAGTCCAGTATGAATGTGCTGCCACTTACTGCTGCCAAGATGATCTCTTTGAGTCAGTTTTTCTCATCCTCATAATGGGGATAATCATACCTAATTCAAAGAGTGAAAGAGAGCTTCCTGGCGGTGCAGTGGTTAGGACTTGGTGCTTTCACTGCCAGGGCCCAGGTTCAATCCCTGGTGGGGGAATTAAGATTCTGCAAGCCGAGCGACGAGCGACGTGACCAAAAAAAAAAAAAGAGTGGAAATCAGTGAGATATATAAATCCCTTGGTACATGGCTATTATTGGTAGTTATTATTAGCTGATATTTTGCATGGTCTGCACACCATCCCCTCTGAGGGATGGAGAAGTAGTGCTATCTTCTAGACTGGAAAAGCGGGTGGCAGCAAAAGTGATTTACAACTCTGCTTTGTGTACATTGTCTTTATGGAGCACATAGTAAGTACATCATTCATTCATTCAACATCATCATCATTCATTCATTCATTGCCATTATTTTGCTGACTTGTATTTATCTTACTCTCACCACTAAAACGGCAAGGTTCATGAGGGCAGGGGCACTGTCTCTTGGGTTCACTGGATGCTTTGTGCATACTTCCTCGGTGAGTGAAGGGATGGAGCTCAAAGCCTGTCTGCGACACTGAGATGGGCCAGGCAAGGAGGTGGGGGCAGCAGGCCTGCATTCTAGGCTCCATCACATCTCCCAGAACAAAATGTTCCCTTGACCTTGGAGCCTCCACAGACCTCCCTTCAGCTGTGAGATACTGGTGGACTGCTGGAGACCAGACTCAGGGAACCGCGTCCCCAGCGGAAAGATGTCCATTCATCGACTCTGTATCTCTGAAATCCCTGGAGAAGGGTCTGAGTCCCCAGCTCTGAGAGCACAGCAAACGACACAAATAACAACGTTAAGAAAAGAATGACTAGAGAATGGAAGGGGTGCAGCCCCTCACTAACTTACAGGGGGAGGAAAATGCCAGCTTAGTATATGAATTAACGCAAAAGAGGGCAAGTTCCTGACATCCCGCTTTTATGAATATTGGGTATTCCCACATATGAGACACACCTGTTCTTTTTTGTTTTTGCAGGACCGAAGTTTTTTTTAATAATAATTTCAATTTTTATTGCTATCAATAATTAACAGTAAAACTAATATCTTTTTTTATGCCTCCACATATTTTAATTTTTATTGAAGTATAGTTGATTTACAATGTTGTGTTAGTTTCAGGTGTACAGCAAAGTGATGCAGTTATACATACACATACATATATTTGTATATATAATATACACACTTTTTCAGACTCTTCTCCATTATAGGTTATTACAAGATATTGAATATAGTTCCCTGTGCTGTATAGTAGGACTTTGTTGTTTATTTTATTTATTTTTAATATTGCTATGATTTTTTAAATACATTTATTTAATTTTTATTTATTGGCTGCATTGGGTCTTCATTGCTGTGCATGAGCTTTCTCTAGTTGTGGCAAGCGAAGGCTACTCTTTGTTGCAGTGTGCAGGCTTCTCCATACGGTGGCTTCTCTTGTTGCAGAGCACAGTCTCTAGGTGAGCAGGCTTCAGTAGTTGTGGGGTCAGTAGTTGTGGCTCATGGGCTCTAGAGCTCAGGCTCAGTAGTTGTGGTGCACGGGCTTAGTTGCTCTGTGGCATGTGGGATCTTCTCAGACCAGGGATTGAACCCGTGCCCCCTGCATTGGCAGGCAGATTCTTAACCATTGTGCTACCAAAACACTACTGTGTGTATCTGCTAATCCCTAACCCCTAATTACCCCCTCTCTTTCTCCCTTTTGTAACCATAAATTTGTTTTCTGCCTGTGAGTCATTTTGTTTTGTAAATAAGTTCATTTGTATTAGAGTCCACGTATAAGCAGTATCGTATACTTGTCTTTCTTTGTCTGACTTACTTCACTTAGTATAATAATCTCTAAGTCCATCCATGTTGCTGTAAATGGCATTATTTCATTCTTTTCTATGGCTCAGTACTATTCCATTCTATATACATGTGGTATATATATATATACACACCCCACATCTTCTTTATCCATTCATCTAAGACACACCCATTCTTGCCCACAGACCTCATTCTGTATGACCCAGGCTATCTAGAGACATAAGAGTTAAGGGAGAATTATAATATCCAAGAGGTAGAAACAACCCAAATGTTCATCAATGGAAGAGTGGATAAACAAAAGTAGTGTATCCATACAGTGCAATATTATTCAGCCATAAAGAAGAACGGAGCACTGATACACGTTACAACATGGATAAACCTTGAAAACATTATGCTAAATGAAAGAAGCCAGTCACAAAAGACCACGTAGCATATGATTCCCTTCACAGGGAAGTCCAGAATAGAGAAATCTATAGAGAGGAGATTAGTGTTCGCTTAGGGCCGACAGGGGTATGGAGGGATAAAAGCGGGTGGTAATTAAAGGGTATGAGATTTCTTTTAGAGGTGATGAAAATGTTCTAAAATTGACTGTGGTGATAGTTGCACATACTTGTGATTATACTAAAACCACTGAATTATACATTTTAATGGCAAACTGTCTGGTGTGTGAATTAGATCCCAAGAAACTTGTTTTTAAAAGAGAGAGAGAGAGAAAAAAAAAAAGAGAGAGAGAGAGAGGGACTTCCCTGGTGGTCCAGTGGTTAAGACTCTGCACTCCCAATGCAGGAAGGATCCCTGGTCAGGGAACTAAATCCCTGGTTCAATCCCTGGTCAGGGAACTAGATCTCACATGCCACAAATAAAAGATACTACATGCTGCAACTAAGACCCAGCGCGGCCAAATAAATATTTAGAGAGAGAGAGAGAGAGAGAAATGGAGACAGGGCAGTTGAGATGGAGCAGGAAGGCCAAAACAAAGCCCAGGCACTGTCTGTCCTGGCTGCCCCCCAAGCCAAAGCCTGCAAGTCACACAGGCCGTGTTATGGTAGCCCCCAAGCCACGACTCGGGAAGATAAATTGGCCCCAGAGGTATGGAGCTGGGTCCCTTCTCCCCTGACAGCTCCCTCTCTGTGTTTTTTCTGGCACAAGAAACATTCTGTCTTCTTGTATAAATAGGGGAAATTTATGACAGTTTTCCCCTTTCTCCTCCCTGGTGGGCTACTAGGAAAGCGCTGGGTGGGAGGAGGAGGGAGATATAAATGTGGAAAGACTAGAAGGAGGCAGGGAGCTCGGCTCTGGCCCCAGCTCTGCTTCACGTGTTTGACTATCTGGGTGAGGAGGCGGCTGGAGCAAAGCTGCAGCCCGGTGGTTCCCAGGCCCAGGGAGGCGGGTCTCCAGGGCAGACATCCAACCGGAGGGACACAGGGGAAATCAGGGAAACGTGGCTATTCCAGAGCTTTATCGGAGGAGACACAGGCCCCCTGCCTGGTCTGGGTTTTTCTGTCCTTGCAATTTGTGGAGGCAGTTGATATGGTGGTTAGAGAACCCATCTTGGATTCAGAAAATGACAGAAAAACTAAATGTGTGACCTTAAGCAAGTCACTGCCTCTCTGGGCCTTGGCTGTAATTAAAAAAACAGAGGGAGGGGATTGAACTTTCAGAGGTTTTCAAACTGGTTTTAACCACAGGGTCCTTTCTTCAAATAAAACCTTATGTAGCAACCCAACATCTAACGTGGGTGTCCTGCCGAGCTTCTCAGGTTGAAGGGAGGGTGGCAGTAGGAGCTACCCAGGCTCCCGCGGTGATATGAAAGGGCTTGGCCAAGCGCAGGATGATCTCCAAGGTCCCCTCCACCTCTTTTCTCAGGAGGGAAGGTATACTAGGAAGGATGATGGCAAAACTGCTATTTAAAAAAAGGCCCCACCCCCCAGAAAAGGGCCCCAAACACAGTCACATATAGAAAACAAGTTTATTTATCACACAACGGTCTGGAAGGGAGCAGTCCCGGATGGCAAGTGGCTCTGTTCCACCTGGTCAATCGGAAACTTGGGTTCTTGTTCTACTGTTGTTTTGCCCTCTTTAGGGATTTCTCCTCAACTGAATGGTCAAAGTTCAGTCTCAAGCGCATCCCACCCAGCACATGAAAAGGAGAACTTACCCAATGTCTTAAAGATCTGATGACATTACTCGGCTCCCATTTCCCTCTGGCCACATCTGGCAGCGGGGAGATGGAGTGTCCAGCTCAGAGGTTCTCTACCCTCACGGAACAAGGAGAGAGGGGATTCAGTGGACAACTAGCAGTTTTAATCCAGGGCTCAAACCCCGCAGCTGAGTCTCCCTCTTCTTCTTCCCCTCCCAGAGGAGGAGAAATAGAGCCCACAGTCCAGAAAAGTGTGACTTCCAATGAGGTCCCACCATCTGCCCCAAGATCAGAGTCCCAAGAAAGTGATAGGAGGCTTCCTCCAGAGAGACTACCCTTCCATCCACCTTCTTCACAAGGATGCGAGAAAAGTTTCTGTTCCCACAGCCCTCCCTGCCACTCCCTCTCTCCGTCTCACCTCATTCTCCAACCCCTGTTCCCAGTCACTAGGCTGACTACAAATAAGGGAGAGCAGGACGGCCAGAACTAGGAAGGGAAGGTGAGACCGGGCTGGAGAGCTGTGCCTTGCAAGGCAGCCCAGGTACGGTTTTGGTGCCAGGCAGTCCCACCTACCAGATATGTGACCTGAAGTGGGGGTTAAGCTCTCTGAGCCTTAATCGACTCTTCTGGAATGAGAGGCCCACTTGTCAGAGCTGCTGTGGGCATGAAACGGGGTAACAGGTATACCTGGCACACAGTTGGCCCTCAAGAAATAACTGATTTTACCTGGTGCCAGCAAAGTAAATCTGATCCACACCCCTGGCCTCACCCAGACTTTGCATGGCCATTTTCCCCCACCTTCTTTGCCAATGCACCACTCCCACCCTCTTCCTTACTTCCTATCTTCATTCCCCTCTTATCTGAACCCTGATCTGTACTTTCCTCCTCCAGGAAGTCTTCCCTGACTGAAACATTCCCACTCCCCACCCCCACTTCCCACCCCCATCTTCCAGCTGCCCCATGGTCCTGGCCTTGTCCTTGTCCCAACTTTACATGTGTCCTGCCTCACCCTTCAGAAAGCCTTACCTCCCTGTTCAGAAAGTGTGCAGCAAGGAAGGGAGTTAAGATTTATCATCAGGCAGATCAGCGTTCAGATTCCAACTTTGCCACTTTCTAGCTTTATGACTTTGGCAAGTAAGTAACTTCTCTTTGGACCTCTGTTTTCTGCACCCTCTTGAGTGAGGTCAGGTATGTGGGTGCTGGTACATAGTTAGAGGCTATTTAGTAAACGTTAGTCCCCTCTGCTCTACCCAGTCTCCCCCAGCCCACACTCTGGGGACTGACTCTCTACCAAAGGGAGGTTTTCGACCAAGAAAGTAATCCTCCCATCACAGCCCTCCCAGGGGAAAAAGAAGAGACTTTCCTTTGAAGTCTATTGTCACTGAGAGGGGACCACCAACCCAAGAGCCAGAGCAGAAGCTGGGGAAGAACTCAGGTGTCCCACCTTTCAGGTCTCACTCTCCCCCTGCCCTCACTGCATGCATCCCAGTTGTTAGACCAAATCCAGGGATGGGGGTGAGAGGGCTTGACCTGTTCATGATCTCAGAGAATCCATTGAGTCCTTAACCTCTAAGAGGTTCTGTGACCCACCTCCAAACTCCCCAGCTCAGAAAAGCAACAACATCAGTAACAACTAGCACTTATACAGTGCTTCCCACACAATTAACACTGTTCTAGGCACTTCACGCATATTAACTCAATCCTCACAACGCCTATGAGCTAGGTATGATTAACTCCATTTTCCAGATGAGGAAACCGCAGTGATGTGGTTAAGTAACTTGTCCAAGGTCACACGGCTAGCATAAGGTGGGTTGAGGTTCAAAACCAGGCAGTCTGCCTCCAGAATCCATGCTTTTAACCACGATGCTATACTAAGAGCTAGCGTTTACTGGTAGTTTCTAGGTACCAAGCATGGTGGAAAACACGGTACATGTATTTCATGTCATCACAAACAGCCCCCTGAGATAGCTACTTCAGAACTGCTTTGCCTCACATCCCCACCCTCCCCCCAGCTCCTCCTTCTCTAGGTGGGTTTTTGAACTACTGGTACCTTCCTTCACAAATCTGCTTTACCTCCCATCTCAGCACACAACCTTGTGCCCCAACGACTCGCATTCACTTCTGCCTTTTCCCCTCCCCACTGCCCCTCAGTCCTTCCTTTCCCCACAAGGTCCCAAAACCCTGTCCCTCCCCCTCAGCTCCCCTCTGCCCTCCCCCACAGCTCCAGCAGGATCAGATGAACTGCACCTAAAAAGACCATCTGACGGTCCCCAGTCAGACCCTCACTGTGCCTTGATCTCACGCCCCTGGGGAAGCACTGCTGTGGCTGTGGTGGAGTCAGAAATAAAATCCTCCTCCTCCCCCTGCCCCCACTTCGCATCACTCATCTGGGAATCCAGGGTGAAGAAGGGAGCTAAAGTGCAGGCATTCATTTAATATTAACAAATTGAAATGAATTCTTTTAATGCCAATTAACTTGGAGCGGCCCCTTATTAATAGTGATTTAGATTCATACTTGGGAGAAGTGGGGACGGGGCTGGGCCAAATGTGCCCAGAATGTCAATGTGACGACGGAGCTGGGGACTGAGTGTGGAGGAGGCACGGCAGGGTTACTTCTGCCGAGTTGAGCTGTTTCCCTCAGAGGAACGGACAAAGTCAGGAGAGGCGGGTCTTTGGGAAACAGATTTCTCTCATCGTTTGATGTTTGTACCTGCAATGAATCTGAATAGGCTGAAACCGTATCACACCATTTTGATGATTTACTTCACAGTAACGCTACAAAGAATGTCCTCAGAGCTAGGATTTACCCCAAACTCTCCCAAACCAGATCCCACTGACCTGAAGTGATCTAGTCCCCAGGCCAGCTCTCTCTCCTTCTTTGTATCCGTTCAAAGCCAGAGCTGGAGATCAAAATGGGGTCCCCCAACCCCTGCCACCTCCACCTTAATCAGAAGTCAAAGAGGAGACTAAACATTGTGTCTCTCTTCTGGGAACCATCTCCCAGGAGGCAAGAGTCTCAACAGGCTGACCCCAAGCTAACAGCTTACACTTGAGGGAGAAAAAAAAAAATCTGCTGGTACTTTTCTTAGAATTCAGGGACAAAATGAGAACTAAAAATTCCACTTGGTGTACCAAAGACTTGCCCAGAATAGAGCCAAGGAGAAAGAGCTTGGTCCCAAACTAAAAGTCAAACAGAAATTCTGCTTTTCCTGATTTTGCTGGCCTGGGGTGGGGGGCAGGGGGGCAGGGGTCAGACTAGAGGCGCCTAGAACCAGAACCTCGAGTGTAAGCTGTGACCCAAGTAGGACATTTTCTTCTTCCCAGGCGTCCCTCCTTGCCTGGATGGGTGAATCGAATTTGAAGCTGGGGATTGTGGAAGCTGGGGGTGGGAGTTCTGAGATGGAGAAGGCGGGAGGGCAAAGGGGGCTGATCAAGGGTAAGGAAACGTACAAAATGGTGAAGTTTATAAAATCAAAACTTCAAAGATGGATTAACATACACAAAAGATTAAATTCAAAGAACAGGTCAGGTTTTAAAAGGAGGCAAAATAGATCAAAATTGAAAGATTAAAATCAACAAAAATTAAGGACAATGCATACAGCACTTCAAGTAAATTTTTCTTCAGAACAGGAGGGGTCGGAATGAATGGAAAGAGACCTCATTTACACCCCCATAGAGTTTCCCAAACAATAAATTCATTTACAAAACAAAAAGAGAAATCAACACAAAACTAACCCTTGGCCCACACCAGAAGAAAAAAAAATCATGTCCATTCAGAAACAGCTGAAAAACTGGTGAGGGAGGAGAAAAACAAAACTTGAAATATGTTAACTGATTATTTGTAAATATTGAAATTGGAAGATGGGGTGGAGAAAGGCACGAACTTGACATCATCAGAAAAGTGAAACTTGCAAAAACATAGGGTGTAACTCATTTCCAAAGTAAATTCTCCTTAAGTAGAATGCTCCTCTCCAAAAGAAGAGAATATAAAATTGATTCAAAAAGTACCACTCACCCTCCAAGAAAAGTATATTAATCTGAATTTAATCCTTTCCCAACTCTGAAATTTGATACACAAAAATACAAAAGGATCATATTTTTTTTCAACTAAGAGAAAAACAAAATCAGAATTAAATTGTCTAATGGGGCAAGAAGGGGGACTTTTTTTGCAGGTGCCAGAAGGATGGGGGTGGGATGTTTGAGGGGTGGGATGTTTGAGGGATGGAGGACTCGCTTACCTTGCTCTGGAGCAGCGGCTGCCGGACAAAAGTGGGTGCGGGACCCTGCGAGTGCCTGCGCGTTGGGGGAAAGGAGGATTCGGGGATCCCGGTGCTCTGCACGAATGAGGACGGCGGAAGGACTGGGGGCACCCATTTCCCCACCTCCGCCCGCCTCCCTCCCTCCGGTACCCAGGCCGAGAGAGCTACTGAAAGTTACAAATTGCTTCCATTATTAGCTCATCCTGGGCGGCCTGGTCATTGGCCAACCCCGGGCCACGTGGTCCCTCGTACCAATCGATCGAATTTCTAGTTGCAATTCTCTGAACGTCCCTTGGCTCTGGGCAGAGAAGGGGGGCGGGGAGCGGTAGCGCGGGGGCTGGGGAGGGGCTAAGGAGAGGGGTCACTTCGCCCCCTCACCCTCCCTCTCTGCCTTGTCCGGGCCCTGAGTATCGCCCCAGAAGGGGTTGAGGGAGTGTTATGGGTTGGGACACACCAGGGAGGGCGCAAACTGGAGGAAGAGAGAGACGTCGCTGGGGACCCAGGGCCCTCTCCTTCCAGTTCGCGGAGCCTGTCCGGCCTCGCTGGCTTCTCCCTCTATAGCGCCCAACCGGCCCTGGGCGGCCCCGGGCTGGCAGCCTGACCCGGTACCCCGGGCGCTTGGGTGTCCTCTCTCCGGATCACTACTTGGGCCCCCACTTTGGGGAAGATGCACCCGTGTCCCGCTTCCCGGGGCCTCGCTCTGAATCAGGCGCCTGCGCTCTCAGGGGCGCCCACCCCAACCCCGGCGGCCGAGTTCGCGCCCCTCCTGAGATGGTTTGAGAGAAGGACAAACTTTTGAGTGGATAAAAATCAAGAAGAACCCGTCCGGAGCAGGTGAGCTGGGTCTGGGAGGGGTGGGCTGTAGCCTGCAAACAATCTGTCTTTCCCTATCTCTGTCTCTCTCCTTACTCCATCCCGGCTCCCCTGCTGGCAGATACTAACGTGCCCGACCGACCTCGGAGGAATTTGGGCAGGGGTTGGACTGTCAGAGCAGTGGGGCCAGAGCAGCTTTCCTCCCGATTTGGGGGGACTAAGGTGGTAGCTGGCAGAGGGACGAGAAGTGTTGCTTCTGAAACTAGAGAGGATGGGAGAAACTGGGGGCCTAGGACCCACAGAGTCTGAGGGTGATCACTTCTTTCCCCAAACACAACTTGCGGGAACTTCAGAAAAGTTTTTTGAAGAGAGATGGGAAAGGAGCAGAGTTGGGGTTCTGAGGTTTAAAGTGGGAGGGAGGGCCCCCTGCTTCTTACACTAAAGGAAGGATGCGTTTGTTTCCCAATCAGGGCTGATTACAGATGTAGAAAAACCTGGGCCAGTCCCAAACCTGCTCACCCAGCAAGCTCTTAGAGACGCTTGGAGATCCTCAAAGGCTTTCCTAGGAAAGCGAGAGAAGTACTAGCAGAAAATAGTGGTTTGCGACCGTGCCGGGGTAGGGGGCAGGGTATCGCCCCAGAGTCTCAGCGCAGACCTCCTTGGGCCCCTGCGGCCCCGGGACATTTGGCTGATTTTAAGTTAGGAGTGACATGAATTTCTTCTTCTTCTCCTCCTTTAAATTCCAGATTGACTCAGAGACCCATTTCCCTAAGATGGAATCCAGGGAGGGCTCCCCACCCCCCCAGCACAACAGCCTTCCAACTTTCTCCAGCTCACCCGGGAGGGCCAGGAAAAGAGCCCCCTACCCCGTCCCCAGGCTGAGATTGCTCCCCGTTCCCAAGAGACGTCCTGGGAGGAAGTGATGGAGGAGGCTCTTCAAAAGGGAGTCAAGGAGGGTGGGTTCAGAGGGCGCGACTGAACTTGGGGGCCCCGGGTGGAGAGTTGCCGCAGTGGGCAGGCCAGGGCAGGAACCTGGGCACCTGCGAGGTCTGGGGAAGCAGGCGAGGGTGGAGGCGGCAGCAGGTACACTGTCAGGGCCAGGGAACTCTGGAGCCCAGCAAGGGAGGCCCAGCCTGGGCAGAGGGTCTCTGTGGTGCCTGAGGTTTGTGGGTCTGACCTGAGGAGCCAGGCAGGAGGCGACTGGAGCATTCTTGGAAAGAGCCAGAAGAGGCTGTGGAGCAAAAGTTCCCATGTCGAGCGAGCAGTGTCTCTGGCTCTCTGGCCTCTACTTGGCCCATATCTTTTGGTCAAGAGCGGCCAAACCTCCCAGGTCTTTGTTTTCATTGCACCCGAGACTTTTCTGCAAGTAATCCAGGGGCTGGCCGGGCACCGCTCGTGAGGGAGCCCCAGAACTGGGCCTGCCTAGCTGAGAGGTCCAGGAGGGCCACAGGCAGCACCACCTAGGGCCGCAAACATCTCCGGAGTGTGGGCCTTGGGAGGGATGTGTCCAGGGGCAGATATGAAGGCGACTGATATTAAATCTAAGCCCCTTTCTCTCCTCCGATCCTGCGGCCCTTTGCACCTCTGCAGCCCAGAGGTGTTGGATGGAATGTCTCATCCTGCCCCAATCCCAAAATTAACATGGGAGCCAACTTGTGTTTCTTTTGTGGGTTGTCCCAGCTCTGGATGCGCTAAGAGAAGGTGCCTGGTTCTGGACTTTGCCCCCTCCCTCTTTGATGAATCCAGTCCTTTTTGCTCCTGCCTCCCCAACACCCACCCCCCTACACACACACACACACACACACACACACACACACACACACACACACAGAGTCTATGGAGCTGTCTCTCTTCTACTCTTTTCTTGTCTTCATCTTTCTCTTTTACTAGGATTGATGGAGTGACAACAGTTTGGCAAGTGTCCCCTAAGGTTGTAGTGGGGAGCTGTGGACCTAGCCCTGACTTCTCAGCTAGCGGGGAACAGCCCCATTCCTGGGCCCTTGAAACTGAACCCCATGTTGAGGGAAGTTGAGAAAGAATGGCATGAAGGGCGGCTAGCTGACAGCAGACAGAAGCCCAGACCTGGGGAGGGGGCACTTTTATGCCTTATGCTTGTTGCAGAGAGAGGATTTAGAAACAATGGAAGATGGAAAGGAGGTCAAGGAAAAGGCACAAAGGACTGGAAAAATTGAGAAGAACAAAGAGAAGAGGCTGGTGAGGGAAGAGAAGATGTGAGAAAGCCCAATACTGGGGGCAGTGGAAGGAACTCTGGAGGGAGTGGGAGAGAGATGAAAGAATATTGATAAAGGACAGAATGAAGGAGCAGGATTAGTTTATTGTATGAGAGAAGGGAAGGAAAGAGAAAGAAAAGAAAAGGAAGGAGAAGCAAAGCAAATGAATGAAAGGAGGGAGCTAGAAAATAAAAGAAAGGGAAGGAAAAGAAAGAGAAGTTTTAGAAAATAAAAGAGAAGAATCAATGGGAGAGAGAGATGGGTAGGAAAGGAGGAAAGCTCGGGAAAAGAGGAAAGAAGGGAGGAAAAGTGAAAGAAGAGAAGAGAAAAATGTGGAGGGAGGGCAGGAAGAAAGCAAATGAAGGAAAAATGAGAAATGAATATACAGAGAGAAAAAGAAGAAAGACGGAAAAGAAGGGGGAAACTGGGTTAACAGAGAGGGGTCCAGATGGGAGGAGCAGCGGGAGGGAAGGAGTGGAGAGGAGGGTGAGCAGGGAGGGGCCCAGTGGGGCTGAGGCCGGGTTCCCAGGCATCCGGGCTACCGAGACCCTGACCTCCCACCACTGCTCCTGGGCTCCAGGGCCCACCCCAGGCGGCTGTAGGCCGGCGCCACAGGGGAGGTGAAGGCGGAGGCCAGCCTCTTGCCACGCGCTTCTCCCCGAAGTTGCTCACAGAGCTGGAGGAGTTCTTCCTGCAGCCGCACCTGCCTGGGGCTGGCCTTAAGGCTCTGCAGGTCAAGATCTGGCTCCCAAAGCAGTGCTGGAAGCAGAAGAAGCAGTTTAGAGAGGGGCGAGTTGCAGATCTGCCCTGGCTCTGTCTCCTGACCGCCTCTGCTGTCTGCAGACGGGGCCGCTTTGTTCTGCCATGCTCTGGCTCTGTGACCTTGGGCCTCAGTTTATTCTCTATGTCAAATGAACTCTTTGTACCGGAGGGTTCTTCTGTCTCTTTGGTTAGCCTGCCAATTTGTGTGCAGGTAAGAGGGGGATGACGATAGTGTCCGGTCCATTCTGGGAAGGACATCATTTTCTACCTTGGTGAGAAGAAAAATCTTCCTCCTTGGCCATCCTTATCTCCATCCCTGCCCCAGAAAGCTACCTTCCAGGGCAAGGGATTTCTCCATGCCAGAAGGGGTTGGATTAATCTATAAACAGCTTGGGGTGAGGTTTACAGATGCCGGAGGAGCCAGAGAAAGCATCTCAACACTGGAAAGAGAACGAGGACACGCCTTCCTAGGGCAGGCAGACTTGCGGTCTGCAGTATATTTCACTGAACTCATACACACACAGAGGTTAATTGGCAAAATGGCTTTAGATTCAGCCTGTAGAGGAGATTGACTTAGGGTGGTTATATATCTGCAGCCTCTTGGACCTGTGCTCCCACACCCTGTCCATGTGCTCCAGTGGCAACCGTCCAGTTAAAGCCAATTAGATAACTGCTTTGTTTCCCCAGAGTGGAACGGGGCAGGTCACGGAGGTCAGCACGTCTTCCAAAGGCAGCGTAAGCCTTGAGGATGCAACCCTCACACCACCGGCTGGAAAACCACGTCCCCGTCCCCGGTGAACCCTGCCGCTCCCCTCAGGGAGGCCTCAGCCCGGCAGTTCCAGTGCGGCTCTGTTAGCGTTCCTCCCCTTTCTCAAGCTGCTTCTTTCCTTCTTTTATCTCCCCCCGACCCCCACCCACTTGCTCCCTTCCTTCCTTCTTCCTGTTTTTCCTTTTCTTTCTGCCTCCCTTCTCATCTAGTCCAGGCTGGGGCTCTCGTACTGTCTTCTTACCCAGAGGCTTTGCTCTGAGACCTTCAGACAAGCTAACATGTGCCCTGACCTCAGGAATTCATTCCCCGGGTGCAAATATTAGGAATGGAAGTTGAGAGGCGAAATGGGGAGTAAGCTTTGCTGATCACGTGGGGGATGAAGCCACTCATTTTCTGTATCTATCATGATTATTGCCGTCACATCCCTGTAGCTTACTCTGGAAAATCCTTCCCACCTCACCCATCTGCAGGCTACAGTCGGCCTGCCCCTGTCCATAAGGGTGGAGTTGCTGGTGCCCCCAAGGCTGTTGCTCTGCCAGGGTGAGTGAGGGCCTGCAGGAGCTCACCTTGGTGCAGGCGGGATGAGCTCAGTGAAGCCAGGTCAGAGCCTCAAACTATTAAATAAGCAAAGCCTATTTCCCTATTCCTGATGCATTAGGCACCCTCCTTCCTTTGGATGGAGAAGCTGGTCAGTTCTGGCTCTTGGCTCTCTCCAAGGAACGTCCTTGATTAGCCAGGCCTGCCGCCTCCATCCACATCTGCTCAGCTAAGAAGGGAGGAGGCCTCTTGTTCCAGGCCTTGGTGGAGGGGATGCAGACTGTCCTCCCAGAGCAGCCTCCTTGCCCCCAACCTGGTCCCTCTGCGAAGGAGGGAAAATCCGATTCACTTTGCAGGATCCGGAATCTTGACTCTCCACGGGCAGCGCTGACAGCTGCGACTGCGTCGTCCTCCAGCCTGAACCTGATGCTGGAAGCAGCTCCTGCCTTTGGGTTCTCCTTGCTGCCTCGGTCTCTGCTCCGTTCGGTTTGCTCTTGTGTTTTTCTCTCTCATTTAAGGGTGTTGGGGGACAGGGAGAGGAACTGTTTCTCCTCAGGCCCCTAAACCTTCCCCTCGTCCCTACCGAACCTTAAAGCTGCCGTGGTAATGAGCTGCAGCTTCTGGCCCTGCTCACAAGCTACTCAAAGCAAATTCAAATTCTCTTCTGGGCAGGAGGAAGGACAGATGCTCCTTCCTCAGTCCTCTCTTGCTCATTGATCCATTTTTAAGGGCCTTTGGGGGTCAAAATTGAGACCGACTGCTTCCATTGGTATAAAATTAGGATTTTTTATCACATCAAAGGCCCAGATTTCTCAAATCAAAGAATAGGAGGGCTTCGCCCAGACCCACACCTCTTCTCCGGCCTCAGACCAGTGATGATGTAAAGGTTTATTGAGGTGCAGGAAGAGAGGGGAAATGAGTAGTTGGCTCTATCAAGAAATCAGTCAGTAGCTGCAGCTGTTCTTGTCACTGATATTTATTTAGTACCTACTATGTGCAAAGCATTGTCCCTACCTCCGTGTGTCATGGCAGTCAGTAATGAGATTCTTGCCACTGTGAGGCTTTCGTGCATGTGGACAAATATATAAATAAACAAATTGATGGAAAAGAAAGTTTGGATTTTGATTGCCACCTTACACGTGCCTGGTCTCTGAGCCCGCGTCTTCCCAACTCCAGCGACCCAGACCCAGCCGGCTGGAAAACAGGACAGCTCCGGGGGCTCATTTGTTTCCCCCACTGGAACAGTATTAGAAAGGGAGCAAGGATCGTGCACCGGGATGGGCACACACGGGAGCCCTGAAATAAAGGGTTTGGGGTGGTGAGCAGAGGGGTTCTGCAGAGGTACCTTCCCCTCTTTGAGGTGTGCTTTGTCGGTGAGCGGGGCTGATGTGTTTCTCTCCGTGTCTGAGCGGGTCTGCAGATTTGCCTTGATGTAATCGCATGCCTGAAGGTGACAGCAGGGTGTGCGTGTGCAAGTGAGCTGAGGGGGGCTGGATGAGTGTTCCCGCAGCAGGCTTGTGTGCACTGGGCCCAGACGCCGGCACTGGAGCAGGTGCACGTGGGGGAGGGTGCACGGATCCGAACATATCTCCGCATACATGACCCTCTGTGTGTGCGAGAGTGTGTGTACCCGCTGAATTATTATAAAATTACACTGACCCTTACAGAAAATCCATACCGGCCCGGCCTTTCTCCCCCGACCTCTCGACCTCTGGGGTGCCTGAGGAAAGAGCTGACCGGGTCACCGCCTCCCCCAGTCAATGAGTCTCTCTCCATTAGCATGAAACATGAATCTACTGGCAGCTTGACAAATTATAACTAGCAGCCAGAGTTTTGCCAACTGGCTGGCTTGGGCGCTGTCTATTTATCATTGAAAATGGTAAATCATAAGAATCCAGATGACTTAATTATTCAAATCCACCCAGACCCAGAGAAGCTGCAGTCCCGTCAATCTCAGCCCTGGGCTCGGGGAGAGGGGCAGGGGGAGAAGGCCGATGGCTTGAGAGCTGGGAGACGCAGGTTCCATCTCCCCTGCCCTGCCCGGCAAGCCAGTGGGGGTTTTCTCTGCCACCCGTTCCCCTCCCTGCCTTCCTGCCCACCTTCCCGGGCAGAAGCCTGGCTGGTTGTTTTGCTGCGGACCCTCCTGAGGCTCTTCCCTCCCTGCCTCCCACTGGCTGCCCGGTCCACAGGCTCTGCGGTGTTTCTCTGCCTCTCTTTGTGTGGGTCTGTTAGCTTGCCCTCTCTTTCTGTTTCAATGCCTTCATTTTTATTTCTTCTCTTTCTCCTATTCTCTTCACCATTTCTTTTCTCTCCCCTCTCCCTACAGATGGACACTGACTCACACGCTCACACACACACGACCTCTCTGATGGAGGTTTGCCTGCACTCCCGGCCCCTTTGTTCTCACTGGCCCGGAGGTGCCCAGCTCAGGATCTCCACGCACACATACTGCACACACACACCCCTTAACCCAGCGCCCTGAGTCCTGGAAGGTCTGAATCCTCCCCACCTTGGAGCCGCGTGGAAGCACAAATGTCAATGGGTGACCTGGGCTTGTTCTGCCTTTCACCACCCGCCGCATATACACACGTCTCGTGTCCCTTTCTTCCGTGGAGTTCTGCACGGCTCGGGTGGTCAGAGATGTGCCCCAGCAGGGAGCAGGCCTGTGTCCCAACAGGGCCCACCTCCGGCTGTCCCCTTGCTCCCAGCGTGGAACCACCACAAGCCCGAACGGAGGGATCCCTCAATGTGAGTTTTCCCTGAAGAGAATCTGTTTACGGAACAAATCCTAGACCCAGAGGTCTGTACACTGAGCTTCTGGAGGCTCTTTGATCTCTGGGTCCTTTTATCTTTGTGTCCCTCACAACCCAGTATACATATGCGCTCCTGTTTCTTCCAGTCCTGGGCCCCACGGGAAGTCTATGCTCTCCCAGCCCCCAGTGGGGCGGTGCTGGGTGGGTCCCACGTGCCCCAGTGCTGGGGTTCTCTCGCTCTAGAGGAGAATGTGGGTGGCGGGGAGGGTCACCAGAACTCCCCTCTTTGAATGGTGTCCTGGGCTTGTTCTTTTGGGGGGCTTGTTCCACCCACGGGGGCCCCAGAGCCCTGTCCCCAGAGGCTTCTCAAAGCCCACTTCTGCGTCTGCAGACGCGTGTCCGTTTGGCTCTGAGGGGCTATGTCAGCGCGTATGACCGCAGACTTTCAGGAGTCCTTGTGCTGAAACAACAAGTGACAATGTCCCCACCAACAGGGCACCTGAGGAAACAGTCCTCTCACTCCCCACAATTCCATGTCAAGGCCTCGGAGCAAGGTTGCTCTGAGCAGAGATTGGCCTTGTCCTGTCGTAGAACTCTAAGGAAGGAGCTGCTTGTTTCTGCTGCTGAAAGTAAGTGCTTCCTGGAGTCTAGCCTGCTTTTCCTCTGGGCTTGGAGGATGGAGATGGTCAGGAATCTTGGGAGGGGACTCCCCCTCCTCCAAGAGAACCCGTGTGACCTACACGGGACCCTGCCGGAGCCGGGCTCATCCCCGCTGCTACAACACCGCATCCCCTCTCCTCCCTCCCTCCCCACCTGTGCGAGCCAGGCTGATATTTGAGGACAAGGGCAGCGTGGAGGGGTGAGGCAGGAGAGGAGAGGATCAAGATTCAAAAGCAGGCCAGCAGCTGGGCAGCAAGGAGATCGATAGGGGAGATAGATTGCAGACAGGCTTCTCTTACTTTTTTTCCTGCTGGCTCGGCACCCCTGCCCCAGCTCCTGAAAGCAGGTGGAGGACAGAGCCAAGCCCTGGCCTCTCTCTGCCCTTCTAACTCAAACAGGTTCCTAATCCCTGGATAGAGGGTAAACAGCCTCTGAGCACGGCCAGGATCAACCACAGAAATGCCGCTAAGGTATTTTGGGCACAGTTCCCTGCCTCCCTGCTCCCACCCCATGTTACTAATTAGCCCAACAGCTTGGGAGAAGCTTGGGGGGAGTAGCTAGGAATGCCTTTGTGCAGCCCCGCAAGCCCAGGGCTGAGCTCTGGACAGTGTCTCTGGGGCTGGACCAGCTGAGGGGGGCAGAGGGATTCCCGCCCCCTCCCCGCCTCCCCCCTCCCCGCTCACTGACTCCTACATCAGCTCCAGGGCAGACAGCGGATTTTTCCTCTGCACCCCCCCCCCCAGAATCCCCTGGCCTCCCCTTGGCTGTTCACAGCTGGGAGGCAGGTGGGGGACAGGAGGGAGAGTGGAATCGGCCCCGGAAATCAAACGACCCAATAAAAAATTAATTGTCTAATTAAAACCATGAGGAAGCCCCTTGTCAGAGTCTGGCTCTGAGTCGTCAGGGCTATAAAGGGTGGGAAAATGAGTCTCAGCTCCCAATAAATTCCTGATTTGCAGCTTGGTCTATCAGGGAAGGAGCAGGAGCGCTGAGCGTTCTGCCGGGCTAGGCCTCCTGGAGGTCATGCCATCCCTCCCTGTGCCCCCAGCCCTGGCGATCACGCCCACCACCACCCCACACACCCAGAGTCCAGAGATAGGAGTCTCTCCCAAAGGGATGGAGAAGCCACGGCTTGAGGTGGGCAAATATTCCAGACTGACCCTCAGAATCCCTAATCTGGGGTTCACCCATTTCTTCCAGATCTTTCCTCAGGAAAGGAAGCGTCCTGGAAACTTCTGCAACTGGAGAGTTCTTCATTTAGGTTACCTGATCACTGTGAGAAACACGGTGCTGTGTGGGTGCGTTCTGACTTCATCCCCTCCATTTTTGTGATACATACATTTTTACGCAATTCACGAACCAACAGCTTCCCTCTCTTAAAGTTGTGCTGATTTTTGCACAAATGACAGGGAACCATGCTAAGAAATGAATCCCCCTCCCCTAAAAAAGGGCTCTGCCCAGCTGACCAAATCCCCTGGAAGAATGAACACAGAGCTAGTCCAGAAAGAAGTGCAGAGTTAGGCAAGTCTCAAGGTAGATGGGGATCCAAACCTTCGCGCCCTGGATAATTGTACCAGTTCTTCACTTGGGTCTGCCCTGTGCCTCTCTTCCCCGCCCGCCTCAGCAAAAGCAAGTGCATTGTCGTCAGAGGCATTAAGTCCTAATAGCAGGAGGAGGAGGAAGCAAGTAGCATACAGCCTTCAACGTCATAATGCATGATTTTATTATACAGAATACAATACAGGATGTACATCCATGAGTAGCTTCTTTACGCAAACATGGGAGAACAAACGAGGGCTGCCCTTCAGAACAGTCACCTTAGGAGGACAAATGCTTATCCCATGTGTACTGCTCTTGATTAAACCGTTTCTGCAAAGACGCCTTTAAAATGGACTTTCTAGCCATTTTACAAAATACTCAAGACTACCATGATTAGCTAAGAATCATTTTTTGACGGATTCCTGAAAAGAAAATGATAAAGATTTGTCACCAATAAGGACACTCAAAGATTGCGTCACGTGCCCTGAAGACAATTCCCAAAGAAGAGTTACAGAGCTGTGTCATTGTGGCCTTGTTGGAAGAAGGGAGTCCCCGCAAGGTGACTGCGTGGAGGCAGCGGTGCTTTCAGTTGCATTTCTCTCTGGCCACATCTGGACTGTGTTATTTATCATTCCTCATGATCCCTCTTTCGTTCATCTGGTTGTTATTTTTCATCCTAAACAGTGAACTAAGAAGGAGAAAAAGGGAAGGAAACAAATTTCTGACCCCCATCTGGGTCAGGATCTCATTTTGGATTTCAGCAAATTCCCATGCACAAGTGTCAACCAGGGTGGCTAGGCCTTTCTGCCTCCAAGCATCCGGAACCTAGAGAGCGGAATGTCGACGCTGATTCTGATTCACCTCATAGTAACTGCAGACCTACTAAGTGCCACTGGGTCTTTACGGATGGGTTATTCTTTTCAATCTGGGGATTGAAGACAGTTTTCCTTCCCCGATGGATGGAATTTGTCATTTATTTTCCTTGCTAATTAGTCTAAGACTCCACGGACCTGTTGTTCTGGGAGACACTCCAGTTTCCTGGTGCCCATGGCTCATGAGGACATGACTTTGGAGATCGTTTTGTCCATCTCTCTGTCCGCAGGCAAAGCCTCATGAATATTCCTGGTACTCAGGTTGACCAGCTTGGACTGGTAAACAGAACCCTGACCCAAAAAGGGCATGATGGTGGCCCACCATCACATGACCTTGTGTGTGGGGGGTGGGGGGGACCATGCACGTCAGATTCTATGTGAGTGGCACCCCCTAGAGTTGTGCTCCAGGAGTGCAGTGAGTGGTTGGTCCCTGGAGCTGAGCCGTGCTGCCACCCTGCAGCCCAGAGAAGCTGCAGGTGATTCGGTCAGCTTCGCACAACATTCATGGATGAAAAACCTAAGTGTCAACACCTCAGCCCTCGAAAAGGGCTCACAGTGGAGATCCGCTCCCCTCCTTGACGTCTGGGAGATCTAGGCTCAGCAGACAGCTCACCAATCTTCCCTCCATCAACTTCAAAGCCAGCTCCAGCCCCAGGAAGAACCTCAAGGATATGGAGCGAGGCTGATTCAACCCAAGCTCCGTTGTCAGGTGACGTTGCTGGAGCACAGGTCAGCCCGGGCCTAGAAATCGCAGCAAGATGTAGGATCCCCTCTGGTCTAGGATCTGGGGAGGGTTGGGCACAAGTTATGGAGGGGTGGTCACGGTCCTCAGAGTGTAGAGAGAATGTTTGCAATTGCCCAGGCAGCTCCCTCCTAGGCCCTCACCTGCAGGCAAAGCTCTTTAGCTTCCTCATGCACCGCCAAGCCTATCCCACCTGGATATCCTCCTGCATCCTTTGCAGGCCCTGCCCTTCTCTCCTTCCAACCTCTTTTGTACTTTCCCCTCCCAAAGAATTTTCTGAATAAAGCTCACTGAGCTCGGTCTTTTCTGCAACATCCCCTCAAGCACTCTCTCAGCCTGCAGGGTCATTCAGACTCTGTGTCCTCACCTCACTGGGCCTGGGCTCCTTCGTGTGTCTAATTCACCCCATGGTGCAAGGACATCCCCGACTCAGCAGCTCCCAACACTCAGCCAGCAGAGCCCTAGACGAGCCTCCGCATCAAACAAAGGCTGAGACACTGGGGCTTGAAGGAGAGAATCAGTCAGTCAACAGCCAGCCTGTCCTGACGGGACTCCTCCACAGTGGACACTGCGGGCCACACGGAGAGTAGGAGTGAAAGAGTCTGGTCCCAAAGAGCATCGGGTCTCATGTGACCAAAAAAGACACATCCATCCCAGGTTAATAAATAACAGTAATAACCCTTACCATGGTGGTAGAGTTTTTTGTTCGTTTGTTTTGGGGTTTTTTGGCCATGCCACGCGGGATCTTAGTTCCCCAACCAGAGATCGAACCTGTGCCCCCTGCAGTCAAGGCACTGGAATTGCAGAGTCTTAACCACTGGACCACCAGGGAAATCTAAGGTGAACCTTGTGGACAATACATTTCAGAGGTGGGAGAGAGTGCTGTCCACTAAGGTCTCCCCAAAAGACTCCCAGAAGATGTCAGATGAGAGCTGCCCTTGTGGCCCCTCGGAGACCCCTTGGCTGCGGAGGAATCATCGAGTGGGTTGTTTTGTTTTCCGGAGCCCTGGCAGTGGGAGAATGCACTAGAGCTGGGAGCTGGAGCAGGGCTTCATCACCGAGTACCTACTCTCTGACGGGCACTGGGAACCCAGGGAGAGTGAGGGAGTCCACGCCTTCAAGGCTCACAGTCTAGATGTGAAAAGAAACTGTAAGCAAATCTTTATAAGGCAGTGAAGGAATGACCTGCACCTCCCAGGTATCGCAGGGTACCACGCCCGCACCTAAACGTCTCAGTGGAAAGGGGAGAGGGAGGGGCAGGGAAGGCATTCTGAAAGGGCGGGGCTCATGTAAACTATAAGCGAGTGGTACCCGTCTTCTCCCCACACTCCTCCCAACTGCAGGTCACCTTCCACCTCAAGAAGAAACCATGGGCTTCTTCAACCAAGGTCACAGGGGTGTGTCAACATCCCAGCATTCTCTCACCCACCTGCCCGCTGGGCAGAGTATTCAAACGTGAACTGGCATCCTAGCCGGATCTGGGGCGCCTCCCTCTCCCCTCTGCCCCGCAGTCCCACGCTGCCAGCATCACGGCCAGGTGCTCTCTGGTTCCCAGGACTGGCTGGAGCCTGGGGAGCGGGGAGGGAAGAGCCTACCTTCTCCTAGAACTGCATGCTCTGCAGCCTTCCTCCTTCTTGCCTTTGGGGAAGATGCCCCTGCTTTCCCCTCATTCTCCATCCGGATCCAGCTCCCACCTCCCACAGCTGCAGCTGCTCCCTCCTCTCCACCTTGGAAGAATGGCCCCCTCCTCCCCATCCTTCCATGGGGCAGCGTGGGAGGGAGGCAGCATATGGCCCCATTCTCCTTGGCCTGGGCAGGCTATTTTGGAAATGAGAAACCCCCCTTGCCCAGTCCTCCCCTCTGGGGAGCACCCTCCCTCCCCTTTCCACATTCCCCAGAAGTTCTCAGACTGAGATCCGTCCTACTCCTACGTGCAGTTATGTGGTGAAATCACTGCTTTCCTGCCCCGAGGCGCCGAAGCTGGGAAGGGAGCCTGTTTAGACCTTTGATGTAGGCACGTTTTAAAAGGCCCACCTGTCCCCTCTCTCTCCCCAGCCCCCAGCCTGAACTGCTGGAGCCCCTCATCACAGCTCTACACCCCAGGCTACCCCCACCCGACACGGCCAGGATCGGGTCACACACTTCCTCTCTCGCTGGGGGTAATCACGCTTAACTGTACTCACTCGGGGACATCTGTCTCTGGTGAATAAGAAGAGATCCCAAACTTGAGTGGTTCTGTGACACTTAAAAGCTTCGAGCAGGAAGATCTGCAATTTCTCTTGGAGCAGGGCCTGTGGGGAGGGTCGCTCCGAAACCCTCGTTTGATGTTGTGCTTTCATGGTTGCGGTTTGATCCAGATGTTCCCCACTTGTGGGATTTTCTCTTTGGGAGGGAGGGGCCCTTGGCTGTGAAGATATTTCCATGGTGCGCACATTTGGATAGCGGTGGCTGGGTGGGGGCACTATTCAAGCTGATATCACACCCTGCTCTCCACAACCCTGCCCTTTCCCTCGGGGATCACATCCTCTCCCTTCACATCCAAAGACAAGAAGAGGGCCATTCTCATAAGGGGGCATTCCCAGCTCCTTGTAGGCTTGCTGTGTCACTGCCTAGACATGGCTCTCCCTCTCTGTTCTTCTGGCTGCATACAATGGCGGTGGAGTTGGTTCCCAAAAATGGTTCCCAGATCATGGGAAGGACAGGAGTGGGAATTAAAGAACCAGATTTCTGGCCACAGAACAAACAATTCTCAAAGAATTTGTGAATGGGATTGTACTAAGAGTGATGAGTCAGGGCTTCCAAAGATGAAGTGGCCATCCCGCATTTGGATCCATTCTACAAGGGTGGAAGTAAACCTTTCCAGACTCTCAGACCTCTCTGCTCCCTCCAAGCTTGAAAAGGTTAAGGCCATCCCTTCCCAAAAGCTTCAAGGAAACCCTGGAAATCTTTTCTTCCACCTTAAGTTTTCAGAAGTTCTTCCTGCTGTTCAGCCTCCGTCACTGCTGTAGCAGGAGGTGCCTTCCCCCGGGAAAGTGTCTCAGTGACACTCAGTGGTCCTCTAAGATCCCTCAGCATCCTTCTAGATACTTCTGCCTCATGGAATCAAAAGAAGAGCTGTCAGCTCTATCAGAAATAAGATTGCTCCCGGAGGTGTGCTGGTGACCACATAAACACTTGGATCCTTGACGGCTTTGTGGAGGTCACAGCCTAAATTGGACATGTGGATGTTGAGTGATAGAGGACAGACAGACCAAAGAAACTCCAACCCCGCTGGACCAAGGCACCGGCCCACAAGTGGACGCTAAAGGACTTGCCTCAGCCACAAGGTTGGGTAAGTGGACTTGACTTAGGGGGAGGAGCCTACGTGGGGACAGACAAAGCCTGGGAGGCTTAGTGCAGAAAGGGGAGATTCAGAGGAGACAAGAGAGGGAGGGAGCCACTGAGTGCGTGAGGAGGGCCCAGTGCTGGGGAGAACCATGAGAAACAGGCCAGCGGGAGAAGAGGGAACTAGTTCTCCATTGGACTAGATAGAGGGGAGGGATGGAGAGATGGGCGGGCACAGGAAGGAAGGAGGAAGATGGGGAAAGCCCCACCTACTGTCCCACTTGGAGAATTTGGGGGTCTGTTCCCAGCTCTCCTTGCTCTGTGTAACATCAGGGAGATGCATGTTTGGGGGATCAGCTCCCACCCCCCAGAGGCCCTGAGGGTCACGTCTCAGGCCTCCCCCTCCCCTTGGACTTTGATCCAGTCAAACACAGATGGGTCAGGTCATGATGGTGAGGGGGCAGGTGGCATCGGTTCCCCCTGGCTTGAATTTTTTCTTATTCCCACATGTCCTCTCTCTTAAGCAATAATTTCTCGTTTTGCTTGGCCTTATATACCCCATATGTCTCCAGCTCAGAGAACTAAGAGACGCTCCATCATTCTTAAGCTGGGCCTTGCCACCTGCAGGCCCCTCCCGTCCCACACATATGTTCACACAACTGGGGCACGTGGTTAGCTTCCCCGTGGCCATCTCTGGCCCCTCTCCCCCCACTACCCTTCTCATCTTTCCAGCTAGAATTAGAACCTTCTCTCCTGCAGGAGGATGGAAGGGGCATGGGTAGAGATCGTCACAGCTGGATTGCAGCTGGAGGAGCCCCACCTGTTCCGTGCACTCACAGAGGCTCCCTGGAGGGGGCCAATGACAAGGGGAAAGGTGCTGGGAGATCGCCTGGGGGACAGGGGACTCATGCGGTGGGATTCTCTACCTGATCTGGTCCAGCCTGAGGGGGAGGTCCGATGCTCAGCAAGGTGTCATGGGTCTCAGGGAGGGGCTCGAGCACCAGCCAGCCCAGGCCATCCGAAGACTTGGCCTCCCCACCTCCCTACCCTCTGCCTCTCCCGCTCACCGTTACCGCGACATCCACAAATGCCGCCCTCCTCCCTCCCTGTAGCTACACTTCCGCCACCCTAAACCCTTTCACCCATGCCCAAATCATCCCCCTGCATGGCTGCTAGAGTCTGGCCCAAACTGTACTCCAGAGACAGCCCTGTTCCCCCACTCCCACTGCTGCTTAGATGGAGAAACTGAGATGGGACCAGAAGAAATGCTCCCGTCTCCTCTCATGAGAGGCTAGCAGAGCCCCAGCCCGTTCCCAGAATCACCCTTCCCAGATTGACATGAAGAACCTAAGAGAAGGGCCATCATGCCTAAGACCAGGGCAGGGGCGCAGCAATGCGCCCCGCTCTCTCCTCATTAGCGCGTGTAAACCTAAGAGCTTTCCCCAAATGTGAGCGTTCTGCTTCAGTGCCGTGGAAGACCCCGGCACCTGCTGGCTCACCCTCCTCCTCTTCAGTCCCATCGTTGTCAAGGCAGAGTTGTTTGGGCGAGCTTGACCCCCAGGACGGGGCTGAGGAGTTTGGGCGGGAGGACAGAAGTGAGAGATGCTTACTGAGTGTTTCCTGCCAGCTAGAGGTGCCATGCTCTGGGCCCTGTATCTGACACAGTGTATCAGACCCACTGGATCGGTTCACTGAAAACCTCCCTGGGGTATATGTGAAGGCCCTGGACTCACTGGAGCTGACAGATAAGATCGTGGCCAGTAAGCAATTGACACGGAGCACCCACTCTGTGCTTGGCATGGGCCTGACTCTTACTGGGGGAGACCCAGAGAAGTACATAGTACAAATACTGGAGACCCTTATGTCTGTACAGAATCCTATACTCTTACCCTCACCCCCATTCAGACATGTGATCATATATGGACCTCAGACACACAAGCCAGATGGAAGAAAGAACTTCCCTGAGTGTGGGTTGTGAATGCTGTACACTAAAATCATCAAAAGACCTTTCCTCTTGGAAGGCGGTGAACCAGGAGAACCCCTGTCTTGCTGCGCCAGGGGTGAGGTAAGGCTCCTGCCTGCAGGCGGGGGGCATGGCCGAGATGACCCCTCAAGATCCTACCTAGGACGTGGCAGAGAGGTGCAGGTTCTAGTAGAGGGGCAGGAGGAGGAGGGACACACAGAGGGACAGGCAGACAGAAGAAGGGACTGGAGGAGCGAAGCGGGGGAGGTGGGGAGCAGGCTTGGAGAGATGAATGGTCTCGGCTGGACTGACGGACGCCGCCAGCATGGATGGATGGCGGCTGAGGTTTGTTTCCTGGCAGCCCCCAGCCCGCCAGTGCCGGGGGAGAGGAATGGCGGCTGGCACAACCGAGGGCTCTTAGGGAAGCTCACGGAGATGATTTAGATGGGAATGAATCAGCTCCATATAGATTAAGTGTCCCCGCAAATCCCAGGATCCTACAGATGAGGGGACGGGGCAAGGGCACGGGGTGGGGTGTGGGGAGCAGTGTGGAGCTGGTGCTGGGAAACAGGCCAGGAGCCAGCTGGAGGTGCCCTCCCAGGGCACGGGCAGGCCCACTTGGCGCAGACATCACTCTCCCCAGGTCCGTCCACACCACCGTCTCTCTGGCTTGGTACCAGGCTTCAGGAAAAGACCCTGTCTGTTGAAACATCCTCTCCAGGTGAGTGTCTGTCTGTCTCCCCTTGCCTCTGTCTCTCTCTTTTTCAGTCTTCACGTGTTTTTCCATCTTCATTTTCCTGTCCCTCTTCTGCCCTGACCTTCTTACTCCTCGCTGTTCGCGTCCCTCCTTCCACTCCCTGACCCCACCCCCCACGTCTCTCACTAGAGGTGTGAATGGCTTGCAGCTGACACACAGTTCCTGTTCCCTCCAGCCCTTAGCTTTGCCCTCCTGCTGCCTGTTCTCTCCCAGGGCCCTCAGGTTTGGAGTCGGACAGGGGAACCAGGAAGGCGGTCTGAAAAGTGACTTTTTGGCTACGGAAAGTTCTTCCTCTTCCTCTCTGCCCACCCAGCCCTCAGCCCTTCCTCCCCCCCATGCCAGAGGCAGCTCGGATGGGGGCCCACGCTCCCTAGACTAGGGCGGGTTGCGCGGAGCATGTGTCCCCAGGGTATCCGCTGGCTGTGGGGTTCTCGGAGGCACCATCTCCCCAGGCCCCGCCCGTGCCCCGCATGGAGGGCCCTGCAGCTGACTGTGGTTATGAAGCTGGCTGCCATGTGGACGACCTGGACCAGAGCACGGGGTAGTCATATATGACAATCGGTTGAAATATCACAGCCGCTCTCCCCCCACCCCCACTGGTGATCTATGAGCTGCGTGCCCTGTAAAAATTATTTATCGGGGCCTCAGAGTGTCCTGATTTAGTGCTGCTGCCTCTGGGGCGGAGGGGCCTGCCTGTCCGCCAGAGCCTACGCGTTAAACGACGCTAAAAAGTTAAACGGCCAACGTTGGGGGCTCACTCGAGGAGGCGCCATAAAGCTGTCGGAGCTGCTTAAATCAGGAGCGAGGATTCCCCGGGACATCTTCTCACCATATGCCGCAAGCCAAGAAGGCGCTCCTCGCCCCTGCGCTCCCCCGAACCCAGCTGCCCACACAGGCCAGGGGCCCTGTGGGCTGGGCCTGGGGCCCAGTGCGCGGGAGATCAAGGATGACCTCCTGCAGGCCTCCCTCCAGCATCTCCCGGGCGGGGCCCAAGCGGGTGAGAGACCATGTGTCCAGCCCTCTGCCTCTGGCCAGTGGTTTCCTCGTTCAGATCCAGTTTTTAAGGGCTCCTAGCCAAAGGCAACGCGGCAGCCTCTTCCAGTGGCCCGTGTGGGGCAGCGCTGTCCTGGTATCTCACGTCTATCTGTGTTTCTATGGATAGGATCCACTGGAACTCAGGGTCTTCCTGCTCTGGTTCGGAGAGGGTGTTCTATCCAAGCCAGGCTGTGACCTCTGGTCTCCTTTGCACCCCCACCTCCTCCCATTCACACGGCTCTCTGAAGAACAGAGCCCCACTCTTTGATCACTGCCCTCCACCAGGTGCCCCTGGGTGCCAGCCCGACGCTCAGGCTCACAGACAGTTTTCCTGGCTGAACCCCAGTCCATGCTGCCACCGCCCGGCCGCCGCCGAGCAAGCCAGAGGGATGTGGTCTCCGCAGGCTGCCTATCACGCCTTCTTTCAGCAGCAGTAAAACTCACCTCTTAAAACCTCCGCTTGGGTCCCTAATATTTGCCTGGCTATATATCTGCGGTGATGTATGGACAGAAATTGCTCGTAAACGGCTATAAAACCTCTCAGTTGAGCTGGGGAGGAGGCGAGTGAGGGTGGGCATGGCCCAGGCTGCAGGAGGACTGGAAGCCGAGACACTCCACTGAGCACCCAAACTCAGCCCCAGATCCTAAGGACGAAGGGCTGGGTGTGGGGCCCTCAGGGGAAGGAGGAAGGGAGGAGGCCCAGGGGAAGGTCTTTAAGCCCCTCGGGTGGTATTCGGGGCTGTCTCACCTGGCTGCTCAGGTGACGTGCTGTGTGGCCTTGGGCACGTCACTCAGCGGTTCTGTGCATGGTTCCCATCACTAGGAGGATAAGGACACCCACCAGGCTCGATGAGGAACGTCACAGAGAGTTAACCTGTCCTTTGTAAATGAAGGAGGTTGCGCGTGTCGGGCACTACCCCCAGGTGGGCATGGTGTCTTTAGAAGGCCTACTACATGCCGGGTTCTTTACCTAATCATCTCGAATCCTGACTACAGCCTGCCACATAGATACTGCATGTTGTGGGTGTGAGCCCTGAGATTCACAGAGGTGCACACAGGGACTCGGTGCCTAGGAACCGATTCTGGAGCTGGTGCCCTTTCCACACGTGAGAATGTTATCCCAGCAGCAGGAGGGATAACAGGTAAGACACGAGGGGCACTTCCAAACAAGGATGTGGGGGGCATTAGGAGGCCTTCTCGCCTGGGTCCCTCCCCTTCCCCAGGGTGCAGGCCTCTCACCCTCTAACACTTCTATTCCAGTCTCCCCAGGGCCCAAGGATTCCCGCAGCAAATTCCCAAGCACTATACCCCATCTCCAGGAGAAATCACTCCCCAAGTGGAAGGGGAAATCTGGGGCTTTGTGGGAGGCTAGCACCCTCCACCTAGGATATCAGGAGACATGGGTCCTGGGTGGGCCAGGGGAGGAACAGCTTTCGTGGGGGCAGGTCAGGAGGTATAGACAGAGATGCCACAGTCCCACAGTCCCTGGCCCACGCCCCACCAGCCCCAGCCCCTGGGCATCCCTTTTGGTTACCCTCCATCCCCACCCCCACCCTCTCCCAGGCTCTGGATGCCTCCTGGCTCCATGACTCCCAGCTCTCCTCTTCCCTCCATCCTGTGTCTCCTCTGGTTACCCCACATTCTCTCTCTCCCACAGCATCCCCCTGAGAGCCGCTGTTCCCCGCTCTGGTTATTCCAGCCTCTCCCTCCCGCCCCGTCCAGGGTCCCTCCAGCACCTGGCCACACCCTCCCCGCTTCATGAGCCCTAGAGCCCTGGTTCTCTTCATCCTCTCTCCCAAGTCCCTCCAGCCCCTGGTTGCCCACTATGGTCGCCCATCCTTTCCCTCCCCACTGGTGTCCCCCTTGCTCCCCGGACACCCCTTCCCTCCATGACCCCCAGCCCCTACCCTTCCGCTAGTGGTCCTCTAGTCTCTCTCACACGCCTTCCAGGACCCCCAGCCCCCATTCTGCCCTTTGTCCCCTTCTTGTGGTGACGGTAGGAAGGCCACCCTCTGCCCCACACCTCCCCTTCCCTGGTGGCTCCCACCCCCAACCCCACTTTTCTTTAAGTTTCCAAATCAACCTTCCTCCAATAATAATGATAAAGCAGGAAGCCGGGCCGGAGGACAGTGCAGATTTTTCTTCTTGACACGGAGTTTCCGATTAAAGGCAAAGGGACATAAATCCTCCTGCGTAATTGCTGTGCTCCAGCTATAAGCCACTTGAAGGGGAGGCTCCCACCCCTCTGCCCCTGCCCCTGGGAGCCCCACCCCCCATCCTGAGCAAGGCTAGGTCCCCAGAGCCTGGGGCTGGGCTGGGAAGGGGGAAGGGAGTGGCGCCAGTGTTGCAAGGCTGTGGGAAGGGAGGGGAATAAACCCAGCAGGGGCCCTGCCTGTCCCTTCCAAGGGTCCCAGCCCAGGTGATGGACCCCAGCCCATGGCCCACCTCGAAGCACATTTCCCCCAGCCCCAGGAAGCCCCTCAACCCCTCACATTGAGAGCATGCTTTATATTTTGGGAAAGCTTCTCAGCATTCATGATCTCATTTGATTCTTGTAAGGACCTTGAAAATTATTAAAGAAATATCAGATGGAGGGAGGAGCCCCGAGTGATCGACCAGCGCACCTCCTCTCGTTTTAGGGAAACTCAGGCTACAGAAGGGACTGGCCAGGAGCAGAGCTGCCCTCGTCCCTCAGAACTTGCCTTCTCACTTACCAGGAGGGGCTGACACTGCTGAAATCTATTAAATTGGGACCCAAATAGCCTCCTCCCAAGTGGTGTTCTCACCCACTAGAGAAACTTTTTAAAAACCAAGAACGCTTGCCTTCTCCCCTATGATTAGGGAAAGAAGACACTACGAGTGTGTGTGACTTGCTCAGGCTTGAGGGTTAAGGACAGAGCCTGGAGTCTGCAAACCTCCTGCCTCTACCTTCACACTCATTCTCAGAATTCTACCGCCAGAGATTCTAACCTCTGGCGACTCTGCAGGTTGGACTCAGCTTGGCCAGGGAATCTGCCTCTCCCCCGGACAGCCGCAGAGCCTGCCCAGAGCTCTCCCCAGCTCTGTCTCTCCCTTCCTTTCCATCCCACTGCCCACTCTCCTCTCCTCCATGAAGCCCTCCTGATTTGAAACCCTTGGTTCTCCTCTGTTTCTCCCTGCTCGGAACAGCCCCTGCAATGATTCCTAAATCAGGTCCTAGATGTGAGTCTCCTCTCTCATCAGACTAAGAGACTGGGCTTGCGTGTCCTCCCTCTGAACTACCGCTTCCCAACCCTCCCGTCATCTTCCCCTCCCATACCCACCGCCCCCAGTCCAGGCCCGAAACGCCCGCATGGTAGACATGTGTACAGATGAGAGTGTCCAGGGAACCCAGCAGTCCTGTCTCCTTTTATATCAGTGGACCTTTCCTCAGAAGCCCCAGGAGTTCCGCATCAGCTGTAAACCATCATGGCTTCTGGGCTTCCCTGGCCCTCCGGGGCCATGCAGTCTGCTGTCCTCCCAGACCCCCAATTTCTCCACATTTCAAGGGAGGAGGGTCCTTTAGCTGAAACCAAGGGAAAGAGAAGCCACATCTGCCACACCCTCACTCTGCTCACCCATCTCCCAGTAAACCTGGGCCCAACTGATTCAGGCAGGGCCTCCCAAGGTCTAATCTCTAGGCCTCCTCCTTGAGCTCCTCGGACATCCTGACAAGTTGGCAGACGACTGGGTCCCTCTCCCGGGCTGTGACTGACATCCTCCATGCACCACCCAACCCACATCCGTGCCCTGTGCACCCACCCTTCCCTCCACCACACCGAAACTGAGTGGGAGCAAGGTCCAGTGAGGGCTTTGGAGTCTTCAAGAAGAATATCCTGTCTAGGTCAGGAAAGAAAACAAGTGCAGAGGAGCAAGAAGGCCAGCTTGGGAGGCTCCAGTGCCCCTGCAGGGAGCCTGGGTTGGGGTTCCTGTGCCATGCTTACGGTGGCTCTGTAGCAGCGCCTAGGCTGGGTGGTCCTGGGTGTCACCATAGGTTTTGGGATGTTAGTACAGACTCTGGATGCTGATGTAAGTTTTAGGGTATTAATGGAGACTATGGTGGGTGTTCTGGGTTTTATGCTCAGGTTTCTCTGGGATATCTATAGGGTTCATCTAAAAGGCTACAAGCCCGTGCTTCTTCCTAGGCCTGGACAGGGGAGAGAGCTAAGGCCATAAAAGAAGCAGGGGGTGAGGTGGCCCAGGTTTCCAAAAGAGGGGGACAACCCGAGGTTGCAGGCATCAAGGACTTGCCCCAACCCATCTTGGCGTTCAGGTCCCAAATCCTGGCCAACAGCCTCATTTATTGACAATAAGGGGATGGGAGTGATTGCTGACCAGAGACTAGGCATGCCCCTGACTTTCTGTGGGGAGAAAGGACTAGAGAGAGGGCCCAGGCAGCAGGATGGTCTTCCTAGGTGTGTCCCCAACAACAACCAGGTTCTGAGCTCCCACCTCAATCTGAGAGCTGTGCTTGGGTATTGCTGAGGCAGGGGAATATCTGGAGGGAAAAGATATAGACCCTTCTTCCTGCAGACCCCAGTCTTTCAGGGGTGAGAGCCCCTCAACTAGGACCCAGGCAAATAAATGGAGAATTGTAGCTTAATGATGGAAAACTTCCTGAGAGATGGGGCTGCCGGGCAAGGACTGGGCAGAGAGGTGGGAAGGGAAAGGAGCCCACGCAGGAACAGAGCGAGGGCTGTTTCAGAGGTGAGGAAGGATGAGGGGCGCTCTAGCCCCAGAGACTTAGGGAGGGGAGAGAAGAGCCGTCACTCTGTACCCATCATTCACTCAGCAAACTTTCACGCACGGCCCCAGGACACACAGAGGTGAATTAGGGAGGCAGGGACAGCAACGGGAGAGGTTCCCAGAAGCTTGGCTCCTCCCCTCAACCTTGGAGGGTTCTCCAGGTCCATGCCAGCTCAGCTGCTTCCTGCACGCCTCTCCAGCCCTAAAGGTGCCCACTGTCCCTAATTCTAGCTTCCTTCTTCCCTGGGGCCCCACCCCTGCCCCAGCCCTTGCCCTAGTCCCTGGTGCTCAAACGTGCCCGTCTGGGCAGATTTGGGGGCATCTTCTGGGCCACAGAGACAGCAGGAGGGATGGGGGTTCGACATTCTGAGCACCTCCCCAGCAGCAGGGAGAAGGAGATCCGAGGAGCTGAGCGGGAGCCCGAGGAAGAGGTGTGTGAGCGCATGAGTCCAGGCCTGAGATCCTCGGGCAGCTCTGCACCGCGCTGGGAGAGGCATCATTCATCCGCCCAGGGGTGGAGATAGGGCAGGGGGAGGGGAATGAAAAACACCCACAGCCCATTAACCTACTTTTGCAACTTCATTAAAACAGAGTCTCCGACGTGTCGCCATAAATTGTCTTCCGAGGAGGAAGCCGGATCCAACATCCAGTTCTAGCAGGGAAGCCTCTGAGAAGAGGCTGGGATAACCAGGGTGGAAGGGATACTGGTTACGGGAAGGGGGCGTGGGCCACCAAGTGGCTTTGCAGGCTGGGCCAGTCCGACTGCCTATTGCAGAATCTCCTAGGTGGGCAAGGCACTGGGTGAGGGGCAAGGAGGGGATTGTCACTAATATTATACAGTTACTGCCCTGATCAAGAACTCTCACAGCAACAGCAAGGATTTACTGTATACCACAGGGAACTATCTTCAGTATCTTATAATAAACTATAATGGAAAAGAATTTTTAAAAAGAATATAGGTCTATACATATATGTGTATAACCAAATCCCCTTGCTGTATACCTGAAACTAACACAATATTGTAAATCAACTATACTTCAGTTAAAAAGTGGGGGAGAAAGAACCCTCACAGCTTCCTGGAGTCCCTCGTAACAAATCTAAAAGCTCCTCTCAGCTTTTCAGAGCCTCCTCCAAGGAGCCCGTTCTGCCCCAAAGCCCCCTTCTCTGAGGCGTGCGCTGAGCTTTACACTCACAGCCTGAGTCAGAGGACCCCAGCAGCCTCACAGCCCTGGCCAAACAGGTGGCCTCGTCCAGCAGAACGAACACCAGCACAGGGGTCAGTGAGGCTGGGCTCCCACTCCCCAGCTGGTAGATCTGGATCCAGTCCTCACGTGAGCAGTGACTGACTGCCCAGGCCCTGGAGAGGAACGGCCAGGGGTCAAATCTGACTTTGCCATTGAAGGACCTTGACCGACTCACTTAACCTCGCTGTCCCTTAGTGATCTCACGGGAATAATGACATCTCATAAAATGACTGAGTCTTAAATGCACCGCACCTGGGACCTGGAACATCCTAGTGCTTCATTATGTATTTGTTTATCTAGGGCTCCACAGGCCTGAAAAGGACTTTGGAGTTCATGGAATCTGATCATTAAGTTTTACAGATGAGGAAACTGAGGCCCAGAGAGGAGAAGTGACGTGGGTTCGAATCAGAGCCCAGATTTCCTTTTACGCAATCCAAGGATCTTCCCCAAAATGTCCTCCCTGGGCCTCAGTGTCTTCGTTTACGTAATGATGGTATTAGAGTAGACCAGTGGTTTCCTTCCTTATTATGATTTATTATTGTGATTACTAGTATTAACATTATTGCCTTAGAACCACTTTTCAAACACTATACTAATATGCAAAGGGGGACGAGGTCTGGAGACAATAGTGTAAGAGCAGGAGGTGGCCTGGAGTCTGAGCAGCGGTCCCTCCTTCTGCCCGAGCAGCAGCCCCAGAGGCCTGCCAGAGAAACCGGGTGTCACAGACCCCAGGTCAAGCCCCTGGCTAGATGACCTCAGGGCTTCTGCCACTGGTACTCTGGGAGACTGGGGCCTCAGAAAGACCAAGAACTCTTTAAAGCCCCACTGGGAGAAGAAGCAGGGCCTGAAAAGAGACTATGGTGATAAGGTTGTTTCTACAACATCTCTGCACAGAAAGGGGTGGAGGGAGGGAGGGATACAGGGAGTGGACCACAGGGCCTGCCCAGGTATACACCACCCCAGTGCCTCCACCCTCTCCACGCCTCCCAGCTCTAAGCCGCCTGCACTCCCGCCATAGCTGCAGCCCAAGAAAACATGCTCATAAAACAGACATTTGCTTTAATTTTCACTTGAAGGGGCAATTTAGCACAGGCTGTTTGCAAGCTGTCGGAATTCTTTACGAGGCTCTATCATGTTTTCCCAAAGTGCTCCCCCCAAGCGGCTTCCTGGGGTCAAAGTTCACATGTAACTATTTAGGGGGAAAAGGGGTTGGGGAGAGCATGGGAGATTGTGGAGAATATATATTTTTAAAACCAGTTCAAGAGTGGCTGGGAAACTAAGAGCAAGAGAAAGCCAGGCCAGGCCAGCCCCTGTTCGGAGGCAAGCGCTGTGTGACTTCACCCAGCCCTCCGCCCTCTCTGGGCCTTCCACAAGCAGAGGCCAGTCCTGGTCATAAAAATGAAATGTTGTGACTCAGCCTGCACCTTGAGGGCCCTCACACACTTATTCATAATGACCCGGATACTCGATTGACAACCAAACCAATCTCACTGAGATCTGACTGGCATTTCTGCCCTAGGCTCTCGCTAACTCTCACTCCCAGCAACTTCAGCCCCCACAAACTGCTGACCCTACTCTGTCCTCAGTCTCCCCCCATAGTCCCCATCCCCCACTGGTTTTCTAGGTCCTTTTTCCTGAGGAGAAAGTGCTAGATTTTACTAGATCCTCCCAACTGCTCCAAGGAGGGGAAAAGTCACGAACGTACCTCCTCCCAAAGCTGAACTTGGTTCCTCTTCCTAAGTTTTCCCACAGTCCATCCTCTTTTCCCTCAAGAGCCCTGAGCTGAGAGGCATCAGTTTGAACAAACCTCCCACACCATAAACAGAGCAGCTGCTCCCGGGTAGAGATGCGCTGAGGTCCTTGGAGATCACAGAGCGGGGAGGGGCTGGGATGCTGGACCCTGGGGTTCCCTGAACATATTCCAGGTCCCCTTCGGCTCCTTGTACAGAACGGTTCCTGCCTCTAAGGTCTTGTGGAAGCTGGGGCACGGGGGTTTGGGGGTGAACTCTGAGGACTTCATCAAACCCTCTCCCAGGGATGACACGGGAAGCAAAGGGGAGTCAGAGGCTATAATGTAGGACCGGCGTCTCTTCTGACTCAAGACCCCTCCCCCTTCCTCACATTTCTGAGGAATGTTCCTGGCCACTCTAGACAACTCCAGCCTCAGTATTCCCAGGGAAGGGTGATGAGGCCACAGGGACGGGTCTCAGGCCAGGAGAGATCCCAGAGCTCAGGTCAGAGGGGGGGCAGGATGGCCTGGAGACTATGGGAGCCCGGGGTGTGGGAAATCCCGTGATCCCTGCAGAGCGGCATTTGCATAGGAGACTCCCCTGAGGAGCTCACCGGAAGCTCACAGGGCCTTCGGCAGCCCAGACCTCCCAGCAGGCACCCCACGAAAGCCTGATGCCAAGTACCCCCGGCTGACTGCAGGAGAGGTGAGCATGGGTTCTCCCAGGTGATAACCAAGGAGAGAAGAAACAGAGCAGAGCCCTCCTGAGAGGACATGAGAAGGGAAGGGGACCCAGACACACAGCTCCCCAGGTAACCGAGTCCCTCGCTGTACTGTGTGTGTAAATTAAGCTTCCACCTACTTAATCTTCTCTGATGTCCAAAAGAAGCCTGAAACATTCACCACTAGTTTTCATATAAATAAACTGAGGGTACAACAGGTAGAGGAAGTAGTCCAAAGTCACATGGATCTGTCTAGACCTGACACCAACCTGCTTCTTTCTCCCTGGGGCAGGAACTCTCTGGACCTTTGAGTTTAATTGCCACTGAGCTAGTTTCCCCTCCCCCCCACCAGCCTCCTTACCCTCTATATGGCAAGGGGCTTACGTGTGCATCTACCTGAAGATGTCTGTCTCCATCCTCACCACAACAGAAACACAGAGTCTTAGAGTAGGGAGGTTCAACCTCCTCGTGGCACAGTGAGGAAACTGATGCCCAGAGAGGATAAGCTGCTCCCTCAGGGCCGCACAGTGAGGATGAGCCAGAGCAGGGCCTCGGTCCAGTGCAGACGGATGCTCTTCCCCGGAGCCAGGCTCTCAGCTGTTTACACATACAGATTCCAGGTACCATGCTGGCACCGGAGAAATAATGCTGGTCCTGCCTGGAGAGGCTCAAAAGTGGGGAGAAAGGGCCCTCCCCCCAACCTGTAGAAAGACTTATCCTCCAAATGTCAAGGACATGCTAAGGAAGAAGTTGCTGTAAGCTGAGGCAGTCAAGAAGGCTTCCTGGAGGAGGTGGGTCTACCCCAGCAGAGATGTGAGTGGGAAGAGGGCACATCCCCTGGTGATGCACGCAGGAGGAGGAAATGTAAGTGCATATGACCCATCTTTCTTTCGGAAGATACCCCTGTTGGAGGATTATGGGAGACCGGGCTGGGAAGTCAGGTTGGGACCAGATCAGAGAAGACCCTGAATGCTAGGATAGAGAGTCTGAGCCTCATGGGCACCGGGGAGGCATGGAGGGAGGAAGGCGGACCCATGCAAAGGAGTTTCTTAGGGAGTTTACCCTGGAAGCAGCTCACGGGGCAGACTGCCTGAGAAAATGTGTCAGTGCATCTGTGTGTCGTCTCTTGGGGTGAGTGTGTGTGTGTATGTGTACACGTGTTAGTGTGATGCTAAGATCAGGAAAAACCTGGTTTCAAAAACCGCCCTGGTCCATGCTTTCGGGGAGATGATGGATTGCCAGCTCCCCGCCCCTTCTGTCTCCCTCGTAACCGCCCTGAATGGGCAAAAGCCTTGCCACCTCTCCCAGATACTCTGCGAGCCTACGCCCAGCAGGCACAGGAAGAAACCCTCCGAGAAGCAGAGACACTCGGGAACAGAGTGAGCATCTTCTCGCCTGAGCTGTCCCACGAATCTCATGACAGTAGTGCAGGACACCTGGGACATAAGGAAAGGGCAGGGGAGGACGAGGGCTGACCATTCACGGCCCATGAGCTCAGAAGGCAGGGAGAGTCAAGTGGTGAGGGACGGTGCAGCCAACAGGCACCCATGTAAACACGGGAGGAAGCCAAACGTGCTGGAGAGACAGAAGTAGAGACCCCTCAGGAGAGGGGTCACTGGGCGCATTGGGAGCCCACCTGCCCCTCACCTCCCTGCTCACTCTCTTCCTCACTGCAGGCACGGACGGAAGCAAGGCGAAGAGCTGTCTCACCAGGACAGCTGTTTTACTTTGTCCTCCTTTGGGACCCAGGGTGCCAGCAGCTCGGGCCACCTCTCCCCCCTCTTCCCTTCGCTGAGAGACCCCCACTGGTGTGGGGACTGTGCCTAATGGCTCCGGGTGGGACGGTCATCACTGAGACCTGCAGCGTGCATTAGCAGGGATTAGTGATTATCACAGCCGCCCCAGCACATCCACTGCCCCCAAGGGGAGGAGGCTGGTAGCCCGGATTCCCGGTGCTGTTCACCAGCCCCGCTCACCCTTCCCTGGTTTCCCTTCTTGAATCCCATGGAGAATCCTAACTGGGGGATTCATAGGACCTCGGAGTCAGGACAAATCTTGGAGCGGTCCCATTCCCTCCGTAACCACCTGTTTGCCCACCTCTAGCCCAGGCACTCACGTCCACCAGGCATCCACGCTCTGGTGAGCTATTAAAGATGTGCGTCTGCCCCCGAAGACCCTGGTGCCACGGAGAAGCCTGGTGGAGCTCTGCCATCTTTACAATCCCAAGGTCTTCCCCATCCCTCCCCAAGCCAGCCCAGACATAGAGCCTCCCACACTGATCGTGACAAGCGCCTCGAATGTTCAAGTCCAAGGTCACCCAACCCCACCCCTCCAAGAAACCCTTCCAAGTTCTACCTCCGGCCCTGCTACTCCGGCCCTGCTACTCCAGCCTTCTTCTTCTGCAGCTGTTTGCCGTGAGCCTCCTGCCAGGCAGGAAAAGAATGATCTCATTCGCCTTCTAAGAAGTCTTCCAAACCTCTGCCTCCACATTTTTGACTTTTGCGCAAGTGTCCCTGACTGCCAGGAAGTTCTCCTCCATATTTAACCTGAACCTTGCCCTCAGTGGGAAGGACCTGGAGAAAGGTCATCTATTCCAGCTTCCCAAGTCACTGATGTCATAGCAGGGATGTGCTTTTGTTCCACCTATCAGCCTTCCAGAAGCCCCCCGCCACTCCACACCCCCAGCCAGTGCCCCCGCACGCCCATCACCCCAGGCAGCTCAGGGAATGCCTGGCTCCAGGCCTGGCTCCAGCTCAGGATGTCAGCCCCAGCCCCAGCCCCAGTGGAGCGAGCAAGCGGGGAGCCGTCGTACAGCCAGCCCTGCCCTGCCCCCAGCCAAGGCTTGAGAAGGAGGTAATTAGGAGCTGTGCGGTCCCTGTCCCCCAACAGGTACAGCTGAGCAGCTGCATCCATCATCGGGGGGCAGCTGCCAGAGAAGGGGGGTCACGTGGCTCAGCAGGACCAACAGGAGGGCGGCGGGCGGCGGGGAGGGCCCGGGGATTGGCTGGTCTGCAGCCAGCAAGTCAGGGCTGTAGGGGATAACCTGAGAATGACCTTGTGGGGACTTTAGCCCCTAGTCTCCGCTCCTCCCTAGACACCCCCTCCCCCGCCTTCCCTCGGTTCCTAAGCCCCAGCCCTCCCAGCTGCCCTTGCCCTGGCATTTTCTCTCCTCCTTCAGTACCACTTATCCCGGGTGCAAGTGCCCCTCATTGTTGGTGTTTTTTTTTTTTTTAAGGAAAATGGCCTCGTGTGTGCTTAATAGATCTGAAAAAGCATGTGGGTGTGGGAGGGGGTGGATCTCTGGCCTGAACAGGGGCTAGGGACTCCATGAGAAACACTGTGGTTAGGGTTCGAAGGGAGAAAGGAAGGGAGAGCGGGAGAGGAGTTAGGGGCCCTGCCTGGATGGAGGAAGTATTGGTGCAGGTGCATTTTTCTCTAATTGCCTGTGTTGCTGCCAGGGTGTGAATGTGAAGGAGCATGTGCTGGCAGCCATGTGCAGGCACAGCCTGGGACGTGTTTTGCATACTTGTGCTGACCTGGGTACCTTACCACGTGCTGCAGTGTACTTGGGCAGAGATGGGAGAGTTGACCTTGACCTTCTCTCTGTACATGTGCACAGGCTCCTGTTCACACGTGTTCACAAGCAGCTGGGCCCCTCCGAGCACACTGCCACAATGGGCTTTCACCTTGCCTGTTTCTGACGCAGAGAGGGGAGCCCCCCCGCAATGTGCCTGTGCCTGGGACCCCTCAGCACATCCCCCAGCTGCGTGGGCAAGGCACCCTCACACCCACCCCCAGAGCTACAGGTCAGGGTGGCAGCTGGTGGGGGAGAAGAAAGGCAAAGAGGAGGGGCAGCCTCCCCAACACCTGTGAAGGTTCTTCGTTATATATGCAAATGTCCTCATTAGAGATGCAGAGCGCTTCCCGGAGCTAATGGCTGCTGCAGCCGTTTCTGTGTGGAAGTGCTGAGCAGAAGGAGACTGCGGCTGGAGGAGAGGAGGAGGCAGGACCGCTGCCCTCTGGCTGAGCAGCGCCAGGATTCTCGTTCCCCAAGCCTGGTCCTGAGCAGTCTTGGCGGGGGGGGGGGTGGGGAGCCCGCGGGAGGGGCAGGCAGAGCGGGATGAGAAGGCACGGCTCTGGCAGGTGGCACTGCCTAGTCCCCTGATCCTGCCCTGGGCCAGGACTTGCCAGCAGGGCCCTTTGAGGAGGGCTGCAGCCAATTGCACAACCCCCACCACCACCTCTCCATCCACCAGGCCCAAAAGCCAGTGTCCCTCAGGGTCTGGGAGCAGGTGACCCTGGCTCCTGCTGCACAGGACACCAGGCTCCTCCTCGCTCCCACCGGCCCAGCCTGACACCTGGACAGACTTACACTCAGTCTGCTTCGTAGGCCTCGCTTCCTGCCACCTCTGCCATTGAACCCTGGGGAAAACAGCCTCATGGTCATCTTTTTCTGTCACCCAACCATAGAGAAAGGAGCCTGATTCTAGTCACCGCCGCCTCTCAGCCCCATCAGACTTCCATTTATAGACCAGCCACTCCTCAGGGCTGCCTTGCACTTGTTCACCTCACTGCCACCAACGTGGCACCACGGACAAACACAAACACACAGTCAGCTCACACATGCCCTCGGAAACGTGCAGTCACCCCTCAGCCCAGGGGCACACCCTGTCCCGCTTGGGTGAACGTGCCCTCAAGACACACACCCGCACTGAAACCATCCCGCCAGCCTCCGCTGTCCTTGAGCACATGCAGCACTGCGTTTTGGGGACAGAGTCCACAGAGTCGTCCCCTGCCCTACCCCCCCGCCTCGCCTTTCCTTGCTTCTCCCTCCCCCTCCCGCCCTCCTCCCTGGGCACCCGTTTGCCAGGGTTATTTATAGAAGCAAGCGATAAATTCAGTGTGTTTCTCGGCGCGCAAAGCTATAAATAATGGCACAGATCATTAAACCCCGAGAGCAGGCCCAGCCGCCCCGCAAACAAGATGAAGTGCAAACCACCACGTGAGAGGGAGAGAGGGAGGCGCAAGGCAGAGCCCCAGACCCAGGGCCGCGGGCCCCGTCCTGCACCCCTCAGCCTGGTCCCCATGAACTTGGTCCTCCAAGGGGCCTACCTGGGTGGGCACTAGGGGAGGGGAGAGCAGAGCTGGCGCCTGGGCTTGCAGACTGGCTCACCCCCACCCGACTTCCACACCCTCCCTCTTTCCCGTCTCCCTGCCCTCTACTTCTCTTTCCACTTCCCTCACTGTTCTTTCATCTTTCCAATGTTTTCTTCTTCCAAGTCTCTCCTTTTTCCCACCTCTCCCTTCCTCTCCATCCTCTTCCCTCTCTCTTTACCTTCTGCCCTTCACCTCTCCCTCTCCATCCACTTGTTCTCCACCCCGGCCCCTCCTTCCCCCCATCCTGAATCCCCAGGCCCCAGGAGGGGCCCTGATCCCACTACAGAGCCCTCAGAGGCAGAAAGTCCCCTGTCAGCAGAACGCTGGGGCTGGCTGCTGATTCAGTGTCTGTAATCTCCCAGGCGGAGGCGGCCGTGGCAGGGGGGCAGGGAGGGGGACGGGGAAGACGGATGAGGAGTAGAAGAACAAAATGGCACGGACACCACGGACGGGCTCCAGGCTTGAGGGAGGTTCCGGGGAGTGGAACCAGAGCCCTGGGCTTCAGCATAACCCCACCACCGCTGCCGGCTGGTTGGTGGAGTGAAAGAAGTGCTTTCTGGGTACGAGAGATGGCACCATGGGAGCGATAAGGAGAACAGACAGGAGCACAGGGGAGCAGACAGGGGCAGCCGGGAGGTGTGGGAGGAACCAGAGAAACACGTGTCAGAAGGAAGCCAAAAAAACAAGGGGCATGGATAGAGGGATGACCCCAACCGGGCCCAGCCAGCCCCAGTTCCAGCACAGACCCCGGGCAGCCATCCTGAGTCTGAGCCACAGTGTGGAAGGTTCTGGGGTCCTGACCGTGGCTGCCATAAGCCTCCCACCTTCACTTTTAGGAAGTACCTCTACCCTTGGGGGTTCACCGAACCTGACTCGGACCTACTTTTTGGAGGTCTCCCTCCATCCCCACTCTAGGTCACCTACATTCTAGGGTCTTTCAGCCTTCCCAGTGGGAAGTTCTTACCACTGCCTGCTTCAGTTCGAGCCTCCTTCTGGAGGGCAGAACGTAAGTCCAATACGTGCCATATGGGCCCCCAAACCAAGCAAGGCCTGAGCCTTTGAAGCCTAATCAAACCCAGGGATGGTGTCGGCTCTCTCCTTCCCGAGCAAGATCAGGCAAATAGACTTCAGATGGGGCAGCAGAGCCAAGATTCGATATCAACCAGAACCTGCGGGTGCTGGGGGTTGGGAGATGCCAGGATGGGGCGGTCAAAGCCTCTGAAAGTGAAGGGGGACCCACGGGCCTGAGGAAGGCGCAGCCTGGCCTTGAGGCCAGGGGTGGACGAGAAACCGTGGAGCCTTCTCTGCCTGCCCCTGCCCTCCACACCCCATGGCCAAAGCGGCCATCTGCTCCCGCTCGCTCCTCTGTCGGCCGCTTTGATGCAGAGCTCCGTTATTTGCCCGGGAATTTATAGTAGGAGCCCGGACCGCAGCTAAATCCCCCAGCCACAGAGGTAAATCAGCTGCCGCGATGGGCCGGAACGAGGGAGCTGTCGGACTGGGAGGCGGCACGGCAGGGCTGGAGAGGAAAACACTTGTCCCTTCTCCCTGGGGGCAGCAGCCAATAAATCCCCTCAGGCACCGATTAGGGCTGGCGGCCGGACCAGATCTTGAGGCCTGTCAGCGCTGGGGACAGAGATTACACCACAGCGGGCAGCGCCCACGGACACAGGCTGTGGCCCACAAGTGGGCCACAAGGACTTCTCAGAGCCGCTGGGCGAGTAACAGTGCTTGGGAAACCAAAACCGGATTTCCCAGGAGCTGGGTGGAGCCGTGTCACCACCTAGGAGGGCAGGTTCTCTAGAGCCCAAATGGCTGGGATCAAATCCTGGCTCTGCCACTGATTACCTGTGTGGCCTGGGCAAGTTACTTCCCTCTACCTCAGTTTTTCCATCTGTTAAATGGGGCTGATTAAATGAGGTGATAGGCACACACTGCTTGATGCAGTGCCTGACAACGTAGCGTTAGTGGTACCGTTACACAGAGTAAGCTGTCCAGGCCGGGTTAGATCTGGTCTTGTGCAGAGAAAGAAGGGACCAAATGATCTCTGGAGGAATCTGGGGGTGCCAAGATGATGTTTAAAGAAAAAGGGCTGGGACCTCCCTGGCAGTCCAGTGGTTAAGACTCTGCGCTTCCACTGCAGGGGGCACAGGTTTGATCTCTGGTCAGGGAACTAAGATGCCACATGCCATGCAGTGGCATGGCCAAAAACTTAATTAATTAACTAAAATAAAAATAAAGAAAGAGGGCTCTCTTAACCCCACCAAGGAGAAAGTGAGAACAGCTTCTCCTGGGGCCACTATGGATGGGTTCCTGTGAGTAGGGGCTGGCCTTCAAGTTCCAAACCTATGAACTGTAGCACCTTCAGCAAGATATTTCACTTCTCTGCACCTGACTGTCCTCATCTGTAAAATGGGGGTGATAATACCACTCACCTCACAGGGTTATTGAGAGAATTACATGAGATCAGACATAATTGAAGTGTTTAGTGGTGCCTTGTCCATAGTAAGTGCTCATTAAATCTTTGTCTTGTTATTACCGTTATTTCATCAAGGGAATGAGGGCTACGCAGTGGATCCTACATCCAAGCAGTGAAGCCGACAGGGAGAGAAAGGAGGAGAGGGGAGTTGAAGGCTGAGGGCGGGGGCAGAGGGGTCAGTAAGGATAAAGGGGGCCAGACAATGGAAAGGGAAGATAGAGCAGGCGGGTAAAGATGGGAGACTTGGAAGCAGAAAGAGAAAAGGGAACGGCACAGCGGTGTGAGACGGGGAGAGATGGCGGGGGGAGATGGAGGGACAGAGAGGAAAACCCTGGGGGTGGGGAGCACCAGGTCAGGAGGACAAATGGGTGGCATCTCAGAGCAGGAGCTGGGGAAGGAGGAGGGGGAGAAGGGGCCTGTGGGGAGTATTGAGGGGCAAGGGAAGTGAACAGAGAAGAAAGAAGAAAATCGATGGGCGTACGGGCCGAGAGACAAAGAGGAAGAGCAGTATCTGGAAAAACAGCAAGTGCAGCTCATTACGCAAGCGTGATTCCAGGCGCTGCTGAGCGGCCCCCTTGCCGCCTTCATTTTCAGCTTGGCTTCCCCACCCTCCACCCAGGCCTCCCTCCTGCACCCTCCTGCCAGCCTCTACCTTCTCAGCACTGCACCCAGGGGCAGATGAGGCAGCAGGGAGGGTGAAGGGCTTGGGCTCTGCTCCCCAGGGGGTGAGGAGGAGAGGAAAGAAACCGTCCCCAAAGCAGAACAGAAGCCGGGGTCCTCGTCTCCTCTTGGCAGCTTCCCCCTTCATCAGCATGAATACAAGACAGTGGCTGAAAGAAATGCAAGAATGGAATAATAATAATAGCAGTGAACGCGTTAACAGTCTGCAGTTTACAAAGTGTTTTACAAGCCCCAAAACACTCCTTGTGATGTAGGCAATATTACCCGCATTTATTACTAGTATTACCATCAAGGATTCTATAATGCTTACTACCTGCTAAGCACCTCACTCTGTTACTTCTGACAACAACCCTATTATCCCCATTTTACAGATGACAAGCTGGGGCCTAGATCCTATGCCCCTACCCCTTTGCCTCATCTCTGATCTCTCCCATCCTTTGCTCGACCCTCTTCTCTATTCTCTCATCTCTTCTTGTCCCCCCTTGATTCTCCTCTTCCAATCATGCTGCCTCACTAAACTTCAACTTGGCTTTTTGTTCACTCTGCAGGCACTTGCCCCCACACAGTGACCGGCAGGACCTGGTGTGCTTACAGATGACCGGCAGCCCCTTCATTGGTGGGGCCTCCTGGCAGGGAGTAACCAAAAAGAAATCACCGTGGTGGAAGTGAATGATGACAACATCTTTGAAGGTGCTGGTGTTCCCCACATTCCTCCCCAAAAGGTCTGAGATGATCTATCATGTAAGACACAGATAAAACAGGACCATTAAAACACACATGAAAGAGCAAGACACGATCAACAAGTCAGGGTGAGAGAACGTAACCCCAGAAAGGAAATCTAAGGATGGAGAATTGCTGCAGAGATACCCAAATCTTAGCCCTCAGCTTTTGAACACTGAAAATAAATGAAACCGGGGAGTAGCTAAAATCCTCCTGGCCTCCACCAGAAACCCTTCACCTGTTCATTGGTCAGGGACACAGCACCCACCGTGTGCCACAGATCAAAGATGTGATCAATGCCAAGGACACAGACTTCTCACTCTGCAAGTTCAAGGAGGTTTTACCTGAGATGCGCTGGGTGCAGCTGCTGTAGAAGAACTGACAGGACTCCGGGCTGAGTGAGCTGGACAGCAGTGAGGACTGCGAAGGTCGGAGGCCGTGGGATGCAGGGAGAGGAAGGGCCCACACGACGTTGTCCCAGAACTGAGAACACGAGGCTGGGGTGTCTCAGAGGCAGCCCTTGGCTTCCTGCCCCTGAGCCCTTTCCTGAGTGGCCCATTTGGGACAAGGTCCCTGCCTGCCCATCAGTCCATCCACGTTGCACGCCATGCTGGTGATGGTTGCTCCTGGCTACTTCTTCTCGTTAGCACCTCAGCATGGGGGTCATCAGGAACCAAAATAAATCAGATGAAAATAATATCCCACGCTCTCCCATGGAAACAAAATCTGCCCTCCCTGCTGGCACAATTTCCAGCCTGCGTAAAGGGTGAGCACAGTGAGAGTGACAGAGGACAGGGGCCTGCAGGGAGGAAAGACATGGACCCCTGTCAGGGCAAACCCCAGATCTGTGGGGGGGGCCCTCCCACAGTCACAAAAATGCTGCCTCTTCCCCAGCAGCCAGCAATAAAGGGCCTACACCCACACGTGCCTGTGGATGAAATACATACATGGTAAACTTAAAAGTTGGCTCTCAGGAAGGATGACGCCTGGCCTGGCCAGCACTGGAGGTACCAAAGCACGTGGCACCGCTGATACAACCAGGGCCCCCACTGCAATGTCTTAAAAAGCATTGAGGGGGTGTGAGTGGCTGGTGGGGCTTAAGACTGGAGCACAACCTGGGCAGGTAGGTGGGTCCGAGTGCTCACCAGCTAGGGGCAGGCATGCTTCACCTGCTCCGCCGCCACAAAAACGTGACCTCCTTTCTCCCTCCCTCTCCCTTTCCCGAAGCATAGTGTGTCCTCATCAGAGACTCCTGGGTAAAAGAACTTGGAGTTAGGGCAGAAGATCATTAAACTTCCCACATATCAAAATTAGCTCTTTTCCACAGTGGGGGAAAAAAACACCACCCCCCCCAGCTGCCCCCAAACCCAAGCACCACTCTCTCACCTTCAGAGCCTGACCAAGCGTCCATCGCGTACAGAGATAAACAAGACAACTCACAGAGCAGTGTCTCCCCGGAGGCCAGGTAAACCAATAGGTGGCAAAGCCTTTCCTCCAAGCACCTCTTCCACTACACGGACCTCCCTTCCACAGCTCCCTAAGGCGTACAGAATACACCTGCCTTCACGCCACAGTGCTGATTCCTCAAACTGACATTTAGAGCCCTCCTTAGCACAGACCCACACTGAGCTCCTACAATTTCTCCTTCTTCCATCACCTCCCCCTCTCCCCAGCAGCTGGTCCCCATATGCTTCAAGGAACATGCCCTGAACCATCCTGCTTCTGCCCCTGTTGCCTGGAATGCCCTCTCCACCACTTCCCGGGGCTCCCATACGCTCATCAGAGCTCTCCCCATCCTCCTCCAAGCCCAAATGCAAATCCCACCTTCCTTCACCCGCGCAAGTTGTCTCCCTCCCCACTAGACAGGCCTCCTGACTCTTGTTCACCGGTGTCCCTGGTGCTGAGAAGCCGACTGGGGAATGTTCGTGGAACTGAGTGAAAACTCCAAACCTGTTCCCGGCCAAGCTTCCTTTTCTGGGACTCACAGTGGTCTCAGAAATAAGAAGGCCAATCAGTGACACAGAGGCGGCAGATGTCTCCGGAGTTCCATTACCCCAGATCAGGTGGGGGCCCTGGGGAGACAGAGGCTGTCGTGGGAGACGCTACAGGTGCTTCTAGGCTTCCTGAGACTGTTGGGACGGGTACTTCTGAGGGGTCTAGGGGCCGTTAGGCCAGCGGTGGTGGGTTTCCTTTCTTCCTCTGGCTCCTCTCTGTCAGTATCTCTCAGTCTCTGTCAATTGTCATCATCCTCTTTTTCAATTCTGCCTGAGAGACACCTCCCCTTAGAGCTTTGCTACTCAAAATGCGATCTGAGAACCAGCAGCATCAGCATTCCTGGAAACATGCTAGAAATGCCAACTCTCAGGCCCCAGCCAGGACCGGTCAATCCAATCCTCCAGTTTAACAAGGTCCCCAGGTGGTTCGTGTACACATTAAAGTTTGAAAGAACTCGTTTAAAGAACGAGAAAGGCTAGGCCCAAGGCCCAACAGGGAAGCTGAATGTCTCAGACGTTCATTCATTCATTCATTTAAGCTTTTGATTAATATTTATTAAGCACCTACTGGATGCGAAGTGCTATCCTAGGCTCTGCGGAGGAAACGGTGAACGATTCGGCCCCCAGCGCACTGGCTGGAGAGGGTGAGATCAGGGTCCCCCCCCTGGTTGTCCCAGGTCCCCACAGTGGTGAGGGCTTGGGTCAGGAACAGGGGTGCATTCACCTGGAGACTCTCCCAAGACCCTGAGGCTGGTGAGGGATCCCTCCCCTCCCAATACAACGACAAAGAATCAGTCAGTGAGATGGAAGGGAAGGAGTGATAAGAATGAGGGAGAACGCTGAGTGGGAAGAAACGGAAGATGGAAACGAGGAAAAGTGAGACCACAACAGACCCCTGCCAGCCACTCCAGACACACACTCAGACTTACTTGCTAAGCTCCCCATTCATTGAGTGTCCCCTCCAGGATGTGCCCCATCCCAACTTCAGGCAGACGGCCTCCTACAGCAGGGGTCCTCCGTGCCCCCATGAATGAAGGACAGCCCCTGTCCTCCAGCACCCTCCACCCCGGGGGCTGAGAGGGGAGCAGATAGGGCACACCCAGGGAAAAGTGACCACAGCAGGGGGACTGGTTTGAAGGGCGTAGGGAGAGTAAGAAGCACACATACTCAGGGGACGGGGTGGGGCTTCCGCTGAAAGGGACTGTGTTACGAAGAATGAACTGCAGAGAGGCCCATTAAGGGGCTGCTGTGCTCAGCAGTGCAGGCAAGACAGCGTCTTGGCTAGGATGGTGCAAATGGAGGTTGTGAGATGTGGTCAGATTTGAGATCTCCTTGGATGATAAGGCTGATAGAACTTGCATATGGATGGAGTATGAGAAGTCAGGGAAAGAAAGTTAATGGAGACGACTGACCCCTGAGTCTTGGATCTGAGCGACCTGTCAGATTAGGGTAACCCAAGGTGATCTGGGAAGGGTTCCAGAAGAAAGGGCTGGAGCAAGTTTTGGAGGGAAGGAAAGACCTAGGGCATAAAGTGGGGAAGAAGAGGGTCTATGTTGGGAAGTTATAAGGAATGAGAGTGAAGAGATAGGAAAAGAAGGGGAAACCTATTCAGCGGTCCTTAGTTCAAACTTCTTGAGGGCAAGAATTGCAACATCTGTTTCCACTGGATCCCTTAGGGGCCTCCATGGCTATTCTGCACATGGCAGGTTTAATCGGTTACTCAGTAAGCATTTGTTGCTTGTTAAGAAGTGACCCCAAAGGCAGGGTAGGGTGGTATAAAGAGCACTCAACTATGTCTTGGGAGCCATGACCACCTACTGGCAGAGGGACCTTGGGCAAGTCACTGTTTCTCAGGGTCTCAGATCTTCAGGTCCTTTCTCACCCCAATCCTCTTTCCTTGGCTCTAAGACCAGAATGCTGAGCTTCGGGAGTCACTGTAGGTCCTTGAGCAGAGGTGGCATGAGGTGGGCAGTCTGGAGGGGAACGAGGCCCAGAGAGTGGGTCGGGGCCATCTAGATACAGGTCAACGAGGGTCTGCCCACCAGGGTAGCTGGGAATGAAGAATGATCAGGCCAAGAACCCCCCACACCCCATGCCTAAATTTTCCTTGCTGTGATGTCTCAGCATTTGGGGGGAGTTTTCGCGACTCCACAACTTCTAAATGTTGAAATGCTTGGACTCAGTCATTGGATGCCCTTTATTTTCTATCTGTTCTCACTTCTTAAGGGACCTCATTCAATGTCATTGGTGACCCCAAATTTATATCTCCAGCCTGGACTTCACCATGAAACCTGTACATCCCTCTGCCTACCAGACACCTCCACTTGGTTGCTTAACAGGCATCTCAAACCCACATGTCCAAAACTCCCCCAAAACCAGCTCCTCCTGCAGTATTCCCAGATCAGCTCATGGCAACTCCACGGTTCTGGTCACTCAGGCCAAATCCCTTGGTCTCATCCTGACTCCACTCTTTCTCTCACACCCTCCATCCCTCCCATCAGCACGTCCCTGGGCTCTCTGCAAAGCACATCCAGAATTGGACCACTCGTCACCAGCGCCACCGCCACCTCCCTGCTCCAGGCCACCATCATCTCTTACCTGGTACTGCAATAGGCTCCTGCCTGGTCTCCCCTCCTCCCCCAACTTCTGCCCTTGTTTTCTCAATTGAGTCTCAACAGAACAATAAGAATTTTCTATAAAAATACGAGGCAGATCATGTCACTCCCCAGCTTACTCAGAGCTACAGCTAAAGCCTCACGGTGATTATTAGTCCCCACGTGACCTGGTTCCCATTACCTCTCAGCCCCTTCATTCACTCTCCCTTATTCTCTCTGCTCCAACTGTATCAGCCCCATCGCGGTTCCTCCAACAGCAGACACGCTCACATCAGGGCCTTTGCCCTTGCTGTTCTCTTTGTCGGGAACGCTCTTCCCCCAGAAATCTGCATGGGCCCGAAGCATCTGGTAAATGGCAGGTTCCATATGTTGAGGGGCCTGAGCAGGGAGAAGAAACGGAAGGAGGAGGAAGAGGAGATGATAATGGAGTCTGGGCCCACACAAGAAACAAAATGGCTCGTCTTGCTTTCTCTGTCTTCCTCCTCATGGGGGATCTGCTCCCCCCTGGTTCCTCAGGAAGCACCCCACTCTCCACCCGGCCCTCAGGGGAGCCTCAAGCTCCGACGGCATCACTTCCCTCCAGGACTCGTGGACCTCCCGAAAAGGAAACACCTCACTCCCCTGACGCTGAATGGGACAACCCTCTCTGCTCTGCTCCCAGACGATGTGAGGAAGGACGGCCTCGTCCAGTCATTCACGTGGACACACTTATCCCCACCACCGTCCAGCTGGGCCTGAGCCCATCAAGTCCGTCACCGCGCCCCACCCCCCGCGCCCCCAACCCCTTAACCTCCGCTTGCTCCCCCTCCCCTGCCCTGCCTTGCTGCTCCCAATCAGCAGGCCCCCATGAGCACACGCGGGAGGCAGGCTGAGGGGTGCAGGCTGGTGTGGTGAGGCCACAAGAGCCCAGCCACGTGCCTCCGAGCCGTGGGGAAAGGCAAGCGGTCCTGAGGGGAAGGCTTTGGGGGTGGGAGGCTGCAGAGGCCAGAGAGACAAGGAAACAAGCAAAGAGACACAGAAGCTGTGCTGAGATGGTGATCCAGAGGGAGGCCGATAGGGCATCGGCCAGAAAAGGGGGGGTCACACTCTGAGGCAGAAACGGCGGCGAGAGAAGCAAGAGCCGACAGACGGCAGGAGCTGGAGACGGGGGCTGCGAGAGAGAGTCAGGCCCCCCAGGGACAGACCGCCGGACAGAGCCCAGAGGAAAGAGACGGAGAGGCGGAGCGGCAAACCCGCCGGGGAGGGCGGGCGGGCGGGCGGCAGAGGCTACCCAAAGAGATGGAGAGACGCACGGACAGACCAGAAGGCTGCAAAGACGGCGAGGGCGCAAAAAGAGCGGAGGCGGGAGTGGCGGGAAGCGGCGGGCGCGGGGCGGGCGCAGCGGGGCGGGCGCGGGCGCGGGCGCCGGGAGCCGGCTCGTAAAAGCCGCGCCGAGCGGGGAAATTGCCGCCAGAATCGCTGAGCTCCACAAAACGCCGCCCGCGCGGCCCGCCGCCGCGCCCGCTCCAATCTCCAGCCTCATCGCCGCGCGGGCTGGTTATGCATTTAAATGTTATTTAATTGGATTGCGGAGGAGCTGGGGGCCAGAGCGGCCCCCGCCCCCGCCCCGCACGCGCCGCGCGCCCGGGCTGCTGCCTCCTCCACAAAGCTGTTTTCCGAGTCACAGATTGCGGCGCACCGCCCTCCCTGCCCGCTCCCCCACCCCGACCGCTCCCCTCCGCGTCTGGGCTCCTTCTTCTGTCCCCCCCTCCCAGACGGAGCCAGAGGACACTCAGAAAGACACAAGTCCCCTGAAGATGCGTGAAAACGCAGGGGCTACACAAAAAGACTCCAGACGCACAGACACGCAGTGGCAGCAAAAACGGGTCACACTGAATTACACGAGTGTCCATCTGGGAGATTTCTCAAAATGCAGAGACAAAAAAGATCCCCATAGATTACAAAAGTACCCAAATGCGTGTAATACACGGGAGATCCACATCCTATAGGGAACACGTCACCGTACCCCTTGCAATGTTCTTACAAAGTGACACAACCATGCAGGGGAGCAAGATCATGCTAACTCAGTGACCTCTCATAGACCTTCCTAAAGCTGGGTAAGGAGTAAAACACACATTCACTCCCACGCTCAGAGCCACTGTCACACCCCAGTCGCTCAACTATGGTGCTTTTCCAGGGTTGGAAGGCCAACCCTTCCTTCAAAGGCATCTTGTTCCTCTACCAGTCCACAGCAGAAAGCAGCATCAGATGAGGTTCTGAGAGGCAACTGCATCAGTCCTCGAGCTTCTTAAAACTGAACAAAGAAACAAAACTGAGCCAAAATCCCAACAGGTAGGCTTGAGGGTAGACACTGGGAAGGCCTTCCTCAGAAGACAGAAAGTCTGAGATCCCAAGGAGTGAAACTGGACTTCTCCCCTATCAACTGCAATAAGAGACCCATTTTTGCAGCCTGGACGAGGAGTCAGCACCATCAAAGTAGATGGAAGGACGAAATGACCTGCCAAGGAATGTCCCCCGCACACTCCCAACCAGCCGACAGGAAATTGCTGGCCTGAAATGATCAGGGTCAAGTTGCTTCAATTAATGAAAATGGAAATGGCAACCGGGCTTGGCGCAGGCCACCATGGAGGACTGTTCTGGGCTCTTGGCCACCCCCTCTGCCAGCAGGGCGTAGAGACTGACATCAGGCTGAGATCCTTGAGAAGGAGTTAGGAGCAGAACAGGCAAGAAGATGTGCAGGAAAATTCTATCGCAGTTGTTTTGTTTGTTTTGTTTTTGACAGAATGAGGACCAAAACAAGGAGAGAGAAATAAAGGGAAAGTCTCCCCAAATACATTGTAATTCAACCTTGACTGGTAAGCTTGGGCTGGGGCCAGACTGGCATTAAGACCTCTGAAGAAGAAAGCAATTCAGCCTCCCCCAAAGCAATTTATTTCTGTATCACCTGATGGTCATAGCTGGGAAGTTTATCCATGTGTCTAACCTCAATGTTTTATGCTCCAACTGAAATTATTTCCTTCTTTGGGGCATTAGGAAAAAATAGAAAACAGCTGGCTTACATCCTCCTAAACAGGAATATTTGGAGAATTGAGACCTAGTCTGGGCTGGGCCACAATATCTATTCTCTCCCTCCATTCCACTCATCTTCTCTGCCCAGCAATGCCCAAGCTGAGTTTCTGCCCTTTTTTGCTTCAGCACCTGGACACCCCTTGACATGTCTACTGCTGTTTTCCATCTCAGAGGTTCATAGAACAAGAGATCAAGAAGGAAGCCCCATTTCCCGTCTCACATAGAGCCAGGCCCAACACCTGGTTCCCACCAATCCTGGCCCGAGCCCCTCCCCTCATCCTTGCAGTTGGGGCTCAGAAATTCTTGGGGGTGATCTGACACCAATGGGTGTTCTCCTTTTTCGAACACCCACTCCATGGAGGTGGCAAGACTGAGCAAATGATGAGAGAACTCTCCAATCACCACCTCCTCTCACTGATACTCAACCTCCTACCCACACTGAGGGCTAACCCCTTCCTCAGTCAGTGTGCCCAGAGCGCTGTGTTTAGAACTTGCTTGCAACATGTTTTCCATTTGATTTACACTATGATTATATGCTTGTATCTCCCAGCACCAGACAGTAAGCAACATGAGGGCCAAGAATCACCTGATTCCCCTCTGTCACTCCCACAGTGCCTAGCGTAGGGAGTAGCACAGAGCAGACATCAATAAATGATGGCAACTTGGGAAGGGAAAGTCAAGGACCACACAGCGGTCAAACTCAAGACTCAGTCTTAATTTAAGCCATCCTGTTTCAGTAAAGAAAAAAAAAAAGAGGAAGAGGCTCTTTCCTCCCCAACACACTCCATCCTGCAGAGTCTCAGAAGCACCCCCACCGCAAGCACGGCTTGGCTTCTGTCAAGCTGAGTGTGTATAATTGTGTAAATGTATGTGCACACGCATACATGTTGGGGTGGGACTCTGAAGACCCCATCATTCCTCTGAACTGGAATTTGCATCACCATCACTAGGCAAAACCAACAAACTCTGCAGCCACTCATGTTACTGGATGGGCACCCTGGGGTAGATCTCCAAACCCAGATGCGAGCACGACTCGTGCATTCGTCCTGGACACCTGCTTCGTGCCAGGTGTGGGGTTACATATGGGGAGAGGAATATGAGACCCTCTCCTCACCTTCAGGGCACTCAGTGGTATCCTGTCTTCACCTTAGCAGCATATCCACAGCACAAAGAGAAAAACAGATATGAGGCTGTACTTCAGACCTCCCCGATCAATTTCTCTTAAAGTGGAGCTGGGACACTTGCCTTTTTAAAAACCTCTACAGGTGAATTGACTCATAGTTCTATCCAATAGAACTTTCCACGGTGATGGAATGGTCTGTATCTGCATCATCCAATCAGTAGCCACTAACCATGTGTGGCTTATTGAGCACTTGAAATATGGCAAGTGACTAAAGAGTTGAATTTTTTTTATTTTGCTAAATTTTAATTAATTTAAACAGCCACACATGGCTAGTGGCCGGCATATCCGACTCTTGATAATCCCAAATCACTTCAATTTGGCTTTAAAATACTTTTCACAACATTGAGGGTTTTTGTTTGTTTGTTGGCTGCGCCGGCAGAGAAAGCGCCGAGTCCTAACCTCTGAACTACCAGGGAGCTCCCTCACAGTATTGTTTTGTAGCAACTGACATCACCATTCCCTTTGGTCCAGGGGAAAACAATGAGCTTCCCCTCCCTAACAACACTCATTTGTACTGAAGAAACTGCTCTAAAATGGATCGGGGGGTAGGAGCCAGTCTGGTGGATTGAGGCCCATCAGCCAGCTAAGTCACCACGCCAGCCTCCATCCCCGGACTGGAGGAAATGCACTGAGTACCCATTTGTTAGAGGCTGACATTGGTGGGAGAAAGAAAAAGCAGTGACATGATTTTAGGTGCCTGTTGTGGACTGAACTGAGACTCCTCCAAATTCCTATGTTGAAGCCCTAACCACCAACGTGACTTGGGAAGATATTTGGAGATAGGGCCTTTAAAAACGTGATTAAGGTTAAATGAGATCTTAAGGTTGGGTGGGACCTTAATCCAACATGACTGGTGTCATTCTAAGAAGAGAGATACCAGGGAGGTGCACACAGAGAAAAGGCCATGGGAGGACACAGCGAGAAGGCTGCATCTACACACCCAGGAGAGAGGCCTCAGGGGAAACCAAACCTGCTGACATCTGCATCTTGAACTTCCAGCCTCCAGCAATGTGACAAAATAGATTGTTGAAGCCCCCAAGTCTGTGGTATTTTGTTATGGCAGCTCTAGCAGACTAACACGGTGTCCTTGGGAAAATGCAGGACAGGACCCTGTTCAGCCTCTCCCTGAAAAGATGCACCCCAAGAATTGAGGGCAACAACCCCACTAGAAGCCAGACCCAGCAGTGACTCTGCCACATCTAAGTCTTCATCTTGGTCACTACTATTCAAAAAGCTCTACACACTGCCCAACCCTGCCCCCACCACCACGATTCTCACCCCAATGCTAGGCTTTCACCCTGACACTATCCCCGAGACATCTTCCCTACACACTAATCCCCTCCCTTCCCATTCCTGACCCCATGGCACCTACACTGCCGCCTATACAGCTTGCCCACCCCTCCCCCATCTGTTGGCTGTTTTAAACGGGTGTGTTCTGTGCATCTTACTTCCTTCACTGGACTGCAAATTCTCAAAGATTAGTCTAGCACTCAAGACCTTTCACAAGCTGCCCCCAACGTAGCTTTCCAGCTTGGTCTCCCAACTGAGCCAAGTCAACACTAATCTCCTTGCCAGCCCTTGCACGTAACAGTGTTCTTCTCTAAGCACTCCGAAACTTTCCCAGTCTCTAAAACCACCTGAAATGCCCCTCCTCCAGAGAGCCCTCCCTGACTACCTTAGCTAAATACATGAGGGGACAATGGCTTCTAACCCTGTGCAGTTCTTCCAGTGCCTGGCCCAGTGCTCCGCAACGTGGGGGCAATAATTACTCAGCACCGCTGCACTGACAGCAGAGAGGAAAGGCGTCTAAGGCACACACGGGTGCAAAACTGTAACGTAATTCTGATGCCCACCACCCAGAGCTGGCACAGACCCCTCATGTTTGAGGGCACAACCCCCAACAAGACTGTCCTCGTTGCAGATGCCAACTTCAAGTTCAGGGGTCCCCAGGCCACCTGCACTGCTAACTGGCTACACATTCAGGGGTTCCCACACCCTCCTCAGGTTCAATAATTTGCTTCAGTGACACAGAACTCAGGAAAGCACTCCGTTTATCATTACATTTGTTTATAAAGGATACAAATCAGGACCAGCTAAATGAAAAGACACATGAATGCAAGATCTGGGAGGCTCCCAAACAGTTTCCACGTCCTTCCTCACAAGGCATCAGGACATGTCATCTTCCTGACACATATATGTGTTCACCAACCAGGAAGCTCACCAAAGCTTCCATGTCCAGAGTCTTTATTAGGGGTTTCCTCATGTAGGCAGAACTGATTGAAATCATTGACCACGTGGTTGAGTTCAATCACCAGCACCCCAACCCCTCCCTGGAGGTCAGGCTGATATCACCTGGCTCGAAGCCCCAGTCCTCTAATCACGTGGTTCGTCTTTCGGGCATGGTCAGCCCTCCTGAGTCAAATTTCAGCATAAGCTCAAGTGTGGTCTGAGGGTCCCACCATGAATGACAAACTCCCAGCACTTGGGAAATTCTGAGGATCTAGAGGCTCCGTCCCAAGAGCCAAGAATGGAGGCCACTCAAATTATTTATGATACAATGTGGGGGGAGGGGTGACATTAAAAATCTTATTACATTTGAGAACTGAGATGACCTGTCCCAGGAGCTAGAATCCAACCACGTGTTCCTTATTAAGGTGGTCTCTGCTCCCAACTGGATTCACTTTCCCAGCCCTTACTAAAGGGCAAGCCATTCAGCAGACAGAAGAAATGAGTTAGCTGGAGATACCATGCCCCCATCCACCCATCACAGTGCCCTGAGTCGCAGACAAACTGCTGGACAGGCCCCTAACAGAGACCCTGCAGCTTTGGTAAGGCGATTAGAGACTGCTCACACGATCCCCCAGCGGCCCAAGAGAACCCTTTGCAAACAGGCAGAGGTAAGAGACGGGAAAATATAAACTACCACCTTCCACCCCAACATGCAGGAGGGAAAAAAGGGCCAACACAAAACGGTTTAGGAGCTTTTAATGCTTAGATCGAAAAATCACAGGCTGGGTTTTTCATAAAGTCACTGGTCCCCCTCTGGCGGGGCAAGCATCTGCCCCTCGCTCAGGCTACACGTGGAGGCCCAGAACGCCACCCTCACCCCGGTCTTTGGCACCGAGGGGCTTCCTGTGTCGCGTAGTGTCGTGCCTCCCCAACCCCAGGGGCGAGAAAACTAGAAAAGCTGTAACGAGCACCCAGGCACCAGGCACTGCGCAAGGCACTTCTAAGTGTTATCTCAGTTAATCCTCACACCAGCCCCATGAGGTAGGGACCCCATTTTATAGATGAGGATCCTGAGGCTTGGAGAGGTCAATCAACGTGTCCGACGTCGTGAAGTTCACAAGTCTCAAAGCTGGGATGGGAATCCTGGTCTTCTGGCCTTCCCCATGCTGCCACACTGAATGCCCTCTCTCTGACCCAGCCTCAGTCTCCCATCAGAAGGTCACTCTTAGCGGCCATGACCCATGCTTTGTCCTGGTCCCTGTGAGGAAAGGGGTGAGCTGAAGGAAGCCGTTCTAGGAGGGCGGGTGCGGATCCTGGCAGGATCTTTCCTCTAAAACAGCAAATATGACCTCAAGTCACTGTTCAGGTCCCTCTCCGCTGAAGAGAGGCTTCAGGGAAACAGTGGGGTAGAGTAGTTTGCAGGTGCTGGCTCTCTGCGGAGTTGGGTCCACAGACCAGAGGCAATGCTCAAAGGAAGGTGAAGCGTGCAGGAACCGGGAGGGCAAGCGGGAGCAGTGTCGACACTGCCACGGCAGGTCCCAGCAACCAGGGAGCCGAGGGGGACCTCGTCGCTCCCGTCCAGGAGGTGCACGGTCGTCTGCTTGCCCAGAAGGACCCGGGGCCTTGAATGCGTCCTGTGCCGGCTGCGGGGCGCTCACTTCGTTAACAGAGGCAGCAGCCCCAGCTCATTCAGTCTCTCCTTGGCCAGCGCCTCCCAGCCCTTGTTGGCCTGCGGGCTGCGAGGGGAGGGGTGCAGGAGCCCCTCCACCTGGACCTCGGGCATCAGGCTGGCCAGCGCCCGCCGAGCCCGCTGCTCGGCCAGGCGGCCCACGCCCACCACCAGCCGCGCCCCCAGCAGCTGCACCTGCCGGCACAGCGCCGCGTCACAGACCCCGAGGAGCTGTTCTCGCTGCTTGGCCGGCAGCTCGGCGGGGGTGAGGTTGCGCCCGCTGGGAGCCAGGAGGAGCAGAGGACACAGGTTGTGGACGAAACAGTGACGGAAGAAGACCTCGGGCTGTCCACACAAGTTCCGGAAAAAGCCCCAGAACCGGGCACCACTCACCTCAGACTGAGGGCACTCCAGTCCCAGCACTGGTCGCTTGGGGTGCTCTTGTGGAGGGGTCTGCACAGGCCCCCCAATGCCCAACCAGTCCCGGACTATACTCACTTCCCCAAAAGGCACCTGTGGGGAAGGAGAGACACACGAGGGCTTCAGACCTGACGCCTGGGCTCTGGACCAACCAACCCCTCTCCGCCCTCCTCCATGAGGACCTAGCTGCCTCCCACTCACCCCTCACCCACCTTCACCCAAAGGCCTGAGACAAGGATTCCTGGCCCTTCGTTTGTGCCTGTCCATCTTTCTCCAACTTTTCATATGGACTGTGGTCCAGACGCATCTATCTGTTTGCCTCTACCCCCGCTAGCCTCTGGGACCAGGAACGGGAAGCACATGGTGGGGTTATCTGGCCCAGCATAGGGTGTGATGGGTACTGAGGGGACAGACAGATGGCCTGAGGCAGAAGAGCAGTCAGGGTTAGAGGAGGCACAAGGACAGGGCTGACCACTGCTCTCTGGGTGCCCTCTCAGCCCCAAGCCTCAGGCTGTCATTTCCATCGATCATCATTGATCATCTTTCAGCCCCCAGTTGAGGTCAATAAAAGCGATTGAGCCTCCTGCCCTGAAGCCTATTCCCCTCCCCCACCTACCAAGCACCCCCACTGAGGGGCAGTCACTCATCTGGAGGTTTGAAAGGGAAGCAGGCGGGCCCTGGAGCCTGCTCTGTTCCAAACCTCTCCTCAGCTAAGAAACAGAACCCGGCTTGCCAGAATGTCCTGCATCTCTTCCCTGCCCACCCTGTCAACCAGTCTCCCCTGAGGATGCAATAAGTCCTGGTCCCTCCTCTGACCCCAACCACACTCTAGGGAGAGGGGAGATCCGGCAAGGTAAGTTAAGGATGGAGCTGACGGAAGGAAGGGCTCTCAGAGGCAATTAGTGGACAGCTCACAGGGGAAACGGAACTACCATTAATGTGTTTGGTTAACTATGGGCAGCGAGGCCGGGAGAGTGTCTGAGACCACAGGAGCCAGTGTATGGAGCTGGGGGGAGTGGGGCACCCGCACACGTCCACAGCCACGCACACGCTCCCCGCAGCACATGGAGCCATGCGTCCCCCCCGGAGCCTCCCCCTCCACCCACAGGGGAAGCCAAGCTCTTTACCCCAGTCTGGGCCATGCCAAAGGGTCCTGGGTTCATGCCCAAGAAGAGCACTTGCTTGGGGCCCCAGCAGTAGCGGGTCACGTAGCTGCGATGTGGCTCCCACGCATACTCCACAGGATTGTAGATGACGCCCACAGGCTCAGAAAACTGCAATTGCTTCAGCTCATCATTAAGCCGAAGCTCCTCCTCCAGGAAGCCCTCGGCCAAGCTTCGAGGGGAGGGATGGGGCTCCATCAGGGTGCCTGCAGGCTGGTGGAGGGGCCCCGACAGGAAAGCCTGGGGCACAGCCATGCCACTGTCACCTGGAAAAGAGACGGACAGAGGCCCCAAAAGCCCCAGCCATGGAGTAGGAGAGATCCAGGCTGGCCAGGGCCCCTACTACCGTTTCCTGGGCTCAGAAGAGACTGTGTTAGTCACCCCTCAAGCTCCAGGCAGGCCCTCACTCATCTCAGTTCCCGGTAATGAAGGGCCCTTCCTCTCGTGGATTCAAGTGTCCTTCCTCTTCACATATCACCTGGTGGGCATGACCCATACCCACCAGTCACCCCCCACTCCAAACCTCCTTTCCATCAGGCATAGGTTTTGAGTCACCAGTTCCTAGGTCATGCCTAGGTTTTCAAAGAATATTTAGGTGGCAAACTGTCAGCACCTTTACTGTCATCCTTAATAAAACAAGCCTAGCTAGGTTGGGCTGTGTTCTGGAAACCAACATGCTGAAGGATGCGATGCAGGTGCACAGCTACAGCCCACAGACTACTTACAGAGCCGATTAGCATAGCTTCCAGGTGCTGAGCAACTGCTCTGTGCCAGGTGCCCCTCACCGATGCCTACAACAACCCTACGAGGTGGGTATTACTGCTCCCATGTGACAGGTGAGAAAACTGAGGCTTAGCGAGATCAAGCCACTTGCCCAGAGTCACGCACTTAGCAAGTAATGAAGCTGGAATGTGAACCCAAACCATCTGACTCAAGGCTGTGCTCCTCACCACCCACACCCATCTTGCCTTAGACAGCAGAACCAGCCACCCTGCTACTACTACAGCCTCCACCCCAGCCCAGCTTCTCGCCCACATTCAAGAATCCTCAGTGGTGAGTGAGACGATTACCAGACTCAGACTAGACTCCAACGAGCTATGTAACCATGGCCAGAGCCTCAGGTCTCCTCATCTAAAAAAACCAATATCCACTTAAAAATATGGATATAAGAAATGGAATGAGATATTTTATGTGTAAAGGGAGGCCGGGGGAGGCAAGGGGGGAAGGAGAGAGGACAAGAAGAGGGAAGCAGGGGGAGGAGGCAGAGGGAACACCCCAGAGAGATTTGTAATCCACAAAGGCCATTCCTTCCATCTTCCTCCTCACCACTCCCATGCAAACCGAGCTGTCCAACCTGACCGTTCCATTCACTTTCAAAATGCCTTTCCTACCCCAACTCCCCAAACCTTGCCTGTGCTGTTTCTACAAATCCAATTTTTCATTGACTCCTTGAGTGAAGCAGGACTGTGATTCCCCCACCCCTCCACACATCCAAATCATACCTCCCCTTCCAGATGCAGCTCTTTGGTAAAGCCATCCCTCTTCAGGACGCTGCAGCATTTGCTGTAGCTTCCCAGCCCCACCCAACCCAAGTAGGTCCGGTGTGAGGCCTGGGAATCTGTATTTTAAACAAGCTTCCTCAAGTGGTTCTGATGGTTGGTGATGGCTAACCATTAAACCTCACCATGGTTAGTGGCTTCTACATGAATTCACACCTTGCCTCCCACAAGGGGGAGACTTGAGGCAGATCAGAGAGGAGGCCCTGTTTAACTTTCCTCCATATCACCAAGGTCCTAGTTTTTATTAGGCAGTCAACAAACATCTCCTCAGCTGTGTCCATCCCATCTTTTTTCAATCCTGTTTAAAATTACCTTCTGGGAGTTCCCTGGTGGCTTAGCGGTTAGGATTCCGGGCTTTCACTGCCGTGGACCAGGTTCAATCCCTGATCAGGGAACTGAGATCCTGCAAGCCATGCAGGATAAACTACCTTCTACCAAAGAGACTTTCCTGATGGACTCTTCTCCGCTTCTACATCCTGAGTGCACTCAAGGCTCAGCTGCCCACTTTGCGCTCTGCTTACTTCTGAGGGCTTGCCAGGCTCTGGGCATGTTTCCATCACATCTGGGCCTCCCACAAGGCAGGGACCGTGGTTCTTCTCCCTCTCAACCCCTTGCCCAGGTCAAGAGTAACCTCTTCCCCCAGATGGGACCTCAAGACTGACACAACAGCTTGATCCATCAACCTGTTCTCTGACCCTAGCCTAGGGAAAGTGGGAGAGAGAGAGGGAAAAAAATCTTCAATCAACTATACTCCAATAGAAAACAAATCTAAAAATCAGGGCCAAACTTAGGGAAGCCTTCCCTAGACTGACCTCAGAAGTCTTTAACTGGGATTTCCTAGGTGGCACAGTGGTTAAGAATCTGCCTGCCAATGTAGGGGACATGGGTTCGATCCCTGCTCCAGGAAGACCCCACTCGCTGCAGACCAACTAAGTCCATGCGCCACAACTACTGAGCCTGCGCGGTGAGCCACAACTATTGAGCCCATGTCATAACTACCGAAGCCCACACACCTAGAGCCCATGCTCCGCAACAAGAGAAGCCACAGCAATGAGGAGCCCCTGCTCGCTGCAGCCAGACAAAGCCTGTGTGCAGTAATGAAGACCCAACACAGCCAACAAATAAATATATTAAAAAAAAAAAAAGTCTAACTGATCTGTCTAGGTGGCTACCTGGGGGCCAACTGTACTCAAACGAAAGCTGAGAAGGGCGCTAAGGAGAACTCAATTGTCTCAGAGGTCCTTGCTTTGCATCTCATGTGGTGCCAACATTAGTAGATTGACCACTCCAAGTCTGGGATCTCTCTCAGGTCTTAAATTGAGTGCACCTTTGATCTTTAGGGACCCATGCTGAAGACAGCAACGCTGGGGGTACACAAAAGAGTGACAAGGCCTTATTTTCAGTGTTTCAGAATTTCAAAGCCTGATCGGATGGCAAGAGCCACAGGCTGTGTGTCAACTCACTCAAATTCTAGCCCTGGTTTTATCTGTAAGGTTCTCTTAAGCAAGTCATTTAACTCTCTACTCTATGAAATGAAAATCACAAATTCCATCCAACCTACCACCAGCTGTTAACTCATTTATTTTTTTCGATATTTATAAGTCTCTTACACGACAGGCACTGTGGTAGTCTCTTGGTGGGGAAGAAATCCAAAATGAGTAAAATGTAGGCCAGGCTCATAAACTACATAAATTGTTTATCTGTGACAAGACAGATAAACAATTGTAATACACTGTGATATGTGATACACTATGATTCCAGCTTTAATGTCCTGAACAAAACACCATGAAAGCCCAAAGGAGAAATTTGGAAGTCCTATCTAAATTCACGCAGGGCGAGAAACTTAAGAAACGTAGATTCTTTGTAAATTACAGTGTCACCTCCAGCAAGCGCAGCAGGAATCCAAGGCACCATCCACTCCCCTGTCCCTTGGGGACACTCCTTATACCAACGATAACAATAATAATAACAAAGCATGGACTCAGAAACAACACTTCGTCTCTCCTCCTAGTTCCGAGGCGGGTAACGCCTAAGGATCCACAAGAAACCTCCACGTCCGCCCGCGGGCTCCGCCCGACGGGAAAGCCTCGTCTCCGCAGGTCCCCGGGGCGGCTCCATTGGGTTCGGCTCTTCTTGCACCGGGCGAGACCCTGACGGAGCGAGGGGCCCCGAAACACAAACATCCCGACTCCCCGCCTGCCACCTCCGGAAAGCCCGGGGAGCCCCCAGCCGTCCCCCGGGGCCCCAAGTTCTCAGACTCCTACTTCCTCACCTGGTCCAGCGCTCCATCCGGTTTCCGGTTCCTTTCCATGGCCCCCAAGCGCGGAGGGCTATGGGAGTCGTAGTCTACTTTGTTTAGGGAAGGAGATTGGCGTAGCTCCGGAAACTTCCGCCGGAAATACTCAAGTTCCCGGAAGGTGTGCTACGTTAGTACTAAGTGACGCTGGGGGTTGTAGTTTATTCTTTACGCTAGGGCTAAATCTAGGAGACTTGTGAAGTGAGAAGCCAAATTCTGTAAGGACCTTGGAGATCCTGGGTTCTAGCCGTAAAGGGCATCACCTTCCCAAAAGTTTATCCATAACATTTTCCCCATAGGGATTATCAGTCAAGGAGCTTTACCGGCAATCTCTCAACTTACCTGAGGGTATTAACAATGGCTACAGACCATTTCTAGCCCTCCTGCTGCCCCAAGTATGAGACTCTCCTTTGCAGCCCGCCAAGGACTATATATAGAACATCAACGGAGGCACTTCTGGCATCTGTAACAACTCCTTAGTAATGACTTTGAGACTCTTCCATCCCCCATTACTGTCCAAGACCCTGTCTCCATGGCTTTACCATTTCACTTCTCTCTCTCCACTGCCCTGCTATCTACCCAGCCCTATAACCTCCCATCCTTCCCAATTCTCCCCCTCGAACACTGTGTCCAAGACACCTCCCTTGACCAATTCCATGGCTGTATCTAACAGTTCATTACCTCGCACCTCCCCAAACAAATATTAATGTGCAAAGCTGTCCCACTTCTAGCTTTGTTCTTATCCTGTGTCTGGATCTGTTTCTGTGTCCTCACTATAATATTCAATATTTCCATTAGACTGGAAACACCATAAGGCCAGTTATCTTGTAGAATCCTCCCATCCCCACCCCCTGAATACCCCAGCGCAGCCATGCTGAGATGAGGGAAAAGCAGTCTCCTTGCAGGTGGGGACCAATGAATCCCAGAACAGGAAGAGGTGAGGCAACAAGGATGCTACCCCCGTCCCTAACCTCCCCTGCTCTCCTACCAACAGACAGAAACTTAAAGGGTGCAGCAGGAGCTTCAGGGAACTGTGAGCAGTGACCCTCTGAACCACAGGTGAGAAACCACCCCTAGGCTTGCAAGACTTTGGAAACTGAATTAATCATCCACCTCAACAAAGTCCATTATTTCCTGAGCTTTCATTTGTACCAGATTCTCTCCCTCTCTGTGTCTTTTTTAATATAAATTTACTTATTTATTTGTTTATTTATTTATTTATTTATTTGCTGTGTTGGGTCTTCGTTGCTGCTCATGGGCTTTCTCTAGTTGCAGCGAGCTGGAGCTACTCTTAGTTACAGTGCAGGGGCTTCTCATTGCAGTGGCTTCTCTTGTTGCAGAGCATGGGCTCTAGGCACATGGGCTTCAGTAGTTGTGGCTCGTGGGCTCTAGAGCACAGGCTCAGTAGTTGTGGCACATGGGCCTAGTTGCTCCACTGCATGTGGGATCCTCCCGGACCAGGGATCGAACCCGTGTCCCCTGCATTGGCAGGCAGATTCTTAACCACTGCGCCCACCACCAGGGAAGTCCCCCTCTCTGTGTCTTTGACTCTTTCTGCCTATGTAAATGTGTCTCTATCCCTAGTCTCTTGTATAGCTGTGTATCTGTTCTGTGTACATCTACCTCCCTATCTCTGCTTTTTTTCTCTGGAGTGAGTGAAATAAGAGTATCCTGAACTTCTAGACTGGCTCCCCACTCAGGCGTCTCTCTCTCCGTAGATCTATATATTTGCATGTGTGTAAACAAAAATTAGGGGGGAAGGGGAACCACACTGGTGGTATTATCTCATTGCTTAAGAACTCTAGGAGGGAATTCCCTGGTGGTCCAGTGGTTAGGTGCTTTCACTGCTGTGATCCTAGGTTCAGTGCTTGGTGGAGGAACTAAGATCCCTCAAGGACTTCCCTGGTGGCGCAGTGGTTAAGAACCCGCCTGCCAATGCAGGGGACACGGGTTCGATGCCTGGTTCGGGAAGATCCCACATGCCTTGGAGCAACGAAGACCGTGTGCCACAACTACTGAGCCCTCGTGCCACAACTAGTGAAGCCTGCATGCCTTGAGCCCGTGCTTTGCAACAAGAGAAGCCACTGTAATGAGAAGCCTGCGCACCACAATGAAAAGTAGCCCCTGCTCATTGCAACTAGAGAAAGCCTGCACACAGCAACAAAGACCCAATGCAGCCAATAAATAAATACATAAATACATTTAAAAAAAAAAAAAAAGATCCTTCAAGCTGCATGGTGCGACCAAAAAAAAAAAATTTCTAGGACCCTCACCATCCCTTTGAGAACACTCCTGCCACCCCAGCCCTCACCCCTTGCTGCCAAGCACTACCAGGTTATCATCATGGCAGCCCCTCTACATTCCAGGCCTGCTGACAGGACAGTAATGAGTGAAATGAGTGACAGGCAAGCAGAGAGCCCCAGGATCCCACCCCCAATTCCAGCTTCCTGGAAGGGCTGGATAACTCTTTCTGTCACTGTAAGCCCATTCACCCCAGGGAACCAGAGATAGGGAGTCCCAAAATGGGGAGAAACTGTCTTGGGCAACCCACAGTGAGTCCCTGCAGCTAACCCCGGAGGGCCTGGGGGCCTTCTCTGTCTGAGTCCATCCTGCTCCTTCCCACCTGGTGAGTCCCTCTCAGGGAAGGTGGAGGTGAGGAGCTCTCCTAAAGTGGGGGTGATTAGAAACAGAGATCCAGAGACTTTCACGAGATGGAGCCGGAGAGATGAAACGTGGGCTGGGGTGGGGTCTTTCAGCCTGCCTTTTCCATGTCTTAGTCTCCTGGTCCTCCGGGAAGTCTCCAAGGGGTTGGCTGCCTGGGATTTATGGATGGAGCTTTTGGGGAAGGAGAGAAGCAGACCCAGGCTGTGGTCTGGACAGAGCCTAGAGAGTTGGGTCACTCCCTAGGGGCCAGCCAGGCCTGGGGCAGGGCCCTCAGCTGCCCACCAACCTGCTTCTGGGGCTGGAGCCCAGGTGGGAAGGGGTTAACCTGCTAGCTTGTTTTCCTTTGGTTTCCTTAGGCTGCCCAGGCTGTATTGGGCCACGAGCGCCATCTATCGGCCTCTGGACGTCCTAGCTCTGACTCGCAGCTCACTTGGGCTTCTAGGCTGATCTTTCAGCCCTTCCCCTGCCTGCAGGCTCCTAGGGGAGGAAAGGGGAGCTGTCTAGCTGGAGGGTTCCAGTGCAGAAAATAGCTATGGGGATTGCAGAAGGTGAGGGCCATGTTTCCCCCTCCCCAAGTACCAGGTATCACCCTGTTATCTCCCGCCACCTGTGCCCTTGGGAACCCCAAAGGGCTTCAGGTGTTTGACTTTCAATGTAGCCATGTCCCTCTGCCCCACTCCACTGGGGGCTGTCTCGCCCTCTCTCAGTCAGCCCAATAAATATTCAAAGAGTGTTGGAGAGGAGAGGTGACGTAGCAGAGGCCTTTAGAGTGTGGTCTCTGGACTCAGACCTCCTATATTCGAATCCCAGCTCTTCCACTTACTAGTGGTGACCTGGAGCAAGTTGCTTAACTTCTCTGTGCCTCAGTTAACTCAACTGTAAAATGGGATCATCACTGTAATCCATGTCTTCTTTTGTGATAATTAAGTGACTTAATTACGTGAGGTGCTTAGTATGGTGGGTAGCACAGGATTGGTGCTCCATAAAGGTTAGTTGTTGTTGCTGTTGTGGTCGTGTGCCAGAGTCTCTGGCAGATGCTAGGTTGAGGACCACCCCAGATCCAGGCCATAGAGCCCCATCAGACACACATGCACACAAGACTGGGCAACTCATCCCTGGAGATTTCCACAAAGACAGTGACCCATATGAGCTAGGTTTGGGGGCCAGAAGCTCAGGATTGCGAGGAAAGTGGTTTCAGGTCCCCAAGATCAGCAGGAGATGGGATGAGAGGATGCTGTAGGAAGGAAAGGCATTGAGGAAGAGGCATTAACAAGTCTTTAAAATGACCTTGATGTAGGGAAGTGGCGAGGAGTCGCCGATGCATGGGACCAGCAAGGACCACTGCATCCCAAAGACATGTCCTCCTTGGTATAGGCTCAGAAGTCTCAGGGTTTGATCAGGCTCCACACACCTCCAAAGATACATCACATCACAGCCACAGCCCAGAGCTCTGTGGGGACTTAACCTTCAATGTCTGTGCCCCAGGCTGGTGGGGAGGGGACTTTCTCCACAAATGGAGAACGTTATCTGCAGGTCCTGCAGGTCCCACTCCCACCTCCCTCCTAGACTTGGAGAACCAGGGGAGCTAGGCTGTGAATTCATCCATTTGTTTCTTGACAGATTCAGGTACCTCCCTGTCTCTGTCTTCTGTACCTCTGCCTTCATCTACCTCACCAGGAAATGGGTACATAGGATTCTTCTCCAAGGGGCGAGAGTGAGGGGCAGAATGACACCCTCTCAGTTAAGACAGAAGTGCAGAGCAATGGGGTCCCTGGTGTAGCCTTACCACCTCATCACTCCCTCCTCAGCCCCGAGGCAGCACCGACCAGCTTTATGGATTGATAGCCCTTAGTTGGAGGCCGGTAACAGCTTTCAAAGTCTCTCCAATTCTAGTGTTCTCCCTCTTCCAGGGCCTGGACGCCTGGGTCCCCAGGAGAGGAACAGGGGCTGGCTGGACGGGCTGATTTGCATCGCTTACTTGGGAAGCAATTATCGGAGGAGCTGTCAGCTCAGCACAGCGCTCTCCTCACTAATCCGATTTCACCAGAGCCTGGGGCTGGGGGGGGCTGAGTAATTTGGCTTGATGCAGTGGTGGGAGATGTCGGGGCCAGGAGGCCGAACAATCTGTCTGAGTGGTGTTAGAGTTGTCCAGAGCGATTATCCTGAGGGGACCACACAGATACCAGACAGACAGACAGCCAAGGGGACTCGTCCCATTGCTGGGTCCTGCAGCAGGAGGATGGAAGTTACACTTCGGGCAGAATGTGAGGTGCGTCTCCCACAGATTGAGCCAAATTAAGCAATTGAGAAGTCACGATGAGTCTGGAAGAGGGGCCACGTAGCCAAGTGGGAAGAGGACCCAAGAACCCCAGTTTCCAGCCTACACACCACCCAGGCCCTGCCGTGAACTCCCAGCAAACCAGCCACAGAGCAGGGACTTGACCAAGGATGAATCTTCCCAGCCCAGCTCCTCCTCCTGCAGTGCTTCCAGACCACACTTTCCATGCCCCTGCCTCGGGCTCTGTCACTTGCCTTGTCTGGTCCCTGCAGCCTTCTACCTGCCCGCCCCTTCCCACCCATACTGCCATACTCCATCTCTCCCCAGGTTTTGCAGTGGACTGCTGACCCTTCTCCCTGCCTCTATCCTCCATCCCATACCTTTCAGAGTAGTGACGAGGAAGATAACAGGAATCAACCTTTTCTGAATACTTCTTCTAGACAAGACAGGACCCTAAGAACTTTATGTGGATTTTCCCATCGAATCCTCACACTAACACCGTGAGGGACATGCTCTCGTATCCCCATGTACGGATGAGGACACTGCCGCTGACCCAACTTCCTAAAGGAGGGACCACACCTGATCCTGGCATCTCGAGCTACCAGGGCACCCCTGGCATGTGGTTTGTGTACCATAAATGTCTATTTACTGAATTTCTGATTGAATGAATGATGTACCCTCTCCTCTACTTTCAGCTGACCTCCAGCCGAGTAACATCCACATCCCTGACGTGGCCTCCCAGCTCTCTCATGTCCTGACCTCCCCTGACCTCACAGCTTAACCTCGCTCACACCTCTCCACACACTCTGTGCTCCCAGAAATCGGAGAGCTCGACTCCCTCATCTTCTCCTGCCTTTGCACAATGGCCCATCTTGCCCCTCTCGCTTGCAACATTCTTCCCTCCCCATCTCTGCCACTGAATACATTCTACCCACTCCCCAAGGCTCACATCAAACACCACCTCCCCCTGCAAGCATTCCCTGATCCTCCCTTTACTTGTACCTCGCTGGCGACACTTGTCACCAACTGTTCAGCTTCACTTATTGCTAAAATGCATTATGAACTCTGTTAGACTGTATATTTTGAGAGATCAGCACTTAGCCTTCTCTCTCCTGAGCACAGTCCCATTGCCTTGGACCTAGTAGGTGCTCAATAAATATCTGTTGAAAACATGAATATCTGTTCTCTATTTTTACCTCATTCAGAGATGCTCTTATGATGGGTTGAAATCATCACTAAGCTTTCAAGGAATCTCAGAGTTGAGGGTCTGGCACTTACCAGCAATGTAAGCTTAGGAAGATCATCACCTCTCTGAACCTTGGGCTGGTCATTTCCTTCTTCACCTAGAAGAGATGATAACAGTGCCTACCTCGCAGGACATGTGAAGCATCCTCATTTTATCTGTGTATCTGTCTCTGAGCTGTGGGGATCTGTTTCTCTCCATCTTTCTGCCTCATTGCTGAGCCTCTGCCTCTCAGACCCCCATCAATTCAGGCACTTAGCCCAGGAGTCCTACCACTCAGCTCCCTCACTGTCACTCAGGCATGTCAATTTTCCTGATGCTACCCTTCCCGAGGGGTGGGGTGGTCTCGCCTGTTCCCAGGGAGCCCAGAGCAACAGCCTCACCTTGGCTTCCTCTCCCCCTTCACACGTGAGACCTGTATTTTCCCTCTGAAAATATTAATCATAAAGAAACAAGGCACTGGGCATGGAACTAGATGCAAATTGGCCCCAATTCTCAGTCCAAGGAAGAGAATGCCTGAGCTAGGGACTCAGAGAGATCCTGTGCTCGTTTGCATGTCATTTGCATTATATTTACATGTGATCCATTTCATGTTCAAATGCACAATCCTCCCTCCCCAGTTTTTCTCCCCCAGGGTCCCCTCAGCCGCTGTCCCCATCATTGCCCCCAGCCCCTGTCCCTCTTCTCCGGCCCCTGTCACAACCCTCCTCATCCTTTTCTTCCTTCCTGCCAGGGTCCCCAGTCCCACCCCCTTCCTTACCCGCAAGGACCCACTTGCGCAACACCCAAAAGAGAGTCCTAGGGTCTTACCCCTCCGTTCAGGAGGGGCATCCCTGCCTACCCCCTCCCGCGCTGAGCCGGGCGGGCACAGCAGACAGCAAGCGCGCCTCTCAGCAAATCCCAGCCCCATTCAGCCTAGTGATTAATGGCGCTGCCCTCCCCATGAACCTGCCTTTAATACTGAGGAAGTTATGAAACCGCTATACATCAGCAGCTCCGGCCCCGCGGCCCCCGCCCGCCTCCTCCTCTCCTCCACCCCCCACCCTCCGGCTCCCTCTTCAAAATCTCATTTGGGCTCCTGCTGCCTGGGCCCACCCCTCCTCTGGCCTTTGCTGGGGGGGGGGGTGTGTGTGTGTCTGTTCCTGCCGCCATCCTGGTGAGGACCCACATCTCATTTTCCCTTCCTCTCTCCCCCCTGCTCCGCCCTCTCTCCCTCCCCACCCCCCCACAGCTGCATCTCCGGACCCATTTAGAATTGCTGACATTTTATCTGCATTACATACATCACTCCGTCCTCAGCAGCCATCTCTCATGGATTGTCGGGGGGCGGGGGCGGGGTGGTCCTGAGCTGGGGAAGATGGTGGGGAAACGGGATAGAGGTGGGGAGATAGATAGCACTTTCTCTACACCCCTTTCCCCTCAGGCCCTCTCCCCAGCCACCTGGGAGGTTGTTCAGGTGGGACCCTAGGGTAGGTTGGTACCTTAGCCTCCTCATGTGAGTCCCTGCTATGTCACAACACCAAAAACCTTTCCTTAGACTGCGCAGACTAGGGAAGGCCGTGTTGCCCAACACCACCTTCCCAAGGGGCTCCTCCACAGGAGATTACGATGGTGGTTGTTTAATCTCTTAGCTGACCTGTACTAATATTCCCCATACCTATCTATTGGGAAGTCCCTCTGAATGTCTAACCACTGTGCCTCATGCTGCAATCTTTATTTTCTTCTTGCTTTGTCCTGAGAAGGTTGAAAGCAGTATTACCTCTCAAGTGAATTAAACCTTTTGTTCCAATGCCTGAGCAACCATAAATACAGTCACCAGCCCACACCTCTGAGTCTTATAAACACAATAAGAGGCAGAGGGTGGGGCCACCCTAGAAAGGAGGAAATTGAGACCCAAATTCAGGAAGAGGAAGGACGAGAACCTGTCTGAGACCAGAAGGCAAGGACCCAGGGGTCCTGAGGCCCCAGTGAGCAGTTTGCTCTCCACAGAGAGATGGACAAGGCAGAGGGCAGCGAGAGATAGAGAGGTCTGGACTAACAGACAGACAGCAGAGGGGAAAAAAGGAGGAGCTGGGAGAGAGACAGGCAAACAAAGAGACAGACAAACAAAGAGCTAGACAGACAAAGGGACCGTCAGTCCGGGACCGGCAGACAGGCAAGAGGAAGCCAACAGAAACCCTGGTGTGGCGTATCCCAGGCTGGGCACATGAGAAGGGCTCTCTCAGTCTGCCTCTGTCAGTCAGGGTCTCTGGGGCTTTTTGCGCACTGGGTCCACATCTATCCATTTTCCTGGGAATGTGTGTTCTCCTCTGGCCTCTCCACACCCTCACCCTTACCCTTCAGTCTCCCCAGCCACGCCCCATCCCTGCCGCTCCTTCTACCCCAGGTCATCTTTCTGACCTGCCCTTCCACTCGTCCTCTCAGGGAGATTCACACACGTCCTGTGGGCTTTGGGAGGCTCCCACAGGAACCCAGCCAATCCCCCAGGGATTCACAGGATGGGCAAGGGCTCCAGCTCAGGGGACAGCTCCCAGGCCTGCAGAAGGGAAAGAGCACCATAGCCTGTGTCCCCATGTCTGGCCAGGCTTAGCCAATGAGGGAGGAGGAGTCCTGACAGGGAAGGTGAAAGGACTCTCTGCCCCCACCTCCTCCTGTGGCTCAACCTCAGACAAAACAGACCTCAGGCAGAGGGTCTGGGGGGAGTGGCTGATTTACATGCTGTTTGCGTCTCATTTGCATGTCCCTGATTCTCAGTCATCCCAAGACCCTGCCTCTCCAATTCCAGGCTCTCTCCAGCTCAGTCTGGTCCCTAGGAGGGTTGGGAGCAGAGAAGAGGTGGATAGGAGTGAGGGTGGGGCTCACACACTGGTGCCCATACATTTCTCCCACACCCCCTGCCAGCATAAGTCACATTCCTGCCCTGCCAACGGGCAGCTCCTCTCCTACCTTAGAGCTAGCCTCTCAGCCCCATTCACCAGCCACACGTTGTCTTCCAGACATGACTTTCGCTGTCCTGCCTCTGACCTTTGTCCCCACATTTGCCCCAACCTTCCCCACTACTCTCTGTTTAGCTCAATATTAGCATTCTTTAAGGCCAGGCACTAAGCCCTCCTCGTCTATGAAGACCTCCCTGGTCACACAGCTCAGGGTGATCATAAAACTACAATTCTCAATACTAGGAGGCACCTCAAGAAACCCCACTGTGTGTCTTACCTGTCTTCAGGTAGATGATACATCACTAACCCCATTTTATAGATGAGGCAACTGAGGCCCAGAATCAGTTAAGTAAGTTTCCCAGGGCAGTAGAGGCAGCAAGTAGGGAGGAAGCTCAAGCCTAGGGCACTCTCCTCAATGTCCCTTGTCCTACCCTCTCCTTGTCATTCATTTATCTGGGAGCAGTGCCCTGTTCGGGAACCCTCTTGTCTGGCTGGTGAGCAAACCATTAGATCTTGTTGCTAAATTTCTCCTAGATTGGGATTTTAGTCTCCAAAAAGCTCCCTGGACTCTAGACAAACAGAACTACAGCAGTTCCCTGAATTCTTCTTGCCCTTTCTTAGCAACATGTCCTTGCTCATGGTGGGTCCCTCTGAAAGGTCTGCCTTTCTTCCAACCCCCCTTATGAAGCAAGAAAACTCTAGCTCAACCCTCAAAACCCAGCTCAACTAGCACCTCCTCGGTGAAGCCTTCCCTGATTTTCCTCCTTGGCTCCCCAGTACCACATTTAAGCCTCCAAGGCAGCACCTGTCACACTGCTGCTGAAATCCCAGCCTACCTCCTCAACTGCGAATCCTTCAAGGGCAGGGATCACCACATCTTGTTCGGCTCTTTCCCCAGAGCACAGATTGTTTAATTGGATCACATTTCATTACCACCTTCCTTCCCCAGCCTAGGCCCACGAACAGGAGCGACAACCTCTTGGGGAGGTCAAGAAAAAAGACCAAGAAGTTGGAACCATATGCAAGAGGAGAAGTCCCAGGAGATGGTCCAGGGGCGCAGGATGTACATTTCTTGGTTTTCTAAATAATCCCTTTCATCTAACTTAATGCTGCATGGAGAGTGGAAGGTAGAAGAACAGAGGAATTGAGCTGAAGGGAGAAAGAGGAACAGGAAGAAAAGAGGTGGGGCGAGGGACAGAGGAAGAGTCAGAGAAAGGCAGTGAGGAACTCAGGAAGGAGAAGCTGGGAGACGAAGCCTTTGATTCTCAAGTGTGTCCAGCAGAGACCCCAGTTTTGGGTCCTAGTATCATTTGGGTCCTTTTTTCCCACCCGGGCATATCTCCCCTTCTCCAAGAACGAGTGAGGCTGGGGGGGGGGGGGCAGATCGTCGGGGGGGGGGCGGATAGAAGCACCTGCTGTGCTGTGAGCCCTGAGGCCCTTTCACACACACTGTCTCACAAAGCTCCACTGAGATGCAGGAGTTATTATTCCCACCCTACAGATGGAGGCACTGAGGCAGAGAGGTACACCATTTGCCTCCATGCTGTGGGGTAAGACTCCAAAACTCTGCTCTCCCCAGCCCAGGGCCCTCTTGGCATTGAAGACACACAAGAAAGAGGGGCAGAGGACATTTCACACCCTACTTGGAAAGTCGAGGTGCGGAGCACAGAGGGATGCCAGTCACCTCCACACCCCACGGAGGAGTGTGAAGTGCGGGGCTGTCTCCCACTCCAGGAAGGGCACCCCCACACCGCATCACTGGAGTCTTTGCCTAGTAGGTTGATAATGTTCAATCTGCTCTGTCATTTTATCCTTCCCTCTGCCAGTGATCACCAGCCAGCGGAAGGAGTGATTCAAGTGTTTTCCTTTGAATGACCCTTCACAGTTCTCTCCCCCATCCCCAAAGCCCAAGGATCCAGCAACATCCATGGTTCTCTGAGGCTTAGAGATTCCCAGGGGCAAGCAATTGTACCCAGCCCTCCCCTCTAACCCACACTAGGGACGTAGAAGTGGAAACATTGGATCACAGAGAGCTGTCCCCAGCCCTACAGAACCAGAGCCTCACCCCAGATGAAAAGGCAACTTTGCTGTGTTTAGCCTCCCTCAGGTACCAAGCCCAGTGGCCCGTGCCCTTCTCAGTTGGGAAGTCCCTCCTGATGTCTAGCTTACATCTTTCCTGCTGCTGCCTATCCTGTCCTTGGCTGCGACAGAGCCGAAACTTCACTCTAGTGGTCAGGGGATGGGGAAGAGAATATGTTCTTCACTTTAAGCCTGGTGAAGGCAGGAGTGGTAATGAAAAAAAAAAAAGAAAAAGAAAAAGAAAAGGGGAAGAGGAAGGGTAGCTCACTTAGCCCCATCTCTTCCCCTTAGTAGCGATAGAAATGGAGGGTAGACAGCTGAAGACTTCCTGACAGAACAGGATTATGAAGGGCAAAGGCAGGGTCCCCCTCCGGTGGTGTCCCAGCCTGGCAGAGACCCTTTAGTGGCAGCTACAGGAGGATGGCCTGCACTTCCAGAAAAGCTCAGCCTGCCTGCGCTGCTGGGAATCCCTGCAGCTCCACAGGAAAGGCGAAAAACCTGGTTCCAGAGCCCCCTTGTGGCCACATGTGGGCAGGACAGGCAGCTCCGCCTCCTGCTGCCCCAAAGGACTGCGGGGTTGGCGACCCTGAAGCCCTGATTCAGGGAGGCAGCCCCAGTGCCCCACCTCTGGAGAGAGGCCCAATCTCATCACACCCACCAACTAACCCCAGGGACAAGGTGGGCACAGAGACCAAAGGGTCTCCACAGCTCTGGGACAAAGGCTGTTGCAAAACCACACGGCATGCACGCACATCCACACACAGCCATGCACTCCCCTGGCTCCACCGATGTAACAAGACACACGTGGATCTCCCGAGAGGTGGCTCCCGCAGACTCTCCGTTGCCCCCGTCCTGAGAAAGTGAGGAAGATTGGAGTGGGTGGTGAGGGCACAGTTTCCAGAGCAGGGACGATGGCCACGGCCAGGGTGGGAGGGCGCCCCGGGGCATCCTTCAGCATCTGTGGGGCCCTGAGCAGCCCATGACCACTTACCCCCCCAAAACATCAGTGTCCCTGAAGAGGTCAGAGGATGGGTACAGAGTCAACCTAACAGGGGCTTGGGGGGTGTGAACGAGAGGCAGTGGGGAGAGGGCGAACGTCATAAGCCCGGATAGAGCCCAGGCATCCCCACCCCGGATCCAAGCCTCCTTTCAGGACTGTTCTCTTTGGCTAGTTGGAAGTCCTTCCATGCATCTAACCTTAATCCTTCCTGCTGGGATCCGAAAGGATTTCTTCCCCGGGGATTACTCTGGCTTTTTTTCTCTGTGATAAACCAAACAAACACTTCTGAAACCTGACGAGGAAGCAAGGGGGAGAGCGGAATGTGGCGGCAGCGGGGACCGGCAGTGGATGAGAGGGAGGAAGGGGAAGTCAGGTGAGACAGGTGACAGTCAGAAAGGTGACGTTTATGACTCTCCTCCCCATCCGTGAGGAAGCAGCAAGGATTTTGAACTCCCCTTGGAGGAGGGACTCAGGGCAGATGACAGGGAGGACTTCCCAGAAAAGGATTGATGGGTCTGAAATTATTTTAGATTATTACAAACTGGAGATGACAGGGAGAGAGAGGAAAAGCAGAGGAAGGGAAGAGGTCAGGAGATAGAAAAGGGAAGTGTCTCACCCATAAAAAAGAAGAGAAACCAACACCGAGTGGAGACGAAGGCCACAGTCTGCGGCGGAGAGGCCCTGCAACAAGACTGTTGCCCTTAACCACCCTGGGCTTCTGTCTACTCTGCGTTCACCAAGATGGGAGTGGCAATGCCTGCCTGAGCTCTAAATGAACGCAGCCCAATGCCTGGCTTGGCGGCTTCCTCCCAAGTACAGGCTAGCGACTGGATCAGAGCAGGAGGCAGGAGGGGCCCTGGGAGGCCCTGCAGCCTTCCAGCTCCACTCCCATCACCTGGCCGCCCATCAAACCATGGCGGGCTTAGGGGAACAAGGTAGGCCCTGACCCCAGAGCTCCTGGATCAGAGGGACGCAGGAATGTGAATTCTAACCAACCCCCAGGTGATTCCGAGTCAGCACCTGAGAACCATTGACGTAGCCTCACCCTGTCATTTTTCAGGGGAGGGAAATGAGGCCTGGAGAGGCCAAGAGACCTGTCCAGGTCGCCGTATGCACTCCGGTGCCCACACATGCAGGCAGGGAGAGCTTCTTACTTCTTTTCGGCTGCAGACTCCAGGGGAGGTCTTCCTGGCCTTGTCTCTCAGCGCTGATGCGCGGGGGCCACCGTCCGCCTCCGTGTCCAGGGCCTCTTGCTTCACCGGGACCTGTGCTGGGCCCGAGTCTCTGATGCCCAGCCCAGTACCTAACACATGGGAAGTGCTCAGCAGGCATCTGCAGAATGAATGACTCTATCAGTCAATCCCTCCTGGCCTCCACCCGGGGGGCGGGAGCTTCCTTGGAGTCCCTGGGAAAAGGCCAGGAGGAAAGCTGCTGGCATCTAGAGCCTCCAGTCTAAGTCCTGGAGGGAGCTGGGATCAGCTCCCTCGGCCCCCAGTCCTTCCTCAGCCATCCCCACCCGGGGCCGGAAGAACAGCAGGACCCAGCTCTGCTTTGGGGCTTGCTTGGTGAGGAGCTCGTCTATTCATCCTCCAGGTAAACATGTGAGGTCAGAAGACTCCTCAGGAGACCAGGCAGGGCGGGTGGCATGGAAAGACCAAGAGTTATGAGGGCTCTACCACTCCCCAGTCAAAGGCCAAGAGAGGGACCGACCTGAATGCCACTGCCGGGCACACGAGTGAGTTCCGGGATGCCCTGTCCAGCCAGCTTCTGCAGGAGGTCCACTCCCCGCCAGGAGGGGACACACCTTCTTGCTCTAGCCCTCAGATAGGCAGATTTTACGCTGTCAACCTCAGGGAGTCTGTCCGCCCTGAAGGTGTCCTGCTGCAGAAGGCCAGGCGAGCACAGACCGTGGGAAGATCCAACTGAGCAGGAGACATGGAGAGTAAGGCGGTCCACGCGAACTGGTCAGCGCCGTTCACAGTCACTCCTGCAACCAGGTGCTGGCAGGCTGGGAGCAGGCGGGAGAGAGTCAATGAGAGATGGGGTGAGCTTAGGGACATCCAGGGCTTAGGGACAGCAAAGACAGCAAGGGACAGAGAAGGGGAGAGGAGAGAGAAAGCAAAACAGACACAATGGCACCAATGCAAGGAGGGCCACCTGCTTCCAGCTGCCTCAGTTTCCCCTCTGACGCTACTGCCCACAACAAGGACTCATCACGCAGCCTCACGTGGGAGCCCGCAGCTGCCACTGCCCAGCAGCTGAGCCTCCCTGCGGGTTCCTAGAGCATCCAAAACCCTTTCCAGGGAGAGCGCAGGGCACCTGACAGAGGCAGGAATATGGGTTCTAGTTCTGGATCTGCCATGATTGTGCTTTGTGATTTTGAGAAAGAACCCACCCTCACTAGGGTCTTAGTTTTTCCAGATGTTAAAAAATAGGGGGCACACCAGGTCTTTAAGTCACCTCCACCTCCACTCCGAGAGACGGTGATGCCAAATGCTTAGCGATGGTATAAATGAGGGAAGGAAAGAGCCTGAACTGAGAATCCAGACTCATACAAGCCTCTTCTTCTTCTCAGATGCGGACACTGAGGTCCAGACAAAGCCCATCATGTCAGGACCAGGAGGAGCCCTAGATGCTTAGTGATCGACATATGACCTGTGCAGCAGCAGCAGCGACACGGCTGCAAGGAGCTTATCGAAATGCAGCATCTCAGGCCCAGCCCCAGACCAACTGGATCAGAATCTGTTTTTGGTTTTTTTTTTTGGCCATGCTGAGTGACTTGTGGGCTCTTAGTTCCCTGACCAGGGATTGAACCTGGACCCTCAGCTGTGAAAGTGTGGAGTCCTAACCACTGGACCTCCAGGGAATTCCCAAGAATCTGCATTTTAACAAGATCCCCTGGTGATGTAAAGTTTGAGAGCACCGCACCAGCAGATGGCCAAGTGCATGGGTTTCACATGGAGCCACATAGGCCTGGCTCCTCTGCTTCCTGACTGAGCGTCCATTCCCTCCTCTGCAGAGGGATGATATAACCTTCTTCACATGGTCATCATGAGGACTGGGGCCCACATGGAATGAGAAGTGTTGGCACCATGCCTGGCCCATGGTGAACCCTCAGTAAGCAGTCAGATTACTGGAACTAGGGCTTGCACCATCATATGATACATTATCCTTAGTGCTTGGACCTTCCTTGAGACAGCCTGGTTACCTCCTGGCTGTGTGATCTCAGGCAAGGTGCTCAACCTTTCTGTGCCTCTGTTGCCTCATGTGTAGATTGAGAGCAGAGTGCTTCCCTTGCAAAGTTATTGAAGGATTAAGTAATTGAATGATCTACTCAACAAAGCTTTTTTTATTTGACTTTTTTTTTTTTTGGCTGCCATGTGGCAAGCAGGATCTTAGTTTCCCAATCAGGGATCGAAACTGTACCCTCTGCATTGGAAGCACAGTCTTAACTCGTGGACCCCCAGGGAAATCCCTCGGCAAATATTTTTACTGTTATTATTGCGAGAGCTCTGATGTCCAGAAACCTAGCTTTCTTCACCCAGCTGGGTCATGAGGAAGAGGCTGGGGTGGAACCTCTTGGAAAGGGAGCCAGGAAGGGGAGGACAGGACCACTTCGGGCAAGCAGCCACCATGCCCGGGGACCGAGCAGGCACCTGTTCTGAAGCCCTCTTTCTGAGTAAGACTGTATGTGCACCTAAATCACGCTGACACACAGACACTCACTAGTAATAACAATGGAGTAACAGTCTGAAGCTCTGTGGCAAACTTGCTGTGCAAGCCTTAACAAAGCAGCTTACCCTCTCTGTGCCCTCAGCCTCCTCATTTGAAGAAGAGGATTGGACCATTAGACAATCTCTCAGTCCCTTCTGGTTGTAACATTCGGATCTGGTGGTTCTAGAACACTGAAAAACATACACCTGTCCCTGTACGTGTCACAACATGGGTAACCACAGGTCACCACACTCCCCTCCCCACCCTACTCTCACACACACACACAGGACTAGGGGCAAGAAGGAGGCACTGTGGAATCAGCCTGGCCTTGTCACAGTCACACAGCCAGTTGGGCTCTCCTCGTGGCCCTCCTAGGCTGGGTCCCTCTGCAGGGCCAGGTGAGCCAGGGCACACCCCTTTCCAGGCAGCACAGTCTAGCGTCTGCTGCCCCCTGCTGGCTGGAGAAAGCATGGCTGCCTGGCCTGCAGAGCCAGGCTGGGGGCCTGCAGGGGTGGAAGCTGGGACATCCAGCAGGCACTCTGTCCTTAGACTCAACTCCGCCTCGGTCGCGCTTCCCTCCCAGGATCAGGTGAGGACTGTGAGAAAAGATGAGGACAAGAAAACCCATTGGCTAATTCGGATCCCTCGGCAGGGATCAGAAACAGGAAACAGAAATAAAAAGCAGACACTAATACTTATCATATTAATAGACAATTAGATAACACTTCCTATGAGCAAGGCACTGTCCTAAGTGCTTTACAAACATTACCTCATCTAGTCTCTGAGATAGGCGCTAGCCTAATTTCCCATTTTACAGACGGGGAACAAGGCAAAGAAGTCACACGGTTACACAGCCAACGCGCGCACGTACAGGTTGAACCACCCCTCAGAGGAAGGAGCTGAGGACCAAGTAGAGGCAGAGACACATGGACACAGCTACAGAAATGTGGGAGAGGAGGGGGTGGGGAGGGGAAAGGAAAGAGCAGTAGGATGGCCGGGAGAGGGAGGGGAGGGAGGCGGGCTCCCCTTTGACCCCAGGGCCCCAAAGATGCTATCAGGCCAGACCCAGCCGGAAAATCCTTCCTGGATCCCTCCACATTCCAGCCTCTGCCCGGCTGGTTTTACAGCCTTGTGGTGCTGCCGGACACTGTTTATGGCAGCCCCATTCTCCAGCCCTTGTCTCCAGGCCCCAAAGGCATCTGGCCAGGCTAAGGGAGGCTTGTGGGGGCAGGGGTCCCCCGCCCAGCCTCCCAACCCCTCCTTTGAACCCTGCTGGGCGCCGGAAGGAGTGGACTGGGTGGGCGCCACAAGGGCCCCTTCCAGGCTCCTTACTGAGTGCCTGGGGGGGAGGAGGCAGACTTCCAGGCATGGGCCACCCCGCAAGGACAAAATCCCAGGACGGAATCCCAGCTCTGCCAATTCCTCACTGTGTGACCTTGGGCACGTGATTTAACATGATTTAACTTTCCCCAGCCTCAGTTTACCATTATGTAAAATGAAAATAATAGTACCTCATGGTTATTTTGAGAATTTGACATATTATAAAGTGTCTGCCCCAAATTGTAGCTGATATTATTCGCTATTACAGAATTTGTAAAGACCTAGAGATTCCCACCCCAATTAGTGGTCCTAGAAATTTTCCACTAATTCTACCCTCAAGTCAGTCCTTATGCTTCAAGCTGCCTCTGTCCCACCTCTCACCGCAGTGGGCCCCATCCCAGACTCTTCGGCCTTCACACCCTCTGCCTGGGCTTGGGTGTGTTGCCCTCTGCCTGCAATGGGCAGAACTGCAGGCTCCTGCCCCTTTCTGGGGCATAGAAACCTGAGGCTTAGGAATGAAAGAAGAGCCTGGAAGCCGGAGAGGTTCTCGCCAGTGCTCCAAGTATAAGGGAAAACCTCTGTGGAACCTGGAAATGGACCAAAGGCAATAGGGCTCAGAGAGGTTTCAGAGTAGGAGTCAAGGACTAAAACATCTGTGTTCTAGGAAAAATTTGGGCAGATGAAACTGAATGGAAGAGGAGGGATGAAGGAAACCCTTCTAGAAGGGCTTCCCAGTGATGCAGGGAGAGAGCGTTTAGGGGAAGGGAGTGAGAGAAAATGTAGGACAGCTCCTTTCCAGCGACGTGCCCACCTGACAAAGACGGGGCCAGGGGAGGACATGGAGAAGGAGGGATGTATGGATGGCCCCAGAGACGCTCAGAAAGGGGGAAACTAGGGTTGGGAGGAGGACGCCCTCGCACACACTCCAAGGATGGGAAGAGGTTAATTGCATCTGTCTGCAGGCAAGATAAAGACTCCAGTGGAGCTGGAGCTAGTTCCCTGGAGTGTCTTCCAGATAAGGCTCAGAACCTGGCTGAAGATGAACAACCCCCAGGGAGGGCTGGAAGGGAAGCGCCAGGAACCCAGCCTCCTCCACGCTCCCTCCCCCCTCGCCACTCCCCGAGTTGCTCACAGAGGGAAGCCTGGAAGTCCCAGAAGAGGAAGAACTTGTAACCACAGCTGAGAATGCGCTGCATTCCCCTTCCTGGCCCCCGGGCCCTGCACATCCACGGAGCTCCCCATCCTCTGCTCACCCACCCGTGCCCACCATGGGGCGATTTCACAGAAGAGAGGTCAACCTGCGCGGACTCTGGGCGCTAGATGTTTCCTCAAAGTCATCGGCAAGGAGTCTTTGAGCAATGTCAAGGGCTGTGGGGCCGCAGCCCCCTGTTCCTGCATCCCCAGACCCTCCAGCAGGTCCGCTCTCCCCGCTCTACTTCCTCTCCCGCCAGCTACCCCTTCCCCACCTTACCACCATCCCAGCTGTCAAGAATTCCAGACAAGAGGCTGGGTTCCAGGCCCCGTGTTTGTGTTTATCTCATGACAGGCTCTGTCTTGTCAGAAGCTGCCCCTGTGCCTGACCTCCTGCCCTTCCCCCAGAGCTCTGCTGAGAGGATACACTGAGCAGGGATGCCCCACAGATAGGCTCTCCCGGGGCTGGGGCCTCAGGAGTGTGGGGTCCATATTCTCACAGCAGCCTGAGCCCCAAACAGGTGGAGCTGGGCCTGTGAGGGCCCCCTCCCCATCCCTTTCAGAGCAGGGTCTTGAGGAAGGGCCTACGAAGAGGGTGTCAAGAGCAGGAATAAACACAGTGCATGGGAGAGAAACTGGAGATACAGAACTGAAACTGACCCTAAGCAGGTCATAAACAAAGCAGGACTACGGTAAATAAAGAGTGAAATGCACCATAAACAGAAAGCGAAATGGACTATGACAGAGGGGCCTGAGGTAGTTAAAAACACGATCACTGACCCCTTCCCAAGTGAGCCACGAAGGGAAGGGGACCCAGAAGCACCTGGCCCAAGGAGAAGGAGGCCCGGGGAAGGGACAGTGTGAGGGACAAGAGCTTACTGCTACCTGACAGAGCACCACACAAGGATATGAATTGATGGAGCAAGAGGGATGGAGGTGAGACTTACAGAATGATTTCCTGGTGTCAAGGGAATGTGTCGTCCCCCACCACGTCACCTTTTCTGTTTATCCTCACATCTCCCCTCCCTCCAACCCCACAGGGCAGTGGGCAGAGCCCCAGGAAACAGCCAAGGGGAAAGATTCAGAAGCTGAGGCCCACTCCAAACCTCAGGAGAGAGAAGGTCCTGAGTAAGGTGGGTGGTATGGAAAAGAAGGTACAGAAGGAATCATCAGATACCCCAGCAAGAAAAAAATATGAAACACTGGAGCCAGAAGTGTTCCAAATCCAAAGGTAAAGAACCAGCCCTTTCATCCTCCCTTCCTTCCTCCTCCCTTCTGACTATCTCACCTTCCCTTCTCCCCTCCTCTAGTCTCTACCTCCTCTACTTCTCCTCTCCCGGTGGCATCCAGCCCATGCCAAAGCATCAGGTTCAAAGGCAACACTGAGTCAATCCCAGCATCGTTCTTCTATATCAACTGACCTGTCAGACTGAGATCGTGGGGACATCTGGCACATTTAGGACTTGCCTCTGTCTCTCCCTACCAGGTCCCTCTCTCTTTTCACCCCGTGCCCCCCATACACACACACACATGCACACACACACTCACACGCACTCATAAGTGCAAGTTCTCTTCATTTTCCTTTCACCTCCGTGTGCATGGCCCCAGCTGCCATGTCCTGCACCCATCTGAACTCTGAAATCAGGAAGAGAAGGATGAAGTAGATACCTGACCTTGCCAAGGGATCCAGGGAGACCCCATTCACTTCCTAATCTCTAAGCATGAGTCTGAGGGTGGGGGGGAATGATGGAGCCTGTAAACCTTCCCACATCTTCCTAGGACCAAGAGAAAGTCCAGACACTGCCAGGCCTGAGAGCTGTAACCTGCTCCACTGCTGCTCCCCTCAGCACACAATTACTATTCATAGTGCACAGCTGGGTGATTAATGACCTGATTAATAATTACTCAGGCTAATAAAATAATTAATTAATTTGGCAAGCCATTATTTATCTGTTCATCCTCAACCTGAAACTCTGCAACTAGGAGTTTGGGAATCTCCCCTCCAGGCTCTTTCAGAAATGTGATCATTAATGTGAGTAAGGAAGGATGGGGGATGGGAGTCTCCATCCTGTAGACCCTCCCAAGGTAGAAGAGGAGAGCGCCTGAGGGCTTTCTGAGAATGCAGATGGGAAGGCCTGAAAGGAACTGACCAAGCAACCTCAAGCCCTGGAAGGAGTTGATGGGGGGCTGGGGGGGTGTCTGAGAAAATACTTTTTTGGGTGGAGGAAAGGAGACCATAACAGGGGTGGGGAGCCGAACACCCAGGTTTGGGGAATTCGTGGATGTGTTCTCTCCAGCACATGATTGATGACACCATTTTCAACAAATGATCTTTATCTCGCCCCTTGTCTCCCAAATTTATGATTTTGCCCTCAAGCCCCAGGCTAGGCAAGCAAGGACTGGGTGAGTCCTGGGGTGGGGGGGGGCTGACTTTGGGTGGGGTCCAAGAATCAGTGGGGCGTCTCCAGGACACTGCAGAGCAGAGAAGCCTCCCCCTATCATCTGTTTCTAGGCTCTTGAGAAATAACGCTCTGCACAGGACTTAGAATTGAGTTTCCAGAACCTACAGGGTCTGGACCATCCCCCTCCCAATAGGTGTGGGGGAGCAAATAAAAGAGAGAAAAGGGGGACAGATGATCTCCTAGGGGCTGGGAAGGGAGACAGAATCTGGCCCCAGAGCTGAGGCAGGGAGAAGATTGGCATATCCAGCCAGTCATTAAGCAGGCAAGGGGTAGCTCTGCCACATTCCAGGCAGGGGGCGGACACAAGACACGGATTCTCCATGTCTGGGGCTGAGCTACCAGTCAGCCATTCACTATAAGTTCAGACCTATATTAGACTGCCAGTATGTGCAAAGACAAATAACCAAACCTTGCCCTAGAGGAGCTCGGGTTCCTGTGGGGGGAAAACAGACTTGTAAATAGATATTTTCCCTCAGATAAGTGCCAGAAAAAAAGAGGTGTATATAAAATCTACAGGAGCACAGAAACACCCTGCCTGGGGGCGTCAGAGAAAAGCAATCCAAAGAAGGGACATGTGAACTGGGCCTTGAGGAATGAGTAGGAATTTGCCAAGTGTAGATGAAAAGTATCTGCAAAGTCATGGAAGAGCAGGAGGAGCTTGGAGAGTTATGAGTAGGGAGGTAAGGAGGCAACCAGATGAGACTGGAGGCCAGATCATCAGGGATGGAGGTGGCCTGAGCAGGAGTCTGGACCTTTTCTTGCAGGCAGTGGGGAGCCACTAGAGTTTAGGAGAGTGACCTGCCCTGATTTGTATTTTGGAAAGAGAACATGGAAGTTGCAGAGGAGAGACTGTAGGCAGGGGGTCCAGTTAGAAGGCTGAAGCATGTACCGGCTGAGAGATCGCGAAGGACTAACAGGTTAGGACCAGGCAGTGGCCTGAGAGCTGGGAGCAGGCAGGTTAGATTTCAAGCCTCCAGAAGTCTGGGTATAGAGACTCCAAGCCTCGTGCTGCCGCGATTTCCTCACCACCCACAGCCATCGGACCAGCGTGGGTGCGGAGATGGGCAGGAAACCTGGGACTTTGATCCACCCACACTTCTGAGGAGTGGGGATGAGCTAGACCCTCCTCCACAGAGCGGAAGGATAGGGGGATTTAGAGCCAGGCCCGGCTAGAGGTTCAGTCCTGCTGCAGCAGGGGGCGTGGCCATGAGAACAGAGATCAGTAGAAACCCGCCAAATAGGTGGGCACAGGGGAGGGGTCGCGCGGCGGTGCCCCCAGTCGCCAGCAGAGGGCGCGCAGGAGGCGGGCCGGATCTGGAGAGGGCCGTGCTGAGGTGGCCGCGTAGGTCCGGGCGCCCTCTTCTGGGGGCCGGTCTCCGAGGCCTGGACTCGCGGCTCCCACAGTGGGGTCTCCCATCTCTAGTTTCTGGGGCCGCGCCAACTGGGCCACACTCAGAATCCCGCAGGGTACTGGGGTCCCGCTCTGGAATATCGGATCCTAGGTCTGAGACAGCCAGTTCTGGCTTGAACTCCCACAGCTCACAATTTGCATAAAATAATACTTTCTCATCCGTTCTTCTTTCCAGCCGCTTGGAAAGTGAGCAAGAGAGGGGTACATCCCCATTTCACAGATGGGGAAATGGAGGCTTCAAACCGAGGTCACACGGTTATTAAGTACTAGACTTAAAACCGGGCCTCTACCCCAAGGCTATATTTGATGTCCCTATTGTGTGCTAATCAAGGTGTGATCTCTGTTCTCAGTTCAAGGGTCACCCAGGGAATATCAGCCCTGCTGGGGCGGGCAGGGCAAGCTTCCCGAAGGAACCGTTTCCCAGGGGTGCAGAGAGGACATTTAAGGAAATGCTCTAAGCCCGCCAAAGTGGAGGGGGTGGGGGGCGGCAACGCGGGGGGCCGAGGTGCAGCGGGAGCCAGTGCGCAGACCTTCGTGGAGATCTGTGCCACCAGCGTGCGCGCTCCGGGACTTGAAACCTGGGCTCATCTGGACACAGCTCGCCCCATCCGGCTGGGGATGGGCCTCCAGCAAGCCCCAGGTTGGGGGCGGGTCGAGCCACCCAGAGTCTGTCTTGGTGGGCAGTCAGAGTGAGAACACCTGGTCGGACGCCGCCTACCCCTTGGGCTCTGCAGCCGCTTGCGTGGGGGAAGGGCGGCCGCCTCCACCTAGGCTTCTGCCAACTGTGTCTAACTCTTAAACTACATTACCTCTTGCACCCCAACCACCCCTGACAGGCTTCCATGGTTTCGGGTAACTTGCCTCCAGCCCCTGCGTACGGGGTATCATCATCCCCTTGCACCATAACAACCTCACGTCTGACTCCAACAGGGAAGTCCTTCCTGATGTCTGACCACCATTCCTCCTGCTGCAGCTAAACCTAACAAATTCTGTCCTCGCGGGAGAAAGTGGGGTGTTTTAACTTTCCTTATTTTAGCTAAACAATCCAAGCATCCAGCCCCTTTTCCACGTTGACATCCTATTTCCCGATCCTGACAGGGCCTCTCGTTAGCGGTCGTCGCGATCTTCGTTTCTCCTGCCTTTCGTGGTCAAAGTAACCCAAGGTTGCCCCCTCCCTTCCAATTTCCCCTCTCGGCACAGGATGTCCCGCAGCTGTGCTGATATCCAAATCCCACTAGCCTGGGCCCACAGATGGCCTCAGTTTCCCATGCAGGGAGTTGCCCTGCCTCTGTGGCGCCCTCCTATTTTGTGAGCTCCACTCCATCCCTACCCCCCGCCACCCGGCCCCAGCTTCCGAACAGGACACGCCAAGTTCTTTCATTCATATCAAAAACATTTGCTGAGTGCCTACTATGTGTCCGGCCTGAGTCCCTCGCCTCGACTCACTCATAGCCTTGCGGCTGCTCCCTAAGCTTAGAGGAAGGAGCGGGAGATCCAAGAGTGCCGATCTCCAGTCTGGAGCTCGGCGTAAGAGAGCTGAAGGTCGTCTGCAGCCGGGTGAAGCCCGGCAGGGTGGGGCTGGTCGGACGCCTGCGGGTCTGAGTGCGCGGGGACCGCAGAGAGGACACTGCGCCAGGCGCCCTAGCCGCCCAGCGCTCCGGCCTGGCGCAGGATTTCCCATTCTTAGCGCAAGGAAGACCCCTTGTGGCTGTTGTGGGAAAAGCAGGCAAGGAAAGAGCAAGAGCCGGGAGGTGACAGTCTCCAGCCCAGACTCCCTTCTAGGTCCTGCCTGGGGGGCCCGGGGGCTACCTGTGCCCAGCAGTCCCTCATCTCATTCTCACACCCTCAAAACGCAACAACTGTGACTTCGGGAATAGTCTTCTTACCAAATCACAGGAAAAATAAGACAAACAGTGGCATGTGTGACTGTGGTTAGACTTCTGGAAGGACTTCTGTAGAAGCGGTTGGGAGGACGCATCGCAATGAAAGGATGAAAGAAAACAGGCCTTCCGACCCTGCCCTTCCCTGGTGGTGAGGAGAGAGATGTTTCTAAGGCTGGGGCGGTGTAGGCTTATCAGCCCCTGCCCTGCTGCTGCCTCCGCGCTGAGGAGTAAGCGCTCGTCAACAGGGATGCTCGGGTAGCGTCGGCGCCGGGGGCCGTCCCTCTGCCCACACTGGGGGGAGGGGGAGTGCACAAGGTCATCGGGGACAGGGAGGGGACTCCACGTTCGTCACCACAGATTGTCACGGTCCTGAGAGGGGACCGTCAGGGCGGGAAGATGCACCCCCACACCCTGTCTGAACGAACTCCTTTGGAGAGCTGAAGAGCTCTCACAAGGCTGCGCCTTCCGCCCCTCCGCCCCCCCACCCCCCGCTGCCGGCGACCAAGCCCGGGTCCAGGCAGCGTGAATTTGCATATATTTGCATACCCAGCTGCGCACAGCTGCATCCGGTTTTGGGCAATAAATTCGTGGCGGGTGGCTGCGGGCGATCGCGGGCGCTCTCTCCGCGCGTCCTCGCTGTGTCTCTTCAAGCCTCGGGCTTTTGCGGGCTCTCACGCCTCCCTGAGCCGCCTTCCCCGGCTCGCGCCACCTTCCGGGCATCTGTCTGCCTCGGCCAGCCGCAGGCCGGGCCTAAAACCCCAGATCCCCGTTCCCCCTCTCTCTGGGACTCGACCTGGTCAAGCGGTGTGGATCTTCCTTCCCGGACTAGTGAGTAGCCTCCTAGGTGGTAGTCCTGCCCGAGGAGGCACCTTGCCAAAAAACAGGCCTAATCGTGGTCAGCAGCTTAAAACGCTGGACTCTCTAGGCTTGCAGAATAAAGCTGATATTGTTTACTCTCACCAAGGAAAGCCCCTCACATCCTGCCGGCATCTCTCTTTATCGTTGGCCTTGTCTCCTGCATCGTAGCCAGATCCAGGCACACAACAGCGTGTGCTTCAGTTACACGAAACTGCAGGAGCGGCATCACACTCCCCAGGAGCTCTCTCCCTCTGCCTGGCCTTTACCCGCTCCCCGTTTCCACCTAGACTGCCACTCCCTCTTGTCTGCTTGACTAACACGTCCTTACATCGGTGCTAAAACATTCCCTCCTCTGGGAGAAATGAGTTCCCTCCCTAATTTCTCTCACCTCTGGCAATTTGAAATGACATCTGTTAACACTTACAGTATAAACGTTTGGACAGTTGTACCCACCAGGTTGTTAAGACAGGGACCATGTTCGTTGCTGTGTCCCAGTTCTCAAGTTCCTGGCCCTGGTGCCCAGGAGGTGTTCAGAAATCCTGAATGAGTGAATGAATGAATGAAGCCGCAATCCCCCAGGCACTCGAGTAGGACACACAGATGAGACACGGTGCTGGTCCCAAACATCCTTTACATGACGTCTGTGAGCTCACAGAGAGTTCCTCCCCCCACCCCATTCCCTTTTGGTCCAAGCACCTCTCCAAGCACCCAAAAGATTGTGAGCCTTGAGAAACCAGGATTATGAGTGGAGAGCCAATGCACTGAAAGAGCACTGGACTCAGAGTCATGGGGCCTAGCGTCAAACTCCCACTTCCTCCCACGGAGGCTGTTTCCTCAACTGGGAATAACAGGAATGATATTGACCACTTAATGGGGACTTCATGATGATTGAATGAAATAGTTCAGTAAATGCTTACTCCGTGTCAAAAATTGTTGGATTCCTCGAGATTCCAGGCAGATGATGTGAGGATCCATCTTGCCCCCTTCCCTGAGGAAGAGAGCACCTCCACTAACAATCCAAGCCAAGAAGTTTAAGGGACTGAAGTTTCCGGGGCCTCAAATTTCACCAGTCTGCATTCTACAGGACCAGGTGGGACAGCAAGATATTCACCCAATAGGGTGGAGGTCATACCTGCCTGCCCGCTGAGGATGGTCCTCACTGCTGTTCCCCTAATGGCTACCAGAGGGCAGCACAAACCCCCAAATCACCTCAGGCTGCCTGACTGCCTGCAGGCAGGTACCCTCCTGGGCCATCCTCAGAACTGAGTCCTGGCTCCTGACTCTCTTGTCTGTTCTCACCATCCCCTCCCAGGCAGGTGCTGGTGTCCTGTCCGTCCTGTCTCCCCCACCCCCACCCCTCACCCAGTGCCTCCTGTCTTTTCTGGTGGTTTTGTGCTCCCTTGGCCAACTTATAGCAGGCTCCCAGGCCCCCTAATTGCCCAGCCTCCCCTTGATCATGGTCAATCTTGCCCTAAGTAGGCATCCCAGGATTGGGAAGGGCACATCTGAAGCCTCTGGGAACAGAACACAGCACGAAATTCTGGAGAAGACAGACCTGAGTTCCAGGCCTGACTTGATCACTAATCAACTGTGACAACTCAGGTAGATCACAAAGCGCTCAGTCTCAGAATTGTGAGGTGTCGATGCGTGCATTGCATGGAAAGCTCTACTTTGCTGTATGCATATCTCGTTCAATGTTGATCCTTCTGACTCTGCCCAGAGTTCACCCTACTCCTACTCAGGCCAGAGCCTCCCTCATGTCAGCCCTATTTCTGGTCTGGTCTCAACTTCTTTGAACTGGTGACAAGACCCATCATCCTTCTGATACCTTCTTGAAGACATGTACCCCTCCCCCGCACCATCCTACAGACAGGGGGCTTGGTGAAGTTGTCCCCATCAAGATTCTCATCAACTTTCTTTCATGGCGATGGTGTCCAGGAGGTGCCTGGACACAAGTCAGGTGCCACTCCCTCAGGTGGTGCTTTTCCTTCACTCTCCACCATACCTCTTCATTCTCGCCTTTCTTTTTACTCTCTTTTCTTTTCCTCTCCTTTTTTGCATCCACCTTTCTATTTCCTCTCTCCTCTTTCTTCTGGGACTTACTTTCTTCCCATCCTCTCTCCATCCTGAATGTTTCCCCTGATCTCCTAGGGGAGCTCTCCATTGTCTCCCTCCAATACCCCGCTCTGTCCTCTGTGCTTCCCTCCTAGGCCTGAGACACCACCAGGGTGCTAAGGATTTACGAGCCACTTTTTGGAGATCCCAAACCCAGACACCAACATCTTCTGGTGCTTCAATGACATAATGTGCAGCCTCACTGCTGGGACAGCCTCACTGATAAGGGTACTGAGACCGAGACAGCCCCACGCAGAAAACAGGAGGGCAGGAGGGAGGACTGGAACTGGGGCCAGAGAGTTTGGGCAGTGAAGGTCTTGCCAACCACGTTGGTATTCCTGGTGAGTGTCAACCTTCCTGGTGACAACGGAGACAAATCCAACCCCCCCTCGATGTCATATCATATCATTCTTTGAATTATCCTTGTTCACTGTCCATCATTCAGAAAGTCTGTAATAACCATCCCCCAGCACCGTCTATGGTGAGTGTGAACTCAGAAGGCAGGGATGACGTGTAACTCCATCCGTAAAGCTCTTTGCTTTGAGCAGGTTCCGGGATCATCAGGAGGAGGCAGTAGAAGGCACATGGACACAGAGGGGACAGAGAAACAGTTGAGGCCCAGTTATAGGTCTGGAGGTCATAAGCCTTATCATAAGTGGGGGTTGAACATACAAGAGCGGTTGAGCTATCTCAGGAGGAGGAAACAGAGATGAGAACAAGAGTTGAGGGTGGAACACTGGAACCACCACTAGTTCGAGGGTATGAGGCCGAGTTGAAGCAGCCAGAGAGGTAGATCCTGATAGAATTCATATGTAGTACATTCATAATAATATTAAACAGTAATTGTTAAGAATATGTAGTGCTATTTGTATGCCACCTGGGGTACCAGAAACCAAAAGATGAAAAAGAAAAAGAAAGAATACATAGTACTATGGAGTTATTTTATGATAAGTGAAGACATACAAAATGGTACACAATGTAAAAATAGGAATTTGTCTCCTGTGGACAAAAATCTGATCAAGCACACAAACATGAAAATGTGTATCATATTAACGTGACAGGAATATGATTTTCCTACTTTTTTCTTTTATCAACTTTCTGTTTTGATTAAAATAAAAGATAAAATATTTGGTGAAAAAGGAAATAATTATTCAACATTTGAGCTGACTCCCCTCAGTAAACTGACACCCAGAAGGGGAAATTAATTTAACCAATATCCCACAGCCTGTGAATGACAAAGCCCAACTTGAATTCTCACCTAATGATTTTTCTCCAGTTCCCAGGCGGTTCTAGGCTGGTACTTTGGCTAATTCCAGAGCAAGGTCAGTTGTGAGCTTCTGTTGCTTCCTAACCTCTCTCAACCCACAATTTATCCTGCCACTCTCTGTGCCCTTGACCTTCCCCCATGCTTGCTAGCCTTGCACTAGCACACTGCCCCTGAGGCCCTTTCTAGGCTCCCTGCCTTTCCACCTGAACAGACTCAGTACCTGCAATTTCTGCTTCTGATCTGTATGGCTGTCCTGGTGCAGAGCTAAGAGTAGCTTTCCTTTGCCTCCATTAATGACTTTCTCCTCTTGGCCCACAAGGCAAGCCTGTCCCTACCGCAGTCCAAAGCACATTTCAATCATATTCATAAATGTTTGGGAGATTATCTGCTGCCTGGAATTACCTAGGCCATTGTTTCCTCTCTGTTAGAGTGACTGAACTTGGACGCCATGGAATTTAACATATTCAGATGAGAAAAACATATAATCAGAGAGTTATACTCAGATTAACACATCCCTCCAACTCTCACACACACAGACCTGCCACTTCCTTGGGGGCAAAAGGGGAGCTGTTTGCCCCATCCCTTCTTTGGAGACAGCCATAGCTATTCAGTTCTGAGAAATCTCTAATACACATTATGCACCCCTATCTACAGCGCATGGGACCCCTGTACGGCCAACCCAACCCCCTCCTCACCCCCAACGCAGACCCTTCCTGGGACCACCTGAAGCTGGATTGGGGACTGAAGGAAGAAACATCAGGGTTCCAGGCCCAATACCTCCCACACCAGTGAGAAATAGAAGTCATTCGGGATGCAGAAGGGGCTTCTGAAGCAATTGAAAACATGTTTTAGATTTTCAGGGCGGTCATCCAGTCCAGAGCAAAGACTATTCTAACTTAGAACACATGAGGGAAAACACTGCGTTGATTTATTGCCCCGAGCTCTTCAGAAGTGAAGTTGCAGTGGGCGGCATCAGAGTGAAGAAGACATTATGCCTGGACACAGGGGATGCAGCCTCGGAGGGCCTCGCATCCTCTGTGCGCATCCACCTCGCATCCTCTGTGCGCATCCACATTCCTCGCATCTGTTTTGGCACATGGCATCCTCGCACGTGCACACACGCATCCACCCCCTGCACGACATATTTTTCCAAGCCTCTCATCTCCCATCCTTCCTCATTCATTTCCAGTCTCCCAGTTTTTCACAAGGACAACTTTGTACGCCCTTCTCTCCCTCTCTCTCTCCCCCACCTCCTCCATCCAAGCTTGCAACTTCATCTCCAACCATGCCTCCTAACCCAGCTCCTTAATCCAAACCAGAAACCCTCTTCTCTGATCCAAACCCTCAAACCTTTAATGATTGAAAGAAGCATGGGATGAAGCAAAGGGAGGGGATGAGAGATCAGATCCCTGTTCCTCACCATCCTCTACAGGCAGGCTGGGTCAGCCTTTTAGGAGTGGGGGAGGGAATTAGGGAACCAGTTCGAATTTGACCTGCCCCATGATCCCCTAGGCTGAGGAATGGGGCAACAGGAGTCCCCCAAGAAGAAAGATTTTACTCCCATGCTGAAAGGCTGCAACAAATTCACACAGAAATAAGGATCCAATTGGCTTAGCTGGACACTAAAGATCAGTGATTTCAGCCTTGTTACAACACTCCAGACTCCAATCATCTCAAGGAGGGTTATGAAATTCGCAAAAGTGATTATCTTAAACATTCTAATGGAAAAATATCACACAGTGAACTGACTTTGTAGGGATGGCAAGGTTTTCTCTCACCTACAAAATCATAAAGAAACCAATAAAAATAGAAAGTGTTTTTCAAGGTTAAGAATCCCTGTTTTAGACATCATTGCTGAGAAAATCAGAAGGGCTGAGGGTGGAGAGGTGTCCCAATCCCAGAAAGAGAAAAATGGGCAATATTCCTCTTCCCCACATCTCCAAAGGGCAAGTGAAAAAAAACTTATGTACTTTTCTTTCCCTCTCAACCCCTTCCCTCAAGCCCTCTTACTAGCTGTCTACTCTTAGTAACATGAAAATAAAAAACAGGGAGAGAAAAAAAGGGAAAAGGAACTGAAAGGATGATTTAAAAAAAAACACGGAAAAACAAAAATTGAGAAAGGATGATGAACAGGAGAAAAAGTCAGAGAGGCAGGTAGTCGAGGAGAGGCAAGAAGGGTGGAGAACACAGGGAAAGAGAGAGCATCCCGTGTCCTGGTCCAGAAGCAGATGTGCCTGCGCCCTCCCCAGCACCTTTGAGGGACAGGTAGCCCCAGCCCTGCTCTCTCCCAGGATCAAAGAGCAAGAGCTCCATCCCCTCTACTGCCCAGCTTCTCCTGCAGACTGGACTGGAATGGTGAGGCAGGAACTAGGGAAAGGGGGTCTGTGATAGAGGACAAAGGAGTACAGTCAGGCTCAGGTCTCTGGGAGCTGGCTCTCCAGCTCTTGCCAGGAAGAGTTGAAACAGAAAGCAGCAGAGGGTTACAGCAGGGGTGAGAAGTAAGGCGGAAACAGGCTGCACAGAGAGGTGCTGTATGGTACTGGAAGTAGCAGGAAGGAATGGTCCATCCCATTCCCACACAGCACAGGCAAGAGTTTCAGTGCCCCTGCCCTCCTCCCCTTCCCTGCAGAACTCACCTGCCCCCACCCACATCCTTGCTGCAGATGTAGAAGCAGAATTTCATAAGAAGCAGCAGCAGCAGCTGTGACCAATACCTCAGCTCCCTACCAGCTTCCTTTCCCAGAAGCCAGCAGCAGCAGCGGGGGGGGGGGGGGGGGGGGGGAGGAAAGGGTGCAATAATAACCCCAAACCTTTTCATCTCAGCAGCCCCCATATTTATCAGCAAGCGCAATTCTCAGCAGCTCTTTCTCTCTCCTTGGCTCATAACCAAATGATCGCACAAGGCTTTGCTAAGAAGAGGCATTGAGGCGGCTGAGCCGACATCCCCTCTCCTAGTCTGGGAGGGGGCATCACATTATACAGAGGAAGAGATGCACCTGTTTCCAGAGGTGGTGTGGGGTAGAAAGAGCTCGTAAAGAGTCCCAGGTTGTTGCAAGAAAGATAATAATTTGATGGAGTTGAAATTAAATGTCCAAATTGAGGCTGCCTATGGACTTTGATGGGGGTGGAGAAAACATAGGGTGCCAACACCAGAAATGAGAAGAAAAAAGACAAAGAAAGAGAAAAACACACAGGATAGAGTACACAAAGGGGAGAGAGAAATCATAAAAAATACAGACGCACAAATAAAGGCAGAAGCTGAGAGAGGAGGGAGCTGGCACCTGGAAAGCAAGATGTTAACAGCTGCAGAGGGGGTGGGGGAAGCAGGAGAGCAGTGGGGAGGAGGAAACAAAGGCTGAGGAGCCAAGGAGCTGAGGATCAGACACTTCCATTTGTGTGTCTTGGCCGTATCCACGACTTTAAGCAGGGGAGTCCATGAGGGTTCTTGCTCACCCTTTACCTCCCACTCTGCTGGAATAACAGAGCCTCCGGTACCCAGCTGGCCCGGCTTTGCTTTGTTTGTCCCCCACCCACCACCCAGGCTTGGGGAGCAGCTTGTGGCGGCGTATCCACAGGCTGTGACGGGCTCCCCTCTGCACATGTGCTGTGCAGCAGCTCTCAACACCGGGGCTCTCAGCCACCCGCTCATGTTTCCTTCCAAAGGTCGGAGGCTGCCTGGGGGGCTGCGTCCTCCCAACAGGGCGATTTCAAGCTGTGCGCTCAGCCATCCAACTAAGCGCAGACTCCCCCACTGAGGTCCTCCATTTTCCCCAGGCTGTTGGGGCTGCATCGATTTCGCGAGCTCTGCAGCCCTTTTGTGGAGACAAAAGTGGAGGCACAACTGGCTGGCTGTGGCCTGGTCCAGCACACTAAGAAGCAGGGTTCCCAGGAGAACAGTGATGAGGGGTGGTGATGAGCTCCTGTCAGTGAGTGCCAGGCAGGCATACCCCGACACACCAGAAAGAACCAACATCAAGACAGAGTTGTTTAGGAGTTGGAGTGGGTGTCAAAACCCCAGTTGTGCTTTCTGATGGGCCCAGGCAGACACAAAGCGGCGAGATGGTGAGAGAATGAGAAAGAGATCGAAAGGGAAGGGGGTGAGCAGTCCCAGGCTTCAGAGGTAGGAAATAAATAATGTCCAGAAAGGTCTGGCTCTGAAGTGGACCAAATGGCTCTCCTGTCCCATGTTTATGGGGTCACGGACCATTAAACCAGCCAACCTACAGATGTCTTCATAAGACTTTACGAGATTAGACTGGGGAGATCCTATAACTCAGCAGCAAGAAGGGAAAACAAGAGGGAGAACTGCAGATAAGAGATGGTGGAAAACAAGAGGCAGCGCCTCTCAGTGCGAGGATGTCTGGGTTCTGGGATCCCTCCGTCTTCACGTCTCACTCTTCTGAGTTTTTGCCCACGTCTCCATTAGATTCAGAACTGCATCAGGCTCATATTACCCAATAAATGCTTTATTATCGACACTTTTTCCTTCCTAATCCAACTTCTAATTGCCCCCCCACCCCCACCATTGACCTGCAATCATTAGATCCTCAGTTTCTTTGGTATTTGTGAAGCAAATCAAAAAGATAAGTTTAAAAATATAATTCACATGTATTGGGAATTTCAAGCCTGATTCAGATTGTCAGTGTGGTTTTCCACAAATTCTAATAACCAGGAGGTGACTTTTCTAGAGGTCCCTTGGTTCCTAAAGGTTAATGTTTATTCTCTGAGCCATTTCAAGCAGACACAAGGGAGACCAGGAAGGCATACCATCTGAAGGGCGTAAGGGAAGGAGCAGAGAACAGGATACACATTCTCTTATTCCCTCAGGCTTGCGCCACCCTGTGGCTATTTGCATAAAGTCAGAGACCAACAATCCTTAGAAAAAAGCCCTTGTTCTCCAAGTCTCCCAGCTCTTTCAGAAACGCACATGCAACCACTGGCTGACATTCGGGCTGAAATTAAGGAAGGAGTGTAAGACTGATTTTCAAACCACCACTCAGGATCCGTATTTGAAAAGCAACCATTTATTAGAACCAATACAAGAGTATGAAAAGAGGGAAAAGAGGAGGGTGGAAGAGGGGGAGAGAATGAGGTCTGCATCAGATGTCAGTTGTGGAAACACATAAATTGCCTACTTTTAAACATTTACATTTAAAAGGCAAACATATATATATATATATATCACTTATCCTAAAAAAAAAAAAATCAAAAGCAGACAAGTTTGGCTGAAATAAAACCAAGAAACACAACCAAAACTCCCCCACAAACCAAAAAGGTCCATAGAGAATTCAATTTCCCATTTCCCATTTTTCCATTCAGAAATCTGGCTACAAAGTGTGATTTGTTTTGCTACTCAGGATGGTACCGAGTGCTGAAAGAAACCCAGCCTCTGGAGTCTCTCAGATCCCATCCTGTGGGAAGGCCTGTGGGCCGTGGGCGAATCAACTCCTGGCTACTTGGCAGGATGTCAGACCGTGCTCTCCATCCTCCAGGACTCCACAGAACTGCCTGGTGCGGCCAGTGCAGTGAACAGAGAAGAGTCCACAAAACACCGAGAACCAGAATGTGACCGCAGCGAGGGGCCAGGACCTTGTGCTTTTTCATGGGTTATACATCTAGGGCCAAGGAGAGGGAAGGAAGAAAGAGCCCTATTGGGAAGAGGAGCTGGCCGAGCCCCTAAACTGAGATGGAGAGTAAGGCTCTCGAGCCCACACCTGGGCAAATAGAAAGTGTCCAAAGTTTTCCCAAACCAGAGGGGAAAAAAGGTCAAAGTCAGGTTCAGACTGTGGACATAGAGAAAGAGAGGACATGCTGAATACAGTGAATTGGATGAAGCTTTCAGGAGTATCAATGTCCAATTCTGGGTGTTAAACTTATTTCTAGAGAAAAAAATTCCAACGTGGCTCTCTTTTGGTGGGGGATGGAGGAAATGGTTGTTTACTGGACCAGCTGGTTCCTAGGGGAAGGTGGAGGCTTGGGTACAGATACCACGAAGGGGTGAAGTGACCCAGCCATCCTGGACTCAGTTCAGGGAGCGATAAGCAATGATACAAATCAAACCCACTGTGTGTGCTTTGCTCCTGAGACAGCCCAAGTCTGTTCCAAGCCCATGGGGTATGGGACCTTCATTCCCAACCTGCAGAGAAACAAGCAGTAGCATCCCTGATTCCCTAATCCAATGCTCTTGGGTCTCAAATAGTCTCTCTTGTGGATGCAAGACAGAAAATACTAAGTGCCTTCCTCCATAACATCCCAAGTAAGTCTGGGCTATTAAGACTCCAACATTCACGAAAACACTGTCAACATCTGAACTAGCAGCTTTGATGAGGGGTGGGGGGCAGAGAATTTGCCGAGGTCACTAAGTAGTTCCAACCTTAGGACAGCTCAATGAGGACAAAAGCCTATGGCAGGCCTAGACTTCGGCTCAGGGCATCCTCCATCGAGGACCCTAAAGTATTCTATCAACTTTGATTTACAATGCCTCACAACACCCCTGTGAGGTAGGTCAGTATTATTACCCCCATTTGACAGATGGGGAACTGAGGCATTGAAAGGAGTGACTTGCCCAAGGTCAGCCATTATGAATCAGTTGAGGAGGTTGGCACGTACAGTCAGCATCCACTCAATTGTTGGTCTACTCCCTGGAGCATTTTACATCTTAAGAGTGCACTTGGAAGCAAAAGGAAGTCAGTAGGCACACCACACCCTACAAACCAGATGAACTCAACCCACAAGTATTAACTGATGGCCTATTATTTATCTAGCATGATGCAAGGAACCTTGGAGAAGAAACAAACTGCTTCTGAAAGTCATGTGTTAATGGGTGTCTTGAAAATAAAATTACAGTTTAAACATTAAGGTCATGAATTCTTTTGTAAAGAAATACTCACTTTACCCTAAGAGGTGAACAACTAAGTCACACCAATTTTTCAAAGTTCTATACTGAGTAACCCAAATTCCTAAAATTCAGAATGAAGCAAGACCACGCTCAAGCAGAAAGCTAAGAACCACTTCCTCAGTGGTGGTCTGAGTAGTGCTTTGAGCTCCAAGGTTGGTGGGGAAAGGCCTGCAACAGTGGTGGCAGCAGCGACATTCTCTACAGGCTAAGCTAGGAATCCTGGCACCGCCAAACCCCCCCTGGGGCCGCTCATCCCTCCCCACAATACCCAGGGCCAGCATCTTTCCAACCCTTCTTCTTCAGCTCAACCTCAGGAGTTGCAGTTTCTTCACAAACAGGTAAGGATATATAGATGGTGACACTTTTCCATTCAGGGAGAGGGTATGAAGTGACCTCTATAACCTAAAAGATGCTTGTAATATTCTTACTTCCTGCCAGAGGCATAAATCTTTAACAAGAGAAAGGCAAAAGAAAACACACTTTTCCCCCCTCCTTTGGATTTACACTGGATTCTGGCAGAAATCACTATGACCCTTATCCTAAAACTAGGGGGAAAAAAAACTAAATCCACAGTCAGTTCTGGTTTAGTATCAAATTGTAAAGCTACTAGAAACTGCAAAACACTGACTTAAGCCTTAAAAGTGCTGTGACATGATGAAACTCTATCTTCTAAGGTCTTCTGGAAGAATCTCCAGGCAGGAAGCCCATCCCTTCCTCCTTACCTACTTGCAATAGCCAGAGCAACAGGATCCTATGGACATCAGAAGCTCGAAGAATTATTTATCAACACACAGTGTAATGTTCACCAGGGATACTCTAGTTCCAGGAAGGACCAACCATGCCAAGATCTAAACAGAAACATTTTTTCATTGATTGCTGATCACAATGGGTAAGACCAGGTGATGAGAAAGTTCAAGACTGATTAAAGCAGCAGTGACAGTTCAGGTTCAGTCTGTGTTGGAATTTCTCAAAAAGCATGACAAAGTGGCCGCTGGGGCCTGGGTCAACTGTGAGGGTTGCACCTGCCAATGCCAGGGGACATCACCAAATTAAAAAAAAAAAAAAAGAAAAAAAGGAGAGGACAGAGAATGACAAGATAAAAAGTTCACTGCATTCAATTTGGCCTAATTTCTTGATAATAGTTTCCTATTAGATTTTCTGATTAATACTGATGGCTCTTACCTAGCCTGTGATAATTAGGTTTTGATCTATTGTGACATTAATGATCACAATAAGTTGACTCTGAAATTGTTTTAATTAATGGCTCTTCCCTTGTAGGCTGCCTCCAGTGCAGGTTCTGTCCCCTCCCCCACCTTGTTTTAACTCCTTCTCTTACTGACCTCAGAGACAAATAGCACTGGAGGATCACTTTCTTCCCATGAACCAAGATTTTAAACTATCTTAAAATATTTCTCTGACAGAGGAGCAATATGAGATGATGTTAGGTGAAATGAGGTTCAGGATAAAAGGCAAGAAAACATGCTCTCAAAGAATAGGAAACATTCCATCCTAGAAAATCACAGTCAAGCATGATGTCAAAGTGGCAACAACAAGCTGAAGTAACTCTAAAAACACGAGATGAGGTAGTTTAAAATTCAAGAAATCCAGCGCAAGCAAAAAGAAACTACGAATTTTATGAAGCTATCCAAAGAATCTTCACACTAGTCAACTTTCAGTTATCCAACTCTCAATTATATAGGTAAAGTATCATTTTTCCTATGGTCACATGGTCAGAACTAGGCCATTTCTTAAGGTCAGACTGTTTCTTGACAGGGCTAGGCCTCACCCCAGACCTCCCTAGACTGATTAAATCCGAAACTCTAGATCATGTGTATTTCTAGGAGAGGTTTCCTCATAATCGAACTCTCTGCTTAAAAATCACCATCTTGGGGACTTCCCTGGTGGCACAGTGGTTAAGAATCTGCCTACCAATGCAGGGGACTCAGGTTCGATCCCTGGTTTTGGAAGATCCCACATGCTGTGGAGCAACTAAGCCCACATGCCACAATGAAGACCAATGCAGCCAATAAATAAATTAATCTAAAAAAAGAAAACATTAAAAAAAAAATCACCATCTTGCAGTGTTAAATAAAATTACACTGCCCAGAAGCCCAGAATAGATGCCCAGGTGTTACCAGATGTGCCCCAGGCCTTCTTTTTAGCAAATCTTTTTTGTCGTTGGAAAGTATGTCCCTGTTTTTTTTTTTTAAATTAATTTATTTATTATTTTTGGGGGGTACACCAAGTTCAATCATCTGTTTTTATACACATATCCCCGTATTCCCTCCCTCCCTTAGTATGTCCGTTTCAAGCTTCAAGCCAGCCTCATGTTAATTCCTTCAAAAGGAATGAGAAACTAAAAAACGTGTGAGCAACTCTGATAAACTACCCATAAGGAATACATTTTACAGAACCCACAATAAAGTAACAACGCATAACTGGATCTGCAATATAGGTAATACTTTCCACAAGCAAGAATGAACTACACCCTTAAATACTTCTGCAAAGAGCCTAGAGTAGAGACTGAAGCCAGGGGTTCTCAACCCCCACTCACCTGTTGTTTTCTTTCGTAGTAGCATTTCTAACCAAACCTCAGCTATCTTTATTTTCTGGAATAAAAACAAGCCCTTGTCGTGGTCCATCTATGGCCAGTTAGATCTGTTCATCCAAGGTTATGTCTTTTCTACACATGAACCAACTGTCACCCTCCTACTTTAGGGCCACAGACTATACCAACCATTTATCTCTGCCCTCAAATCTAAAATGTGTGCCATTTATAGCATTTATCACACTGAACTATTAATAGTTCATCCCACATCTGTATGCAAATTCTGAGGTCAGGGACTGCATCTTTTTGAACTTGGTATCCCCAGGGCCAAAAAATGATTGTTGAATGAAGTGAATGCTGATGCACACTAACATAGCTGGAATGCAGACAGCTCAATACAAATCCACCATGATCAACTGGGGGGAGGGCGGCAATTTTGAGCATATGCTCTTGGGGGCAACGCTGGCAACGTCTCTGTTTTTGAAAGCATAATTTTTATGATCTAGTGGTAAAACCAAAATGAAACTGGAATACACTGGGTCCAGACCTTTTCTCCCGCTGCCCTGACACAGGTATGCTTGCTTGGGAGTCTAATTACAAAGGTACAGATCTCAACACTAACACTCTAAAAACCTAAACCAAAAGGATGACGTCATGCATGCAAAATGAGCTTTTCCTTTGACCTAATTTGTGAGAAACCATTTCCACATTTAGAGTCTAATGACACAACCCTTCCTGAGGTTCTCATGTCACTGCAAACTTATTTTAGGCCCTCAAATTCGAACCCTAAGGGCAAAGACAATCACTTCCCAGACCAAACATGGATCCTTCTGACCCCTCACTGTACCTTAGGTAAGCTGGGCTAAACACAGACTAGACAAAATGACAAGAGGAAAATCACAAGCACCTTCCCCAAGGCCCTAGGATTTGGCCTAAAGATAAGGAAATTGGACTGCAGGGAGGCTACCGCACAGGTGCAAAGAGTTAAGAATAATTTAAAAGTGCAGGAACTACAGGAACAAGACCAACTTTTCTTCAACAACAAAAAGTAGATATATGGCTGGGGGACAGCCAAGGACCATCCAGACTTTTGAGTGTTAAGGAACACCACAGGTCCAAATGCTCCCTTGAGCAGACGAAACTGGACTGCAGGAGGAAAAATGATATGGCTCCCTCTAGGTTAAAAATGGGTGCTTTATCAGGGCTGATGTTCTCTAACAGCTGATCTTAACGTGAGGGCATCTGCCCAGCCCAGGGCTCAGAAAAGCAGCTTTGCTGACCTTGGTAGACTCTGCTGGTCAAAGCTCTGCTTCATTCTGTGGAAAGAGAAATCCTTGAATGCTGATTATAAAAAGAAATGCAGCATTAGAAAGATGTTTTGAAAAAGGAATTTACATAGGAAAAATATACTTTGAGCACCTGAGACCTAAATGTTTTAAGAGTGCTTAGCCCAGGGCTACTAGCTCTTTTGAAAGGAGAAAGCCCCATGAAAGCAGGTTTCTGTTTGAGGCTGCAATTCTCCAAGGGCCTAGACAGCTACTCAACACTAACAAATGCCGGAGGCACAGGAAGGCATCTTTTTTCCTTTCTGCCCAGGGCTGAGATCAGTACTGGCCACTGGCTCCCTCCATTCCTATAGAAGTTAGTAGCTGTGGGTAGGCAGGGAGAGAACAAGTTGTTTGGGAAGCACTCAGTACAAGACCATGATTCAGTAAACTCTGGACAGAAAAAGATGAATGGAGTGAAGGCTAAAGTATTAAAGGGGTGATGAGTAATAGATGATACCGAGGTTTTTTTGTTAAAAGAAATCAGATTTTGATGAATGTCTTAAATATTAACTATAACCCTGGCAGGCAACCATGTGTCCCAGGTTTCTCAAGACCAATCTCAGTACCAAATAATTCGGTCATGTTCTTTGTCCACGGGCTAGATTTGGACTCTAAATACATGGTCACTGTACTTCGTTTAGATGCCCACTGCTCCTGGGAGACACACACTGGCTACATGGATAAGTTGTCATTTTCTCCACCTGCAAACTGAGAGACCTGGATCACCTCCTCAGCAGCTCTGGCCTACTTTTGTCCTATTCCAATACACCCTAATTGACATCCTTAGTTACTTGTACAAAAAATCTCTTTTCTGACCATCCTTTCTTTCTTTCAGACGCCCATCAGATTAAGTACTAACAACTGTCAATTATCCAGCACTTGATCTAGGCCTTTAATTCCTTCAGAGTTAAGGAAGACGGAGATAAAACTCCCACCCACGTGAGGTATGGGTTATGTGTTCTCACCCAATCACATTACCATTCAGAAGGATTTTCCTGGATGGCTGAAACCAAAAGCTTCATTGTTCCAGTCTGTCATGTCACTGCAGCAACAGCTGTCTTCTCAACTGTGCAGTATAATTTTTGACACAATTTATACAAGCACACAGAATTCAATCAGCAGCCGAGCAGGGAAGCAATGTTAAATGCTATGAATGGGTATATGATTTGCATATTATTCAGCTCATCTGTAGACCGGAGCAATCTCTCCAATCCCCTCATCACTCTGAATAATCTAGAAATGGTTGAATGCTCCTGGCCAGACAGCTATATGTTTTAAAAATCAAAAGCAACCACAAAAACAACCTCAGTAGCTGGTGAACTCTAGAGTTAAGGCTATTTCAAGCATTTATTCTTATCTCCTCAGCTTCGGGCTGGAACAAGGATGCTCAAAACCCTGCTTTTTCCTTACTTTTAGTCTTGATTCTCTAGCCCCCTTCAACTACAAGAAAAAAAGGATAAAGAGAAATAGGGCGTTTCTCTGGAGGAACAAATGGAGAAGGATATAATCAGAAAAATAATCTCTCAATATAATGGTAAAGCAGGAAGAAGCCAAAAGGGAAGTATTTTGCTGAGTAAGGAAAGGCCGTGTCAACATGCTAATGCCAGGGCCTGTCACTCTCTGAGGTTGATAGTCTTCCATAGAAATGCATTAAAAAAAAAAAGATACAACTAAGTTTGAGGGTGGAAATAGGGGAGAGCACTAATACTCTGGGGACTCTTGGTGGCAAAGCCAGGAGTCAACAAAGCAGGAAATTTATGATTATAAACACTATGAATATTTAAAATTGATACTGTGGCCAATGGCTCCCCTCCAAGAATTCCCCACTGAAGATAATGGCATGGAGGGGAAACTTGGGTCCACTAAGAAGTGAGGGTCAGGTTTGAAGCCTCTTTGGTAACAGGAATGCTTTGGGAGGCCACAAAAGTTGGCAGGGTTGGAGGGTGCCTAGCACCTTGGCACAAGCAAGCACCAGGCAGTCACTCACACCTACATAAATATATAAGCCAAACGGGAGGGATGGAAGGAAGTAATACATATATACCATATGTGATAATAAAGACGATTGTATCCTACCCCATCATCCTCAAATACTAATAAGCTACAAATCTCCACAGTTAATAATCTTGTCATTTTATGACAGACTACACCAACTTGCAGAAGCAGAATCAGGGATTGCTAAGAAACAAGGCCAAAAGTCCTAGGGCTAAAAGGAGTGCCTTGACACATTTGAATGTAAAATTTCAAGCCCTCCAAAGGATGGAGTTATTCTGGGAGGATGGGTGAGGATGAACAACAGAGGGTGGCCCAGAAGACCACACCAGGAACCCTGTATTCTCCTGGGTAGAGCTGAATGAGGTTGGGAGAGCCCCAACAGGTAGGCAGTTGCTATTGGCTTTTTAAAAAGATGGGCAACATCTTTTCCATTCCAACATCTCAAAACAAAGGCTAGTTGGTCATCAACATGTTCTAAGAGCCAAAGCAAGAAACCAAAATTCACCATCATTATAACAAAATCCCCCATCTAAAAAGCGACCAATTCCGAAAAGATCAAGACTCTAAGGTGATTAAAAAGTTAAAACTCATCTTGAGGTCACAGGGGAGCAGAAGGAAGAGAGCAGGGCAAAGGAAAAAATGGTGGGAATTACACACAGTATGTAAATGCCTGGTCTTCACAGAGAGACACTTATCATGAATCAGACCATCAGTATGTTACAAGAGAACCAATACCAACATTTCTCCTGTGGAGCACAGTGATAAGCACATTTTTTATGGATGTGTTTAGGATAGAAGGGGGGGGGAGGGTAGAAGGGAGAGGAGGCAGGGAGATGAATGTATTATGTACAAAGAGAAATGACAGAGACCACCCCCTCCTTTAGCTCTTTGCTGTTTCTTTCTCTTTGTTTTCCGCATCCTCAGGATACGCATGCCACGTCAGTCTCTCTTCATAAAATGCTATCACAATTTGTGGACATTTAACATTAGCTTCTTTTGCAAGAACCAGGTCTGCTTCATCTGTGTCTTTCCTGGAGAGAAAGAACACGAGACTTAGAATGCGAGGAAGAGTGAGAGTCTGTCCAAACATAGATTTATGTTATTAAATTATGATTTAGCTGACTTGATTTCCTCTCCATCTTGATTTCAAAGGGAAAAAGATCCTAACAGTTCCACATTTTCAAGGAGAAATTTAAGTAAATGAATCAAATTGTTAGTAAATATCATTTAACCACTACATCAGAGAGAAACAAATGTCTTCAGCTAGAATAGATGGAAAACATAGCAGGCTTAATCAAAAGGCTGAAAACTAAACCACTATATAAATTCTGCTTCCACAATTTTTATTTGTGTGTATGAGCACATGAGTGAACACACCATCAAACCCACATTCAGCCCTACTGAATATGCATAAATTGCTCAATCCAGTTTCTGGATCATCTGGATCATGAAAGGGTCCTAACCCTCCTCATCTTGTGGCCTTTTAAACACTCATCTTTTTGGTCAGAACTGTGGATTGGAACAATAAGAAAACAAATTTAAGTCAGCAAGGAATGTAAAATCTAGTCACTAAAATGAAATGTTGGAATTAGCTGCACATTTCACTTACCCAAAGTACACATGCTCTACTAACCAGTATAACAAAAAAATCTAGCAAGTTCCTTAATTAACCAGGATTCCAAATCAAGAAAAAAAATATTTTAAATTAAAATCTCATCGAGATGTGAACAGAGACAACTACCTCCTTTTCTAAAAAACGGAGACATTGAATTCATAGAAATAAGCATTATGGATGAGAAGAGAAGGGGGAAAACACACAGCTTAGATAGAGCAGCTACCCAAATTTGGACTGTGGTAGAAAAAGCTAGTTCATATGCGAATGTAAATCATAAGTCCCACATATGGCTGAGCGGGAAAAGCAGTCAATACAGCTCCTTGCTTCGGACAGAGCACAGTGATTCTTCAAACACAGGCTTCTAGGTAATTTACCAGCAAATTTTCAATCAGATAAAATATTAAACCTCTTGACAATACAACTCTTAAGGTAATTAGCTTCCTTAGTGGCACTGTAGCACAAACCCTCTATTTGTGCCTAAACTTAAATCACAAGCCCAGAACACTTGGAAACAGGGAGGTAGTGAGGGCCATACCGTAAATCACTCTGTCTTTAAGAAACCAAATTGAGGGGAAGTAACTACACTTTCCTCTAAGAGCCATTCCCTCTACCGGATGAAATAACTTGTGCTTTGGCTAGTATTATTCTTAATGCTTTTTCTTAAGATTATTTTTCTCTTTTAGACATTATTCAGCGGTCTTGGTCTTAGTGATGGCAGAAAGCCTCACTCAATTCCTATCCCATGGCCACAGACTCACAGTGTGACGGTAAATGATTCAGAACTGTGTAAGTAAACAGTTAGGTCATGTTTATATGTTTCCTACCTCAGTCCTACCGTTTTCTGGTATGTGGGCTAATATAATTTGGCTTAATACCAAAGCTTTACAATTTCTTAAATCCATTCTGAACCATAATCCCCATTTAATACTGACAGTTGGTATCAGTTAAAAATTTAGATCCCTGACATCAAAATTCTTAGCTGGGGAATATTCAGTCTTCCCTCCCTATCTTCCATACAAATACAAGTCACTGGCAAAGAAACACAATCGCAGAGTGAGGCCCAATCTCTCTCACCATTTCATTAGGAACATTAAATCACCACAGGAATCTGTCGCCCCAATGATCTTTTCTGGTTCCAATCCTCTCTCAAAGCCCCGGGCGATATCATTGCTCTGCTATAAATAGAAGATGAAGAAAGGTTACAGCTTGGAGATAAGAGTAAAAAACCTCCCCACTTCTCAGCTCAACAAAGCACAACCTAAGTTAATATCACCAGATACCAATTTTGTCACCCAATTCATAAAGTTCTTAGAACTCAAGAAATACAATATTGGGTCAGCCAGTGACAATGATGCTAAGAGATATTTTTGCAGGAAGATGCAACTGTCCTTCCAGTATTCCTTCGAAGGATTAGGAGTGGCCCCTAAAACTGCTTAATATCCCTTAAAATATTCTCAGTCATCATTTAGGAACTCCTCTAATCCCCTAATCTAATCTCCTTGATATGATAAATGGACTACCCCTAAACTGTTGCTTCTGAGATGATAAACAAGCCCATCTGAACTAAATCCTTTTTCATTTTATAAACTTCAAATATACCACCTCTCAATCTTTATTTTCTGACTTTTAGTTCACCTAACACTGACCAATATTTTTAATACTTCTTTTCACGTAGCCATCTATATTTATGAAAGAACAGAGAAAGAATGATTCAAGGCACTACCGTAAAAAAGGAAATTTCTTTCTTTTTTTTTTTCTGGCACACGGGCTTAGTTGCTCTGCGGCACGTGGGATCCTCCTGGAGCTGGGATCGAACCCATGACCTCTGCATTGGCAGGCGGATTCCCACCCACTGCGCCACCCAGGAAGCCCCAGGAAATTTCTTTCAGAGCTCACATACTGTAATACCCACGCACTTGGGGAAGAGGCCCTGATCTATGCCTATCCCCTCCTGATGGGGATGGGTCATCAGCTTCAGAGAGCAGAACCAGGCAATGATTTAAAACAAACTGATAATTTTGTAGGGGATTATTCAAACTTGGTCAAACTGCAATCTAGATAAGGAGCACAGGGTCTGATTCAGACGTGATAGCACCAGTGACAGCAAAATGCTGAAATTTTATACAAACCAGGTAATTTTATTTTATTTTATTTTTTGGCGCACGGGCTTAGTTGCTCCGTGGCATGTGGGATCTTCCTGGAGCAGGGATCGAACCCATGTCCTCTGCATTGGCAGGTGGATTCTTAACCACTGTGCCACCAGGGAAGCCCAAACCAGGTAATTTTAAAAACCTTATTATGGAAGATAATGCAAGCTTATCTAGTGCCAACACACAAAAAAGATTCAGAAAGACTGCCCAAATGAACTAAATCTCTGATGTCTGATTTTCATGATAAAATCTCTCTGATCTGACATTCACCTTGCTTTCTTCCAAGAGATACAAAGCATTCAGTGTCCAGGTGGTCCCCAAAGATACCAGAACCCACACTGGGAAGGAAATTCCATGCATGAATCAGGGGACATTCAGACTCAAAAGCATAGCCTCTTTTGGGGGCGCTTAAAGGGAGGAGGTTCCCAGATGTGCACACAGCTGCTCACAGCTGGAATGCTGGCGCATGAACTAAGTCGTAAATCATAGCTGGCGGCTGAAAACAGTTTGCCACATAGGGAGGGAAGGGAAGAAAAATGTTCAAGCTGCTGAAAAGGAGTCGAGGCGAGGAAAATGCTAAAATCATCACACAGGCAGTAATCTTAGATCAGGCATAATGCCGACTAACAAATTTCTTCTGCAGTGGTCTAAAGAAAGAAACGAAATCCCCTCCTGCACCTTTAAAATATAAATCACCTATCTTTTCAGCTGCCTACCTGACAGACGCCAGCACTGCTGAGAATGCTGTCAGGGGCCCCAGATGAACATTACAACGTAAGGGACACATGGGGTGGTTTTCAAGGTCAGCTGCATCAGAACCTGGCCTAGGAACAAACTCTCTGCACTGGCCAGTGTCTCAAAGTCAGACTGCTCCTTTTCAAAAGGACAGAAACTTTAGGTTGAGGAAATACACACTGTATGTCACAAACAGCTACAGAAGTCTTATGCTGTATTGTTTTTTGGTCTTTTTACTTGCTAGAAAATGAACCAAGTGACAAGAGCCAGAATACAAAGGACTAATAAAAGAGAAAAAAGAAAGAACCAAGTCTTAGCTCCTTAGAGAAGAGAAGGCATTCTCAAATTATTTACCAGTAAACTATATCATAATGATATACACACCTCACCAGCATAGGGCAGTTTTAAAAATAAGATTATAAAACATAAAATTAATCAGGGAAACAAATAAGGAGGCGAACAAAAACCTAGAGTCCATTTTCACTGGCAGATTCCAATCTTTCACTCTCATTTCAATTCTTTTTGTAAAGCTGGTCTCCCATTTCCTCTCCTGTGGAGACCAAGAATCACCTGTGTAAGTCTCTAGAAAATAGTGATGCCTAGGTCTGACCCACAGAAATTTGAATTTAATTGCTCTGGGGCACATCTTGGGCACTGGAGGTTTTTGAAGCAGCCCTCCAGCCCCCTGCCATGATTCTAATGTGCTGCCAGGGCTGAGGACTGATGCTCTAGAAAGATGGGGTATCCAAGTTAAATGAAGATAAGTAGGGATGCTTATGGCAGTGATGCTAGAAGATTCAGAAGCAGACTTACACTTTTACTTTATTAAACTTTAAGGGTATGATACATCCTTCACCACAAAAGGCATCACAACCTTGAAATAAATGAAAGGAGTGGCAGCTGGGGGTTGGGGTATGTGTATGTGTGCACAGATGGAAAAGACATAGATGAAAAAAAGAGGCAATAACAGTGCTTATGGCTAGTTACTTGAGAGCTAAATTTCAGAAGAATTAAAGCAACTGAATCAAACCAAAATTTCATAAACACACTTTCCAAAATGAACAATAAAAAGATTCAATAGGAAGATGAAAATTAATTTCTTATTTGGAGTATGTAAAAATATAATAGGATCAAAAGAGAATATACATGCCACTAAACTGTTCACTTTAAAATGGTTAATTGTATGTTATGTGGATTCACCTTAATTTAAAAAAGAAAGAATATAAAGGATTGAAAGTAAGTGCTATCTTTGGAACAAAGGAAAAAAGTGAATTTTTTTAAAAGCTCCTTTCTATCTTTAAAAAATTCACCAAAGACTCTCCATCTCTAGAGTAGCTGAATGTTTTACAGGGATTTTATTTTGCCACCTTAACACAACTCAGCTAGCACATATTAGGGTTTTCACTCAGCCAGGAAGGGGTGCTGTAATTGATCAACATATCTCCCTGGAAGCTCTTTTGTTCAACAATTTACCTTGCAGGCCATCCCTAGAACAGAAATAACCAAAATAATGCCCCATTTTGGGGGGGAGCGAGGAAGGCAGAAGAATAGTTTGTGGGGGGGAAGGAGAAATAGAGCTTACCTCTCTCTTTTTTTTGGATTTAATATCATCAGCACTGTTTGAGAAATTGGATTTCCTCTTGTTAGTTTCTGACTTCTCCCTGGGTTTGTTATTTTCACCCTCCTTCATCTTCTTATACTTTTTCATAAACTCAGAAATTAGCTCAGGGCAATCCAAGTTTTTTTCAGGTTCCCAAGTATTGTGTTCCCTGGGCAAGAACGGAGAAAAAAGGAAAGAAATGAGGGTGAGGGGAGGAGGGGGAAGCCAATAACTTATTTTAAAGAAGACAAGTAGGCAAAAAGGAAAGAATCCCTATGCTTAAAGGAGATAACAAATTTGATCCTAGGCATCTATCCAAGAGAAAAAATATATCCACAAAAAAACCTTGCACACAATTATTTATAGCAGTATTTTAGTAGCCAAAGACAGAAAACAATTCAAATGCCTATCAACTGGTGAGCATATAAACAAAATGTGGTATATCCATACAATGGAATACTATTTAGCAATAAAAAAGGAACACAACACTAATTAATATATGCTACAACATGGAAGAACCTCAAGAACATGCTAAGTGAAAGAAAACAGATGTAAAAGACTATACACTGTCTGACTCCATTTGTACGAAACCTCTAGGAAAGACAAATTTAAAAACAGAAAGCAGATCAGTGATTCCCTGTGTCTAGGGCTTGAGATTAATAAATACAAATAGGTTTAAGGGAATTTTGGGAGGTTACAGAAATGTCCTAAAACTGCAGCATGCTGATGGTCGCATACTCTATTAATTTACTAAAAATCACTGAACTGTATATTTTCAATAAATGAATTCTGTGGTATGTAACTTATACATCAATAAAGCTGTTAAACACAAATATAAGTTCTGCTTTGTAAGTGGCAAAATCATATGATTTCATACATATAATCATCTGTGCACATCATGAAGAGAGGACAATATAATTCTAAATGCATTCCAATTTATACTGTCTTAAATGTTCCTTATATTTTGAAGAAATGCAACAAATTATTGGAAGATTAAAAGAGTTAATTAGAAAAGAAGCAGTAAGGGCTTATAAATCATTAGAATATAGGCGAACCATAAAAAGGAAAAGACTCAAAATTGTAATTTGGAGTGCATTAATTCAACGCTCTGGATTTAACTTAACATCATTAGGTAGTCAAAAAACATTTTTCTATTAATAAGTGAAAATAATCCAAATTAAACCATTGTGTCTAATTAAACTTGGATCAAGGGAGTCCTACTATGAGGAAAACAAATAGTTGGTATTGACAAAGTTGTTCTCTGTATTCCCAACATGGGTTTTAGAAAAGCAAACCACCAACTACCATCAGCAGGTTACCGAATCAAAGCAAGAAACGTATCTACATGGGAAAAACTAGACCAGGCATCCTCCTCATTCCTAGCCAGTGGCAGAGCTTCTTCTGGTTACACAGTAAGAATCAGCTACATTAAGATACATCTGTATATGTATCACAGCAGTTTCTGTAATCTCTTCATTGAGAAAAAATTCTTTACATTTATGCACTATTCATTTTAGTTATTTTATTGTTTTTGTTTTTTGAATAAGGTATCTTTAAATGGGAATGGTTTGAACACATGCCATAATAACTAAACTCAAATAAGAAGCAGAATGATGAAAAATTTGAGATATTTACTCGACTTCTACTTTCTGCAAAAAGAGTTTAAGAATAAAACAAAATTTATTTCTAAGTCATTTGAGCTAAAACTGGAAAAGCCTCTCCCTCATAGCTCTTCTTTCAGCACACACACACACAAAATCCTCACACAATAACTTTCTCCTAAATCCACAGACTATATATATAGTTTACTATCCCAGAAAAAATTAAGGCACTAAAATCAAGAGACGTGCCAACACTGTAGCATAAAAAGTAGATGCGGAGGTAGGAGAGAGTCTCTGTTGCTAGCAAGGAAAGCTAGTCTTCTAATGAGATTACCCCTTTTCCTACCATATTAGTATTGTTGTTTCTGTATCAATCAATTTTCACCCAAAGCATAGTATAATTTTTTTTAAATAAATTTATTTGTTTATTGGCTGCATTGGGTCTTCGTTGCCGCGCGTGGGCTTTCTCTAGCTGTGGCGAGCGGGGGCTACTCTTCCTTGTGGTGTGTGGGCTTCTCATTGTTGTGGCTTCTCTTGTTGCAGAGCACAGGCACTAGGCTCGCGGGATTCAGTAGTTGTGACATGTGGGCTCAATGGTTGTGGCTCGTGGGCTCTATAGAGCAGGCTCAGTAGTTGTGGCACACGGGCTTAGTTGCTCCGCAGCATGTGGGATCTTCCTGGACCAGGGCTCGAACCCCATGTCCCCTGCATTAGCAAGCAGATTCTTAACCACTGCACCACCAGCGAGGCCCAGCATGGTATAATTTATAAAGAATCTGGGTTTTAGTGCCAAAGAAATCTGATGCTGGATCCGTATTTCAGCACGTACCAGTTACGTTTTCTTTGGCAAACAACTAAACTAATTTCCTCATCTGTAAACTGAAAATACTGCTAAAGGCTGTTATGAGAATTAAAGAGAACACATGAAGTAGAATACGACCACTGCTTAGTAAACAGTAGGTACTTAGTTGTAGACAATGGTGAAGAGATACAATCTGTTCCAGTCTTTAACGAAACTTTGGATATCTCTGACAAAGTAAGGACAAATGTTTAATCCATCTACCCTAAACCTTTTCTTTCCCTCTTTTATCTATATACGGTACTAGTGGCTCAATTGCAGTCTTGAAATTCTTCAAAACACCCAACAATTTCCAGTGGTGATTCAATGCGCCAAATAAACACCCTTAAAGTCTTTAGGTATATTCTAATTCCTATCTCATGGTGCTCTAGGTCTCTCATATTCATAGTCCACATCTCTAGAGTATGCTGTGACACCACTCCTCTTTAGAAATATGGAGGGCATATTCTGATCTCTGCGCTACACACATTTAGCACTCTGTGTGCTACAGATGCTAAGCATCGTGCAGTGCATTAACTGTCCCACCTAAAACACTCACAGTGCTCCAGGTGAGAAACTTGATTCACATAGTAAAAGAACCTTAAATATATCCTGAAGGCTCCTGATCACACCTTTGTCCAAAGGTACTGGCAAAACATTCAACCTTTTATTATATTTAAGTCTCACACTTTAAAGCTGTGACGTTCAATATGGTAACTACTAGCCACATGTGGTTCATGAGCATTTGAAACATGGCTCGTATGAACTGCGATGTGCCATAACATGTAAAATATACATCAGGTTTTGAATTCCTAAGCATGAGAAAATAATGTAAAATTTCATCAATAATTAATTAATTTTGAAATAGCATTTTGATGTAGTATATTTAATAAAATATATTATTAAAAGTAATTCCACTTTTCTTAAGCTAGCCACCATAAAATTTAAAATTACATATGTGGCTTGCAATACATTTCTACTGGATAGCACCACTCTAAGGAGCCTAAGCCAGTTCCTATCAGCTCACTGGGGTTCAGAGAAATCCACTCTTTGTTATCAAGCATCCTGGGAAGAGAATTAATGAGAAATTGAGGCAAAATGTCTAATGATTACACAGCTTCATGTATTTCACTTTTCAAGCTACTGCTTCTATGTTTCAATATGTGTCTAGTTTTATTTATTCCAAAGGAAAGAATAATCTATTTTAGCACTTTAACAAAGTCAGTTATTGCCTAACACTGAATAGTCAACACTTCAGTACACTCTTAGAGCTCAATGACCTAAAAAGAGGGGTTTTATGGTCTTTAAAATAAATAATAATAAAAAGATAGATTGAGAGGTAAAGGGATAGATTATATTAAAGTGTTAACTGTAGAAACTAGGTGGTGTGTATCTGAGTATTCACTCAATTTCTTTTGCCTCAGCTGTACATATGTTTGAAATTCTTAAAAATAAATATTGGGGGGAAAAAGTGGTCTCAGATTTAAGTCTCTCATTAAGATAAGCTTCATCCTAGGACACTTTTGAGGTCCAAGGATCATTATGGAAAGCTATGGGCTATGGGATCAACTACGACTTCTTCTGCTTAAATGTATTTATTTTAGCTTATTTATATCCAAAAGAATAGTAACAATAGCAGTTTATACTTACGCTGAGCTTATATGTCAGGCTCTACACATCTCCCCAACATCTCTATGATAGATACTATTTCCTATTCCTACTTTACTGAGGAGGAAAAAAAGACTAAGGAACTTTACCAAGGTCACCCAGCTCATGTCATAAGTGGTGGAGCAAGAATCTGGATCCAGGCAATCTGGCTCCCAGTCTAGGATCCTAACCAGTTCAATTTCACACTGCCAATCAAAAGCATTCTCATTAGAACATCAACTCCAAGAAGGGGGAGACTTGGCTTAGTTTATTTTTGTGTCTTCTTGACTCTTAGAAAGGAGTTCAGGTGGTGAAAGAAAAAGACAAAGATGGTGATGGTTCACAGGGAAATGAACCAAAAGTGTCTACCTATGCAGAGTCCCAAAGCCTGAGAGAAGGCACTTACTCGGAAAAGCCTTTCCACTTCAGTAGATATTCCACCTGCCCCTTAACCACACGCCTGTCTAGCACCTTCTCCACGACGTACTCCTCCTCATCCTCTGAAGAAGAACTGTCAGCTGTCCGCTTGGTTTTCTTTCCCATGTCTCACGCTGTTCCACCTGAAGGACTAAGGCCACCGGGTTCCTGCAAATGGGAAGGACAAAAATGGTCAGAATCTATGTGAGCAGTTAAAACTTCCTGTCTCTTCTTGATGGGATGCAGGGAGTATAATACAAAGTCACCATGGACCTTTTTCTTGGATCTTGAATCATTCTACAAATGAGTCCTAAGCATTTAATCAAAAATGGGCAGAGGGGCTTCCCAGGTGGCGCAGTGGTTAAGAATCCGCTTGCCAATGCAGGGGACACGGGTTCCATCCCTGCTCCAGGAAGATCCCACATGCCGCGGAGCAACTAAGCCCATGTGCCCCCCCCCCCAAAAAAAGGGCAGAACCCCACTTTCCCAATTACAACCTTCTCTTCAGCTAACAAGATCAAAATTATCCAATGACACAATTATCTAACTCTTCTAATTTCAGATTCCATAAGACAAGCAATGTGTGAGATTTTACTAACTACTTCTATAACTGTTTACAAGCCATAAACTCAAAGAGAAATATGGAAAACCTTCAGTTAAAAGAACTACCATAGAATTAAAACCTTTCCCTCCAAAGTGAATAAGGTTTTTTATTAAAAAAAAAAAAGTCACCAAAATCTAACTTTCCTCTGCTCTGAGCACCCTGAACAGTCTCTTAGCAGCACAAAAAAAGGCCTGCTCAGGCATCTTTCACCACATTTTCAGTGACTCGGTACATTTCCCTTAAACAAATTGAGCTTGTCCCTTCAGAGCATCCATCAGCTCACAAAAGCGAGGCTGACATCTCAAACACATTAAGCCCCCTCTTTCATTTGGGGATGGGAGGGAGGCAGGAAGGAGAAAAATATTTTTCAGTCCTAAAAATCAAAATTAGTCATTGGGTTGTTCAGTAATTCTTCAGACTCAACTAATCCAAATACTAAGGAGGTACCTCTCCTCTTAACTGGAGTTGACTTTGGGCCAAAGGAAGAGGAGGAGGAAAAAGAAGTCTGATGTTCCCAGACTCACATCAACATGAAGCCTCAAAACACAGAGGAACCATTCATAGGCCCAAGGAAAGCTGAAGGCAACACAAATGGAAATTGAGTTAAGCTCAGAAATATGCACGACCAGGGGGTACTTAACAGAGAATCTAGATTTTTTAATTCCCACGTTTTTGTTACCATAATCATTTTTAAGAATTTTTCCTTAACCATGTTAAATGGTGCCTAGAGTCTGGATTACAGAGTAGCAGGAATTGTTTTCTTAGCTGAACTCCATTTTTATTTTGCTGTAATCTTTAAACCTTTTTATTCAGCACTCTAAAAATATTTCCAACCCGATCAGAAGATCACCCCAGGAACAGGGAAGGTCACTACTAATCTCAGAATTTTGTTTGAGTAGCATAAAAAGTTGCATCTATCAATTTACCTCAAATTAGCAAAATTTAGGGAATTATTCCAAGAATATATAGTTGGAAACCATATCTCCAGAACTTACTAGCAATAGGCCTGCCCACCCAAAAAACTGTTTGTACCCATTACTGCCCTGTAATAAAACTATGTTTTCATTAACATACTTTATTTGGAAGAGGGGGTGGGAGGGTTAGGGAATGTAGGTAAGGGGTTTCAATATAATTTTTCCATGAATTCAAAGGAAAGTCCCAAGCGTCAAAAAAAAAAAAATCTGATTTGATTTATTTAAAATAAAAGCCTCCAACCTCACCAGAGACAGGAAATGTCATATTCCAGGGAGAATACCCCACCCCCACCCCCACTCACCTTGGAATTTCCGGGAGCTGAGCAGTTTAGGTCAGAGCGCCAGGGTTAAAACCAGCCCCGGGTTAGATGCATGCAGTTAAGCATTGTGGCTATGGCCTCCTCTGCCTCACGAGGAAAAACAAGGATTTACATATGTGTTCTTCAGTTTGAGGGAGGAAAGAGGAAAATCTCCCTTTATACCTTCATGCAGAAGAGGAGCCCCAAAGGTAGAAGATGAATGGGGGTTCCCTCCTTTACCTACCGGATCGCCCCAGTTCTTTCTTTCCCTCTGGGCTAACAGGAGGGGCCTCCCCTCCCAGGTCTGGGGCTTGGCGGGCTGGCAGCTCCCCCGCCCCCACCCAGCTGCCTAGGCGCCACTGCGCAGCTGTCCCAGTCCGTTGCCATGGCAACTGGCAGCCGTACTAGACTAAGGGGGGGAAGAGGCAAACGGAAAAGTTAAAAGGCTTAACTTTCCTTTTCAGTGAAGACTGGGTGGAGAAGTTGGAAGGTACCTCTCTTGGCCTCAAGGCTAAGGCATTCAGAGCTCTAGGGAACTGGATCTTGGGTTTTAAATCCAAAACTTGTGCTTATTCCTCTAAGAGCACTGGGAATTAATCAATAGCATTTTAAGATCTAACAGGATTATAGCTCAACTAGAAGGAGGGGGGGCGGGGAAAGGCTAGATCCTTCTACAACAAGATCAGTACAAACTACCCAGCCTCTAATCCAGCCCACCAGAAGCACTTTAGACAAGGCCTTTTCTACCATCTGTCACTGAACAGTTAATTAAAATGGTGGGGGGTGGGGCAAGGGGGAATAACAGGAAAGGGGGAGGGGAAGAAACTATAGAACTTTCTCTCTTGGGGGATTACTAGACACAGAAACAGAATCTAGAGGCTTGAAGCACTACCAAAGAACCTTTCAACCGAAATTATAGGTAGAAAAAAAAATTTAATTCTTAAGTAGTTTAAAGAAAAGGGGGGGGAGCAGTCCAGTCACAACCATTACTGTTAACTGAAAACCACTTCTCATTCGTTGTTCTTGTAATGTTATAAAACAAATTTTAAAATAATTACCCACCTGGAACATTATATAGTAATTTAAAACTTTGTATATTAAGAATCTTTAATACTTGAGAAAAGGAGGACTGAGATGAAGAGAGAATTAAGAAACTTGCAGTCCCACGAATTTTCCTTTCTCCTGGCCCTAAAGAACATTTTAGAGAGCTCCAAAACTCTGCTCTCTGCTTTACAGATACAGGTCTTTTAGAGATGAGGCTGCTGCCATAGGAGAATAAGAAAAAGGGACAATCAAAAGCAAAGAACCGGACGGAGGAAAAAAAAGAATGGTGATTATTTTGGCTATCAAACAGAAGACACTGTAGAGTATGAAAGCAACTACAACCTTGAATAGACCCATCAGGAAATCTAAGTAAAAACTGCCTTTCTCAACTTTTCCTAACTTTTAAAAACTTTTTGTAGTTAAGGGATATGAAAACAAAGCAAAAGGAATTAGACCAGGGTTGTGATTCTGTGATTAACTTGCCTTGTGTGATCTTGAGTAAATAAATTTTAGATCTAACCCCAGAATCACTAAAAAGGGGGCCAAATAAATCCTCACTGCCTACCTCCTAGGGAAAGAGTGAGTTTATGCTGAAACCAAAGGGCTGTTAAGTCCCCCAAAGAGAAGCTTTTGTAAAAATATTACAGGGCCTAATACAATAGCAGCAGGAAATATGTGACCTTCCAAATTCCTAAGCCATTAAACCATATCACATGCAGTAACTCCTGCAGTTCAACATGTTAAGTTAGAGAGCAAGAAAGGAGGAACTGTGTCTTTGTTAACTAGGTGCTGGTACACTAATAAACCTTCAGAAAAAGGCAGGTAACCTTTTCTCTCAAGGTCAAAATTCTTACTCCTTAAAATTCAGGAAAGCATTGGAGATGGCAGGATGAAAAGACTAACAGCAATTCTGTAAAGGGATAAAAGACAGGAAAGAAGGACAGCAATACTAACATTTCAGTGAAACCTTTCAGAGAAAACAAGGGAATTCAACGAGGAAAGGGACAAAAATATTCTGGTGTCCATCCTTCTTAAAATATCAGGAAATAAAGAGCCAGATCAATTCCCTCCTTCCCACTCTTAAGAACTGCCTAAAAGGAACATGGCTAAGATCGCTTTCTCTTTGGGAAATGGATTTTGTAACCGCTGACAAATCAAATTGGGCCTGATGCCAGGAGTCAGAGTCCAACCATAATATTCTGTAAAGAATGGCATGCAATTGTCTTGTAAATCTCCTGGACAGTCACAGATCAGAAGCTGGCAAGGATGACGACATAGTTCTGATGGAATGTGTCTTATCTTAACCTTGAAGTTACAGATCTGCTCAGGAGCAGCAGTAAGAAATGAGAAATGCACTCAGACACTGGAGGGGACATAATTCTCCTTTAGACAGTGCGACCCAGTGTAGTAGGGTCAAATGAAACACAAAGCCAGACGGACAATTTAAGGGCTAGAGCCTGGAGCAGATAAAGCATCAAGACTGGTGGTTCACGCTGAGCTTGGAAGGAGGGAGCGTTCCAGGGTGAGAAATGAGACATGGCTGGCAGGATGATGGACTGATTAAGGTAGAATCCTGATACCATGACGGAGGAAGGGAGGAAGAGAGGCCGAGCCTCTGAGCAAAACCTTATTATCCTTATGCAAATCTCCATGGGAAGGGGTGAGCGTCTCAAGTTTCTATAGAGTCTTTCAGATATAACAGCTTTCAGCCTTTTCTTGAACATACACAGGAACTCTGTGGTAAAGGCATCAACAACTACAGACAGAGTGCAGCAATTTAACTGCCCATCAGATCACGAGAAAGAGCAGGCCGCACCAGCCCTTCATATCAACGATACAAGGCAAATTCACCTTACAGGTCTCTGAGTGCTGGGGGAAAAAACACCTAAACCAGGAATCTAGTGAGAATTCAGCCTTGGACAAACATCAAAGAGCTCTGCGGTCAGGCACAGTCAGAACCCACATTCCAAGTCGATGACAGGAAACTTCTTTAACAGACGAATCTTCCAGGAAAAAAAGAAAAAAAAAAAAAAGGGAAGAGGTGACGAGGTGAAGCAGAAAGAGAGCAACAACAAAAAAAAACCCCACACATAATAAGGGTAAAAGAAAAAAAAAAAAGGTAAAAACTGCCAGAGCCTAGAAATTACAGAGAGGGTATTATAGAAAGCTGGGGCAATCCAGAGAACGTATATAATGGTTAGCTATCTGCATTAACCAATCAATCCTGGAAGCAGAGAATCACTCACATGACATCTCTGGTATCTGTCTGCTCTGTCCAGTTCAGGCTCTGCGCTAGTCCCTCCCATCACTACTTTTCAATGTCAGCTGTCCTAGTGGCTTTTCTTGGATCTTGGTGTAGCACCCTGTATTTTCATCACGACTTAACACCCAAAAGCGTATATCCTAAGTTTTCCCCTAAGTTTTCTTCATACTGTTTAAAAAGTAATGAAACCAACTGCTAAGTTGCCTCACTGAACTACCTGCTGAACTTCTGATATTAGTCACACCAAATGTCAAAATGCATAATCAATGAACTCTTTTCGAGTTTCAATATAAACTTGATAAGCCCACTAAGAACGCAAAATCTTCTATAAAGAAAGTCATTCTAAAGAATAGAAAAGGGCAAGGGTATATGCAAAGGTCCCTATCACACATATTAATATGCCACTGATGGGTGACTTCAGTAGGTCCAGGCTTGAGAAATTCCCATTTCTCCCCTAAGGCCCTTGGGGAAAGCTGGTAGCTTATGTGAAGATTAAACTGTCAGCTACAGCACTGTCTTCAAGGCGTCCTCTTTATAGCCTTATTGTAGCAAATAAAACAGATGAAAAGAAACCAAATTTACAGAACCATTTTAATCTGGTCTGTGTTCTTTGCTCTTTATAGATCTAGAAGTACCAGTGGTTTTAGGTTTGTAACACATACAGCATAAAAATAAAATACCCTCTATAAAGATGTTTTCTTCCACTAGATTTATGATTTCCAAAGTATTAGCCATGTGGCATTTTAACAAAAACACAGCATAGGGATGCACATTACAGCTGTCCTGGCTGTCTCAGGTTTTGTTAAATGGGCTGATAACTATCACTCCACCACCAGGAAAAGCCTATGAGCACCCAATTCAAGAGGAGTTAAAAGCTTTTTAAATGTCTATTTAAGAGACTGGATTAGGAAAGAGTTGAGGAGGAAGATTAACTGTGGTCGTTAACACCCCTATCATTAACAAGCCACATACAGACAACACCAACTTTATTAATAGAGAGGAGTGTGGAAAGAGGAAATGCTCTCTCCCTTGGCTAGCACAGCTCCAGTTCATGATCCTTTAAAAATCAGGCCAAAGCACTGCTTCAACCAGTCACAGAATTATTCTGGGGCGAAGTATCCTATTTGTTGATTATCTAAGCCTCCTGCTCAAGCGGGCAAGGGAGTAAAGAGCCTTTTGTTCTTTTAGATTAAAACATATACATTATAAATGGAGATAAAGGCTGCCTTATAAATTTCATTTGACTGTACTGTCCTCCAAGCTCTGATGGCCATTAAAAAATATAAATGAATATGTACTACAGCAATTCTCAGAACTGCTCAAAGTGTTAAGTCTGGTTCACTGGTATATTTAGCAGTAACACACAAATTCTTGATAACATTACCAGATCACAATTCCACAAAACAATAATTTTACATGGGATTTGTCTTTTTCCTTTATTCAAATCTACTGAATTTTTTCTCTCAAGTGTCCATCTTCTCTAAATTTAGTTAGGGCACACCTAAACCCATCACTGGGCAAGAGGTTAGATATTCAATTGTTCCAAGATTCATGAGAAAGTAGAATTTAGTACCACTATGAGCAAATGTCTTCCAGGTGGTGCCTTCCAACAACTCTATCCCTGGAATGTACTGAATTCATCTCAAAGCACCAGTCTCTGGTGAGTGTCAATCTCACCTTCATTTCTCTCTATTAATTTAATGTAATGAAGCATGAACTAGTAGATCTTGTCACCTTTCATGAAGAACCTGGCAATTTCATCATGTCTTAAGAAAAATGGATAAGAGCAATATTTGAGTAGATTACCATGAATCTTAGATTTTAACATACCACTTTGGCAAATCATGTTCACAAAATATGGAAGGGTTAAAAGGGAATTGAAATATCCACCCCCAAATAAAGTTATGGTCATAATGCATTTTCCAAATGGCCATAAAATTAAGACTCATGCATATCTAGCTTATACAGATTTTTGGCCATCAGCAGCTTAAGGGTTACAAGGGCCCCTTCAGGTCAGTTCAACAAATCCTCTATTTGAAGGAAGAGCTTCTACTATGCCAAACAATTTACATTCCTATCACAGTCTTAGATTAGCAAAGACATTCAAGAGTCATAAAAATTAATTTGCATAACCATAAACTAATATCTCTAAAAATCTCTAATGTAACTGTTGAGATGGTATTAGACTTCCAATCAATATGCTAAAATCTGATTAATACATCCTGATACAAAAAAGGAGTTTTTATATAATTGGAATAAGAAAGATATCTGACTGTAAAACTTCAGGGAGTAAAAGAGAGCATTCCTTCAACATATGGCATAGTTTTCTGCTCTGCCATTACCTTGGTGTATTAGTGACATGAATTATATTGAAGTCACAGCCTACAATTTAGATAAATAAAATCAAGCCAATATTGAACTTTTTCCCATCCCATACAACAGTATCCTTGGCAGCTCCTTGGCCATCTATTATGATCCTGACCAATTTCTCTCTGTGGCAATTTAAAAGCTGTAAAAAAATACATAATGGGTGATGACAGGAGAAACAAACCCACACCAGAAATTATTGAACCTTGTATGTCTTTGCAAGCATCTCTATTGACATTTAAGTTTGAGTTACTATGCCACAATATCATAAAAGTGTGCTCTACACTTCAGATATATTGATAGTTAAATGCAAAGAAAGGCCACCATCAGATAAACAGCTAAAGGGATGGCCAATCTCAGACCACCCAGCTCTTCCACTGAGCATTCTGACACATTGCTTAAGCCAAATAAGATGTTTCTCTCTTTTTGTCCAGCTTCCAACCATCATCCCAACTCAGATCCTGTGCCAAAAGGATGATATAGTAATACGGATCCTTGCTTTAAAATTGTTTGGTTGGTTATGGGACATTTATTGAGGGCCAAGTAGGTGTCAAGCACTGCATGAGCACTTAGTCTAGCCCAGTGTTCAACTTAAGGACTAAGGATTTTAAGTTTCTCCTTGGTTAAGTCAGCACTGGTTAGCACCATCCTCAAAGGTTGTTACAAGAAAGCTATCAAAGGGGCAACTAGTTAACCGGCAATATCAGGACTAGGAAGATGTGGGTCCTGAAAGGTTGGACAGTTCACTTAACCTTAAGGGTATTATTAGTTATTTGCCCTACTTATCTCAAAGATCTGCTGTCAGGGGTGGGGGCGGGGATTAGAAAACACTTAAAAATATGAAGCAGGGAAGTTAAATGTCTGATAGTAGATGAAGTTAAAAATAATGAACACTTTGCTAAGTCTTCCCTCCTCTTCTATTTTCTGGAAGAGTTTGTGTAGAATTGATAGTATGTCTTCCATAGAAGTTGGGAAAATTCACCTGTGAAGCCATCTGGATCTGGAGTTTTCTTTGTGGGAAGGCTTTTAACTACAAATTCCATTCCCTTGATACATACAGGGCTAGTGAGGTTCTGAGTTTCTTCTGAAGTGAGCTTTGGTTGTTTGTCTTTCAAGAAAGCTATTCATTTTACCTTAGACACTGAATGCACTGGCATAGTTGTTCATAATACTCCCTTATTACCCTTTTAGTGTCTGTAGGATCAGTAGTGATATTCCTTTTCTTATTCCTGATATTAGTAATTTGTGTCTTTTTTCCCCTGATCAGACTTGCCCTTTCACTTTATCATCTCAAGAAACCAACTTTCAGTTTCATTGATTTTTCTCTGCTTTATACTTCAACTGCTTACTGCTTTTACCTTCACTCTTTCCTTTCTTCTGCTTACTTTGGGTTTAATTTGCTTTTTCTTTTTAATTGAATAAAATTTACACTTAACACTATATAAGTTTAAGGTGTACAGTGTGTTACTTTGATACATTTGTATATTGTAACACAGTGGACAATGTAGTAACATTTATGTTCTATAACTACAGTACAATATTATTGTCTATATTTGTTATACCATGTATTAGGTCTTTAGAGTTTATTTACTACTTGTTACAAGTTTGTACCCTTAAACACCATCACTCTTATACCTTTTCTTCCTAGGTGCTTAAGATAGAAACAGACTCTAGATCTTTTTGCCTTTTTAATTAAAGCATTTAATACTATAAATATTCCTCTAAGCACTGCCTTGGCTATATCCCACAAATTTTGACGTCATTCTTTTTATTCAGTTCAAAATATTTTCTACTTTTCTGTGTGTGATCTCTTCTTTGATCCATGGGTAACTTAGAAATGTGTTTAGTTTCAAATATCTGGGGATTTTCCAGATGTCTTTCAGTTATTGATTTCTAATTTAATTCATTTGTGGCCAGAAAACATACTCTGTATGATCAAATCCTTTTAATTTTAAAATGTGTTTTATGACAGAAGATGGTCTTGGTAAATGTTCCCGGGCACTTGAAAAGAATGTGTTGGGCTGAATACCCCATGAATGTCAAGTGCATCATGTTGGTTGATAGTGTTTTCCTAAGTCTATTCCTTATTTTCTATTTGTTCTACTAATTACTAAAAGAGGGTGTTGAAATCTTCAATATAATTGCAGTATCTATTATTTCAGTTGTATTGTTTAACTAAAAGAGGGTGTTGTAGTCTCCAATATAATTACAGATGTTTATTATTTAGTTCTTTTTTTTCTTGTATTTTGATGCTTATTATTAGTTGTGTAAAATTTAGAATCATTGTGTCCTTTTAATGACTCGATCCCTTTATCATCTAACCTAGTGTTAGCTATTTGCCCTACCTACCTCATGCTTGTTATGGAAAAAGAAGAAAACACTGGAAAATACACAGGAGACAGAAGGTAAAATGTTTGGTGACAGTAGTTAAAAATAACTTTAAAGAATTTTCTGAACTATCGGTAAGTTTTATTTATGATTGTCTCCAACTACACATATAAATGAGGTTTGCCTATGTTTTATCAGATTCCTAGATATAATTTATTGTTTTGAAATACTGAACAAATTAGCAGTATATTACCCTCTACAACTCCCTGTGAGGTGAGTCTTACTGATTTAGGGATGAGAAACAAGGCACAAGGAGTTCAAGGATTTGCCTCAGAAACCAAACTTCATTGACCTCTTTAGCAGAGGGCATTTTATTCCGACATAATTATGACTGCTGGCTCAGATATGAACTTGCTTTATTCTAAGAATTGTAGATTACAATCAGAGAAATACTTGAATTCAATTTGGTTCCTCATCTCCATGGAAGAAATAAATAAGTGTGTGTTATAAAACTTGATCTTGAAGTAGTTCTTTCAATGACATCATCTCAAGCCCATGCATTCTGGTGTCCTTCCTAGCAACGAAACATGATGGAACGGGCACTTAGTAAGACTGAAGAATAAGACTGCACGTTGGGACTTCCCTGGTGGTCCAGTGGTTAAGAATCTGCACTTTCACTGCAGGGGGCATGGATTCGATCCCTGGTCAAGGAACTAAGATCTGGAATGCCCCGTGGCCAAAACAAATTTTTTAAACTAGGGCCATGACCTAGTTTCAGGTAGAAAAATCTGTCAGTGCTTTTTTTTCCCCCTTAAAACACTGCTTACTCTCCTCTCTTTAAAAAAATTTTAAATTGACTGTGTTTAAATTTGATGAACTATTCTTACTGGATAGGAAATCCAGACTACATAGTCCACAGCCTCATTAGAATGAGTGAAAAGTGGCCCAGCTAGTCCATTACATTCTTTTTAGAAAATCACACACAATTAACAAGTACAGGTTTGTTATCCTGTGTTAACACCCTGAGGAGCTAAAAACCAGCCAATAACCCAGCCTCTGTCCCTCAAGTCCTAGGCAAAACCACCAGTGGACTACACTGGCCCAAAATATGAGTTCTTGACTTGCATTTAAAATTAACTTCAAAAAATAAATAAAATAAAAAAATAAACTTCAAAAAATAAACTCGGACACAATTTAGGAGTCACTTCACAAAAGTCTTAGGTCTAGAGGGCTGTTAGTTATCACCTACCCAATTCCTTCCATATAAGAAACTAAGAACTAAAGAGGGCAAATGGCTCACCTGGGTTTCCTGAGCCTTGCCCCCACCCCCACTTGCCCCTCATTTTTAAAAATAACCTTTTCTTTTTTTGAATTAGGTAAAGTTTATTTGGATAGGGGTTAGAGAACCAGGGTATAATAGTCTGAATGATGCCCCCCCCCCAAGTTATCCATGACCTAATCCCTCAAACCTGTGAATATTACTTTATGTGGCAAAAGATGTGATTTAAAGATGTGAAAGGAGATATTTATCCCGGATTATCAGGTGGGCCTTAATTGCAATCATGCGTATCTTTTTAAGAGCGGCAGGAGTTCTGAGACAGACACAGAAAGAAGGCAATGTCAAGACTGAGCAGGGAGAGATGACGCCATAAGCCAAGGAACACTGACAACCACCAGAAGCTGGAAAGGCAAGAAAGGAACTCTCCCCTAGGCCTCCAGAATGGGCTCAACACCTTGATTGTAGACTTCTGGGCTCCAGATTTGTGAGAGAATAAATTCCTGTTGTTTGAAGCCACCAGGTTTGTGGTAATTGCAGCCACAAGAAACTAAGACACAGGAAATAAAATTTTAAAAATCATAAACCGGACATACATAAAACCAATTACTGATGCAAAAAGAATTGTGCTTTAAATGATCCAAAGAATGCCTAAACCCTTTAATCTTTCATTTCAAAGGATAAGTTGAGGCAATCACAGGATGCAATTTACCGAAAAGCATGGCAGATCTGAGAAGACAAATTCACAAAGGTCTAATATTTACATAGCTTCTAACAAGAACAGTGTAGGCTTTCCCCCAAACATGCTAGCTGGTAGAGCTCCCGGACAGACTAAACATAGGCAACAGTTGTCACTGTGGGTGTTCCGCCAACACAAGTGTAAAGTTGTCATCAGAAATGAATATGTGGCTTCGAGTGGCTTACAGAAATCCAACAAATCTGCGTCCTGGACTCTGCACAAGCCAACTCTTCTCAGGATGACCTGGACTCCTTCCCATTAGTACAATGATCAGCTAAAGCCATCCTCTACAAGGAAGGAAGGAGAATCAAAGTTTATGTCAGGGAAAAAAACTGCCTAGAGTCCAAGTTCATCAGTAACAACGTGTAAATATCAGCCCTACTGAGTCAGTTGTAAGTGATATCTCACACTGTAATTTATTGTTTTTTAAATCAACATCCAGAGCATTCAGTCCCAATTTCATGTAAGGTGAAAGGAAATTAAAATAAACCAAGTAAAAGGACAAGAAAAAATGCTTTACCAGGGGATGTTAAATGGGCTATTTCAATAAGATATATAAATCATGCTATGTGGTTAAATAAAATTCTTCAATAAAAGCAAAAAATACTAGTCTTCCTCAGAAACCTTTGTACCCTGGACACCTTTCTCTCTTTTCCAGAGGTACTGTCAAGGGCTCTAAAAATCACCAGAACTTTTCCAGATAATATAAAAATCCAGTCACTTCAGAGGTATGTTCTTTCTTTCTCTTTCCCCAGTTATCATTCTGCTCACTTCCTACCCAGATAGAAGCTTCTACATACTGGATTTTAGACAAACCAGTGAAGATGTGTTATTTTTCCTTTTAGTGAATAATCACTTTATGTTTGGATGCAATAGTATGCCTCTAAATTCTAAGCACAAGTGCCTGAATTTAATTTTTGTAACACAGGTTCAGCATTTTATATCGTTAACAGAGTGGTACAAGTTAACAACCAAACCAGGTTCTCCAAAGGCAAGAAATGAAAGTCTAAACTTAGAATTTTCAATGTGATAAGTCTCAGAATTTCAATGAAAAATTACCCACCAAAATTTCCCCACCAGAAAGAAATGTTTATCAGACCTATTAACTATAACACTGTGAGAGAACTTACAATAAAACAAGCAACTTTTCTTTGCACACCACAGTAAACCAAAAAGTCTAGGTTCAAGTTCTGAAATTCTTCAAATTAAAATATACCATTAAAAACATCAAATAAGGGATCACTGATTAATTTGTTTATAGACCCAAGGAGCTGGGGCTGGAGATGAGCGGAATCTACTCAGAGAGTAATCTAGGGTGGCATGATTTGGTTACCTATTCTTCAGGTCAGTATTTCTTTCCCCCAAAGTATGGGTCTCTACACAGCTGAAAAATCAGCTCAGCAGAAATCGACCTGTGTTTTTAAGAAAATGAAATAGAGTACTACAAATGAGAAAATGTCAGAGTGCTCTGCATATTTATTTGCATAATGAAACTTTAACTCAGATGAGAATGTAAGATGCATCTGAAGCAAAGTCTACCTTCTTCAAAAACATATTTGCCATTATTTTAGGAAGACAAACAAACGCAAGATGCAATCAATGTTTAAATTGCAAGAAATGGTAAAAACCTTAATGAAATTTTCCTTTTATCCAATCACTGATCACACCATATATATATCTGAAGAGAGAATCATAAAGATTTAGTGACCCATTTACCAAAGGACACTTCCTCAGCACTTCACCCATCTTCTCCCTCTAAATAAAATTTTGACCAGATAATCGACTCTACCATCTGTCATTTCAGATCAATGGTTTTCAAGTGGAGACTTTGCACCCCTCCCTCCCAGGACATCTGGTGACATTTTGATTGTCACAAGTGGGGGTGTAGGGGAGGTGAGATGCATTTATCAGCCTCAAAATGTCAATAGTGCTGAGGTTGAGGAACCCTGTAGTAGTTCAAGATTGTGTTCCTTTCAAACCTAAATAAGTTAGGGACAGATATCCTTAATCTATATCACTTTAGTTCTTATAAACTAAGTAGCTGCATTATTAGCATAACTACGAACAGCTTATAAATAAATACGAAATAGGTTTTCCTTCTGCAAGTGCCAAAGAACATGAAAATCTCGCTGCTGTTCACGATAAGCTCGGCTAAAATCATCTTCCTTTTGCACAATGTCAGCAGTCTCTACTTATAACAGTACCTCATATGTATTTGAACCTATTACAGTATTTAAACATTTTCCCCTCGACACTAAATAAATCAGTAAATAATAGCAGTATATCAGATTCTGTTACTTGCATGCGTAATCCCCTATAATAAACTTGGGTGCTCAAAAAAAATAAATAAATAATAGCAGTATAAACTCTGATACAGTCAACATGTAATGAAAATTTGTTTTACTAAAATATATTGGACTGAGTAGAATGGGCATTACCAACAGGATATGGACTGCATATAAAATATTTTGAAGGAAATAAAATCAAAAGGCAAAAAATAACCCAGGTGATGGATGAGTCCTCCTGTCTCCAATACACTAAGTATCATCCTCCTCAAGCAACTTCCTTTTTATCCAAATCCAGATATCCTTAAAGGAACAGCAGAAAGAGCTTAGGAAATCTGTAATGGTGTAAAGAGACATACATGGAGAGAAAAGTTCCACAGAGAGGAGCCTAAGATAAAGGCACTGGGGATACGGACAATGCTTGCAAAGCGCTTAGCATAATGCATAGCAGGTAGTAAGTACTCAAAAAAAGTTACCTTTTAAAAATTTGTATTTTAAACCGAGGATCACCTTAGCTTTTAACGGAAAAATAGCACTTTTTTGAGGTGTAAAGAGTAAGGGGGTGTTGAGAAGTACTCGCTTATAACTGAAAACACAAAAACAATTGGCTTTTAAATTTAACTTTAATCACAAATTATTATCCCTCCAAAGATTTAAAAGCTGGAGATCCGACCAGTCTCTATCCTACTGTATCCCTAGAGGTAACACACTTCGGTATGTAGCTTTCCAAAACTTTTCCTATAGATATACAAATCTCTTTGTCCGCGGAAATATGCATTACTACTGTTATGTTGATTTTTCTTGGGTACCTTTCCACAACAATACAAAGAGATTTATCCCACTCGTTCTAACATTTCAAGTCGGTCTTCCTAAAGAAGCGAGTTCTCAAAGTCCAAAGACCTCCCTTGTTCCCCCCCCAAAACTTAAACAGTGCTAGATGGTGGGATGTACCGATGTGGGGAAATAAAAGCCAAACTCGAGGCATACAGGAGCAAACTTACAGCTTCCCTACCAGAGAAGTGTGTGGCCTGGAGGCCCAAAGGCTTCGTTCAAGTCTTTGTGGATAAAATACCCACCCACACACGCCACCGCAGGCAGTGACTCCCCAACCAAGTATCCCCGAATCTAAGACCTCCTCTTCTGCAGCGCTGATTGGACGGCCAGCCCGAGCGCTTTCCGCAGGCTGTCCGCCTACCGGCTCCAGATTGCGCCCATCCATCTAACCGCCCAAGTCCCGCATCCCCCACTGGAGTTCAAACCGCTGCCTCTTGGAGGAGCCCAACCTACCGCGCGCTTCGTGCTCACTGGCTCTGTGAGCGGCTGCTCAGGAGGAGAAAGCCCGCCTCCCACATACCAATGGCCCAAGGACCGGTCAGTCGGCAGCTAAAGGCAGACCCAATTGGCCTATACACTCGCCAGTCAAACTCTTCGGCTGCAAAGCTCCACAGAACCTACGGGGATAAAACATCCCGCCCCTGTTCTTCCATTGGCTGGGTGGACCCACCGCTCCCCCCTTCACGAGCCCCCACCCCGCGGTCCATTCATTTCACACAATAATGGGGCCAGCTGGAGTCGGTTCAAGACCTCGTATGCGTAGGCAAGACTGTCGCCACTTACCCGGGATAGAGACCGATCACTCACGCTAACGTTTCCCCTGTTCCTCTGTGGTAAGGCCGCACCACAAGCCACCGCCGCCGCCGCCTTCTGCGCAACGCCAACCGCCCGCCAAAACGGATCCTTCCCTGCGCCTGCGCGACCAATCCTAGGAGTGGACCCTTTCCCCGCCCATTACGCCTGCGCAAAAAGCGGCCCAGCTCCCGCCACTACGCAGGCGCTTGAGGTTCGCGGCTGTCTCCTGCCCGCCATTTCACGTGTTCCAAGCGCCAAGCGGAACTTCTTAATGCGCCTGCGTAAACTCGCCATTTTACTACACATGCGCTCAGCAGGCAGTCGTTGCCCGACCCCCCCCCCAAAATTGTGACATGCTAACTACTTTCCTGATACATAGTATTAATCGTGGTTTGCCAGATGAGCTTCATATAAAATTCGGGGCGTAAAGGATTAAAAAGTTATTTAAATACCCAAAGTACATTCAAACATGAATGACTGGTTGACTAGCCAATCAGACTAGTTAAGAATAATATTACTCCGGAGCCAATAGACCCCGAGGGGTGGAGACTGCGTAGAACGCCCAAACGGATGACGTTACACAGCAATGCAGTACCAGAGACCAATGGTAGGGGGAAGCTGTTTCAAATGTCCAATCAGAGCTACTCAGGGGCGGAGTCTACCAATGCCGAAAGCGAGGAGGCGGGATAAAAAAGCGAGGCCGAAGGTAGGCTGGCAGATGCGCTGGATAGGTTACTCCTTTCTGCCCGTGGACACCGCCGAGTAAGCATCGTTGACGTCTCCCCCCTCCACTGCCGTCATGTCCAAGTCAGAGGTGAGTAAGACGCTCTCTCCCGCTAAATTTTCTTTCTCTCGCTTTCTTGAGCTCAGTAGGGTGCGGCCTGGTTTGGCTGCTTGCCGCAGCCCGTTCAGCGGTTCTTCGGTCGCTGCCTGGGCCTACCCCTCCCTAAGTTGAGGTCGCCATTTTGTTCTCCTCGCCATGAGGCTGTCGTGCTGCTACTGTTCGCTATCACGCCGGGCTCGGTCTTCCTTGGAAAACTTTTAAGCACATTCAGTCTGTTTTTTACCTTGTCTCAGTGGGCGACTTTTTTAAAGAGCAGTTATAGTCCGATATTTGCGATGTAGTCCTTCCTCCCAGTCCTTTTGTTGCGCCTGCGTCGAAGGGAGAGTAAGGGACGCATGCGCTCGGCCGTTTTCAGCCCACCCAGCCCCCAACGTACCGCCTCCCCCTATGGGGAGAAGCACGTGGCTTGCTGCGACCCGAGGGAACAATAAGTGCTTCGTACGTTGCCATCTAGCTTTCGTTTTGCTTCTTGGAACTGAAAGGTGCTTTGCGTTATAGCCCCCCTTAATCGCTTTTTTCCCCCTACTCCTAGTCTCCCAAAGAGCCCGAACAGCTGCGGAAGCTCTTCATCGGAGGTTTGAGCTTTGAAACAACCGATGAGAGTCTGAGGAGCCATTTTGAGCAATGGGGAACGCTCACAGACTGTGTGGTAAGACTTGAAGGAGACAAAGGGGTCGTAGGACTAGTTGATTTCCTTGGCGTAGCTTGCTGTAAGTTACTGTCTGAAAGCTAATGGGATTACAGTTGTAAGTAAGGTGTGGCTCTAACTGATTTGAAAGTGCCCAACTGATTTACTTTAGGTGGTTAGTGGGAAATTGAAGGCTTTCAGGTAAAGAGTTGGTATAAAGTTTCCTCTTGTCTTTCTCGAAGTAGAAAAGGTAGTCGTTTCTGCGATCTTACTTACCACCTATTAAATATTTAAGGTAATGAGGGATCCAAACACGAAGCGCTCCAGAGGCTTCGGGTTTGTCACCTATGCCACTGTGGAGGAGGTGGATGCGGCCATGAATGCAAGGCCACACAAGGTGGATGGAAGAGTTGTGGAACCAAAGAGGGCCGTCTCAAGAGAAGTGAGTGATTTTTTTTTTTTCCCCCCGACCATTAGTCATTTGGAAGTGTGCCACTAGGGGGACTTAGCATTTCGGGGTGTAACAGACTTAACATTTTTAACTTGGGGATGGGTTTTGCAAATACAAGTAAAGTTAACTTAATGTTTTTGGTGTTAGGATTCTCAAAGACCTGGTGCCCACTTAACTGTGAAAAAGATTTTTGTCGGTGGCATTAAAGAAGACACTGAGGAACATCACTTAAGAGATTATTTTGAACAGTATGGGAAAATTGAAGTGATTGAAATCATGACTGACCGAGGCAGTGGCAAAAAGAGAGGCTTTGCTTTCGTAACCTTTGATGACCATGACTCCGTAGACAAGATTGTCAGTAAGTATTAGGTGGCTGGCACTTGCCAAGGGTTCTGAAATCCCTGCTGTAATCTAAACCCTGAAATGGTGTTCTCTTTATCTTCAAAATTTTTTAGTTCAGAAGTACCATACTGTGAATGGCCACAACTGTGAAGTAAGGAAAGCCCTATCTAAGCAAGAGATGGCTAGTGCTTCATCGAGTCAGAGAGGTGTGTTTGTTACTTACTTAACCCTTAAACATAATTTTGAGTAATCCAACTTGTATAGCCTAACACTTAAACCTGTTTCTTCAGGTCGAAGTGGTTCTGGAAACTTTGGTGGTGGTCGTGGAGGTGGTTTTGGTGGGAATGACAACTTTGGTCGTGGAGGAAACTTCAGTGGTCGAGGTATGTATGGTTATAGTTTACTAATAAGAGTTAATATTAATAGTAAGTTATAATTACCCCCAGATGACTTGTTTGAAATTAAATTTTAATTCAAATGTTCTGGCTTCTCACTAACCAGTAGTTAGTCTTACATATGGAAATAATTTACTAATTTAATGCTTTATAAAATTTAGACTTAGAAGGGGATAATTTGTATGCAGTCCACATACTTCAAACCTGGTTTTTGAATTCCACTTTTTTCCAGGTGGCTTTGGTGGCAGCCGCGGTGGTGGTGGATATGGTGGCAGTGGGGATGGCTATAATGGATTTGGTAATGATGGTAAGTTTTGTATGTTTTCTAAGGAACCACAGGTAGAAAGTTTTGGTAACCTTTAGAATAGGCTAGTAGAGACTAAAACTCTAGTGCATGATAAGCTCAACTCTGACCTAATAATAGCATGTTATGAGATGTTGTGAGCAGGCCTTTAGCCACCATGCTTGCACAGAATTTGATTGTTGAATACTTTTGTCTTATTGAGAAGAATTGTATCCTTGTAGGTGGTTATGGAGGAGGCGGCCCTGGTTACTCTGGAGGAAGCAGAGGCTATGGAAGTGGTGGACAGGGTTATGGAAACCAGGGCAGTGGCTATGGCGGGAGTGGCAGCTATGACAGCTATAACAACGGAGGAGGCGGAGGCGGCTTTGGCGGTGGTAGTGGTAGGTATCCAGTGATCCAAGTACTTGGTGCAATAGCTAGATTAGCCTTTTAGAGTTTATCTATATGGAAACTTGACGCTCTTAAAGCATTGTGTGTTACGCTGCATGGTACTTTTTTAATGGGCTTGTAATGCTACCTCCTCCTAGCTTTAAGCTGGGGCCGCCTCACTCCCAAATAGATGGATAAGTGGATAGTGGTGTTTTCAACTGGAATTAGGTTAGCTTCCAGCAGGATTTAACTATTGGGATCTTAGGCACTTAGTTGATGTATCCAGCATGTGTTTGCTGTGCCCCATATGGGTAAAGGCCTTGAAGGCAAGAGAACAGACTGTTGACTATACCATGGTGAGTCAGGTAAACTTTTTTTAAATTATTGGATTATTCAACTGAATGCCTGGCCCAGAAAGGATGAAATACAAAGATAGTTTGGGAGCAAGGCAGATCAAGCAACATTTTTCACTCTGAACACTAGAGTTTTATCATACCATTTTCCCCGAGTAACAAATAAAGGCCCTCTTTTCCATCCTTAGGAAGCAATTTTGGAGGTGGTGGAAGCTACAATGATTTTGGCAATTACAACAATCAATCTTCAAATTTTGGACCCATGAAAGGAGGGAACTTTGGAGGCAGAAGCTCTGGCCCCTATGGCGGTGGAGGCCAATACTTTGCCAAACCACGAAACCAAGGTATGGTATATATGCGGTATTGGAGGGCTAAACTGTTACCGTTGAGGAAGACGTTAGATCTTTAGGCAGTGCAGATGTAGAAAGTGAAAAACTGACAATTTTAGATCTTGAGGAGATTTTAAATGACTGGTAACTTGTAGTTGAGTTGGGAAAATCATGTGAGCCCAAACTTGTGAATTTGAACTTACATATATAATACCAATATATATAAGCCCCAAATATGAAAGCATTACTGTTACTGTTGGTACTTCTAATGCTTAAGGGGACAAATTTGTTCTTAGGTGGCTATGGCGGTTCCAGCAGCAGCAGTAGCTATGGCAGCGGCAGAAGGTTTTAATTACTGCCAGGTAAGTGAACACCTTTTTTTGTTTTCACTTAATTTTCTTGTAATTAATAATGAACCCAGTAACCCTAATGTAGCTGAGCAGTGCAACATAGTTAACATTATAATTACAGTAAAATTGTGGATATTAAGTTAATATTCAGATCAGCAAAATTTGTGGGAAACAACTTGCTATTGGATTGTAGCCTTGAGTCTTAATATGTTTAGATTAACAACTTTATTCCATATTGTTCAACAGGAAACAAAGCTTAGCAGGAGAGGAGAGCCAGAGAAGTGACAGGGAAGCTACAGGTTACAACAGATTTGTGAACTCAGCCAAGCACAGTGGTGGCAGGGCCTAGCTGCTACAAAGAAGACATGTTTTAGACAATACTCATGTGTATGGGCAAAAAAAACTCGAGGACTGTATTTGTGACTAATTGTATAACAGGTTATTTTAGTTTCTGTTTTGTGGAAAGTGTAAAGCATTCCAACAAAGGGTTTTAATGTAGATTTTTTTTTTTTTTTTTTTTTTTTTGCACCCATGCTGTTGATTGCTAAATGTAATAGTCTGATCATGACGCTGAATAAATGTGTCTTTTTTTAAACGTGCTGTGTAAAGTTAGTCTACTCTGAAGCCATTTTGGTAAATTACCCCAACAGTGTGAAGTTAGAATTCCTTCAGGGTGATGCCAGGTTCCATTTGAAATTGATTTACAACCTGCTTTGGTGGAGAAGCTATTGTCTTCAGAAACCGTGGTGTAGTTGAACTGACAGTTACTGTGTTGTGACCTGGAGTTCACCTTTAAAAGGGTCACCCAAGCAAAGTCACGGAATTTTTTTGGTTATTAATATTATGATTGTTGGCACATCCTATGCAATATATCTAAATTGAATTATGGTACCAGATAAAGTTACAGATGGGAATGAAGCTTGTGTATCATCCATTATCATGTGTAATCAATAAACGATTTAATACCCTCTTGAATGGAATGACAACTGTATGGATTTGGGACTGGCAGAGCTTTGGACCTTCCCTACCCGCTACCCCTGATAATGTTGAATGCTTTTTATCACAAGTCAAGTTCAAAACTCTGCCAGAGAATAGAAACCAGCTGCTGGCTAATGCCACCCCATAAATCCACAAGATAGAAGTTTTGGGGAGACCTTTTTAAACTGACCAGTACCAGTAAGAATTTTACTCTTAACACAAAAACAGGCTTACATTAAAGGAAAACTGCAGTTTTTGTGGTGGGGTGGGTCTTAATGTAGGTTTCTGGATTGACCACACTAGTAGTTCTCTGTATGAAGATAAAAATTAATGTGATAAGGAACCAAATTATCTACTTAAATTCATGCTAACTGCAGTTTTCCTTTAAACGTGGTACAAGAGCACACAACCATCCTAAAATGTTGATTGTATAGAAAATGATTTCTAAAGCTTTATAACAGTTTACTTAATATCCAATCATTGTTATTTGTATATAGCTTCCTTTGAGCCCTCCCTTTGGTGCCCTCAATTTCAGTGCCATTGTACCTAGTAGCATAGAGATTTGTTTATTACTAGGACTGTGTATTCCATCCCGTGGGTGTGTTACTTGGAAGTTTGGGGAGGGGTTGGGTGGGAGGTGGGTGGGTGTTGGAGGTGGGTGGGAAAGCATGGGATAATAGTTCCATGGGCTTGATACTGGCTGAGTTTGCAATGGCAGGTGGAACCTTAACTATTGAGGGAGTTTGCAGATACCTCAGGATTCGTGACAATGCCTTTAAAGATCCAGGAGAGATGTTCAGCTACTAGGAACTGCTAGCAAGTATAGCGCGAATGGCTCCGAGCTCAGACACTCTACAGCTGAGAGTAGACACTTGTGGTATGTGGAGTACAGATAAGCCAGGGGCAGGCCACGGCACCTCCATGAAAGCTAGGAGGGAGTGAAGTTTCAGTGACCATCGCAAGGAAGGAGGCAGACAAGAGTAAGGCACACCTGACTCTTAGGACTAGCAGTCAGAACCAGGAGAAAAGGTTTTATTGCTATGCTGGTAGGTAAGAACAGATTTTACTTACATCCATATAGCTCTCTAAAATCCAGCTTTCTCTTATATTTTCTTTAATATATTGAGCCAAAACTAGTCCAGTTAAGCTGAACTTGGTTTTTCTGGAAATGAATTGCTTTAAATTGATACCCTACTTTTGGTGGCTCCCAATTGAAGGAAGTGAGCACTTTAATTACTTCTATTGTGATATATTTTTACCCTTTAATTTCTGTATTTCCTACTTTCCTTTGACCTATTTACTTAAAACAATGGCTCAAAGTAATGCATTAGAATCTTCCCCAAAGTGGTGGCGGGAGGGTGGGTGGACCATTAGTGGGGGGTGGGAGGTTTAGCCTGAGATGGACCTTGTCTCTGAAGAAAGCTAGTTCTAAAGGCTGTTTACTTTTCTAGGGAGGAGTGTGCTACTACAGGCTTATCAACTCTTAAAAAAACACAGAAACTCCGGTTCAAGCTCATGGCTAAAAGGTAAGTTTTCATGAAGTAACAGTTGCTTAGTATTCCCAAGGTAAAATGGCAGGCTGTGCCTCAGAACCAAAAAAAAGATCTCAGAATTTGGCCTTTTGTCTAATAGACACTGTGAAAGCAATTGGATTCTCAGTAAAGATAATGGACGTAATTGTAGAATCTTTCACCTGATTATGTAAATACTTTTTTCTTCTTTTTGCAGGACCATCCTTACAAGGACCTTTATCTGAGCCACTGTGCTTCATTTACATTATTACTGCTATGCAGTAGTCATTAGCTGCTGTGCAGCTTGAATTAATCATTCGATTTTGTGAATGGGCTTTTTAAAAATAAAATACATTTAACTTGGTTTCATTTCTTGTTTTCTTTGTCTCCCTTTGATATTTATGGTAAATAACTTGCTATTGCATGTTCTTTAGCAGATGAAGTTTGAGGACAGGAAATAACAGGAGTTAATGGCAAACCAGAATTTTATCCTCATTCCTTACCAATGTTTCCCTGTAGTCACTGTAGCTATTTAAAGAATACTGCGATATAAATGCTTTAGGCAAAGCTGCATGTTAATTCAGGTGGTGAGGGACTGGGTTTGTTGGAAGTGATTCTAACGCTATATATCACTATTGTTTGTCCCATCAGCATGTGTGGTTTAGTGAAGTCAGAAACTGGTTTACTTTCACTGCAGGAATAAATCTTGACCCATTTAGAAGCAGGCTGTTCACTATTGCTCCTGTTGAACATGTCTGTTTTGTAGCTTTCCTGGCAAAGGAAAATCAAATTGTAGTAAAGGCCAACAGGTGCTGTTGAATCAAAATTACAAGTAAGAATCTCCATTTATTAAATGAGTCTTCACCCAACCATGGTTTGGAGGGATAGAATAACTCAGGCTACCAGTTTGCTAAAAAGTAAATTCCCTGTATAAATTTTCAGATGGGGGAAATAATCTCAAGAAAGATAATTACCACATTCAAATTCTTGTGACCCACCCTTTAATCTTTTGCCCTAGGTACTGATAAATATGTGTATCTGAGGGTCTTCCCCACTACAGTGTACCTCCATGAGAGGTGTCGCCTGTTCACTGTATCTCCAATGCCTGGAACAATACCTAGAGCTTATTAGGTGCCTAGTAAATATTTGTCGAATAAATGTCTAAATTTGCCTCCGAATTAACTTGTGAGTTTGCTTAAAATGATATCTGATATCCCTTAAGCAAACTAATCAAATGGAACTAATTTCATTACTAGACAATCTCATTACCACTTGATCCCACGTTTTCAAGTTTTTGAGAAAGCTGAGAAGTTGGGCTGTTTTCTATTACAAATAGGAAGCTTTCCCTAGAGACCACATTTTTCTGAATCTGTAAGCATGAAGATTCCACTCTGAGCATTTCTGTCTGCTACGCTAATAGAAGGCCCTAGATCTTCAAGGATGGGGCTGGGGGGCACCAAAACAAGAACTGGGTAACATCTGTCTAACATACCCGGGGAGGTGGAAGATTTTGCCAAAATGCATACTGTGCTCCACTGTGGAACAGGTTTTACCCAGACCTGGATGTGAAATCCCCTGAAACTTGGGTATCCAATCAGGTTCTCTCATTTCAATCAAGAACAGCTCACTCAGTCTTCTAAGAGACCTGTGGCACATCAGGACCCAGGCTGAGCGAGTCCCTTAGAAGTAGGCACGAGGAGGGGAAAACAGAAAAAAAGGCCCGTGAGCATTCCAGGTTTTTCAGTGCTCCAAGTTTGAAAAGGAGAGGCCTAACCCTCAGGGACCTCTCAGAGAGGGTCTAGCCAGCTCTGGAAGCAATCCCAGCTCTATAAAGGGGGCCACCCCAGAAGGTGGGGCTCCTCCAATCATCCACGACCCCTGGCTGTGAGATGAAGGTGGTAGATCACGTGCTCAGGCCCAAGCACCAGGTGTCCCATCCTCATACAGAGCCTCAGGGGAAAGAAGCAAGCTCAGCAGAACTCGCTCCCACCACCAACAGGCAGTGAGCTCTGAGGAGCACTCCGCTTCATCAACTGCCCTCAAGAAGGAAGACACAGCGGAAGGCTATTTCTGTAGAGTGCTTTATATACCAAAGCTCAAACAAGAGATTGGAGACCTAGGAAACTGAATCACAGAAGAGAGATTCCAGCCCTCCCCTCACATCCTCGCCTCCAGGCAAGCCTCACTGAACACACATTGGACCTTCTAAATGCCAGATTTGCCACTGGGGTCCCTTCCTGGTCTACAGAACCCAGCTCATTCTGGGCCTCAGAGGTTGGGAGTACCTTTATCAGAAGAGAATGAAGGAAACCTCCATCACCAGTCCCCCACCTCTGGCCAGCTCAGTCTGTGGCCTCCATCTTGGTGCCCCGGGGCACCAGGAAGATGGCCCCATCAGCAGCCTGGTGCAGCGCATACTCTTCAGGGGAGTAGCTGTTGCCTGCTTCATCCCGCAGGTGCTGGAAAATGTCACGGTACAACTCGGTCAGCTGTTGGCGCATGACCTCCAGGGTCCGGTCGGCCTCGCCTCTGGCCTGGAGAAGCCGCTCCCGCTCGCTGCCCAGCCGCTCCAGTTCCCGCTCCAGCTGCACGATGGTCTCCAGCTTTCTCTTGCGACAGTTCTGGGCGGCCACCTTGTTCTTGCCCCGCCTTCGGATGTCCCGGACTAGTGCCAGCTGGCTCTCCGTCAGCGGGTACCGCGCCAACAGCTCGTTGAAGTCATCTACCGGCAAGTTGACGATCTTGTCCGTGGGGAAGGGGATCTTCATGGCCAGAGCCCGACGCTCGTCCCGACTCCCCGCCTCCCCCCGTGCCGTGGGCTTGGCCCGCACGGGGCCCGAGGAAGGCTCTAAGGCTAAGGGGTTCTCGGCAGGTGGCAAGGCATAGTTGGGGTGGGCCAAGGAGTTGGGCATTAGTGAGTAGGGGTACTCCACTGGGTACATCTCTACATACTCGCTGCGACGCCGGCCAGCCTCTGTCCCCTCCAGCTCAAGAGATTCGGCGTCGCTATAGTTGAGGGATAATCCTGAGTCGGATTCTGGGTCTTCCTGAGGCTTGGATGGCCCCGCTGACAACCCAATGTCCAGGAGGGCCAAGGGGTCTGGGAGGGGGTCACTGAGTAGGCCTGAGAGGGTCAGTGGCTTGGAGGCCGGTACAGTCATGTTGCCATAGGAGTATGGGGGGTCTGGGACATGAGATGTGGGTGCCGGGAGCTCATAAGGTGGTGGAGGGAGGGGGAAGCCAGCTTCCGGGTGGATTGAGCAGGGGCAGTAACTCGGAGGTGGCGGGGCCGCAGGGTATGGGACTGGGGCTGGGGGCTCAAACGATGGTTCATTTGGAGCATTTAGGCCCTGCAAGAAAAGATACCAAGAGGTTTGGAGACAGGCTGAGGAAGAGAAGAAAGCAGCTCTCTCTCAGAACCAAGCTGGACCCCTCTGAAAGACCCAGTGAGGTGATCACAAAGGAAACGAATGGTGCTAAGAATCATTGAAAGCTTCTGGCGAAGTTGTGATACAGCTAGTTCACGAGGAAAGCAGCGTAAACAGGAAGGGACGTCTCTGAGGTCAGACTGCAGAAAGGACTACCTAACCCTGCAACAATTGTGGAATCCCTTCTTCTTCAGGAGGAGTTCTTACTGGATTGAAATGGCTCATGTCCCTTTATTTCCTTCAGGAAGATAAGGAGTCCCTCCAGGATGACCCTTGGAACCCTTTTCCTGCTGCCGTTTTCTAGGGTCCAAGGGTCAAGTTCAGACCCTGGCCATGCCCTGGGTGCCCAGCAGAGGGAGCTGCTGTGTGGGAAGAGGGCTTAGGGCAGATCCTGAGGGGCCAGGCATGGTGGCAGGGGAGAGAAAGGGGTGGGCGCAGAGCCAGCTCTGGGGCTGAGAGTTACCTTGGGGAGCCAGCACAAGCTCTGCCCTCTCCTCTTCCGTCCCTCTGTCCCTGCCCAGGTGCAGAGAGGAGGAGAGAACATGCTGGAAACAGGGCCCCCAACCCACATCGGGGAGCCACCCTGCTCCAGCCCAGCTGGGGACAAAGGGATCATTGTTAGGCCAACAGACACCCCTTTGTCCAACTGGCAGGAGGAGAGGACCCCGGCATAGTCTGACCCCCCTTCCCAAGGCCCCTGAACTACAGCTCTTCTACCTGAGGGAAAGGGGCCCAGCTGCTGAGGGCAGGGGGAGGAAATGAGGGAAGAAGATGGGCAGGATTGGAGCAGGTCACAACACAAGAAGGTGAGGAAGGGAAGGCGGGGCAGGAGGTGGGGTAGCGAGACCTGAGTAGAGTGGCTGCCGAGAGAGCTTACACCCCCAATCAGATCCTTCCTTCCCCACCACGCCTATCTCCTGCTCATCCACACCCCCTCCCCCTCAGTGCTCCGGTCTTCCATCCAGAGGGCCCTCGACTCCAGATTCTGGCCCTTCCTTTTACAGTGCCTGGATCATTTCCCTCTCGAGACCCTGGGCTCTGCTTGCTCCAGGCCCCCCACCGTCTCAGTGCCAGCCAGAATCCCTGTTTCTCTGCTTTTCCCTCTCCCCACTGCCGCCCCCACAACCCTGCTCACCTGCAGCTCAGTGATGGACATGATCTCTTGCCAAGTCAGTTCCATCTCACCCAGCTCCGGAGTGGGCAGCTGTGTCACCCTGTTCCTGCTCTGCTGGGGAGGACACGGGGGCATCCTACTGGGCCAGGGCCTGGTCCAAGGTCCCGAAAGCCCGAATGATTCCAGCAATCTGTGTCAAAGGAGAAACAGGGGTTAGGACCGCTCCTGCCGTGGGTCAGCAGTTTTGTCCTCCTCCGTGGAGATGCTCCCTCCAGCTTGACCTGAGGGAAAGAGACACCTCATCCCCCACCATTCATGCTGGACTAATAACCAGCTCCTTGAGCCAGAAAGCCTTTTTCTGCCCTGTTATCTCTATCTCACCTGCTATGGCTGTAGGCAGTTCCTTTGGGAGCACAGTAGGTGTTTATCTTCTTCTTAGACAAGATGCCTTCTCATTCCCCTCTGTTTTACTCCTCAAAACTGTATCACTGGCCAGGACAAAAGTCACATCATCTAGGGTTTTTTATTTCTCCTGTTTCCTGCAGCCACATCAGGGATCACTCCTGCTCTCCTCCTCTGCCTTCAGTTTTAGGATCTCAGTCTTTTCTTTCCAAGATGAGAGTGAGTGCTTGGGGATCCCCAAGGAGTGTGTTGTGGGAAGAGCCAAGCAGACAGCCCCTCCCCTTCTCTGAGATATGGCCCAGGCCTGGTGGCTGATAGCAGCCCTGCCCTCTCCTCCTATCCCGGCCCTGGCTTCCCTGCCTGGGCCAGATAAGAGGTTTATCGGCAGCAGGCAGCAGAGGAGGAATGGTCCCTGGAGACACCGGACCTCTGCCCTGTGTCCCACAGGGTCATCTTGGCTATACCCCACCCCACACAACCAGGGGTCTTTTCTCTCCTTACGTCATGTAATAACCACAGCAGAGACGTATTCGGCATTTGTCAAGAACTGAGCTGGTGGTTTATAAGTATTCATTTATGAGATTGATTTTCACAAAGATCCTATAAGGTCCATTCAGAAGTTGAGAAGCTGATAAACAGCAGGGTCAGTTGCTAGCTCTACTAGCCTATCCCACCTTCCAGGCGCCCTCCCGCTCCTGCTCCTGCTCCCGTGTCTCCAGACGCCGAGACTCTATTGGTGGTTGACAACAGTCAACTCTTTTTGTGGAATCTCAATCTCTTTTCTCTTCTAGGGAATATTTCTTTAGAGGCTCGAATACTTCCCGCCAGCCCCTTTTCTTCGGATCTGGGCTCTAGCTGCAGCTCTGCCGCAGAGCACAGCGTGATGTCGGACAAGCCGTCGCATTTCTCTGAGCCTCTGTTTCCTCATTTGTAAAACCAGGGAGTGAGACACGTTGAACTAAGAGGTCCCTCTCTGCTTGGACAGCTCAACGTTCTCAGCAACCCCTCACCCCTGCCTTCATCGTCTCTCTGGCAGCCTCTCTCTTCATCCCACCTCCCTATTCCCTGACACCCATCTCACCCTCATCTGTTCTCCATGCCTTCAGCAAGAGAGTTCAAGTAGATGCGGCAGGGGCCTCCTGATCTCTTAGGGTCAGACACTGCACCCTACCTTTGCCATGTAAGTAAAGGCAGGCAGGCTGGGTGGGTGGGGGAGACGGATAGGACAGAACATAGGACTGGGTGACCTTAGATCACTACAAGGATGGCCCAGCACAGCTGTTTCATATAGAATCCACTCTTTGACTCACCACAAAATTAGTGAGAACGGCAAATTGTCCTTCTGAAGGAGGATCTCCCCTAGCCCCTGCCCCTACCCCCTTGTTCTACTGCCATCCCCAGAGCTGGGAGTTGGTATAGGCACAGGCCCTTGGCCAGTGGGCAGAGGGTGGGGTGTTTATGTCTGTCCAGGATGCCATTTCAACACCGGAACCCCACCTTCCCCCACCCAGGTTCTGGCGGAAATTGCCCAAAGGCAAAGTGAATGGAGAAGGGGTTTAGGGGGCAGGGACAATGACTCTTGCCTCATAGTCCTTCACACACACATACACACACACACACACACACACACACACCCCGTTTTGTCCCTCCTTATAGTTTCCCGGATCTGACTCTTAGGTGCAGTACAAAGATCCTGCCCTAGGAGGCAGGAGACCAGGTTCTCTGGCCTTCCAGTTGCATGACCTGGGGGCAAATCGCTTCCTATTCAGCCTCTCCCGTTAAATGGAGACAGACCTGAAGAACCTCCTTGCTGTAGATTGCATCCGGCTCAGACAATCACAAACTTTATGGTGGGCTGCATTCACCTGAGGTGCTTGTGAAAATACAGAATACTGAAAGCCACCCCGGACCTGTCGAGTTGAATTCATAGGTGCAGGTACCCAGCAATCAGCATTTTAACAAGTGGCCTGGTGTTTCTGATGCCAGAGGGCCACCCTACTTTGAAAACTACTAAACTGGTCCAACACTATGGATTTACTTGAAAGAACACAAAGCCAGAAAGGAGCCTGGCAAGTAATCTCTAGACCTCTAGCTTCACACCCTTGACCTAGGCAAAGCTGGGTTCTAGGCTGCCCCAGTCTCTGAGACTAGGTATCAGCCCCTCTTCATAAAGACCAGAAATTTAATCTTCCCCTCACCCTGGGACAGGGAAATGAGTATCCAGAAGGGCCACTGGGGAGGCAGGAGGTTAGGAAAGAGGTGGTTAAGGAGAACCTCAGGATCAGCTCCAACCAGCTCTCTGGTGCAATGGCAAGTTTGCACCAGGCCAAAAAGGAGTAGTCTGTTTTTGCCCAGACATTCAGGGATGGGTGGTGGTCTACACAACAAACATATGCCCCTCTGGGTCTTAAGAGCCTGCCTTCCTGAAGACGGGCCAGGGGGCTGGCAGCCAGTGGGGTAGCTCAGGGAGGAGGGTATAGTCAGAACTGGATCAAATAGAACATCACAGAGGGTACAGAAGCTGGAGAGATACTGGGAAAGTGGAGCATCCCTCCCTGTGTACTTTTCTTTCACAACAAACAGTTCCCACTTTCCAGTTTAGCCCACACTTTGAGGTCACACTCCCCAACACTGCATCCAGGTGGGATGAACACCACCTCCAGGAACTATAACCCATCCTCTTTACTCCCATCCTGATGGGCTTACCCGGAAAGATCTTATCAGAATCCCTGAGTACACGCAGAGTGACCTGGATATGTTTAGGGTATAGAATAAGGAGCATTTGGGGAGGGATGCTGGGGAGATGAAGGTATTTGGCCTCATCTGCTGCCCCAGGGCTCTAACACCTTGACAAGGGGGAGAGACAGAGAGAGGGCTGCCTCTGGGACCCTGTTTTGAGGCTTATTAGACCACCCCTCATCTCCAGGTGTCAGTAGAGGCAGTGAAAGAATGGGGAGGGATCAGTAAAACTTGGGGTGTGGCGTGGCAGGTGAGCAGCCTATTTAGAAAGATTAGGAAGGATCCCCAAAGAGGGAGAGGCACGTAGAAGTGAGAGAAAGAAAGAGAACAGAGGGAAAAGGGGGTGAGGCAGAAGTGGGAAGAGGGAGTGAGTGGGGTGGGGGGAGAGATTCGATCACAGTAACATTCAGTCTCCTGGGGCCAAACATGACTCAAATAGGTGTATGGGAACAAGGGAGAGAGGGACAAGTTTCTACGATCCTGTCACTTGGTCACTAGACCCCAACTCCAGTCCTTCAGGGGCCAATGACTAGAGAATCTCAGCCCCAGCAGATGTGACCCCCGACCTCTTCTCTTCCACTGCTTCCCAGCCGTCTACCTCCCAAGCTGCCAAGATTCCCAGTCAGAAGGAACTAAGCTGGGGTGGGATGCCTTCCTCTTCCTTCCAGTTCCAGCTGATACCTACTGCTCCAGGCCCAGAGAAGAGAACGGGCAAAGAGAAGCAAGAACTCAGTACACCCTACCCCCAGCAGTCCATCCTGCCGCAACAACACGTCTTGGCGATCTAGGCATCCACTGCCTCAGATTCCTCAGCTTCCCCCAAACCTCCCCAGATGGCTGGATGCGGCAGTGTGATAGAATGGAGTAGAGGAGAGGTTGGTACCATACACTTGAGAGTCTACTGGCTGCCCCAGCACAGCCAACCTGCCAAAGGGTTACTCAGGGTCACTCTGCAGCCCCTCAGGCATGCTTCAGGGGACCACAGTCTGGTCTCCATCCACAGCCTTTCACCCCAAGAATCGCAGCGTGCTCATGAAGCCATCTAGGTCTTCTCCTAGAGAAATTCCCGAAGATGTCAAATTCCTAAACCAGGGGTAGCCTGGAAAGGTCTGAGATCTCCTAGGAATATGCGGCAAGTTGTTTTTTTTCTCCCTCTGCCTCCTCCACCTCCCCAGCTTGCCCCTGGATCCCCCTGGGATGCTCCCCCCACCCTGGCCCTCAGGCACCTGTGGCGGGGTCCAAGCAGGGTGAGGAGAGAGATGAGGCTCCTGATGCTGTCTCTGGGGAGGCTGGGCCTGGGCTGACACCTCCTGGGTGAGGATCCCTGCTACCTCTGAGAACCGAGGAAGGCCGTGCCCCGCCCCTGGGCCATCGCTGAGCGCCCAGTGTAGAGGCTTGGGCGGAGTGCGGGGAGCTCCGGGGCCGGCGCACCAGCCTCCTCTCTGCAGCCCTCGGCTTGAGTTCTCAGTCCTTCCTCCAACCCTCCCCTTTCCCCGTGGCCCTCCTCTCCTCCTGCCCCTTCTGGCCAAGAGAGGAAACTTGAGCCCGGTGTGGTTTCTGCCCACACCCCGCCCCTACCATGCTCCCGGCCAGCGGGGGCACGCATGGCTCCAAGTCTCTCCCAGCCCTCCTTCTGAGCCCAGGAGTCCAGCCAGTTCTGTGTTTCTCCCATGCATATGGTGAATTCCGACCTGATGATCCGTAGTAGCGTGACCTCTAAACTTTATACAAGTTGTAACCTCCTTCCCTTCGCCCCCTTGACTCCCTTAGGGACAGGGAAACTGAGTCCTGGCAGGTGGAGGGCAGCTGAAGAAAAGGACAAGAAGTCTAGCATCCCAGCTGTTAGACAGGTGGGCATTCAGGGCACTGCTTTTATTTCAGGAAAGCCTAGGTTCTGGGAAAGGGGTAGGGGAGATTTTGGGGAGGAGGGGCCGGCTGCTTTGATGTGTCCTTTCACCTGCAGCCTTCTCCCCTCCCCCTGCAGCCTCAGATGTCCTAGGACAAAAGCCTCTTTCTTGGCCAGGTCTGTTGTCAGTGTGTGAGGGGAGATGGGGGGGGGGGGTGCCCAGCAGGGACATTATTCACGTCCCTTCAAGGGGACCCTAGATGCCCTCTGTCCTTTCTTCCAGGCAAGGCACCCCAGCCACATGGCAGCCACATACCCTGGACAAACCAGGACACGTGTATAGGATATCAGGTCCATCCCCCAGCACCCACGGCTGCTCTGAGGCAGGCCAGTAAGTACCCCCAGAAGTCACTCATTCATCCATTTGCCTCCAATTCACAACCCAAGTTCCAGGCCAAACAGATCTCTCTCCAGAGACTAGGGAAAAGTCTTGCTTCCTCCTAACTTTTAGTGACTTTAAGCTCTAAGGAAAGTCCTTTCTATGTCTAGCTTCACTCCTTATAGCTGCAGCTTACACTTTTTTTCTAATTTTTCTTCTTATGATGTTCAAGTTAAATTGGAAACAATTACAGACTGGGGAGGGAGGCAGGTGCCCCCCTAAGGCAGAGCTGACATTCAGCCAGCGTTCTTTGATACGGTTGTGTTCACTATTAAAATGATGAAAATATTCTCTCCCAGGTGGTAAAGAATAGCTTATGGAGTCTTCCAAGTGTTCCCTACCATTACACCACTAGGTCAGCCACCCTGCTTCTCTCTCAGGACCCCCCACAACCCAATAACACAACCAAGCAACTCAAGAGGCAACGTGATACCCACCTCTTTGCAGCCTCCTTGCAGCCTGGGTGTGTGGGTTTGATAAACGCCCATGCCATACCCTTGGTTCAATGTTTTGAATTCCATCCCCATCCCAGGAAATCATAATTCTCTGTGCATGATCTGTGTAGGGCGGGAGGTGACCCATGGCTTCACTGCATGTTACATGCAGGTTCAGAATTTTTTGAAGACCGGGGTATGAATCTGGGTCACATTCATGAGCATTCAGATAGCTTGCTCACTTGTATACTTATTTGGATCCCTGGGAAGGGGTGAAGGGTGGTGATAGTCACACTTGTCGCTGATTCAATAATGAGATCAGGTTACAGCTAGTCAACGAACATTTATTGAATGAAAGCTACCGGTTCAGGACACTGTGTGTGGCATTGCAAATACAACTATGGATAACATGAGTTACCCAATGAATGAATGGATGTTTATTGTCTACTCATTATTCATTCATTCATTCATTCATTCATTTTACAAACATTTATTGTGTGTCTACAATGTCTCCCACTCCAGGAACACAAAGATGAATAAGACATAGTCTGTGTCCTCGTTAACAGTCTAGGCAGGGAATTACAGTAATCAAGGTCTATATAAAGTTCTATGGAGCTGAACGACTGCTGGTGAAATTCAGAGATGGCTTCACAGAGGAGGTGACAATTGAGCTGGGCTGTGGAGAATGACTCTGGGTTCACCAGGAAAAGAAGGGGAGAAGAGTGTCCCAAGCAAAGGTGTGAAGGCACAGAGGCAGCAAACACAGAGGAGTACTCTAGGTTTCCTAGGGTGGAGTGTAGGGTAGGAAGTAGTAAAAGATAAGCCTGGGAAGTTTGATTGGGGCTAAACATAAAGTCTTGAAAGTCAAACTAGAGCGGTTGTAGTTCATCCCATGTGTGAGTCATAGGCGTGTTTGAAGCAGTTTACTTGTTTGCGGGGACAGACATGATCATGCAGGTTGAGGTAAGTCAACAGACAGCTTTCATTTGGGCGACTGGCCAGGGTATCTCTCCCACCTCACCCCACTCCCCTCCCATAGGAAGAGGCTGTTACTTTGGTTCCCAGGCTGTGTCCTGCCTCCAGAACACTTTACAGCCCTCGGGGGTGGAGATTGTTTCTTTAGCCCCCTCCTCCCAGATTCCTGGTGTCCAGAATCATCCTCCTTCTATCTTAAATCTCCTTTGCTTGATGTAAGACTAGCAGAGGATTAGGAGCCTGAATGGGTTGAATAGTGCCTGTGGCTGGGCAAGCCAGGATACCTAAGATTTTCCTATCCCCAAGATTCTCCTGCTTCAGCAAAAGTGGCAGAGACAGAATATGGAGAAGAACATGGCCACATATCTTTACTGTTATACCCTTCTCCATCCATGCTGCTCACACGCCCCCGAAAGGCTGACTTGTTGTCACCCCCCCCCGTCAATCCACCCACCCTCACCCCAGTGTGTGCACACCACCACCAGCATCGGGCAAGCCACAAGCAATGTTGCCAAACACCCCACTGGGTTATGCAACCAGCTTCCCGAGTAGGGCGGGGTGGGTAGAGGTGGAACCAGGGGAGGGCCCCAGGTCCCGGAGGGAGCTGGCTGCCTTGCCTTCTTGCCTGCTGGGCTGACCGCAGTGGCCCCGGGGGGCGGGGGCAGGGCTGGCCCTTTTATCAGTGCCCTGCAGGGTTGCACCCGCCACCCCCTAGCTTCCTCTCTCAACAGACGGAAAGGGGAGGCAGCCACAGGGTGCAAGGGAGGGCTGGGCGTTATCCTAGGCTGCAGAGCCTGGCGGTTACCCCGGATGGCTGGGGGAGGTGTTGGAGGGGGTCTGGGACCAGGGAATAGTGAGGCCCCTCTTACTAAAGTAAGGCAAGGGAGATATAAACTGAGGCCCAGATGGTGGAGCCAGATCTCCTAAGCCATCCACTGGTTTTTCCTCGTGTTCTAGTTTGGGGGAGGCTAGGATAAAAAAGTCTTTGAAGAGGTTCCTTTCCACAGATAAGAATTCTTGGAGGATTGACTCAAGAGTTGAGGACACTGAGCCCCACTCTCAGGCCAAAAGAGCTTGTGGCTTTCAAGGGTCCAGAGAGTCAGGCAGGACTGAGGTTCCCAGACCTTGGCATTGGTGAGTGATGCCCTGCTAGCAGAGTCCAACACTGAACCCAAAACAGATGAAGGCTGATAGATGAGTCCGGAATAGTCCAAAAGAAATAACCCCTGGAGCTTAATTCCAAATCTAGAGAGAGGAGTAGGTTGCATAGTGTAGAGTAGACTGAGGGAGGATGAGATCTTGAATCTTAAGACCTGGACTTGAGTCCCTGCATTCACTGGTTACATGGCTTTGGTCAACTCAACCTTTCTGAGCTTTGTTTGGTCACAGGGTAGGGGTGGGAGATGGAGATAATGATGATAACATCTATCCAGTGGAGTTTTGGGGAAGATAAAAGGAGATCAATAAGAAAGTGAGTCTGTTATTATTAGGAGATAGAAGCTTAGAAACCTGGAGGCCAGAGGTCTCAGGGGCTCAGGAATTGAGAATAGTCTGCCTGGAAGCCAGACTCTGGTGGAGAGATACCTGGGATAGAACTGAAGCCAGTAACCAGCCTGGTTCTGGGAGAGAACCAGGACTAGGATGCAGCCGTGTTTGGGGTTGGTGGGTGGTAGACTTCCAGGAACTAGCCCTGGGGCCGTGGCTCTCCCACCCCAGCACTATTGGGCGGGGCCAGTTTTAGCCACACAATGGGCATAGTGCCAGCCTTACGGGCTTCAGTCACCTTCCAGGAACCCCAGAACCCCCACCCCACCCCATCCTGTTGCAATTCTCTGCAATGGGCGGAGCTGCCTAGGAAGTCCCACCCTCTGCTCCTTAGAGGATGGGTGGCTTGATGCCTGACTCTTTATTTCCTTCTTTAAGCAGGCATCCTGCTTTTTCCAGCCCCCTATCTTTGCTCCTCCTGCTCCCTTGCACCAGAATGCTCTTCTTGGCCCTTTCTACTAACTGGGGGCAGTATGGAGTAGAAGAGAGATCTGGGTTTGAGTCTCAGTTTACACTTAGCCCTGCGGACTTGGGCAAATTATATGACCTCCTTGAGTCTCAGTTTCCCCTTGGTAACTGGGGAGAAAAGAGCTTCTCGTGAGGGATCAGATGAGACAATACACATATAGTGAAAGGACGTTAATGTTGGATCCCTTCCTCTGATCCATTCTCCAAGAACCAGCTCAGTTCAAGTTCTGTCTTCACAACACTTTCTCTGGCTACCTCAACCCTTACACATATTTCTCTTATCTAACTCCTTTTGCAATTATTATGTATACCAGAGAAGTAATAACCTCATTTAAATATTTTCTTTTCCAATTAAACCACATGATTTTGTGTTTTGGTATATCATCCTGTAATAGTGATGATATAAACTGTATTATACAAAACTTGTTTCAAGTATCATAGTATAATGGTTGAGTACAAGTTTTAGCATCAGAAATGCCTGCATTCAAACGTAGGCTCTGACAGTCACTTTCAGATCTCAAGCAAATTCTTTAATCTCTCTTAGCCTAATTTTACCCATCTGTAATTTGGGGATAATAACAATACTTATTTTATATGTTATCGTGAGAAGTTAACAACTGGGTATGTATGTTTAATTTAGTGATTCAGTGCCTGGATATACAAGCACTATTAAATGGTACATATATGGTACATCTACTGTTATCAAATAAATATTAAACAAATTAAAATATTGTTAACTACTAGGTAAACTTCTTGTGAGGGATTGCAGTTTATGTTTTGTCTTTTTTTAAAAAAAGGAATATGACTGATTAGGGATGCTATTTTATTTAATTAATTAATTTTTATTTTTTGGCTGCGTTGGGTCTTCTTTGCTGCGCTCGAGCTTTTTTTTTCCTCCTGAACTTTTTTTAGTTGTGATAAGTGGGGGCTACTCTTGTTGCGGAGCACAGACTCTAGGCATGCAGGCTTCAGTAGTTGCAGCATGTGGGCTCAGTAGTTGTGGCGCATGAGCTTAGTTGCTCTGTGGCACGTGGGATCTTCTCAGACCAGGGCTCGGACCTGTGTCCCCTGCATTGGCAGGCAGATTCTTAACCACTGTGCCACCAGGGAAGTCCCTTGTCTTTTTTATATATATCTCAAGGTGTCTAGTTCTGAGTACAATATACTGTCACTCACTCAATAAATAATGGTAGAGTATTTAACAGATTGCTAAATTTGGAGGATACCAAGATAACTAAAGAGTGAGTCTTGCCTTTGGGCAGACACATGTGTAAGCATGTGATATGATGTGAGAATGGATACGTTACACTTGGGGGGAACAAAGAAAAAGGAGCAACAAACTTTCTCAGGGAAGGCCTCAGAGAGGAGGTCACCTTTCAACTAGTCTTGAAAAATAGAAGAATCAGAATTTTCTAAGGAGAAAAATGGGGGATGGCATTCTGGGAAGAAGAAGCAATATGTGTAAATACACAGTTACGGGGGAAAAGTCTGTAAAGTTTTGATCAATGACTGAGTCTGAAAGTCCAGGGTATCAAAGGAGGTTTGGGCAGAGGAGAAGTTTCCCGTACTTTCCTGGGACAGTAGGGTAGGTCATGGGGACCAGGCTCAGGGCCCATTCCCTGCCAGGAGTCTAGTTGCCTATCAAAGTTCTCAGATAGTCCTCTCCCTCCAAGGACCCTGGGCAGGTTGGGCTGACCTCCCCTGGGAAAACTCAGAGGGCTTCCCTGAGGTGCTTCCGGTCTCTCTGAGTGACCATCTAGGCCAAACCAACAAGAAGGGGGGCATGCTGGGGTTCTCTCCACTGTGGTGAGCCCGGGGTGCCTTGGATTCCCCACGTCTCACGTATGGTGATGGAGAACCAGGATGAGGGTTGTCTAATTTGCTCAGTGTCTCTGGGCCGCTTCCCAAATTCTCTTGTGCTGAAAGTTCTTCCCATAAAGACTATCTCCACACCAGGGTTTCCCATTCTCCCTAGTTCTTGTCTGTGTTCTTTCTGGTTGCAGCTGAAACCATGTTCATAGCCTGGTTGCTGCTGTCTCTGGCCTTGTTTTCCCCAAAGAGATCACTTGCCAGAAAATGAGACACCCACAGGGAGGAAGGTCAAGGACTCCTGGGCCACATCATCCCCCAACTATCAGCTTCCCTTTACCAGTTTGGAGAGAGAGAAAGACAGAGACAGAGATCCATCTGAGAATTGGTGGAGAGCCAGCCTCTCAGTCGTCCAGACAGGAAGTGAAAAGCAGACTTCATTGCTTCTCTCTCTCTGGTGGGAGGAGAAGGTGGAAAGAAGAAATAAGGGAAAACCAAGGGTTGGAAAAGCAGAGAGAGATGGAGAAATTCAATCCAGATAAAAGCCTCTGGGGCTTTTGTGCGCCACAACTACTGAGCCTGTACTCTAGAGCCCTTGAGCCACAACTGCTGAGCCCACATGCCACAACTACTGAAGCATGTGCGCCTAGAGCCCGTGCTCTGCAACAAGAGAAACCACAGCAATGAGAAACTCGTGCACCACAACAAAGAGTATCCCCTGCTCACCATAACTAGAGAAAGCCCACAGGCAGCAACGAAGACCCAATGCAGCCAAAAATAAAATAAATAATAAAATAAATCTTTAAAAAAAAAAAGCCTCTGAAATTGAAAGTACCTATTCCCTGGTGGTCCAGTGGTTAGGACTCGGCACTTTCACTGCCAGGGCCTTGGTTTGAACTAAGATCCTGCAAGCTGTGCAACATGGACCAAAAAAAAAAAAAAAGAAAGAAAGAAAGAAAAAAGAGAAGACTCATCCTCTGTTTACCATCTGTCTTTCCTTCTTATACCCTAACACCCCCTCTTCCCATCCTAATACCATCCTGCCTCAAGGACCTCTAACCATTAGTACTCTTTTTTTAAAAATAAATTTATATTTTTGGCTGCGTGCGGGTTTTCTCTAGTTGTGGTAAGTGGGGGCTATTCTTTGTTGCGGTGTTCGGGCTTCCCAGTGCAGTGGCTTCTCTCGTTGCAGAGCACTGGCTCTAGGTGCACGGGCTTCAGCAGTTGTGGCATGTGGGTTCAGCAGCTGTGGCTCAAGGGCTCTAGAGCGCAGGCTCAGTAGTTGTGGCACACAGGCTTAGTTGCTCCTCGGCACGTGGAATCTTCCCCTACCAGGGATCAAACCCATGTCCCCTGCACTGGCAGGCAGATTCTAAACCACTGTGCCACCTGGGAAGTCCAGTACTATATTTTAATTTTATTTTTAAAATAATCCATGCTTTCCCCTTAATATCCAGAACTATAAACTTGTAGACACTGTAAACTTCCTTGCCCCCTCCATCTCCACTGAACTTTCCTGGAAAACAAAACGAAACATTTCTTTTTAAGTCCAACAATTCAGCTTCTCCGCATCTATACCTGTGAGGCTAAATATTAATGGAGGAAGTCCCAGAATCTTGCTGACAAGTATACTTCAAATTTATGCCCGCTAAACTCAACATCGCCAAGTAATTCTATATTTCCCCCATGAATTCTTTTTTCTACTCTGCTCAATAACTATCTCGCCTTCTCACTTCTAAAATCTCCAACACCCCCTCCACTTCCCTCTCAGTAGATGACCTTGCCCATATTTCATTGATAAAATAGATGCAATTAGATGACTGCCCTATTTTTCTGATACCAAATATACCAGGTTACTTGCATCTACATGCTTGACTTTCTACCTTATTACGATGAAAGAAGTATCCCTGTTCCTAAATAAGACCATCTCCTCTCAGCTCTGTGAAGAGCTGAAAAAATTAGATTCCCCTGAATAGCTAACATTCAATTCTGCACCACAGTAAAGTGCAGCTGACTTCATGGCTTCAGTCATGAGGAATAACGATAAAATAATTCAGAGGTATGGCTGAATCACAAGGTAGAACTCCCCACCCATTCTCTTGGATGAAAGCAGCAACTGTATAATCCTAGGAAGCTTCCTCTTTGTAGTCTTGTTTCATCATAGCTGTATGTTGGGGAGACACTTCCTACACCTCAGAGACAAAGCCTGTTAATAGGTCAGAAAGATGCTACCTTCTTCCATTGTCTCCTTAAGACCTGCTTCACTGTCAGGGAATGCCCCACTGAGCACCCAAGACTTGAGGGAGGTGTCCTCACTAGTCATCCCCCAGAGGGCACGTACCTACACCTCCAGGCCAACAGCTGTAGCTGCCAGCACTGCTGTCTGTGGTTACCACTGTTTGTACTGTTTGCCATTCTGCAGTGGCTGGAGTAGAAGCAATCTATGACTGCTCTAGCAAGAGGCAGAGCAAGCCCTGGGCTAGGAGTTAGAGTGCTCAGCTAATAGAAGTGCATTCATCTCCTTTGTTGTTGTTGTTGTTTCTGTTTTGGGGGGGCCACACACACTCAGCTGGAGAAATCTTAGTTCCCTGACCAGGGATTGAACTCGGGCCACGGCAGTGAAAGCACCAAGTCCTAATGCCTGGATCACCAGGGAATTCCCTTAATTGTTTATTTATTTTTAAAATTTTTATTTATTTATTTTTATTGAGTACAGTTCCCTGTGCTATACAGTAGGTCCTTGTTGGTTATCTATTTTATATATACTAGTGTGTATATGCTAATCCCAAACTCCTAGTTTGCCCCTTCCCCTCCTTCTTTTCCCTTTGGTAACCATAAGTTTGTTTTCTGTATCTGTGGGTCTATTTCTGTTTTGTACATAAATTCATTTGTATCATTTTTTTTTTTTAGATTCCACATATAAGCGATATTATATAATACTTGTCTTTGATTTACTTCACTTAGTATGATAATCTCTAGGTCCATCCTTTTTTTTTAAAAAAAGAGAACTTCATTATTTTTTGGCTGCATTGGGTCTTTGTTGCTGTGCACAGGCTTCTCATTGCGGTGGCTTCTCTTGTTGCGGAGCACAGGCTCTAGGCTCACGGGCTTCAGTAGTTGCAGCACATGGGCTGAGTAGTTATGGCTCGTAGGCTCTAGAGCACAGGCTCAGTAATTGTCGCACACAGACTTAGCTGCTCCGAGGCATGTGGGATCTTCCCAGAGCAGGGCTCGAACCCGTGTCCCCTGCATTGGCAGGTGGATTCTTAACCACTGCGCCACCAGGGAAGTCCCATAAGTCCATCCATGTTGCTGCAAATGGCATTATTTCATTTTTTTTATGGCTGAGTAATATTCCATATTCCATTGTATTTATATACCACTTTTTTAAATCCATTTATCTGTTGATGGACATTTAAGTTGCTCCCACATCTTGGCTTTTGTAAATACTGCTGCAATGAACATTGGGGTGCATGCATCTTTTCTTTCTTTTTTTATTTTTTGCTTTTTGATTTATTACTCAAAAAACCTTCATTTTTTAATTTAGCTTTCTGACTCTGTGCTTTTAACACTTTCACAACGATTTTCTGCTCCTCAATAAGGAAAGCGTACTTTATCCTGTCATGGACATACTTAGCACACGTGGAACCACGATTGGCCCTGCTGACATGGTTTTTCGTTTTAGACAACCTCATAGGTCTTACAGCACCAACTCCTTGAAGTCAGCCTGGGCACACACCACATGTGGATTTTGGCACTTTCCCAGCTTCATTGGTGTAAAGGCAAACAATTTTATTACCAGGGGTTCAGGACAGCCTGGTTTTGTTAGAGACTGTATTGTAGTACAGCCTACAATGGTATGCCAGACACCAAATGCTGAACCATCCTGAATGCCTCTAGATACTGACCCCAGAAGAGGGAGAAGAAAACATGTATCTTTTTGAATTACAGTTTTCTTTGGATATTTGCCCAGAAGTAGGATTGCAGGATTATATGGTAAATAAATTTTTAGTTTTTTAAGGAACCTCCATACTGTTCTCCATAATAGATGTATCAATTTACATTCCCACCAACAGCATAGGAGGGTTCCCTTTTTTCCACACCCTCTCCAGCATTTATTATTTGTAGACTTTTTGATGATGCCCATTCTGACTGGTGTGAGGTGATACCTCACTGTAGTTTTGATTTGCATTCTCTGATAATTAGCAATGGTGAGCAACTTTTCATGTGCCAAATGGAGAATCTCTTTTCCTAAATGTCACTGGAGAAATATTGACAACTTGTGTTGTCGAGGAGGGGAATTCTATGCAGACTATCTCTTCCTTCTATGAAGACAAAGTACAATTCAAATGATTGGGTTTCAGCTTCAGTCAATCTAGGTGAACTGTGTGTGGCCCTAGGCAATTTGAATCACTTTTCTGAGTCTCTGGTTCCATTCTAGAATGGAAAAATAGAACAACAAAAAAACTCCTTCACTATCTCTCCCTGAGTATGCGAAATATGATTTCTTCCACAACTAGGTTGATGTTAGAGTAACAAGAGCTAGAAACATTGTTGATTTTTTTTCTTTAAGACTATGCAGGGCTTCCTAGGTGGCGCAGCGGTTAAGAATCCGCCTGCCAATGCAGAGGTCATGGGTTTGATCCCAGCTCCAGGAAGATCCCACATGCCGCGGAGCAACTAAGCCTGTGTGCCCAAAAAAAAAAAAAAAAAAAAAAGACTATGCAAACCTCAGTTTGAATGCCCAGAAATTTATTTTGGTCGATTAATTCATCTTGGGAGAGCCCACTTATGCTGACTAAACTTAAAAGAGCATGGTATATAAGCCATACAGTTGATTTACATAGTTTGACATAAAACTTACAGTAGCCTAGGTAATTCTATTGACTGATCAAAATAGTTGATAATTTTGGAAGTCAGGTATTATAATTAGAAGGTTGTTTAGTGAACGAGTGATTCTAATTAGCTGGATAATTTTAATGGCTAATAGAACTGCATCCCTCACCTTTGTAAATATATAAGATATTCACTTGGCCAACAGTGAATATTCTTCCCTAAACATCACAGGAGGATAGTGACGAAATTTTTTCCCCCTATTTTCTTTCTTTTTATTTTTTTCGGTTGGAGAGGGGGAATTCTGTGCAGACTATCTCCCCCTTCTATGAAGACAAGGTACAATTCAATTGATTGGGTTTCAGCTCCAGCCAAGTTAATATAATTGATTCTGTTTATGTTCACTTCAGCCATTTTATTATAATTGATTGGGTTAGAGTTTGATTGTGTTATGGCTTCAGCCATTTTACTTTGAGTGATTAGGCTGCTAGAGCTTTAGATATATTGACAGAATTATGCTTCCCTGAAACTACATGAGGTTATTTGCTACTTCTAAATATGGCTGATCTCATCCATTACACTTTGACTTTTTCTAATTTCACTTGTGGTACACAATCTTTTGGGGTATTTTCCTACTGTTACTATGTTGTGTTCACTGCAACCTGAAAAAAGTGCAATGATTTCCTAGTTGGTCTTTCTGCCTTTCATTTCTCCTCCAATCTTTCCTGCACACACAGTTGTCAAATTTATCACCTTAAAATCTGTTCCATACAACCTACAAAATAGGAGAAAATACTTGCAACTCATACATCTGATAAGGGTCTAGTGTCCGGAATACATAAAGAAGACAGAGCTTACTGACAAAAAGACAGACAATCCAATTTAAAAATGGGTAAATATCTTGAGTAAATATCTTGAATAGACATTTCTGTAAAGATTATCCAAATAGCCTACAAGCACATGAAAAGATGCTCAAATCATTAGTCATTAGGAAAATGCAAATCAAACTACAATGAAACACCACTTCAGGGACTTCCCTGGTGGTCCAGTGGTTAAGATTTCCCGCTTCCACTTCACTGGGCACAGGTTTGATCCCTGGTGGGGGAACTAAGATCCTGCAAGCTGCAAGGTGTGTCCCCCCTAAAACAAAAATGTCCATTAAAAAAAAAGTGAGGGGGCTTCCCTGGTGGCGCAGTGGTTAAGAATCTGCCTGCCAATGCAAGGGACACGGGTTCAAGCCCTGGTCCAGGAAGATCCCACATGCCTCACTGCAACTAAGCTCGTGTGCCACAATTACTGAGCCTGCACTCTAGAGTCCTCGAGCCACAACTGTTGAGTCCATGCGCTGCAACTACTGAAGCCTGTGTGCCTAGAGCCAGTGCTCTGCAACAAGAGAAGCCACCGCAGTGAGAAGCCTGGGCACAGTAACAAAGAGCAGCCCCTGCTCTCCACAACTACAGAAAGCCCTCTTGAAAGCCCACGCACAGCAACAAAGATCCAATGCAGCCAATAAATTTTAAAAAATAAAATAAATTAATTAATTTTAAAAAAAGTCATGATGTATAGTATAATCCTGTTTAAAAAAAAAAAAAGTGAGGGCAATTTTCCACATTGTGAGTGGTACCACTCCAAACTGTGCAACATAGTGGGATTGCTCCCAGTCTTCTTTTCAGTTTTAATTTTCTCCATGACACTTATCATTAGCTAATCTCCTATATAGTTTACTTATTTCTTTGGTTACTGTCTGCTCCTTTTCCCCAACTAGAATGCAAGTTTCATAAGGGCAGAGATGCTTGTGGGTTTTTTGGTGTTTTTTTTTTTTTTAATATTTATTTATTTGGTTGCACTGGGTCTTAGTTGTGGCAGGCAGGCTCCTTAGTTGCAGCAAGTGACCTGACTGGGCCCCCTGCATTGGGAGCGTGGAGTCTTAACCACTTGTGCCAGCAAGGAAGTCCCACTTGTTTGTTTTGTATCCCAGAATGAATGGCTGGCCCACAGATGGCATTCAATAAATATTTGTTGAATGAATGAATGAACAGAAACATTTGCAAATGTAGTTATTCTTGATTAGAGTCTTACTTTTTTAGTGAATAAAATGGAATCATACCACATAAATTCCTCTGCAACTTTTTTTTATTTTTTTGGCCGCACTGCATGGCATGTGGGATCCCTGACCAGGGATTGAACCTGCACCCCCTGTAGTGGAAGGACAGAGTCTTAACCACTGGACTGCCAGGGAAGTCCCTCTCTGCAACTTTTTCTTTTTTTTTTAAATAAAAACAATCCCACAGCGTGTATTGTCATCTGGTAATAACATAAGGGTGAGCAAAACAATATGAATAAATGTTTTAGAACTACACTTCTAACAAAGGACACCTAAAAAACAAAATGTATTGACTTCTGAACAATTTCTCACTTCATTGATCATTTCTAGTTGGAGACACTTAGGAGCAGAGTAATGTTATCTCCTTTCAGCATGATCCAACCCAGTTGTTTTCTTGACTTTGTTTTAGAATGAATCTCTTCTGCATCATCTAATACAAGATTCATATACTCATCAAAACCAATGATACCGCCCTCTACCTGCATATTCACTTGCTCATACAGCCACACCTGGATCCGAGATCTCTGAAGATGAGATTCTGCAGCAGTGGTTAAGGAAAAAACACACGCACAGCATAGACTCTGCTTCCTGGAACTGGTCAATCCTACCCCCATCTCACTTTCCTGAACCCGAGGTCTGTTGTCTACGCAAGGAAAAATGCCCAACTAGGCACCCATTTGGGGCTCCCTAAACACTATAAAAGAATCCCCGCCCACTTTCATTTTCCTGGAGCTTCTTCTGTGGCGCCGACATCTTCCTCCTACTGGTGACCGGTAACTCCCGCTTAGATGGGCTGCACCATCATCTTCTGCACCTTCTGGCCCTGGCCCCGGTATGCCATGGTCGAAGCTCACGAAGATCACACTAACCCACACACCACCTCAGAAAGCAACTTCCGGAATCTGCAACCTATTTTTATTTTTTTACAAATTTATTTATTGGCTGCGTTGGGTCTTCGTTGCTGCGTGCACGCTCTCTCTAGTTGAGGCAAGTGGGGGCTACTCTTCATGGCGGTGAGTGGGCTTCTCAATGCTGTGGCTTCTCTTGTTACAGAGCACAGGCTCTAGGCGCACAGGCTTCAGTAGTTGCGGCACATGGGCTCAACAGTTGTGGCTCACAGGCTCTAGAGCACAGGCTCAATAGTTGTGGCGCACGGACTTAGTTGCTCCACGGCATGTGGGATTTTCCCAGACTAGAGTTCAAACCCGTGTACCCTGCGTTGGCAGGCAGATTCTTAACCACTGCGCCACCAGGGAAGTCCTCTGCAACTTATTTTTGTCATTTAACATGCCATTGCCATTTCTCCAGCTAAATGCAATAGCTCTAACATATTTTTAAAAAATTAATTAATTAGTTTATTTTTATTGGCTGCTTTGGGCCTTCATTGCTGCACACGTGTTCTCTAGTTGCAGTGAGCAGGACTACTCTTTGTTGTGGCTCTTCGTTGCGGTGTGTGGGCTTCTCAGTGCAGTGGCTTCTCTTGTTGTGGAGCACAGGCTCTAGGTGCTCAGGTTTCAGTAGTTTTGGGTCGCAGGCTTAGTTGCTCTGTAGCATGTGAGGTCTTCCTGGACTGGGGATTGGACCCATGTCTCCTGCATTGGCAGGCAGATTCTTAACCACTGTACCACGAGGGAAGTCCCTAACATACTTTTTTTTATAAACTGCATATTATTCCACAGTCCTGTTCCACAGTCTGTGAGTACAATAATTTATTCAGCTATTCCTCTATTGATAGATAATAATTTTTTTACTATTATAAACAATGTTGCAATAAGCATTCTTATATATATATCATCAAGTGCTGGCTGTGTTTTTAATTCTCTAGGAGAGGATGTGTCCACATTTAATTTTACAGGATATCGCCATAATACTTCCCAAAAGAGTATAACTGTTCCAACTCCCACAATCATCTGGTCCCACTACAGCAGCTACCTAAGTTTGCATTCAAGGTATTTTACAACCTGGCCACAAAGTACCTTTCCAGTTTCATCTCCATCCTCTTTCCAAATTCTTTATTTGAATTGTTTGTCCCATGAAATCAACCCCTCAAAGATTTACACAACCGTGAGGATGTATTAAGTGAAATAAGCTGGACACATGAGGACAAATATGATTTCTCTTATATAAGGTATTAGGATAGTCAAATTCATAGAGACAGAAAGTAGCATAATAGTTACCAAAGGCTGGGGAAGGGGAGGGAGAATGAAGAGTCATTGTTTATGGGTTCAGAGTTTCAGTTTGTGTTAATAAAAAGTTCTGGAGATGGAGAGTGGTGATGATTGTGTAACAATATGAATATACTTAATGCCACTGAACTTTACACTTAAAATGGTTAAAATGGTAAATTCTATGTTATGAGTAAAAATAAATGAAAATATTTTATTTTACAATTTACTTTTTATTTATTAAAAAAAATTTTTTTTGGTTGCTTCGGGTCTTTGTTGCTTCGCACAGGCTTTCTCTAGTTGCGGTGAGCAGGGACTACTCTTCGTTGTGGTGTGTGGGCTTCTCATTGCAGTGGCTTCTCTTGTTGTGGAGCATGGGCTCTAGGCACGTGGGCTCAGTAGTTGTGGCTCGCAGGCTTAGTTGCTCCACAGTGTGTGGGATCTTCCAGACCAGGGATCGAACCTTTGTCCCCTGCATTGGCAGGTGGATTCTTAATCACTGCACCACCAGGGAAGTCCATCCTCCACATATTTTAAATAAACTGTTTGTAACCATTTATACATGATTTCATACTATATATATAATATGGTATAGAGAGAGTGGGGGGCAGGCAACATGCAATTTCCATTTGATTGGTTCTTAAAGGTCTTCCAGGTGACGAGGAGATGGAAGCAGGAACAGCAATGACCATAGAACGTTAATGCTAGGTAGGACCCAAAAAAGCTCTGGTCTGAGCCTCCCCATTTTCCAAAAGTGGCAGCTGTAGTCCAGAGAGGGTATAAGGACTTTAGTAGGGCAAAGTCACGACAAGAACTAATGTCTCCCATCCAGCCATTTGTCTTCCCTCCACAGCACAGTTACTCAAGAGGCTGGAGAACTAAGAATCAGCCATGTTCTGGAACAATGTCTGACTTTTAAGATTTGTCAGTTACTCCACAAAGAAAGAGGAGCTAACCCCCTCCCAGAAACCAACCACATCACATATTTTTTCTCCTCATGGTCCCCATAGAACATCTGGCACTGGTATATGGTACTTCAGGTAGGACCGGGATACAAGGGATGCTGTATCACAGGTCAGAGGAGTGGATCACAGGGTAAGAACATGATTTTAGAACCAGACCTCCTATGCTCAAATGTATAGCTACCAATTAATAGTTATATGGGCTTAAGTAAATTATTTAACTGCTCTGAGCTCCAATTTTCTCATCTGTAAAATGGCAGTAATAACCATCTACTTCATAAGATTTTTTAAAAAATATATTAGATAATGTATTCAGAGATTTAGCATGTGCCTGGCACATAGTAAGTGGTCAATAAATGTTAGTATTATCATTAAACTGCCAAGCCACAGACTATCTTGTGATTCCAGGCACAATGCTAAATGTTTGAATGACTCCTCATGGGAACAGATAAAGGCTAAACCCTTGCTTCTTCCAGATTTGGGGCTTGTCACCTGGGACTTTACCAGAAAATCATATACCTTCCTACATAGCATATGTTAGCTCTGTAGTTTGTTTTGTATTGTTCTATACTTTTCTCTTAGGTACTCTGGCTCTGCTCTGAAATTATTAGAACTCCTGGGTTTGGCTGCTCTTCTCGGAGAGCGCCTAAAGACATAATTGCTACAGACGGAAAAAAAAAAAAAAAACCCAAACCCATAAAAACCTTTTGGGGGCAATATAAGGCAATAGAAAGCGTCCCTGACCTAAGGGGGGGGGGGGTGTCAGGGACCAAGGAACTGGGGGTGGGGGAAAGCTAAACTTCATCAAAATCCTTCCCTATTGTGAAATCTCTGCATTCAGTAAACTTCTCTTTTCTCATTTTGCAACGGCTTATCCCTACTGGAAAACCGCTGACCCTGTTCCCTTTACCCTTCCTTATCCCTTCGTCCTTCTACTCTCTTCTCTCTAATCTCCAAAGCGCTAACATCCTGTTTCACGCCCGGCCAAAGAAAATCTGCTTTTAGAAACTCATTGGCTTCTTGTCCTTCCCTGGGTAAAGCAAAGCCTGGGACCCTACCTTGGGCAGATTGTTAGGGTTAGCAATCACCCTCTAGCGGTCTTGGTTTATCTCAATAACATGCTGGGCATCTTGTGGCTTTACTCCATGGCTGTGCAGAGTTTCTGTGAGTATGCTAAAGTGATCTGAGATAGTGTGAAAGAAGAGCTAGCAGTGTTTGCCAAAGCAACAGTGGGTACCAAGGACCTAATGGAGGCTCTGGAATGGGGATTAGGTAAGATTCCGTCAAAGGCTGTCAGTGTTAAGGGCTAAAGAGACACAGCGCCCCCTAAAGGGAGTGCGGATTAAAGTGGCTAAATCCATGCCCACGATATCACGTGCCCTTCGCCCGGCCAATTGAAAATTAATAATCGCTTCCTCCGTTCCCCATGGAAACAACCCCGCCCCACTGACCCTCCCGCCCCATCCAGTCCTGAGGTTTTGTTGTTTTATTGAGTGTTTAAACTGACAATCAAATACTTGCGCCTTCTGGCTGGACACCTTGCTTCCGCTAAGCAAGCTAGGACACTGATTGGTCAATACAGTAAAAACTGACACCTGGGAGCCCAATAATCCTCATCCTGGGCGGGATCCAATGAGGACGTAGGGCCAATCAGCAGCGGCGTTGTCTTTGCGGCTCCACGTCGGCACCAGCTGCGGGGCAAGATGGAGGCGCTGATTTTGGTAGGAGCTGGAGGGGCAGCCGAGATGCTGCGTTGTCCAGAGGGGCCGGGAGTCGGGGTTCAGCCTGAGTGGGAGGGGGTAGAGGGGAGTTCCGGGTAATCCTCGGGGTCCGAACATTCTTCAGGTCCCTGGAGTAAGCGTGTGGCCTAGTGTGGGAGCGAAAGCCTCGGTTTAGAGTAGGAAGCTCTGCCGGGGAGAGGGCAGAGTCAGTGGAAAGTTGAAGGGAGCACATGGAGTCCTTAGGACACATAGGATCATAAGCTTACTGGGTTGGGGTCTTTCAGATTTCCTGTGATTATGAACATTGTGGATGATATCCTGATTCGAGTTTCCCCAACCTCCAAACTCTCCTCAGGTGTTAAGAATAGAGTGCAGGTGTTTGTCATCACAGGCTCCTCCTAATAGTTGTCACAGGGTGACTCTCCGTTGATAATTCCGTGTTATATGCCTTCAAAAAAAACCTATTTTCGTCTTCGATTTCCTGCTGTGTAGATTTGTCATCATAAGGAATCAGTATTCCATCAGAGCTCTGAAATACCTCATAGAGTCAGCATGGATCGTGGAATATTTTTCCAGACTCCTTATTCTGTTCTCCTTTTCCCTCTTCATTTAAACTTTGGGAATTCTTATTGCAGGGTCTGGGATGCCAGCGATTCCTCTGGTTGTATGAGAATTTTGTGCTAAAGACACCTTTTCTCTCGTTCAAAAAAATAAAATACTCCTTCAGAACTGAACCAGAGCATTTCTCTCAAAAATGCCCCCTCCCCCCGCGCCTTCTTTCAATATATACGTTAACATCCCAGCTCCTTCCTTAATTGAGTTGAACTCGGCATCTTTTTTGCCGTATTTTTTTTTTCCTTCAGCTCTTCACATGTACACATCCAGATCCTCATCAGGTAAAAGAGAATAACAGGGGGCTTCCTAGGTGGCTCAGTGGTTAAGAATCCGCCTGCCAATGCAGGGAACACGGGTTCGATCCCTGCTCCAGGAAGATCCCATAAGAGAAAGAAAAAAAAAAAAGAGAATAACAGGTTTCAATTCCTGTCTTTCAAAATGGCAAAGATAGGGCTAATTCCTTCCTGTCATATGGGTTCATTAAGTCTAGGTAGAAAGCTTTAAAATTTAAAATCTTATTAAAGATATTTTCTGTACCAAGCAGTTAACCAGTTAACTTAACCATTTAACTAGTTAACAACCTAGGATAAATTCTAGGGAAGTAGTTTTCTTGGAAGTTTAAGAAATTTTTAGACTGCTCCCTAGATCTGTTTAGAAGGGAGCCTGCTTAAGAGGTAAAGGAGTGAGGGAGATGATCCTTGAGGGGCCCTTTTAACAAGGGATCTGTGTGTAGTGGTGAGCTGAGGGAGTTATATGTGAAAGTCTCTCACGTTTTCTCTTACCTCAGTTCTTGTCTCTGCTTCCTCAGTGAAGTCTGTTTCAACACACTTCTTCCTTATATCCATGTTAATCTATACCTAAGACGCTGCATTCACAGATCCTTGCTGATCTGGTCAGGTACCCTTGAAGTTTGCTTTAGAAACCTTACTGATTCTTTGTCATGAGTAACCTGTGCGATGGGGTAAGGGGAAACAAAGGTTTGGGGAAAAGGGCTTCCTCAAGGAAGCACAATCAAAACTAGGATTCATTTTTGACTCCTTATCCTCCCAGACCAAGTGTCTCTCTGATGTTATCTCATCATGGGCTTTCCGCCTCTTCAATATGCCAAATTGTACTTCGTGCTATCAATTATATAAAGCTTTTGTTGGGGACAAAGTACCAACAGGTATCAGTTCTTATCCTGGTCACCAGAGTTCTTAGGATATTAAATAAGTATTTTCCTTTCTCTGTCAGCTCTTCCCAACATTTTTTGTGTGTGTGTTGTTTACTATTTTCAATATATTTTGGGCCCCCAATTAAGAATTTATGTACCTTTCTCACCGTTCCAGCCCTTTTGAACTGAAGTTCCAGGGGCGAACTAAGCCCCAGTGCCCTAAGGCATCATTGATTGTAATGAATCCGCTTTTCTGTATACACAGTGACACTAGTTTTGTACTATCCTTGGGAGAAGTGACAAAATAGTATTTAAATAATTTTCAGTATTCAGTGGTTCAGATGAGGAACCCTGGTTGAGAATCATGTGGTACTTACAAGATTTATTTCTCTTCTCACTACCCTCACATACTGGTCTACAAAATTTAGCTCCATCTGATTCAGTATCACCCTTCCTCACTGTTCCTTTTTATCTCATCCCCTCCTCTGTCTGTTCAGCAGCATCCCCTAATTCTTAGGTCACCATCTTCATTATGAAAAATATAAGGAATTCCCTGGATTTTACCTTAGCTCCCTGCTGAGCTGAAGAGTTTACTGTACCCGGATAGTATTTAACAAACCACTCCTTAGAGAGGGCAGACACCTTCTAAAGTTCCTTTAGGCTTCCTCCTCTTACATTTCTGTTTTCTGATTTGACTGGCCCTCTGGGGAAATCTGATCAAAGCATATTCTTCTGTCATCACCCCTACAAGACACATAGCCATAGGATATTCAGAAAGAGAAGACTTAGCTAGAGGGGGACAAGAACCATCATTTGAAATTTGATCTGGTTATGGGAATTTCTAAATACCAGTAGGTTCCCTCCTTTTAGGTACTTTACAATGAATGGGTGATGTTTCTTTCTTGAATTAAGTAATCCAGCCCTACCTTTCAAGCAGATTTGTCTGATCTTTTTAAGGTCTCTCTCTAAGCAGAGACCCTTTCATCTCCTTCCATTCCCAGTGCTTGATGGTAATGCTTCCAGCCTGCATCTTTGGACTCAGCTTCCTCTTTCCTGCTGTTTTCTGTTGGTTCTCTCTTAGTTGTGAATGAAGAGGGATCTCTGCAGGTCACCATTCTCCATTAATAACCTATGGAATCTTAAAGATAATGACTTATTCCCTTCCTCCTTTCCCCCCTTTACCCTTTTTTCCTCAAAACTGAATTACTCTAGCAGTCTAGATCCTTAAATCTTTCCTCATAGGTTTCATTTTTCCTAATTCTCTCTGGATTCACTTTCTGAGTGCTTTTCCAGTGCTTTACGCACTAGGCTTCTTAATTCTATTCTTTCGCTCCCCTTAATAAATTTCTATCCTAAAACAATGACCAGATCCTGAATTCTAAGCCTCATTTAAAAATCAGGGCATCCAGAGTGCACAAGAGTATGCGTATATATGGAGGAAGAAACTATGCAGAATACATCAGTGACTCTTAAAGGTTGATGCTGCTCTGTGGCCTTCGCTTCCTGAATCATCTTAATGGGGCTTTTGTTAAATTCTTTTGGCACTAACAGTAGAGGTACTTGGCCTAAATGCCCCCTCCCCCTGCTCTGGGCAAAGGTATCAATTACATTAAGCCCCCAAAGCACTCCCATCTCGTTCCTGGCAGTCCCCTGTGCCCCTCTCCCAGCTGCGTCCTTGCTGGTGCCTGGCCCCTCTATTTCGTTAGGAGAAGCAATCTCCTCGTTCCTGCACTGTGGAGATATATTTCTCAGCTAGGGCGAGAGCAGTGCCAGCACTGCCCCCGGTGAGGTCCCTGGCAGCCATAAAAATTTTTATTGTGATTATGTTGGTGTCGGGGTGTCCATCTGGGTTATTGCACACCTAGTTTAATTGATTGAAGTTTAATTTATTGACACTTCAAATTAAATGATCAGAATAAACTGTGCTGTTACTCTGGCCGGCTTGTTTTAATGGTTGATTGCTGGAAGCAGACCTCAGCTTGAACTAAAACCCCCAAAGAGCAATTGACGCTGCTTCTAACTCTCCCTATGTCTTGCCCTCCAAGAAGACCTCGTTATAGATTTCCGACGTATTTATATATATATTTTTCCCTCTCCTTCACAGTGGTGGGAAAGAGTTGGTCCCTGGCAAGGTATAAATTATATCAGAGGTCTAGGGGAGCTGTCACACGGTCAGATGAGGAGGAGGGGGCCTCCATGTGAAGAAAGCCAGACCCTTGAGAAGCCAGGTCTTCCCTGGGAGGCAGAGGATGAATGCAATTATCCAGATATTTGAGGGAGCCTGGTGGCAGATTTAGGGTCTTTTTTCAGATAGGTATTTGCTACTGTTTTTTACTTTACTCCATCAGTGCGACTTGGTTAGAGTCAGGATACTGACAAGAAAACTAGTTATGGAAAGGGGAACTAGAGAAGCAATAAAGGATGGAACAGGGGTAAAGAATTAGTGCCTTCCTACCCACTTATGCTAGAGTAATTAGGAAGATGGAAGGCAGAGTGCCCATGGGCAGCTGATGAAGATGGATTGGGAGGTTGAGTTCATGCACATTATATAAGATATCTGTACTGGCAGTGGCTCTCTCACATTCTGTCTCTGCTGATTCTGCACAGAATAGGCTTTCCCTCAGATCAGATTATTAGGGGAGTTCTCCTGTCGTTAGATTCCCTAGCCTGTGTCACCCCTCCTGGCGTTTGACTACCCGCATCTCTCCTGGAAGTCTTTCCTCTTGTGTAACCTAAGTCTTACGTGCTGCAGATGAAGGCTAATTCTGCTTATTTTATGTGGACCATTTTTAAAGTTTTATTGTATTTGTTACAATATTGCTTGTGTTTTATGTTTTGGTTTTTTTGGCCGAGAGGCACTTGGGATCCTAGCTCCCCGACCAGGGATCGAACCTGCACCTTCTGCATTGGAAGGCGAAGCCTCAACCACTGGACCGCCAGGGAAGTCCCCTAGGTCTCTTTATTTGGCTTTTTAATTTTCCCGCTATTAAGGCAGATAGCCCCATCCACAGCCAGTTGGCCTGGATAGCAATGTCTACCAATTTTCTCCAATTCCTTTTCTATTACTTGTGTAGTTTTTAGAGGGAGGCTGAAACTAGGGGAGAGGATAGCAATTCTGCCCTGGGGGTTGATCTGGGGGAGCAGGGAGACTGAAAGATGAACACAGAGGCTGTCAATTCAGTCTTTCAGAGACTAGCTTTTTGTTTTCAGGAGCAGATGGGGGTGGGGTGGGGAATAAATTATGATACAAATCATGACCAAGGACTCATCAGAAATAGATCCATCCTCATTTGATTTTTCTCTTTGCTGCATGATATCTGTTTATTTTTAAAATTAATTTAAATTTATTGGCTGCGTTGGGTCTTTGTTGTTCTGCACTGGCTTTCTGTAGTTTTGGAGAGCTCGGGCTACTCTTCGTTGTGGTGCGTGGGCTTCTCTGTGGTGGCTTCTCTTGTTGCAGAGCACTGGCTCTAGGTGCGCAGGCTTCAGTAGTTGTGGCACGTGGGCTCAGTAGTTGTGGCTCATGGGCTCTAGAGTGCAGGCTCAGTAGTTGTGACGCATGGGCTTAGTTGTTCCGTGGCATGTGGGATCTTGCTGGACCAGGGTTCGAACCGTGTCCCCTGCATTGGCAGGCGGATTCTTAACCACGAAGCCACCAGGGAAGCCCCTGCTGTGTGATATTTAGATGAGGGCTCTTGGATGATCAAACTGGGCAGGCAGGAAGTTCTAATGTTGCTCTCAGGCCTCAGGTATGGAGTACTCTGATTTCTGCTTGTTCAGTACATCCCAGCAGTGCTCCTTGCTTTGTCCCTGATTTCTGTAATTCTTTCATTTCCAGGATAGTTGAAGAATTAGGGACTGTGTTACTCCTGGGCAAAAAAATGCTCTAGCAGAGGGGATTTCAGAATTTTAAGAAAGGACCTGAGCCTTTGCATTCCTGAAGAGCTTGGGGCCTGGTTATCTTTGTCCTGCCTGTCTCATAGCCACCAAATTTACTACTGAAAGCTGGAGGGGTGTGGTGCTGACCTTAGCTCCCCCTACTGGCTGTGTTAGTTTTCTCAATCATTTATTAATTTATGAAGGCCACACACATATTTATTGAAGTCATTATTCAGTGCGTGGCAGAGGAGGGGGGTGATTTACACAAGTATCACTCATTTCCCCCTTTTTCCCTCCCCTCCCCACACCATCTTTTTGTCTTAAGAGAGAATCTCATTTAATTCTAAACCTAGGTCTATAAACTCCTTGAAATCATAAAAATTTGTGAATGTGTATTTTTCTGGTAACAAGGTCCATAGATTTCATCAGCTTATTAAAGGGGGTCTGCTGTAACTCAGAAAAATTATTAACCTTAACTGCTCTAGCTCAGGCCTCTCATTTCGCCAGTGAGAAAGCTGAGTCCCAAAGAAAGGTAGAACTTGAGTTAATGGCTGGTGCAGACTATAATAAAATATTTTAGGAGTTTAGAGACGTTTTGTATTGCAGTGACAGACTTCTGATGACCGCACTTTCATGTTTCGTATCTGTATCAGATAGAAAGATTCTTTCTAGGTGGCTCTTCCTGCCATCAGTTCTTCCTTCCTAAGACTTGTGTTCAATTTCCTGTTAATAACCAATATTTGGTCTCAGGTCACATGGGTAATGTTCTATGGTACCTGTGGCTCCTGTTCTTTCCTGAGCTGTGCTGCTTGATTCTAAGCAAACCCTTGGGTAGTATGTGAAAACTGCCCTTCTCTGGCAAAACCTTTGGCTAATTCTTCTTTTCTTCTCATCTGAAGTCCCTAGGCTTGTGGCTGGCAAATTGGAGTCCTCAATCTCAGAAGAGCTCTTCATTTTAAAGAAATTGGCACAGAATCAGGGAGCAAAATACCTGTTTAGCCATGTGGAGCTGGGAGTGGTATTTTGAAATTTCTCCTAGTTTTTACTGTCTTGATTTTATTTTATAAATAGGGTTGAGGGATGAGCATTTTGTTTCTAGTTGATGGAGACCTATTGCTAAGCCAGGGTACTACTTTTTGGCATGGCCATAAATATTTCTTTACAAGAGGGGAATGAAGAACTTTCTAGGAATCTCAACCAGATTTTTACTTGTGTCCTTTCAGCTTTGTGGATAGCATCCTCTAACTTCACAAAGGCTTCTTGGCTCCCTTCCTCTGCCTCCCTCCCCCAAAAAGGATCAAATAAAATAATTAGTCATAGCCCCCAAATATCCTGTCTACCTGCTCCAGACACTACTCTCGTCCTCTTCTGGTGGCATATCATAATCTTACCCTAGAGCATCCTCTTACTGTATACATTGTGAATAGACTTAATTCAGTGCTTTTTCAGGGCCCATCTCTTCTAGTTTGGCTTACAAGACGCACAAATAGAGAGCTTTTCTCTGGAGCGGCCTTTTTAATATTTTTGTTAATGACTGTAGTCCTGAGGAAGCTGCAGGTCATCCGAAGGCCCACAGGGGGCAGCACTAGGAATGACTCTTCCCTTCTAGTCCTCTGTGTGCTGGGGTGGGCGTACCGGAAGATGTTGATGTTTTTCACCAGGCTTCAGAAGCCCCTGATTGAGATCAAAGACTTGTTTGCAGCAGGCTCCTTACTTGTTCAGTGTTGTTTCAGCTCTCCTGAGGAGTCCAGTCTAGTTTTCTTGATAATGAAAACGGACATGAAAATCTATCTGAGCCACCCAAGCTCCCACAAACCAATCTGCCTACACATCATTTCCAGGCACCATTAGCATTTGAGGTGAAGTTCTGTTATACACTCAGGCTGTGGCTCTCTGAAAGTCAGTGCATCACAGAACTTTGTCTCGAAAGCTTTCTAGCAGCTACCCATTTGTGAGTGGGAGGGAAGAATAGACCTTTTAAATCCTTTGAACGTGGACCTAAACTTGTAGGGTCTTTCTCAATAATCAGCATTTAATGTGTTACAAGGTCAAGCCTAGTCCACTGTCCAGGAAGCCCGTTTCTCAATAGCTGGGAGTTATAAACTTGCCCTTTGCAAAAAACTTAAAATGAAATTACATTATCAGTAATGGCTTCTGGGCCCTTTAAACTGGCTGGTTTTATGATATGAGAGGAACTCCAGGCCCTCCCCACTCCTGAGAAGTAAAGGCCCCAGGCTGAAGTGGAACCAGCTGCAGTCAGGAGGTGGCAGGAGAAGTAAAGGAGAAGCTGTCAGTTCTGGCTGTAGCAGAGTGGTGAATTAAGCAGCATTTAAGCTCTTGCCTAAGTTCTCAGCTTTATTTAGTGTGGTCATTCGTTTGGAAGTTTGAAATGACCAGCCTTTTCTCTAATGCCATCTTACCCCTTTCATACTTACGGTCACATCTGGCCTTCTCCTTGCCTGCCTTTTCCTGTCTTTTATCCTTCCCTGGAAGATCCATGTTTCTATTTTGGGGGTTTCCTTGATAGTGTCTTCTAGGAAGCCAGTGAAAAGAGCCGGGAGCAGGACCTGGGAATCTGTCTCTCCCTTTGCCAGTTGTTTTAGGCACTCTCTCACCCTGTTGGCCACAGAGGACTTTCTGACTCTCCTTGTTGGCTGGTGGCCATAAGGGCTTTTCTTTGCTTTGGGATCCCATTCTTTCTAGAGGTGCCGGACTCTGTGGCTGCAAGCGCGAGTTACCTGTGCCAGACCAATGCCCGGTTTAAACTTTTGGGAAGCTCTGTAAATTGCTGTGAATGCGGTTAGCAGAACAGAGCCAGAGATTTCCAGGGAAAAGTTTGTGGGAAAAATAATTTCTTCTAAACTTTCTTCCTTACGGACTTCTTTTCCTCTATTAAGGAAACTCATTCCCATGAGTGTCTTTCTGTTGGTGAAGCGAGGATCCAAGTTGCTATAGAATTGAGCCTGCTTTATGGGAAGATCTTTCTGTGGGGAATTAGGAGTTAGGAAAGCTGCCTTATTTGTGACCTTTTAGATTAGACTCTGGAGGACTTCCTTCTGCTAGGCAGAGTCCTTTAGTTTGAGAGTATTCCAGAGAGTGATGTGTAGAGCGTGGGCATCTTTAAGGAGTGTCTGTCAGAGGAGGATGACTTGGTAGTAATATCACACAAAATGGCCACACCAAAAAATCTACCTATACGTGGAAGTCTAATTATAAGAGAACCCACTAGATGCTTATTGCATCAATAAATTTTTACTTTACTCTCAAACTTCATTTCATTGAATGAGATAGTCATTCAATAAATATTGAGAGTTTAGATGTATCAGGCATTGTTCTGGACACTTGTCACAAATCAGTGAACAAAACAAAAAATTCTGTCCTCAAGAATCCCAGTGGGGAAAGCTTACATTCTTCATCTCCCCAGTCTCAAAACACTGGCTTCTCTTTGCTCTCATTCTCAACAACTTGAGATTGGGTTGGTTCTTTGCGTGGAACCGTACGCCTCTTGGAGCCTCACAAGATAGTTTACCTTTGTAGACTCTGCAGATCCTTGGCAGCGATTCTTTCCTCCTCACCTTTGGGTCTTTGTTAAACATACACTTGGAGGATATGTTTGGCCCTATGAGGGCTGTGGGTTTCCTAAGTAGGGCCAGGAAATGGAGGTAGCAAAGCAATGGCCTTGTCTCATGGCACAGGAGAAGGATATCCATGGTAAGTAACATTGATTAGAAGGTCAAGGAATGTGGGCCTGCAGACACCTTCCATACACATACCACTGCCTCCCTTCCCTTCCTCTTCTTCCTTTTCTGTTAGCTGGTTCCCTGGAAGTTGCAGGAGTGGAGGAGCTTTTGCAAAGTGATATGCTTTGAGTGTAACCGTTAAGGCTGAGACTGATTTCTTTCTTTCCTTCTTTCTTCCTCTCTTCCTTCCTTCCTTCCTTCCTTCCTTCCTCCCTTCCTTTCTGGCCATGGCCATGCCACATGGTATGCAGAATATTAGTTCCCCCACCAGGGATCAAACCCCCACCCTCTGCACTGGAAGTGTGGAGTCTTACCCACTGGACTGCCACGGAAGTCCCTGATTTCATTATGAGAGCCGGTTTCCTCAGAGGTTGATTCTTGGTTGTGAGACAACACGCCTCTCCTGTTCCTTATCTCTAGGTGCCAGAGTGTTTCTTAGATGGAGCCTCTTCTTACGGCTTCTTAATTACCACAAATTCAGATTGGTTTTTGTCTTGGCAAGTTAAGTGGTGGTGGTCTGGGTATAGTAGAGGAGTTTGGATCTTAGGGGAAGTCTTGGAAGATGGATGTCTCACTGGGCTGCATTCAGAACTGGTGTGTCTGTGCACGCATGCATGCTCGTTTCCCTCTGCTCAGTGTGTGGGTGGTTTAGGGAAGGCTTTCTTTATGCCTCTGCATTGCTACTGCATTGGGACTGCAGAAACTTCCAGATACACTAGGGCATTCAACCCTATTTTCAAGTAGCCTCGTGCAGTGCCTATTAATTAATCTGGTCACATTCTGTATACGCTTGTGTGTGGGAGACCAGGGAGGGACAGTGATTTGGAAAATAACTGTAGCATAGTATTTGGAAATAACAGCATAACCTACCTTGATTAAGCCCTCTGTGAGTCTGGCTCATAGAAATTGCTTCAGGTCCTTTGTTGAACTGTGTCCTCCCTCAATTTAGTTCATTTACCATGTGGTCATTCTCAGTAGGAAATGTCAGAATCTAACCAGCTTGGGATAGGGGACATACAGAGGTACCTCTGCATCCTCTTGCAGCCCCAGTGGGACCAGGGGGAAGGTATCTGGTTTGCTAATGGTGGCAAGAGTCTTCAGGACTGAAGGTATGTTCATATCTCTTCAGGAACCTTCCCTGTATACTGTCAAAGCTATCCTGATTCTGGACAATGATGGAGATCGACTTTTTGCCAAGGTGAGATTCCCTTTCAGATAAGTTTAGGAGCAAGACAGACTTTTTCTGAGCTTTGAATCTTGAGACTGACCCTATTAACTCATAGTCACCCACACATAATTTTGAGAATTCTTCCATCTGCCTCTGACTGCTCCAGATAAAACCTAGACTACTCCTGTGTCTTAGTGGCCCTGCTTCCCTGCTTGCCACCCTTAGACTTTGTCATCAACATAAGAACAGGGAAAAGCTTCGGAACCTTGGTTTCTGAACAAAGCAGTGCCTAGGTGTGCCAAGCAGCCTGCCTGCCATCACTCCTGTCCCTTGCCCTTCTAACCTCGTCGTCCTGCCTGGGTTTTTCCAGGGAATTCTCTTGCAGTTCCAGGGTTCCAGTCCTAGGTCTGCAGTCACCATCAAGCTGGTTACCTCCTGAGTTCCCCAGTGTGATGTTTCTAACTTTGGATCTATTGAAAGAGAGGAGAGGACATCCCTCTCCTCTCCCTCCATATTCTCCCCCTCCTGGAGAAATTTTTTCTGTCCCTGGTGTATTAATTCCGGGCGAGCATAGCATAAATCAATCAGCAGGTAGAGATTAGTTTAGAATTCACCAGCTGTTCCTCCCTGTAATTGGATGTAACTATGCAGGACACCTTTTGAAACAGTTATCCAGTTACTAAATGCCAGACCTGTCATAGGCCTTCAGCTGACTGCGACGGATTAGCCCCTGAAGAGCAGAGCTATTTAGCAGCCTGTATCTTCACCCCCGTGCCAGGGAAAGCTTGGGAGTGGGCTCCGCAGTGTGCTAGCTTGCCTCCCGCTTCTTTTAGTTTGCTGGAAAGGAAGCTAAGATAGGAGAGAGCGGAGAGCATAGGCAGGGCTTGCCCTTCTTTAGAGGAGGTTTTTGCAGCCTTTCCCCATCCCTCAGCTTCACACAGTGAGTGAGGGCCTGCTGCCTTTTGTGTTCTCTAGCAGTGCTCCCTGACCTGGGGTGGCTGCTGGGAATAGCCTCAGGGTTGCTGCCCAAGAATGCAGGTGGGGCGGAGCCTCATCACAGGGCTTCCAGGCCTCTTACCCTTACAGTCTGAGAACCGTGAGGTGGGGTGGCTTATAGTAGGGGCCCTACAAAATTTGTTTTGTATCTGATTACTCACTGCCCATTCCCTGCCTCTATGGTTCTCCCTTCTTTGTGTCAATATTTTGCCCTCACCCCACGCCTTGAAGGAGAGAAATCCAAGGTCCAGAGCAAAACAGTCACTAATCATTCTGGGTTCCCAGCTCTAACGACCCAACCCGTCTCCTTTCCCTCTAACCAGTACTATGACGACACCTACCCCAGTGTCAAGGAGCAAAAGGCCTTTGAGAAGAACATTTTCAACAAGACCCATCGGACTGACAGTAGGTTGTTTTCCTTTCACTACTCCCTGTGGTGGGGGAGCCATGGCAGGAAGGGGGTGGTGGCGGGACTGTGGAGAAAGGATAAAATGACTCTGCCTCCTTTTTCTCTTTTTTTCCTCCTCCCCTCATATAATAAACTCTTCAGAAATGTAATGGGGAGGTGAGTGTACCTCACGCGGGAATACCGTGCTAGAAGGTTGGCTGTTAGCTACCTGTCTAGTCCCTGGATTTATGAGCCTCCCTTGACAAATTTAACTGCAGCTCTGCTTATTGTACCGCATCCATTAGGGCAGGTAAATGGAAGTCTGTAAAGGTGACCGCTCTGCATTTTCACCTCCGAAGGATCGACTAGTATCCTGTCTCATATACAAGGGGGGAAATAAGGGTAGTGGTGGGGAGGGGCGGTTAGAGGAGAAGATACTTAGACTCCCCCAAGTTTACACTTGGCTTCTGCTACCACCCAAAAAGAAAAAGCAGGTCAGCTTCAGTCTTTGGGGGTCATTAAGACCTGCCTCACCTAAGCCCCACATAGCTGGATACCAGTTCATGGTAACTCCCTCTATCCTACTTCCATATCTCAGGCCACCCACTGTGTGCACCTTTGTTCCCCCCTCCCGCCACCCAGGTGAAATTGCCCTCTTGGAAGGCCTGACAGTGGTTTACAAAAGCAGTATCGATCTCTATTTCTATGTGATCGGCAGCTCCTATGAAAATGAGGTGAGAATCCCCACCCCTCTTTGCTGTCTGCTCTTACCTCCTGAACCACCGGCAGGACCTTGTGACTGGTTCTGGGCCCTAGGACTGCTGCATTGGCGTCTGACTGGCTGATGAAGTTGTCGGAGATCCCTGTCGGCCTCACAAACTTGGCCCAGCAACTGAATCAACATAGAATGGGAGCTTTCCCAGATTTCTCTCTGTGTCCCTGTAGGACACACCATCTATGTTTTGATACATATTAACATGTAATATCAATGGCCTTCCCTGGATAGTTGTTTTTAAGATGGATTTCTGAGGTGTGGTCAGGGTTTCGGGGATGCTTACTCCTGCAGTGAAGGGTCCACATCTGACTGAGCTTGGGTCAGTTAGGCTACATTCTGAGTCATGTTGAAGCCATACGTTCTGAGTGGCTCTCTGAAGACTGTGGGTATTGTCCTAACCTGGACTGTGGGTATTGTCCTAACCTGGAAAAGCTGTTTACCTCAGGTTGCAACTTCTAGAAGAGTAGACAAGTAAAAATAAGCCCCCACATAAATTGAGGCAAAAGTCAAAGTCTGAGAGAACCAACTCTTACTAAGTTCTTACTGCCATAAGTGCTTTGTAGAATACATTGTTATTAAAACCTTACAGCACTTCTATGAGTTTTGGACAGTAATGCCCTTGTTTTATAGATGAGGAAACTAAACCTTAAGGAACCATATGAAATTACGTATATTTGACCCCTGTTGGACTACAAAAGTGGCAGTTTCATGTGGTTCAAACTGATAACTTTCCCAGGATCACACATCTAGAAATGGTTCAGCTGGGGTTTAAGCCCAGATCTGTCTGATTCCAAAGTCCATGCTCTTTTGATAATTCTCTGACCTCGGCTATTGCTTGGTTAATGATTTTTCTACCTAAGACATAGGGTAACACATATACATTTGGTAAAGACATGCAGAAGACTGTGACAGGGAAGTTCTGTTTGAACAGTCTGGTCAAAGAGAGACCTAAAATTAGGGGGTCATGAAGCAGAATTTATTTCTGTGAGAAACCACAGGTCCTCTTCCTGTTTTATTCTCACTTCCACCTTATGCTGTTGGTCCTTTGTGAAAGCCTATGTCTTTTGATGCTTAATGAGTTAGAGGGTTTTGTTTTCAAATAGCAGCTTTCAGGGCCTTGAACCTTATCCTTCTGCTTCTTCTGTCTCCAAACAGCTGATGCTCATGGCTGTTCTGAACTGCCTTTTCGACTCATTGAGCCAGATGCTGAGGTGAGCAGGCCATTCTTGACATCTGTTTGGGAGAGAAAGTCACTAGTCCTCAGGCCCAGGGATTTGTGGGGGATCAGCAGAGGCGCCAGGGAGTTGATTTACCTTGAGATGTTGGGCTATTATTTCAGAGTAATTTGCACTGATGAGGAGGACTGGATGGGAGAATGTGTTACTGTTACACCTGTGGAATAATTCTCCTGAGAAAAGGGAGGGAGCAGAATCTTTGCCTCTGTCTACTCTCGCATCCCCCAGTGGCTCTATCAGAGTTCCAAGCACCATTCTTTACATTCGAGGTAGAGAAAGGGCAAGCATAGGAGAATGTCCCAGATGCAACATCAGCATCCTGGGAATGGAGGCAGCACTCCCAGTTTTTCACGTCCAGCTTAGTTTTTCCTTCTAGAGAACAGGAAGAATGTGCCTTTTACCCTGTCCTCCCCATCTGCCTCCCCGCCATGCAGATGGGCAATAGAAGAGATATAAGATACTTTTCCTGAAAACATCCAGGGCTCCCAAGTGAACCCACTACAGACAGCCGTCTGGACCGAGCAGAACAGCAGGCACTCTCAGCCCCACAAAATCAGCAGGGTGAATGGCTCAGATTTCCTCAGGAAGGGGATGATTTATTTCTTAGCCAGGTGAATGAATAGACTTCATCTCGGTAATCTAGTGAAAGAGTCAGACTGACGGATGTGACTGACCATATGCACCAACCACCGGATCTAAGGCTGGTGGATGCTGGGCCCTGGCGGTTCCCAGCCCCCTAGCTGGGCTTCTTTGCAAGGCCTGAGCAGAGCTGGGGAGGGAGGTGGGGGGAGCAGAGAGAGGCTTAGAAGGCTTGTGAGAGCTTGAGTGCAAATAGAGTTTGCACTCAGCCCCTCCTCACCTCCTGCCCCCTGCAGATTGAGTTTTAGCTCTGTGTGTTTCCTTTTTTCCACCCACTGATGTCAGCGTTCATGAGCAATGTTGTGAGCAGCATCCTGGCAGGTAGGAAAGAAACAATAGCTCTGGAAATCAGCCCTTGAATAGTCAGAAATTGACTGTATGTATATTTTGAATCTCTTTCCTGGCATCCCTGATCCTCCCTCAGCAAATAGGACTTAGGAAGGGGTTAGGATGGGTTAGCCAGAAAGTTCCTTATTCTCTTTATGGTTAGTGGAGACATATATTGGTCTAGTTTAGGCTCTCCAACTCAGACAATGTCCTAGGATCCCTTTCACACCCAGGCTGGGTTTTCTCTTCTCTTGGGGACTCAGGAAAAACGTAGAAAAGCGAGCTCTGCTGGAGAACATGGAGGGGCTTTTCTTGGCTGTGGATGAAATCGTAGATGGAGGGTGAGTGCTCTGACCTCCCTGGATCTGGGGTAAGGGGTGGGGCCACCGCGCCTGTCCTAAGGCAAGGGGACTGAGGGACCAGTTTCCCCACAGTAAGTTGGTCCTTCAGGATAGAGTGAACAATGATTCTCTTCGTCTTTTCAGGGTGATCCTAGAGAGCGATCCCCAACAAGTGGTACACCGGGTGGCATTAAGGGTAAGCAGGACTATGCCCTCCTACATCCCTGAACTACTCACCCTTCAGGGCCAGAACTGGTAAATGATCTAAGGATTGTAGGGCTGGTAGAATACACGTAACTGTCTCCTTCCCTTTCAAATTCTCATAGTCTCAAAGAAGGAAAGCAGCAGGAATGTATTTCTGCCCCTAACCTGGTACCTAGCATCTCATACAGTCTGCACAGAGTGGACATTTAATACATACTTATTAAATCAAAGATGAAACAAAGGGAACTTTAATATTGATGGTTCTGAAATGATAAAGGAATTTGAGGTTGGCTTCTTCCTGTGGGGATGAATCCCAATCTCCTGAGGCAGAGGAACGTCTTCCGTGTCTTTTGAAGTCTTATAGAACTGAGAACAATACCTCTCCATCAGGAAGTACTTATTTGCCAGAACCTCTGTCCTCTTTGGTGCTAGTGATACCAGAAAGAGGCCTCTGAGTTAACCATAGAAAGCTCCAAGTCTGCTGGGTGCAGAGAGAGCCCACCAGCAAATTGTGGGGGTACAGAGATGCCTGAGCAAAGCCAGTCTCCCCATTCACAGAATGTCCCAGCTCTGACCTCCACAGAGTGAAGGCTGACAGTGCTGGGTAATGGGAAATCTTCTCCCTTAACTGCCATGGGCTCCATTTGCATAGTTTAATCTTCTCCTCTAACATATGTCTCTATGTGGCAAGAGAGAAGGTCCCCCCCCTCTTTCACCAACTCCCTCCTTCTCCTTCTCAGGCTGCTGTTGCAGCAGTTTATTTCTTCAAATTAACATGCTGTCGTTACCCATCAGGCCTTGCAGGATCCATTAAACTACCCTGGGCTCCCCCTCATCCTCTCCCTAGTGATATTGATATTCAGGGAAGGTCTTCTCTGACTAGGGAATCAAGTCTCCCACCCCCAAGTTGAGGATTAGATAACCTGCTGATTACCTGGAATGGAATAAATCTTTTAAGAAGTCCTTCTGCCTTAAAACAGAAGATGGATGAAACGACCCTATTTTGCACACAGTCCCTCTGGCCAAGTAAAATTGTGGCTGTAGTTAGTCCCTAGGAGGGACTGAGAAGGTTAGGGCATGTGCCCTTTGCTTCAGTTTAAAGGACCACCTCTTCCTTCTCCATTGCCCAACCTCAATCAGGTCTTACTCCAGCTTTCTTCCATGCTGAATGCTTGTCTCTCTGTGCCGTAGGGAGAAGATGTCCCCCTTACGGAGCAGACCGTGTCTCAGGTATGACTTTCTTCTTTCTTCCTCTCCAGATGGACTGGGTCACTAAAGAGGCTAGCATAGTATTCCACCCCAGCCCACCGAGCCTGAATTCAGGAGACTGGAGGCGGAAGACACGTCTTCTTTGGCCCCCTCTTAGTCTAGAGAACTGCAGCCCATATAGCCCACCACTCCTTACCCCACCCCAACTCCTATCCCAGTTTCCTATGAGCAGGGACTGTCAGCCTTGCTCTGTACCCTTCAGACCCTCCCTGCCTGCTGCCTCATTCAGTGATTTATTCCCCAGCAGAGGCTTGCCTTAAGCAGATGGTCTGTGTGCGTGCACATACACACTCTCTCTCTTTCTCTTATTATTCAAATGCGGACTAAGCTGGAAGTGCGTATTCTAGAATATGCAGGTTTTGCAGATCCATCTTGCTACTTTGCAGATAGATTGTCTACCTGATGTGGGGGTGGGGGCCAGGGAGGGATTCTGTTTTCTGCCCACTTGGAATTCTCACCAAGAAGTCCATCTGGATGTGGTAAAACTACCCCCCACCCCGGCCTTTAACATGTGTCCAGTAACCCCCAGTTTTTTTTTCTTTTCCTCCCAGGTATACCTCTTCTCTCTTCACCCCCCTCAGTGGACTTGAATTTTTTTGGAATTTCCCAAACTGACAGTCCTCTAGGGCCTTAGAGAGCTTCCTCCCATCCCTCTACCCTTGGGGATTTCCTATTTGCCAATCTTATAAGGACAGGGAAGGCAAGTGAGGGGAAGGAGAGCCCCATCCCCACCCCCGCTCTGCCCCCCGGCAAGCCCCTCAATGCCACCCTTGTCCCTGCAGGTGCTGCAGTCAGCCAAAGAACAGATCAAGTGGTCACTCCTTCGGTGAAGACCCCACTTCCTGGCTCCTCACCTCCTAAAAAAATCCACGTCTGCTGTGACTTCTCATCCAGCTCCCCAACTGATGCTCTCAGGGTCATCTCCAGGATCACAGGGATCCTTAAATCTCCATCCTGTCTGTGGTTGCCACCCCCCACCGCCCCAATACCCATATACGCTTCCTGTTCCTTCTCACTCTTTTTTGGAGTTCTGGGAGTAAAGCTCTCAGCAGATTTGGACACAGGGCAGGGGAAGCACCCTGTTTCTTTCTCAACTGGATTATGCTCCCATGGTCTCCTGTCGCCCATATTGTCTTCTCCACTTCTGTGCCCTTTGCTGCAGCTATACTTCAGATCAAAGCAGGAGAAAGAATGTGCCGAGTGTTTTCCTCCCTTTGCCTTTACCCGGCCTTCATCCCAACAGCCCATATGTCCAGCAAGGGGAGAGAGAGAGAGAATTCTTTTCTATAAAACGAGTGGGGGTGGGGAGAGGCATATCAAGTCTCCGCCACAGCTCTGCTGCTGGCCTTGGTATTTTCTCTCATTCCTTCTTACTGCCCAGGCCTCTAGCCTTGGAAAAAAGATTGGGAACAGCTCATAGGCAGGGGACAGAGTGGAAGAAGCAGTGATTTAAATTTTATTGGAGAGGGCCTATAAAATTCTGTATTTCAGACACAGCTGCGTTTTTTACCCTGATCCTGGATTACAGCTTCAAAACTGCTGTGGTCTGTGAGTGTTCCTTGTGGGAGTGTTGGTCTCTTGGTTGGATACCTTAAGTCTCCACCTTCACTACCCATGGGATCTTTGCCTGGCTTGTCCTCTCTGTGCCCTGGAGCAAAGCCAGTCCCTGAACTAAAACTCCATTCTAGTCTTGGGAAGAAGAGTTTCTGCTCAGAACTGGGGACAGGGTGAGATTTATGACTCGGGCCTCTGGGCTCTCTCAGTCCCGTTCTCTCCCCCGCATGCATTTCACTCCTCTGCCTTGGGCCTGTGGTCTCTGCTGCTTAACCCTGTCCTCTCTCTCCCTGAGCCTTACATCCAGGCAGTAGGTCTGGGTGCGTCGCCTTCCTAGCTCGCTGAGAGAGATGCCTTTCTTCAGAAAACCTTTGGGATTTGGATTTCCCCAGGAAGAAGTAGATGGAACACCCACTGTTGGGTCTCATCTCTCCCCTTAACCTAAAACTTCCCACAAAAATGTCTCAAGAAACCTTCCTGAGACTTAGCGTTCTGCCCCACCCACTAACTGCCAGTTCTCTAAGACTGCAGTGGGGTGGATGACTGGGCATCTTTGAGGGGGCATTTCTGTGTAAGAGATGTATATGGAGTCAGGATGATAGCCACCTTCATATACTGTTTTGTGCAAGGAGGAATAAAACATTTCTTTTTCCAAACTGCCTTTGTGTGATGTTTCTGTTCCTCTTCCTCTCTTCTTGGCAGCTGCTCCTGTTCCTCTAAACACCCCCCTCCTCGCTCCCCGTCTTATAATAGTTCTTCCCTCCTACCTCAGAGACTCCCCAGTATTCTACCCCCCCACCCCCCCATCCCTAATTTACGGGGCTGTTTGCCTCCTTGGCATCTCTCCGTCCACTCGCCTGGAAGTTGGCGCCAGGGGTGGGGTGGGGATGGTATGTTCTCAGTGGGAGTCCCAGGGAACTGAGTGCTCCCCCACCCCCCCCAAAGCCAGCTGCCTGCTCCCGCCTCAGCCATTAGTAACCCGGAGACGCGCACCTGCGTGGGGGCTCGCCTGCAGCCCCGGCTCCCTTCCTGCACCTCCCTCTCCCGCTCCGAAATGGCGCTGAGCGGGTTATTTATCGGAGCCAGCGCTGCTCCAGAAGGTCAGGACGGTGGTGTAAATAACCTCTCCTCGCCATTTCCCCGTCCCTCCAGAGCCTGCTCCCCTCCCCCTCCTCCACCTTTATTCGCACAGATGAATGTGGCTGGGCTGGCGCAGAGCCTGGCCCTGCATCTTAATGGGGCGGTGAGCTCACAAGATGGATTTAGCTGGGGGTTTTATGGTTGCCGCGGTGACAGGAGAATGCTTTGGTGTTCTTTCCCCCTTCCTCTGCAGGATTTGAAGGAGGGGGGGAGTGTGGGGAGCCCTTCTCTGCACTGCACTTTGAAGGGTCTCCTCAGTCACCTCTACTGCCTGTAATTCCGGGATTAGGCACGAGAGAGGCTGCATTAGGACTTCAGATGGGAAAGGATGAGGGAAAGAAGGTAACCGGAGGGGGAAGCCTCTTCAGCAACAAGGCGTGAAACAGAGAGCTGTCCAGTCTTGTCTGCTCTCTGAGAACCTAGCAATTCAGCTCAGCAACTGTGGGGCACCCGGGCCTGGGGTCCCCCTCAGCAGAGAGAAAAAGAAAGATGCTTGGGTATAGCATGCTGCAGTCCTGCATTGAGAGTTGGAGTACAGGGGACTGGATGAGAGCTAGGGATTTTTGTCTTTGCCCACCTGGGCTGGGGGAAAAGCAGTGTTGAGTAATTAAGATTACCATCCTAATCTTCCTACTTGTCACCCAGCATTGACCCTGCTGGGGGCGTGGCGGGGCGCATGTCAGTTTGAGAGGGGGTGGCTGCCGATCAATGATGCTGTGAAGAGGGGTGTTCTGTCCCGTTCTCAAACTTGGAATTCTCTGAGCTTGTTTCCCCAGCTTGGCCTGGTTTGAACCTTTCCTGCCTTCTCTGTTTCCCACTAGGAATGGAACTGTCGTTCCCTGGCCTACCCAGTCCACTGGCCAACAATCTTCTTGCAGGACTATGAGCAAACCCATCCCCAGCACTGACTGAAGCGGACACTGGGGAGTAGCGTCTGTCTCCCTCCCTTGGTCTCGTTCTGATTCTGGGCCTCTGTCTCTGTTTGTGAGCCTTTCCCTCTTCCCCAGGGGATCCTGGGAACCCTTCCTCCCCTCTCCCCCTTCCTCCTCTTTGGCTGGGAAAGTGACTACAGCCTGAATAGTGCCAGACACCTGCCTGCCAGATGTGGCGATTCCCTATTCTTCTCTCCCTCCTCCCCAAATGTCTATCCTTTCCCCACCCCACTGAGCTCAGGCAGAGGGAGCCCCCCCACAGGGTGATTTAGTGCTGCAACCCCTCTTCGCCAGTACCTCCCTCCAGTTTCTCTCCCCCCTGGTGCCCATGCCCTCCCCCCCCCCTTTTTTTCCACCATGTCCTGCAGAGACCTTCCTGGTACAGCCTCCTCCCACTCCCACCCTGGGGTGCTGGGCTTGTGTAAGTCCCAGCTCCTGGACTGGAGAATGAATGGGTGGGGCAGAGGTGATTGGCCTCTGTTTCACCCATGGGAGAGTACATCAGCAGGGTTGACGACAGTGGCAGCCAGAGCTGATGTCATTCTCACTGGTGGGGCAGGGAGGGGGTAGGGGAGGAGGAGGTGAGTGGAGAGGGAACTAGCTCTCCAAGACTGTCTGCAGAGAAGGAGGTCTGTGAGACCTTCCCAGGTAGGCAAGAGAGCTCGTGGCTGCCTGGTGCATCTTTGTTTCTCTGGCTGAGTCTCCAGATCTTGTCTCTGGATCTGTGGCTCCGTATGACTCAGTAGATGCCCCTCAGCTCCTCCCCTTCAGACTGACCCAAAACACACACTTAAAGGGAACCCTTAGTCCTTACCCTTCTCTCTTTAGTGTTTGCCCTTCTGTGTCTTTTCTCTATCAATCTCTCTTCCCTCCCATTTCACCCTCCTCAATTTGTTGAACTTGTCTCCCGGTCACCTGGCCTCCCCCACCTCCATCCTTCCCATGTCATAACACAGTATGATCCCAGACCTCTCATCAAAGCAGAGACTCATTCAGAGTCACTCATTTCTCCTTCCCATCCCTCTTGGCAATCTGACTGTCCCCCCAGGCCAGACAGAGAGCTCTGGAGTGGCAGTGGGGTAGAGGATGGCTGGGCTGAAGAGCAGCAGAGGCAGGACAGGCAGATGGAGGGTCCAAGGAAGTAGGAGAGGTGGGAGGAGTGGGACAGGAAGATGGGGAGAGAAAAAGTGACTGAGAGACAAAGAGGGCAGAAGCTGAGGGTTAGCAGAACTAGCCAGCAAAGCAAACTGGGAGAGTAAGAGAAACCCACACAAAGAGAGCAAGGCTGGGAGCACAGAGAAAGAATGGAGAGATGGGGACGGGAAAGTCACAGCAAGAGAAGGCAGCTGGGGACGGGCCAGGCAAAGGGCAGGCTGGCCCTCCTGGACCCCCTAACTAACGCTCTGGGCCATAAATCTTGTGTGTACGCGCATGTGTGTCTGTCTGTCTATGCGCTTGCGTGCAGGGCACAGGCGTGGAGGAGTATCTGGTGGGGATAGAGATGACCCCCATGATATGCTCCCGTTTCTTTCAGCAGCCTCCTTCCTTCAGGCACCCCATACCCCTCCCCCAGTATTCCTGATGCTCCAGGGGCCATCCCCAAGGTATTTCCAGGATTCCAAGGAATCCCATCTTTTTCACTTGGAATGCAGGCCTGCTGGAATGTGCAGTCAGGATCTGTAGCATCCAGAGGCCCCACCCCCGCACTGCCCACCCCCATGCATGTTCACCAGCTGCTCCTGTCCCTCTTCTCCTCCCGCTCTCCTTGTATCTCTCCCTCCTCTGCACGGACCCCTCCCCCAGCCTCTGACCCCCAGCCGCCTGGAGCCTGGGTTGGAGGGGAGACAAAGACAGGATTTATCACCAGGATAGAGAAGCAGCCTGAGATCAGGGCTGAGGGCAATGGCTGACCTCCCTGGATGGGAGGGAGTGCTTGGCCAGATGCTGGGAGGCGGGAAGCCTGGGTTCCAAAGGCTTTTGCTCACAACCTTCGCCTCCCCCCACCCCTCCCCATTTTCTCACTCTAACCTTGCTCTCTCCTTTGTCCCTGAAGACTGAGGAAACCGAGAGGATGTCCTCAAGGTGATTTTAGGCCTCTGAAGGAAAACCTGGGAGGAGGGACGAGATGAGATTGATGTCTTAGGGTCATTCTTTTATGGATACTGGCGAAGATTTGGAAACCAGGCAGCAACCAGGTGCCAATTATTTTCAGGACTAGAAAGGAGTTCAGGTTTAGCCCAGCAACAGACTAAACGAGATGGAGAGGAACTTCCCCTAATCTAAAGGGACTTCTCCAGAACAAGCCCTGACTGCCAATAAAGAGGGAGATCAAGGTGATTGTGGGTCCTGAAAGATGGAAGATATCATGTCACCTGGAAGCAAAGGAAGAAATGGAATTCCCCAAGGGTTACTAGCTCCAGGCCCTCTGAGAAGGCCTTCCTCCTGCCTCCTGAGAGGATGAGGAGCAGCTGGACCCTGCCTTTACAGTAAATAGACTATTGGCCCGAAATTGTCTCTACTCAGCAGGCAGGGTGTGTGCTCAAGAAGAGGGAACGGTATGATCCAGGAGTTTCCGAGAAACCAGACCATATATCTTTCAGTGGACAGCTCCTGCAGCTTCCCTAGCTGCCCTTGGAGGCCCACTAGCCCCTCCAGCATCTCAATGTGTCAGAGGCTTCCACAAACTCAACTCTGAAGCTGCACCCCTTCCAGCTCCTGGCACCCAACATCCTGTTTCCCGCCTTCACCCTACTCTCCCAGGAGAAGGCTGCTCGAGTTACCTCCACGTGAAAAGAGGATGGAAGGAAGAGAAACTGAGGCAACTGGGAGCTTCCTGTCTACCAGTCTCTCCTCACAATCCCACCAACCCATTCCGATCCAGAGGCTGATGAGGGAGACCTTGTGGTTTCTTTTTAAACTCATCTGCAAGCTGAAACCATTCCCTCAGTTCTCCATGGAAAGCCAAAAATTGGAAATTTGAGTGGGAAGCGTTCATGGGTTGGGCGGAGAGATTGGGAGAGGACAAAAGAATGGGGGGGGGGGCGGGGATTTGCACAGGGTAAGGAAAAAAACAGGAAAAGGGAGAAGTGAGCATCTCTTTCTCTCTCTTTTTTTTTTTCCTTCTCTCCCCCTTCCCCCAATTGAGAAGGCAGATTTACAGCCCTGGTTTGGGGAGGGGGTGAGCATAAGGAAGACAGATCTGCAGTTCTGCCCTCTGAGTGTCTGGGTACTTAGCTTTAACTCCCCCATTAGCATCAATCCCCATCTTGCTGCCCATCCGTCTTCTGACATCAGCTCCTTCCCCTCTCTGTAGCCCAGGCTTTCTGACCCTAAGTGGCTCTTAAAGGGCCAGTCTAGACCTTTCTCTGCCTCCCTTCTCCCACTCCAGGCAGCAGTCTGGGTGTGTGTGTGTGTGTGTGTGTGTGTGTGCGCGCGCGCGCGCGCTATGGCCATCCTTGCTGAGGCCACAGTGGATGGGAGGCACAGTGTGTGTATGTGGAGGGAGGGGGCAGCTCTTCCCCAGCTCTCTCTGTTCTCTTTAGGTCCCTGTATATCATGGACCCCACTCTTCGTTCACTACCTCTCCAAGCCCAGAGCAAGCCCTCTGATCGCGCTGGGGGGGTCACAGATATGGCTCCTGGAACTGAGGTCTGGAGAAGTCATGTGGATCCACAGGACAGATCCTCTCTCCCTCCCTCATTTCCTGGAGGCCCAGGGCAAGGGGTATCATGAACAACTGGCTGTTTTTAATTCTTAGCCAGCAGTTGGCTTGGACAGGTTGGGGGCTGAGACTCCTAGGAGATGCCCTGAGCCCAACATTCCTGGCCTCCTTTGCCAGCGACCCAGGCTATGGTCTGTGGGGGGTGGGGGATTTCGAATCTTCCTCTCCCTGTGAGGGATGTGACAAGCCAGAGAAACCTGCCTCTGAATTTCCTGGCTCCTTTCCCTTATTCCTCAGCAACTGAGTTTAGGGGGGAAAGGGGAAACTGGCTTCTCCCCATTTCTCTGTACCTTCTGCAGAAATGCTGTAACTGCACTCCAGCGGCTATAAGAATGCCCGGAGTTGGAAAGTTCCTCCCCCATCTGGCTTCAATCCTTTCTGCTGCAAAGCTCTGCAGTCCTCTGAGGGGCTCTCCAGGATAGCCAAAGCCCCTTCCTGATATCTGAAACCCATTCCCCACCTCCCTCAGTGCTCCCTTCTCTGGCTCAGGATGAGAGGGAATTGGCAGGTGGGGGCCTTGGGAAAGTGGCCATGCTAAAAGTAGGAGCCCCCGGCTGCACCCCCCCCCCCATGGCTCCTTATTTATCTCCTTCCAAACCTCACTCTCAAAGAAGCATAAATATTCCTAATTCCTGAAGGCCAGCCCTGAACTCATAAATTTAACTGGGGAGGTGGGCAAGCAGGAGGAGTGAGGTGTAGGGAAGGGGAGCCTACTGCTGCCTCCAGGAAGTAAAACATCTCTGGGGGTGGGGGTGGTTGGGGGTGCTGAGGGTGGCGGGGTGGGGGTGGGGTGGTGTCTGACTGGTCCTCAGGCAGATGCCTACGGGTCTTCACAGAGAGGAGGAGGAGCTGTGGTTCTCAAGAGTTCCTCTGGGGATTAGTCTTGTCTCGCTTTCCCGTCCCCAAATAAAAACCAAACTTAGTTCTGTCGTCTCCATTAGTACTCCATCCTTCTCTCTCCCTCTTTTCGTGCTATTACCTTCTAGTTCTTTCCTGCGCCCCTCTCCCCTCTCTGCTGCACGCTTCTCTGCGTGTTTGCTCCTCCAAGTCTCTCCCTTTTCAGAATCATTGTCTGAAAAGGAAATTTCCATCTCTTATTCCGTCTGGATAGTGAGGCTGGAAAAGAAAAGTCTCTCTCAGTGCCTGGATATCCCCGCTTCTGCCCATTTGCCCCCTCAAACACGCCCTTTCTTTTCAGCCTCTCCCCTCTTCTCCTTAGACCGCCCCCCCCCCTCAGTTTTCCTCCTCAGCCTTCCTTTTTCTCTGTCATCCCCTTCGTCTCCTCAGTTTCCCCTTCACTCTTCGGCTCAGGGCTCGTCTCCCTCTCCGATCTGCCTTTCTCTCCCTACTTTACCCCATCCTACCCCTCAGATTCCTCACCTCCTATTTACCCCTTCAGAGCCCCTCGTCTGCTTCAGTTCCCACCACCACCACACCGCATTTCCCCCTCCCAGCGGCTGAAAGAGGAGGAGAGGGCGTGAGCAACAGCTAGAGGGAGTGCGGTTCCTTGAGGGGAGGGAGAGCAAGGGGAGAAAAAGCAAGGGAGACGGAGACGGAAGCGGTACAGAGGGGAGGAGCATCCTCACTCCCCAGCAGCGCCCCCCTCTCCGCTCCGCCGCCGAGCTGTAAATCAGGGCCAAGGCGGTTTGGCCAATGGCAGAATGACTCGTAAATCGGCCTGTCAAGCTCAGCCAATGAGAGGCGGCGTTAAATCAAGTCCTGTCAGCGCTTGGCCAATGAAAGGCCCTGAGCTGGGCATAAATCTGCCTGTAAGAGACAGCGAAAGGGAGAGAGTGTGCAGACGAGCGAGAGCCGCCGGGGCGGGGGACTGGGGAGGGGCCGCGGGGAGAGCGGGCGGGGGGCAGGCGGGAGAGAACGAGCTCGAGAGGAAAAAGGCGATAACGGAGGTGCATGCAATGAAGACAGCCTGCAGGAGAGACGGACAGATGGAAAGAGACAAAGAGAAGCCTTGAGAGATAGCGTCAGAAAGTCCGCGATAGAGCTGAGGCTCGGGCGCGAGACTGACAGAGATAAAGAGAGAAGAGAGACAGACACTGACACCCTGAGGAGGGCCCCCGTGACCCACTTCCCTGAGACAAATGCATACACTTCCCCGAGACGCGCGTGAGCTCTGCACCACGAGGGACACACGCGCCCCATGCACACCCGCAAGAGAGAGAAAGCCTGAGAGATGATCTTCCTCTTCTTTTCCCTCACTCAGCGCCTGTCGAGACTCGGGGTGGGGTATGGGTGGGCTGTGGAGGGTGAGAGAGGAGGGGGTTGCTTTCGCGCTATGAGCTGCCCTCTCTGGTCTCAGACTCCAGGGTTTCCTTCCGTGTTCCCTGAGTCATTTTTTCTGGCGACTGATGGCTTGGAAGTCCCTCCTGAGGTCTAACCTCAATCCCTACTGCTGCTCTTTTCTACTTGCCAAACCTTTTGAAGAGCCTTCAAGGAATATGAAAAGTGAAGCCTTTTACAACCCTTCAGAGAACTCTCAGCTTTCAGAATCTTAGAAGGTCTGAGCAGGAAGGATTTTTTTAGGGATCATCTTGTCACTTGATTCTAGTTAAAGAAAGGCTGCTGTCCTGTAGTGGTTAGGCACGTGGGCTGGTACTAAAGTCAAACGTTCAGCCCTCAAATCATGGTCATGTCACTTACTAACCCTCGAACTTTAGACAAACTGCTCACCCTATTTGTGCTTAATTTTTTTTTTAATTTGTAAGCAAGATATTGTAATAGATACCCTTTGATAAATTTTGTGAGGATTACACGAAATGATATACTTACAGGATTTAGGAAAGCACAAGGCACGTGATGCGTGCACCGCACCCCCATCTTTGTACGGGTGAGAAAACCTGAGGTCCAGAATGATCCAGGGTCCAGCTCCAGTTCACAGAACTCATTATCAGAGAGCCTTGACTGGAGCCCTGGTCTCTACGCTCCCAGGCTGATGTTCTTTATTGATCTTGCTGTTCACCCCACCTGTCTGGTCACCTGAACTTGACTCAGTATAGGCTGCTGTGATTTTTGTGGAGGGAGGACACTCAGAAGCACATGTTCCTCATTAGGAGGCAGGATTCCTGGGCCCTGGAAGTGTGTTGAATGTGAGGGTATCAATCTGTCCACCCTATGTTCTTTCTGCCCTTGTCTTAACCTCTTTGGACTGTGTTCTCTCAAACCATGGACTTGGGGACAGGGAAGGGATGACACACAGCCAGAGCAGTGTCACCATCAAATGACTCTCACATTCTATCCCCAGTGCCCACCCTGCTTCCCCGACCCCAACCAGGTAGACGATAAATATCTCATGAATAATGTGTCTAATTCTTCACTTTTCTTCCTCAGCTTTGGGGGAAAGGGAGGGGTGCAGATTTCTGGGTTTCTACCCCTGGTGGCCAGGAGGGTGGTGGTGTATCTCTGGACACCCCGTCTTGCTGACATCTGCTGTCCTCTACAGGGAAGCCAGAAAGGAAACACAGAGAACCAGCGTCACCTGGTGGTCACAGGTGCTTTAAATTTGTGCGTGTGCATGTGCGTGCACGTGCACGCAGGTGACAGGATGTTGGTCACACTGGAGGAAGGGAATGATATGATCTCCCCTCAGCCTGGCCCCTGAGCCTTCTTAACTAAAGTCTCTGTTCTGCTTTTGTAACCCAGGATGACAAGTCTGGGGGAAGGGAGGGGCCAGGACCCAGGTGAAGTAGCGGCAACCAGCCTGACCTTGCTAGGGCAGCTAGAACACCCCTCTGCCACTGCCTCGGCTAACCTCAGTTCCATTTCCACAGAGCCAGGAGTCCTCCCCTGTAACCATTCTCTTTGTAGAAGCCAAGGGCTGGGGGCTGGACTCACTGGAATGGCTATCAAAGCTGGATTTCAGCACATTTTTGAGTTGAATAAATCTGTTTGCAGTGATGGGGGATTCTAGTAGCAGGAGTCAGAGGTGGGGGCCGTTTCTGGGAAGTTAAAAAGGCAAACTGATCCTCATAAACCAACTCACATGTTTTATACCTGGAAACCCCTCAGGTGAAGGCTGTGTCCCGCGCCTTCTGTTTCCTGCCCCTCTCTGCTCTGACCTAGGTCCCCCCCAAACCCTCAACTATTAGGTTCCAGCTGCAAACCAACCCTGACCTATTTCCTTTTTCCTCCACAGATCACACCTGAACATGAAAAGGATGGAATTTGTTTATTAATAATTAATAATGCACCTTGAGCAGCCTAGGGCTGAAATGTTGAGCGAGGGGTGGAGAGGCCTGATTTGGGGCTTGGGGAGAGGTTGTCTGTAGAAATTCCCACATGTCTTACTTTCATGTACTCTCCTACCAGCTGGCCACCTTAGTCCTGGAGGAGACAGTCCCAGATTCTGGTGACTGGGAACACAGTTCTAATGGAACCTACGAAAACTCTGGGGCCCTCGTTTTAGGAGGGAGCCGTAGGCTTGGCGGAACTGGCGGTTCATGGCTGCATAGAGCACAGGGTTGATACAACCATTGAGCCAGGTGAGATTGGCAGCAAGCATGTGGACCACCCGGGGAGCCTGGACCTTGGCATCCAGGATGTTGAGCAGCAGGAAGGGGATGTAGCTCAGGGAGAAGCAGAGGAACACAGCAAAACACATCCGAGTCACCTTCCCAAACTCTGATGGAGAGTCTTGACCTCTCTGGTCTCTTTTAGTTGTCCTGGCCTTGGCAGGCACTCCTGGAGGGCTTTTCTCTTCCATCTGCTTAGCTGCCTTGCTGTTATTCTGGTCCCCCACTTCTGATGAGTCCCCTTCCAGGGTCTGGGTGGTGGCAGCACTGACTGGCTCAGATGAAATCCCCTCGCTGGGCCCTCCTGATGCCAGCCCGCTGTCCAGCTCCCGGAAATGACCAGGCATGGCCTCCACTGTCCCAGCCACGTGGTTGGAGCGGATGCTCGCCTGGCGCAGCTTGTACTGATCCAGCGCCTGTGCTGCTCGCTTCACCTGGCGGTGGATAAGGCAATAGAAGACACCGACACTGCTGAGCCCAACCACAAAGTAGATGCCCATGAGGATGGTGGTATAGGGCCGGCCTCGAATGCGATCAAAGCTGCAGGTGCAGACTACGGGCACCAAGATATAGACTGGCCAGAGAGGAGCGAAGCTGGCCACAGCCACCACCCAGGTGCTCACCAGTGCCAGCACAATGCCCTTGGCACTGAAAACTTGGGGAAAGAGCTTAGGGTGGGCAATGAGGAGGTAGCGTCCCAGGGCGATGAGGCAGAGGGTGAGGATGGAGACAGAGTTGGACGCAAAAAGGAGGAGCCCAAAGACCCTGCAGAAGGTGGCACCGGTGCGCCAGTGCAGGTGGAGGTAGGTGTCCACTGAGAAGGGCTGGAGAAGGGTGCAGTAGACGAGATCGGCCACCGTGAGGTTGGCGATGAGCAGGTTGAAGCGGGTACGGAGCTTGGGCTGGATGGCCAAGGCCAGTAGGGTGAGCACGTTGCCCACGGTGCCTGTCACAGCCACTACCACCCCCCAGGTAACTGCCACGTAACGATAGCCCAGCACAGACTCATGGTAGCAGGAGAAGTTGGCATCAGAGGTGTTCCACATGATGGATGCTGGAAAGGGTGGGGTGGGGGGGAAGAGGAAGAGGGAGTCAGAACCTGGCATTGAACTTAGATCTCTTGAACAACTCTGGGCTCCTGGATACCTGAACCACTCCAGAATCTCACCAACTTCCCAAGCCATTCCCAGGCCTCTTCATCCTGAGATTCCCCAATGCCTTTCTTTCCCATTCTCAAAGATTTCCCCAAATTTTTATCTTAGTTTCTGTCCACTCCAAACTCCAGGCCTTTTCAATATCCATCCAGATACTCTCAGTAACCCCAGCACCCTCCAACCTTTCTAATTCTTTCCTTGCCTCTTAAGACCACCCAGGAGTCCCCTCTCCTCTGTATTCAGGAGAATAGTCGCCTCTGTCTGTAGTCAGCTCTACCCTTCTCTGCCACACACATGCCTACAGGCCTCAATTTTTTCTATTTTTACCACCTGGGAGTTGAGACAGAGATCGTAAAAGTACACCCGCTACCGAAACACTCACCTGAGTCTCCCAGCCTTCGAATCTCTCCGAACGTAAAAGTACACACACCACCAAAGTACTCACCTGAGTTTCCCAGCCTTCAAATCTCTCTCTGGTGGAAGAAGTCCAACTCACTCAAATAGCAGTCCTTTCTTGTGGGCATTCAGGCTTCAAACAGGAGGTACTCTGCTCTCCTGTCTCCTCTTTTACTGATAGAAAAAGAAACTCCCGTTACACAACCTCAGCCACTTCCTCCCTTGCCTCCGGTCCTACTCACTTTGCTTTAGTTAATGAAATCTGGGCTTCTCTGTTGAAATTTCCTTGCTACTTACCCCAAAGTCATCTCACTCCTTCTTTTCTCCTTCCTAAAACCCAAGCTCTGTTTCCTTCCTTTCTGCTTGGCAGGACACCTGTGAGATCATTTCTGAGAATTGTCGGGACAGGGAGACAGAGCATCAGAATATCTGGGCCACTTCCCAAGGGGCCAAAGGACTTCTCAAGGGGCCAAAGGACCAAGTTCTAGGAGCAACTCTAGACACCCCAGAAGCCTTAGGTTTGTTTTGGAAGAACACTGTCTTCCCTCTCTCCGGAACTTGGAGATGGTTCACATCTGAAAAAGGATTCAGGTAAAAAAAGGTGGGAAAAGGAAGCATCTAGGATTCTGACTTCCCACCCCACAGGGCTTCAGGCTCCCAATCACTGGTTCATTCATCCAATGGGGAAGAGATGGATATGTAAATATATAAATGCCTGGTTGGTTCCCTAAAGCAGGGGTCAGTGAACTTTGGCCTTTGGGCCAAATCTGGCCCACTATCTATTTTCATATAGGCCGTGGGCTAAGAATGTTTTCTTTCATTTTAAAGTGGTTACTTATAAAAGTACCTATATAATATCCTCAATTTTACCTCTTGGCCAATACAACCTGTAATATTTGCTATCTGATCCTTTAAGAAAAAGCTTGCTGACCCTTCTGTGAAGTACATCGGAGACTTAGAGAAAAGAAGCAAACTGCCAAGGAGGGGGTCAGGAAAGGATTCACAGAGAGATACTGAACTGGATTATGATGATGAACAGGAGTTTTGGGGGCAGAGAAGTAGAAGGACATTCTAGACAAAGGGAACAAGATGCATAGAGTCATGGAGGTTTAGGTAGAGGTGAACAAAGCATGTGAGGGAGGGGGCAACTGGGAAGATCCTGGAGAGGTGAGCGGGGCCAGAGTCAAGGAAGGCCTTGTTTTTCATGCTGAGGAGCTGGGGTTATATCCTGAAGAGGATTTACACTCAGGTAGCTGTGAGTAAGGGGCGAAAGCATGCAGGCCAGAAGGGAGAGACAGCAGTAAAGAGGCACCAGTTCAGACAAGGGGTGGGCAGGGCCTGAGTTAGGGCCAGGGCTGGCTTGGTGGGCAGGCTACCTGTGCGTGTCATCACACAGCTTTGCACTGAGAAGGGTCCGGTGCTTGATTTAATACTCTGCAGTCAGACTTGAGATCCTTTCTGAACATTTTGCTCTTTCCTTTTGCACTGGGCCCCACAAATGATGTAGCCAGTCCTGGTTAGAGCAGTGGTTGTGAGAATAGAGAACAAAGATCAGGGTCCATAGGTCATTAAGAGGTCAAATAAGATTTATTTAATGACTCATTGGATAAAGAGTTAGGAGAAGGGAAGACTAGGAGGACTCCCAGTTTTCCAGGCGGATGGTCGTTCTCTCTCTCTCTTTTTTTCTTTTGACAACGGCATGTGGGATCTTAGCTCCCCCTGCAGCAGACGCACAACATCCTAACCACTGGACCACTGGGGAAGTCCCAGGATGGTGGGGGTTCTTAATCAACGAGATAGGGAATATGGGAAGCAAAGTGGGCTTAGGGAAGGGGGTAAATGATGAATTCAGCTTTATACCAGATTTGAGGTACCTGTGGGACATGCTATTATCTCAGCCCCTCTAACCCCAGTTTCTTCCAGCCCCCCGCCACGTGACCCAGTCCCTGCTTTTCTCCACCCACTCTCCTTTTCAGCCACTCTTGCCCCTCAGACTTCTAGATATCCAGCTTCTCTTTTTTTCCCAGCTAGATTGACCTGAAAACAAAACAAAACAACACACACACACACACACACACACACACACAAACCAAAACTCCTTGTTGGGTTCCATTTCTGAACCTACAGCAAACTCCCACCCCCAACTTCATAATCTTCATAATTGACTAATTCAGGAAGCCCCTAGTCCCCTCTCCTTCCTCTTTAACAGCCATCCCACCTTCCTTCCCCCTTTCTTCTGCAAGACTGGGAAGTGGGTAGAGAGGTGGAAGTGAGCAAAGAAGATGCAACTTAGAAAGGGCCCACGTAGAGGCTGGGTTCCGGTCTGGCCTTTCTTGTTGCCCAGCCGGGCTAGAAGGAGGGAGTCACAGAATCACTGTCTGCTCTTGGGAGTGTGTGATTGAATCAAATTCTGAAGATAAAGAAGAGACCCCCTTCCCCCCAATATCATGTGAGAGGCAGTGAGCAAAGTGTGCCCTCCTGTCCCATAGACCATTTAGGGAACCAGATGAGAAGGCATTCTAGCATATCTGTAAGTGGCATGGTCCCAGCTCTTTAGTCGTGGATCCATGCAGTCTCAATGAACTTTTAAGAGACCCAAACCCGCTCATTTTGCAGATGGGGAAGTTGAGGTCTCGAGGGGGTAAGGACTAACCCCAAGGTCACTATTTATACGGGGCCAAGTAGAGCCTAGAGCTCAGATTCCCAAGTCCCTGCCCCAACTTCTTCCCATGCCTTGAGTGTCGCTGGCGTGGGTTTCCCCTCAGAGACACAAAAAACCTGGATTTTTCGTTTGTCTGAGACCTGCTCTCCCTAGAATCTCGAGACACGCACTGGAGCGTCTTAGCCCTGCTGTCTCCTTTTCCATGTCGTTGGCGCCGCCTGGTGGAGCTGCGGAGAATTCTCAACAGCATTGGCTGCAATCCGAGACCTGAACTCGAAATGATTCCCCAGGGCCAAGTTGACACTTGGGCCGGAGTGGGATGAGGAGCTCTGCTCGCTTTGCGCAAGCCTCAGATCTTGTCTCCTCCCAGCCCCGTTTTCCCGTCCCCCTCCTCCTTCTGGCCCTCTTTCCTGCGCGTCGGCTCCCCCTCACCATACACATACACCTCCTGATGAAACTGCTCCCAAAACGGCGGGCAAAGATCAAGAGTCTTAGTCTGGGGGACGGAGGGCAACGAATCCAGATTTTATTGTCAGGGAGAGGGAAAAGGGAAAGACGTGGGTGGGGGGCCGGGGTGCTACATCGTCAAGCAGAAAGAGTTGATGGGGAGGGAAAGGCCAGTTGGGGGCCCGTCCTCCTCCCGGGTCGGTGCTGGAAGGGCTGACGATACGGAAACCACAAGGAGAGGGGGGGAGGTCACGACCCCGCCCGAATTGTGCAGTTGGAGGTTTCTGGTGGGAGGGGACAGCCATGAGGTCTAGGAGCTGGGAAGGGAGAGGCTACAGACTGCAAATCCTGCGGAAAGGGGCGGGGCGGGGGCGAGGCTTCTATTGCTTTTTGCTCACAGTTTTGCGGAAGGCGAGGCGGGGGTGGGCTTGGACTGGACACCCCTTGCCCCCCTTGGTACCCCTTGGGCGATGGGTGCTGGTGAAAAGAATGGAATCCAGACTGGGAAGGGAGAAGGTCAGGGAAGGGTCTATAGGGGCATCTACTTGGTCCCACCCAAGTGCCAGAGATGCCCCCAAGTGCTGCCCATGGGCCCGGCTAGACCTGGGCTGGGGCGTGATGCGGGGCGGGCACAGTGAGGTTGCAGGCGGTAAAACCAAAGTGCTTATGAGGGACCCAGGATCCCGCCTGCTCCCCTCCCCCTGCGGAGGACGGGGGGTGTTCACGGAAGCGCTTCAGTTTGGGGGTTAGGGGGCCGGAGTCCCAGAGTCCGCTTATTGCCAAGAAAATCCATTTCTGCCCCCTGGACCCCGACCATGGCTTGTGAACCCCGTTTTGTGCTAGGTTTGGGGGGGAAGGGCTGGATGGACATGGCTTTTGGGGGGGGTGTCTCCAAGGGGGCTCGGGGGTGAGACGGCCCCCCCTTTTCTAGGGCAGAGGGAAGGGCAGGGGGCGGGGTTCCCTGAGATCTGGGGTGTTCCCCCCCTTCTGAAGCCCCCCTCCCCCGCTACCCCTCCCCTTTCCTGGAACCCCGTACCTCGGGGTGGGGGGCAAGGAGAGAGATCATTCAGGGAGTGCCGGGAGGAGGGGCGGACTGGAAGCCCGGAGGCCTGGGTCCCGGCTGGAGGTGGGGGGGTTGAATGGGAGGGGGGTTCAGGGTTCAGGTCAGTAGGGGGAGAAGAGGATGGGTCCGTGCGCAGTTCGGATGGGCCCGGGGGCCGGGTGGAGCAGCGGGTGGGTGATCGGCGGTCCCTGGAGAAGAGGTGCGGCTGGAGCCGGGCGCAGAGACAGCGGGGAGCCTGCTGCCGCTGCCATCACCGCAGCCACCGCCAGGGGGCTGGGGAGCAGGCCTCCGGCCAGGGACTTGGGCAGCTCCTTGGAGAAAGTCAGAGTGCCCTGCAGCAAGGAAAGGGGTGGGCAGAGGGCAAAGTCATTCTGTGGCCCGGCAAAGTCCACCTTTCCCAGGGCCTGCCCGCATCCTCTCTCCTCCTCGCTCCGGTCCCCCCTTGGCCGAATTCTCCATCACCCAGGCCTTACCGCCAGCTCCCCGGCGCCCCTGGGCTTCTTGTGACGGCTCAGTAGCGGGTTGGGCTTCCCGGCCACACCATCTCGGTGTCGCCGGCTGGAAATGTGCTGCAGGGACCAGTGAGTGGGGGGCTGTGAGCCACGAGGAAAGGAGCAACCGCCAGGGAGCAGGGTAATCACACCTCAGCACCTGGCCCTGCTCCTTCTGTGGCACCAAAGGATGACCCCGAAGAAGAGCCCTCACCCAAGCTCCTGTCCTCCCTCCCCTCTTAGCGGGTGCACTCCCCAGAGTTCTTGGGAAGGGCCTTGGACCGACCTGTTTCAGCTGGACCTCCGAATTGACTTTGACGTTGCAGATCTCACAGTGGAAGGTTCGGTCCTGCGCAGGGGCCTCTGGTTCCCCGGGAGTGGGAGGCCCCAGCCGAGGGTAAGCTTTGATGGGGCCCAGTCCACTTCGGGCCTCCAGAATTGTCTTGTGCTTAGTACCTGGAGCCCACAGAGGGCAGGAAGTAAGGGGTGGAGAAAAATTCTCCAGGCCTACTAGGCCTCAAATACCCACATTGCCAATTACAAAATTGGGGGGAGGTGCATCAAGTGTGTGGGGTTTCCAAGCCCCTTGGGACCCTTCCAAATACAAGCTGGGTCAGGGGAGAGTCATAGTTACAAGAAATAGGGTAGGGGGTGGGGAGGGAACTGAGTTGGTAATGGGCTAAGGAATGAGGGAGATGATTAGGGAGGGAGATAGGTAGGTGAGTCTTAGAGGGTCCAGGGATGTTGGAAGCCAGGGGAGGAAGGACGTAGGGAGCAGGAGTGGGCTGAGGAGAGGGGAGTGGGGGTGGGGGAGGGGAGCCCATACCTTTGTTATGTGCCTCAAGCTGGGACAGGGAGTTCACTGCCACCTTGCACAGAGCACAGTAGAGGAGCCGCTTGGCCTTCTCCTCCTCTTCCTTGCTACCTCCAGGCAGGGAGGCTGGGGCTGGAGTCCCCCCTTCACCCTTGGTTGCACCCTGACCAGTCTCCGGAATGCTGGGAGGGGATGGGGAGCCAGGCTGTTTCTCTGGGGATCCTGGGGCTGGACCCAGTCCATTCTCCATGGAAACTGTCGTTGGGGGAGAAACATAGGGATCATCCCAGATGGCTTTCAGAGAAGATTCTTTATGTGGAGGAGACCTATCCCCATTTCCTGGAGGGCAAGGGCCCAAGAGTCCCCACCCTGTGACAACATGCATGCTCTCATGTCCTGGACCAGAGCCAAATGTGGTCCAGCTGCCGCACGCTGGGTGTGAGACTCCAATGCCTGGCTCATTCTCCATAAGCTGGGAATGGCTGAGGGGTCCAGCCCCACCTTCAGCCAGGGTGAAGCTGGAAGCCAGCCTAGGCAGGGGGAGAGGGGCCTAGAACAAGGAATCTCCCCTCCAAGGCCTGCCAGCAAGCCTGGGCTTCCCGCCCAGCCAGCCCCCTCCCAGAGGCCTGCCTAGTCCCCAGGGAGGCATGCCAAAGAACTCTAGGGAGGGGCAGAAACAAGGTGAGGAGAGGTTGGAAGAGACAGACACAGACATGGCAAAGGGGAAACAGAAACAGCAGAACTGGAGAGGGAAGAAGCAGGGATGTGGGCTGCTCTATAATTCATGGCTCGATTAAAGATGCACAGGCCCCAGGCCTCAGCGCTGGGTTCTGGCCTCTGCACAGGGGAAACTCTAGCGCTCCCATCTTGCTCCAGCAGCCGATCCAGTTTCCGGGTCAGGGGGAGGCCGGGGGTGGGGGTGGGGAGCTGGTGGGAGGGGACTCCTGAGCCCTCAGGTGTCCATTTGCTGGTACATCCTGGGATCTTTCCCTTTTTTGTTTTTTTTTCTCTTCCTCATTTCTGACATCCTTTATCTCCATCCCAATCCAGACAGCACACTCACATCTCAATCTGGACAGGACCTCTCGGCTTTCAAAAGCAAGGCAGGCATCCTTACCTCCTTAGAGAGACACGCTAGGAACTAAGGGAGGTAATGTGCATCAGGCACCTAGAACAGTGCTAGACAGGAAACATCAGCTACACCGCCACCATCCTCATCCCCCTTTGCCAGAGACATTACCAAGCTAACCCAAGATGTTCAGGCTAAGAAGCAACCAGAACACAGTTAGAACTCAGCTCACTCGCCCGCCCTATCTGTGCATCCCTGAGGGATGGGGTGTGTGTGTGTGTGTGTGTGTGTGTGTGTGTGTGTGTGTGTGTGGTGAGAGTGGGGGTCTGCTTCCCAAACTGGTGGTGCAGATCCTTGGTTCTCATTCTCCTTAGGGTGGGGCAAGAAGGACGGACAAGGACAAGGGGCACATGGGGATGTCGGGTCTCTCTGGAGTTGGCCATGACTGACATCCGATGTGATAATCCCAGAATGGGGGTGGCTCAGATCGTCCTGTCTTGATACTCCTTCTTTCCAGTTTCCTGGCTGGGAGGATGGTTGAGGATGGCCACCGGCCATGAGGCAGAAAGAATCTCAGAGTTGCTTTTTGTAAACCCAGAAAAGACCTCACAGATCTTCAAGTCTCACAGCCTCATTTCCCCAGGAAAGAAAACTCTGGCCCAGAGAGGTCAAAAGATCTACCCAAGATCTCTCAGGGAGTTGCCTGGGTTTCCTGGGCTCAGTCCTCCCTGGGGCGGGGGGGGGGGGGGAGCCCTTGTGGGCAGGCCCTCAGATATCCTGACTCCCTCCCCTGCCCCTCTCCCCAAGATGAAGGGGCCTCTCCTTGGATTTGATGGTTCCCTTTTTCTTGAGGAAGTTTGCCAGGTGGCCTCACTCTAGCCCCTCTCTGAGTCACTGGGCGGTGGGGAGGCCAGACAGTGGGGACTCTATTGAGAGGAGCTGGGGCGGGAGTGGGGGTGACAGGATGGAAATTTTGCATCACTGTGTTTGGCTGCAGGGCTCACCTTGGGTGGGGGTGGGGTAGGGGCTGAGGAAGAAAGAGATGAAAGCAGAGGAGAGTTTTGGGAAGTGGGGACAGAACGGAGGAGACAAGATCAGTTGAAGGATGTGGGGGGAGACAGACATACCTGGACGGGGGGCTATACCATCTCCATTTGGGGGAGTGCCTCCTGGGGGAACTGGGTCTCCTGGTTCCCGGACGCTAGACTCCCTGCCTCGGGTCTTGGCAGCCTCGATACCTTTGACTCTTCGGGCATGGCGATTACCCTTGTAGTGTGCCTCAGCCTGGCTCTTTAGGGATGGAGGAAGAAAAGGGAATCTGAGATCTCCTTTCATCTGAACATTCTCCCCATGGAGCTCCTTCAGGTCCTGGGGTGGCCTCAGCAGGCTGCAGTGAATCTCTCCCTACACCAGGGAGATGTAAAGCCCCACACCAAGAAGCCCTGGTTATTCCTAGGGCTCAGTCGCTGGGAACCTGGGTCCCCACCTAGCCCAGGCTCTACCATCACACCCAGGGCCTGGCTGCTCACTCAGGCTTCCCACCTTGTCCAGGGGTGAGGGAAGAGGCCCTCACACCTACAGGAGAACCCTAAACGGGAGGGGCCGAGGAGTCCAGCCAGTCTGCATCCTCTTCGACCCCGAGCCTTCTGTGCCTGTGTACCCTGGCCCCAGGATCCAGCCTTTGCTGCTTCCACCCTTAAGCTGGGAGTCCCAGGAGCTCTGAAGCCTGGGCTGTAATCCTGACTACTCCCCTCTGGGTCTCATTTTCCCTGAAGCCTCTGTGGACACCCTGGAGGACCCTGGCCCCAAGCCCAGCTCTGGAGACAGAGACAGCAGCAGAGACAGCTGTCAAAACAGAGCTGCTTGGTGGGGGAGGGGAGAGGAAGGCAAAAAGAGGGGAGGGCTGCCTACTATTGGCCCCCGGCCCCTCCGGCCTCCCACCCTCCACCAGTGAGTGGAGCCAGGGTTGGGAGAGGGGATGCCTGGGGTCGAGGTCAAGTGGAGGTCTAAATCTGGGTTGGTCCTAGCTCTACCCCCACCCTGTGTGCACCCTCTGCTAAGAACACACAATCCTGGAACCACAAGGTCACCTAGACAGGGGTAAAGCATAAATAAAAGGTGTGGATAGGCAGGAAAAGACTGACAGCCCAGGGGTGGGGCAGGGGTGTGCAGAGCCTAGCAGCATAGTGTGGTGTGAGTGTGTGTGTGTGTGTGTGTACTGGGTAGAGAAGCAGAACATGTTTCTTTTCCCCTACTCAGCAGAATGAGGCTCTGCTGTTTTTCTCCAAAAGCTCTCAGAACCTACACCCCACAAAGCCCCTTCTAGACCCACACAGAAGTCCCAAGGGAGCCTCAGAGGGAAAAAAATCTGGGAGGCCAGACACCTAGGTTCTGAGTTTTGGGTGGCTTCTCCCATGGGAGAGACTTTCCTATGGGAGAGCAGTGGGGGCCAGGCCTTGTGTGTGATTTGGAGGGAGGACAATGGAGAGAGGAGGAAGCCAGAAGGTTAGAGGGAAGTGGGTGTGCCAGGCAGTTTAGCAGAGGCCAAGGAGGGCACGGGCTTTGCAGGGGAGCCAATGACATAACTCAGCCCTGCACCCATGACCTGTGGGCCAGGGGCCACACTCCCACCCAGGCACAGATGGCTACCTTGTTCCAAGAAGTTCTGAGCCAGGGATGCCTCAGTCCCCAAGGGAGGGAGGGGTCGGCCTTAGAGGACTGGGCTGCTTCGTGTCAAAATACACAGCCATCTCTTGTCCCTCCCAAGTGCTTTCCATTGGCCCTGCCCCTCCTACAGTATCCCTTGACATCCCCTTAATCCCTGCCCTCCACCCAGAGCTCCCAGTCCCTGCCCCACTGATTGGACGGGTGAGCAGCTGGGTTTCTTACCTGAGAATTGAAGCGGATCTGACAGACATTACAGGAAATGATGGGCCGCTTGGTCTTGAGCAAGGGTCCCCCAAAAGTGTGGGAGAGTACAGCCTTCTGCACGGGGTCCATCTGTGGAGGCAGGCTGGGGTGAGCCAGGAACCCCAGCACAAGCTCATGTCCATCACAACCCCACTGGCAGCAGCTAGGTTGAACCGAAGTCCCCAGAGCCTCCTCCCAATCCCCCAGCGTGCCAGAGGGTGCTGAGCCTCAGCTCCCTGATTCCCGCCCAGCCTAGTCTTCATAGCACTGGAAGGGACCTGAGAGATCCACTGGCCCAACGCTCCCACTTCACAGAAAGTAGAAGTGGTTTGCCCAAGGTCACAGCATGAGTTAGTAGCAGAGCTGGAACTTGAACCTGGACTCCTGTCTCCGTCTGTAATCCCATGAAGATTGAATTCTGTCACCTTGAACTTTCTCCGGGGCCAATCTACCAGAGACCCATTCAGGAAGTCCCAAAGCATCCCAGATCCTAGGGCCTTCAGCTGAAGCCTTTTTTGGCCTCCACTCTGGAGCAAGACCATCCACCAAGCCAAGCTTCTGGTCCCAGGAGACAGAGGTTCCTAGCTTCCCATCTCTGGGCCCCAGGTTGCCCTAACACATTCACTCCCTGGACCTCTTAAAGTAGCAGCTTCTAGAGGGAGTAAAAGAACTCAGGAGAGAGTAGGTGGCTCCAGTGAATAATGGGGAATAAGTAGGGGGACCTAAGAAGCTGGGCTGGCCTGAGGCAGCCCGGGGATCTTCTGAACTCCCTCCCCCTGATCACAGGGCTTCTGGGGCAGGGCTATGGGGCTGGGTGGGATTAGGAACGGCCTCTGCCCGCACCCTGGGTCAGCAGATGTCTCTGCAGTCTCCTGCCAAGAGTTCACATGAAGAGGGAAGAGAATGGAAGTTTCTCTGAGGCTTTCTGCTATCAGGGGATGAAGCCAGGGGCCTAGAGGCATGAAAACTGCCTCCCTGCTCCATCCTCCTCCCTTCTGGCCCCCAGGCGGGCCAGCGAGAGGCAGCCTGGAATGCAGCTGAGGCTGAGCAGGACTGGGTGATGGCTGGGATCTCTCATAAGCATGGAACCAAACTGGAGCCAAAACTTCATCTTCTATCTGGAAGGATCAAGTGAGAAAAAAGTTGCTGGAGACTTGGGGGTCTTTAGCTCCTCAGCTGAGGCCCTCCCTGTGCCCAGGTCTTCATGATTCCCTGTGAGATACTGGTGAGAGACAGGAGCATGGAGCCGGGGGAAGAAGGTGGTCTAGAAAGCCCACACATCCTGGCTCCCCTCTGCACCCCCCCCCCCGAGTTGTCTCACTGGCTGCTTGGGGTTAATGTCAGGAAAGGGGCTTTAGCATCCCTGTGAAATGGGCTGCCCCATCCGGCAGTGGCAGAGGCAGGAACCACGGCCCAGTTCCGATACCCAGTCCGTGGACAAGTGTCAATCTTCTGGGCTGCCTTTGGCCAGAAGCAGCCCCTCTCAGTGGCTTACTCTTCACCTCCTGGAAGCCCAGGTCCTTTTCAGGGAAAAGCCAAACAGGGGAAGACTGGGTGTGTCTGTGTGTTTCCAGGCAGGCTATGATCAATCTGTGCAGGGGTGGAGTGTGAAGGCGTGTCACGTGCTATGTGTACATCATTTATGTATCAACATTTCTGTGTCAGGGGCTCTGCTGAAGCCATGAATGGTCAGGTTGTGCAATCTTCAGCTGCGTGTTTATTGGTGTGAATGTATGATGTGTTTGGCAGAAAGACAGACAGACCAAGTTGGAGACAGGCTTTAATCAGAAAGGGGAGACAGATGACTGCACTCAGCTCCCAGCCTCCCGGTGACAGTCCTCCCTAACCAGGGACCCCCAACTCTGCCCCAGGGTTCTCCTCAGCCCCTGGATGTCCTCAAATGCTGGGTGGGGAATGGAATTCAGCCCAAACAGAAACCCAATCTGGGCCAGGAAACCTAAGTCGATGAAAACGGTAGGGAGAGAGGAGTGGGATGGAAAGGGGAAAGCAGAGGCCCCTGGTTCTGTCTCTGCCCCACCCCAGCACCCAAGCCTGCTCCCCAGTGTGGCTGAGGACCCAGTGCCCCGAGGATGACCTGTGAGCTGACCGTCCCAACATCCATCCCCTGCGAATGGTCCCTGTCTAACTTGGGTCCTTCCTCCAGGGTGAGAGCCTTTTCCTTGTACAACCCCCTCCTCAGGTTTAAGTCCATAAACACCAACTAGGGGTGAGGGGTGGGCAGAGAAGAGGGCAGCAACCCAGTCAGGTGGGTCCTTCCCACCCTCTCCACCAGGAACTGAGGAGACACCGGACTGAAGGTGAGGGCTCCTGGGCCCAATCCCTGTGCAGGTGGAATGTGAGCCACTGAAGTGCTGCTCCGGGCCAAGGTCAAGAGGCCCTGGTGACCTAGATGAGGGCTCTCTGGGGAGGGGTGGAGGCCAGCATCTCCCAGAGCCCATCCCACTCCAGAGCCCCTTCCTTAGGATTTTGGCCTAGACACTGTCTGGGAAGGTCTACAAAACAGTCCCCTCCCACCTGCCCTCCAACAGCAGACATGAAAGGGAATCGCTCCCCTAAGCTGGGGCAAAATGAATCAGGAAGGGCAAGGGGGAGGGAAGGGGGAAACCAGATCAGGAACACGAGGGGGGGCTATGATTATATTTCCTTCCATTGCCCTTTATCTGATGGCACCGCCGCCCCTGTTGACCACCCCACTTCCCCATCCCCCCCCAGTAAAGGCAAAAAGGGAAGGGGGATGGAAGCTCAGGGATGGGAAGACCTGAGGGACAGGAAGGACTGAAATAGGAGAGAGAGGGAGCTAGATGGTGTCTAAAGAGCAGGTGGAAGCTGGTGGGGGAGGGATGCTAGGAAGGGGACTAAGGCTGAGATGGGGTCAGGGCTGCATAAGGGATCTGAGCCGCGGCGTGGCAATTTGAGGGTAGGTGTGGGACCCGATGGGAAGTCTGAAGATTTGGGGCACTTCAGGGATCTGAGAAACAGAGGCCGGGGTATCCAGTATGGTGGCAGCAGCCTGGGGGGCGCCAGATGGGATCCGGAGATTGGTTGGGGCAGCGCCGGTCGTGGGGGATGGGCCGGATAACCCAAGGACCAGGCGAAGGGAGAGGTAGGGAGCCCGGCAGGGGCGGGCGGGGATGGGGTGTGGGGGGGGGGAGGGGGGGTGCTGCGGCAGCAGCGGGAGCCAGGGAGAGAGGAGGGGCCGGGTGGCTTACCCTGCGGGACCCCGGGGGACGCGGCTCCATGGCCCGGGGCGGCGGACCCGGGCGGGGAGGCCGAGCCTGGCCGGGCCGGGCAGGCCGGGGACGCGGCGCTCGTTGCCCGGGTGGTTCGGGGCTGTGCGGCCGGGCCGGCGGGGAGAAGGGGAGGCGGCGCCGGCCCGGCCCAGAGCCCGCCCCAGAGGCGGGGCTGAGGGAGGGCCGAGGACGGGGGCGGGGATAGGGAGCTCCAGAGGCATGAAGGGGCGCTAGGGCGAAAAGAGGAGAGGACGGGGTGTCCAGGTCCAGACACTCGTTCCAGGAAGACCTGGTCCTGGCAAGGGGCCCCTCGGCCTGGCGACGGGGCATTGCCCAGATGCCCCACTGGGCTTCCTCCACTGGGGATTCTTGCTGGGTCCAGTATCCCTGCCAATCCTATGGCCGACCTTGTTTCTCTAGCTTGGACCTTTCTCCTTTCTTTTACCCCTCCCACCGTCTCTTTGAGTCCCCAGACGACCCTTCCCCTGCTCCCTCTGCACGCGGCCCCCGTGCCCCTTTTACATTTCACTTCCCCTGCTAGGGATGGGAGACCGAGCCAGGTACCCTGGAGTCAGGCACTACTCTCTTAGTGACTCCTCTGAAGGGTGGAGCTGGGGTCACCCAGGGCAGAAGCGACCTCAGACTGGGGACTTCATCCCTAACCGCTTCCCACCTCCTCCCCTCGCCCGCCACCTGCTGGACAACCAGGTTCCCGAAGAGCTTGTGCTTCGTGCACTTGCTGCCCTCTGGCGGTAGAGTGAGGGCAGCATTGGGGGACAACGGACAGGAGCAGAGCAGCCCACTCCCCCAAACACTTCCTTATCTTCTCTGGATAGGTCCTAGGATTCCGGCTCTCTCATCTCTGGATTCCACCTAGGGCCGGGAGATGAGGGAAGCTGGGGCCTGGATGTAGAGAGAGGCTGTCTTTGGGAGACAGTGAGGGATGTCCAAGAGCCAGAGGGACACATAATGCAGGGAGGGGTCTAAGGGGCAGGAACCCCCAAAGCAGAAGAGATCTGGAAGTATTAGTGCAGGGAAGGAGAGACTCTGCCATGAATGATGATACCATCACCACCGCCATCTAACGGTGATTGAGCCCTTGGAACGTGCCAGCCTCTGGACTGAGCTCTTCACATGGATTACCTAATTTAATCTTCACAACCACTATTGCAAGTAAGTACTATTATTATCTTCACTTTCTAGATGAGGGAACTGAGGTTTAGAAAGGCTAAATAATTTGTCCAAGGTCATAAGCTAGTAAGTGGCTGAAATGGGATTTGAATTTAAACCTGGGCAGCCTGACTCCAAAGCCCAGTACTTAACTGCTGCACAGTACTGCCAAGGCCTGTCTGCAGCTTTTCTGCAGTCCTCGTTCCCCTGCAGAACTTGACACTATTGATGCAGCCCGCCACACTCTCTCCCTTGGCTTCTCCACCTCTACAGGAACCTGGTTCTGTCCCCACCCCCTCCTGTGGCTCCTGAATTTCCTTTGCTGGAGCCTCCTCCTGTTCCCACTGCCTAATTCTGCTTATTCCCCAAGGCTTGGGCCTTGGCCAAAACCTTTCTTTCTCTGATCCTCTATTAAGTAAAAATAATAGAAATAACACAATAATCATAGCAGCTTACACTGGTTGAAAACTTGGTTTGTGCTAGGTGCTAGGCATTATGATTAGGTAATAGGATTCTCACTACAAACTTGTGTGTTGGTACTATTAGTCTTATTTTACAGCTATAAAATTGAGGTTCAGAGTGGTTAAGTAATTTGCCTAAAGTCACACAGCCAGTACTTTTGGAACATCAATTCAAATCCTGCCAATCTGATGCCAAAGTTGGTGCTGCTCAACAGCTGGCCGCACTCTCTCCAAGTTTATCCATGCTTCTGGCTTTAAACAGCTCATCCCCACTAGAGCCATGAACCCAGGGAGTCAGAAACCTGGGATTACCCACGTGAATGCACTAAGTAGCTTTGTGACCTTGGGGAAGTCACTTAACCTCTCTGGGTCTGTGTTTCCTCATCTATAAAATGGGGACAATGATGGGAGACCCGAGGTTAAATGTAAATCAGGTATGTAGATTGGGGGAAAAGTATCCCAGCACCTTCGGCTGCAGTCACACCCAATCAAATACAGTTTCTCAAACGCTCTTTTCTAGTCCTTGTTTCAGTCTGGAATGTTCTCTGAGGCCCCTTTTAAAATCCTACCAATAATTCTTCAAAGCCCAAATCAGAATGTCACCTGCTCCAGCTTCAATCCCTTTTTCCTCTGCTGTTTCTTTTTGTTTTCCCTGCTCAGCTCCGGTTGGTCCCTCACCACATCCAACAAGTCTTTCCTGACACCTCCTTGGGCTCCCTTACAAGCTACATGCCTCCAACACAGCTCTTATCACCCTACAGGGTAAATGCTAATTTGCTATCTTTCCTACTACGCCATGAGCTCTCCAAGCACAGACTGAGTCCTGTTTCCCTGATACCAGGCACAGTGCCCAGCACATAGTAGGTGCTCAAAAACTTTTTTGTTCAATTGAATTTTTGTTAGTGTCTCTGTCACAATATTTATAACCGTCTGTTTTGCATTGTAGATCACTGTATACACATCTATACTTCTTCCCTGAATATAAGCACCTTTAGGATTGGAGCATGTCATGTTTACCCTCATGTCTCCATTGTATCTAGGACAGCACCTTGATTATAGTTAGTGCTCAATTTTCTTGTCTGTAAAATGGGGACAAAACGACAGCTACCCCATAGGGTTGCTGTAAAAATTGAGATATGAAAAATACTTTGTAAACCTCACAGTGCAATGCAAATGTTGGTTTGGATCCTCTGGGAGGAGTTTGGAGGAAGCAGCAGGTATAAAGAGAACTGTATTTGGAGTCAGATGCTCTGGGTTCAAATCCTACCTTAGGCATGTACTGTGTCAACTTAGATAAATTCCTAAACCCTTCTGGGCCTTAGTTTCTGTCTTCCTGTATGTCAAAATGGAATAATAATGTCTACTTTGTTGGGTCGTGGTGAGGATTAAATGAGATCAAGTATAGAAACATCTACTGCAGGGAATTCCCTGGTGGTGCAGTGGTTAGGACTCTGTTTTCACTGCCGAGGGCCCAGGTTCAATTCCTGGTAGGGGAACTAAGATCCCACAAGTCACACGGTGCAGCCAAAAAAACCGAACCAAACCAAACCAAAACCAACAAACCAACACATCTACTGCAGTGCCTGGTGCATAGTTGATGCTCAATACCCGTTTGTAACAGAATATGGTTTGATGGTGGGTTATTTGAGTTGAATAAAGCTGACTTCCCCCAAACCTTTAGCTCCAGCCCACTCTCCAGGCCCCAAATTCCAACTACCTATTGGAAATTTTTGGCTCAATGTCCCACTGGTCCACCAACTCACCATGTCCTAAAGTGAGTTCAGCAGCCTCACCCCAGGGCCAGCCTCCTCCTCCAACCCCCTGCCTCTGGCAAGGTGACTTCTTTCTCCCAGTCACAGAGGCCTGAACCCTGGAGTCATCCTTGACTCACCCTCTCTCCCCCACCCCCAAACCACGGTTGGTCACCACGGCCTGTCAATGTTTCCTTGGAAACACCTCACCCATCCCCCTTCCTTCACTCTCTCTGCCGCTGCTGCCGCCGCCATGGGCCCAGTGTGGCTCTCCAGGTTCGTTCGCCGGCAGGCTTGTATTGCTGAGACAGCCTCGTAACCGGCCACCATCCTCCAGCCTCTGCTCCCTTCCATCCAGCTGCTCCACTCACCTGCCTCAAACACTGCTCCTTCCAACTCACTGTCCTGCTCAAGAATGGATGGAGGCTCCCTATTTCATAGTGATTCAATCTAGACAACTTTGCCAGCCCTCCAAGCCCTACCCCAAGGACCCTACCCACCCAATGATGGGCTCCAAAGAGCTGGAGCTTACAGCCAGGCTGCTTATGCCCTCAAAGAGTCTCTCTTTCCACCTCCCTGTAGTCAGTACCACCAATCTAGGTCTCGACGGTGGACTGAATGAGATGATTCATAGAAAACACCTAGCACAGTGCCTGGCCCACAGTCAGACTTCAGCAAATATTAGCTGCTATTTTTATTGTTGTCAATAGTAGACCAGAGAGCCAACAACGCTTGTAACTGACTAGAAGTAAGGGAGGTGGGGCCCTAAGAGGAGATAAGGAATTAATTAGATACAAGAGAAGGGAGCAGGGATGGGTCCAAGGGAGAGAAGGAGCCGGGGTGGCAGGACGGTGGCGAAGGCAGGCAGGCGGCTACTACTCACAGTGCTGTAGTTGCTGAAGAGGCCCAGGGTGGGTGCCGGCTCCAGTGGGAAGGGCAGGATCTGCTTGAGGTCCAGTGGGGGCTGCATGATGGGGGGCTGCCGTAGCAGAGGGAGGGGCCCTGCCCGGCTCAAGCTGCCTAAAGGGCAGAAAAAACATTATGTGGGGCAGGAAGATTGACGCTTGGGAGCCCCACCCAAGCCTGGCAGTCCCACTCCCCAGCTGGGGCCCCCACACTCAGAAATCTGTCACCCCCCTCACACACACTTCCCCTGCTGGCTGGCTCCGGAGCAATGGAGCACGGTGCCCTGTGGGCCTGGGGGAGGGTACAGACCTGTTGTTCTTCCCTTCTGGGTGATTTTCACTTCCCCCTTCTCCAGCCTCCCTCCCCCAAGACCTTTAGGCATTTTACAGACCCAGGAAGATCACAGCGCCTGCTGCACCAGCAGGACTCCGAGTCTCATGCCCCTGGCCACTCCCTTCTTCCAGTTTTGCTTTCCCCCAGGGAATCCCAAAGGCTAAGTCTTAGCCCAGGGAGAACAGTCAGGTGAGTGATTCATCCCACTGCTTAGAGGGGAATATTGAGACCTGGATTTGGAGGAGGGCTGCTGAATCTTTCAGGCTCCCCCAAAGGGTTATGATTTTGTCCCAGCCGTAATTCTTAATTAACTGTCAATGTCTTGGGGTATGCAAGTGGCATGCACTCTGGGAGGTGGACTGCCTGTGGCCATTCTCAGAGCCCCTTCTCTCGACGTTCCTGTCCTCCCCAGGTCCCTCTGTCAGCCGCGGTAAAGTTCAGCTCTGGCTCTGCAGGAGGAACTGTGACGGGCCTCTGGGAGGGGAATGCCTGAGTCTGACCCCAAGGGGAAATGAAAGTCCAGGCCAGCCACTCCATTACTATCCCTGAAAACTTCTCCTCCCCCAGGGCCATGGGAGGAGCCCTGCCAGCCTCCACACAGGTGGCCCAGAGGCCCTCAGGACCCCTCGGGGCTTCTGCTGGCCCAGCTCCCTTCCAAGACGTCTCTGTCAACCAGTCAGGGAACTCTGGTTGCCCTTCTCGGCTCTAGCAACCCCCCGCCAGCAACAGGGCTTCCCAGGAACAAAGGCAAACCCAGGAGGCTGCACGCTTAGCCCCGTCCTCCCTTGACCTCACTGGGGCAGAGGGTCCCCCGGCTCCTTTCCTGCTCCCTCCAGAGACAGCCCCTTTTCATACCTTCAGTGTCTGGTGCCTGCTGCCCCCAGGCAGTGGCCTGGCCCTGGCCCCCCAGGGGCCTGGGCCTGAGGGCGTCCCCTTCCCTTGGTTCTGCCCCCTGCCCCCTCCCTTGCCAGCCCCCCCAACCCCCAGTCCAGTCCGTAGAATCAGCCAATCAGAGTCCTGGAAAAGTGGGGCAGAGGGGAGGGCGGGGGAGCAGGGATTAGGGGAATCGGAGGCGAGAGGGAGGGGGTGGGGAGGGCTCAGGCAGAGCTGGGGGCAGGGAGCTGGTCCAGGAAGGTCTCAAAGGGTCTGTCTTTTCCACCCACTGCTGCGACTGGGGGGCCAGGGTGCCTGAGGCAGAGAGGGGTCAAGGCTGCTGGGAGCTTGGGCTGCAGACACTAAGAGCCGAAGGAGAAGGACAGGATGCTTGGCTTTGGCCCTTGGGCAGCTGGGGGTCTGCACGTCAGTCACGTTCATTGCCTCCTCTGCCACCGCAGGGTTGAGATGGGGAAGGGGAGAGGAGCGAGAGAGACAGACAGACAGACGAAAGTGAGTGAGAACAGGAAAGACGGACAGAAGCAGGAATAGGTGACGGAGAAAAGGGACATAGACACTGAGAGAGAAGAGGATAGGGGACGATGGAGAGATGAAGAGAGTGAAATGAGAGAGAAACAGAGACACGGCTGAAAAGCTGGACATAGAGCTAAGGATGAGGGCAGAAAGACCAGAGGACAGAGAACAGAGAGAACGAGAGAGGGAGAGAAGAGGGAGAGGACCGACAGACTCATGGGGCAGGGCGACCACCTCCCCTTCCCGTCTGTCCCCCCATGGCTTCTCCCATCTGTGCTTGTCCCCTCCTGCCTGGCACACAGGGCCAGGGCAGCCTTAACGAGCCCCGGGCAGCATCAGGAATGGTGAGAGAAACCTGAGCGCTCCCAGTGTCCCCGGCACCCAGCACCCACCCCGAACAGCTGGTTTGGGGCTGGCACTTGTTCTGGCACCAGAGAGGGCGGTCGCTCAGCTAGCTCCTTGACCCTTTCCCCGGCTCTGAACTCCCCAGGCCCCCACCCCTCAAATACCCATCCCAGAGGAGAGAGGTGAGTTCTGCAAGAGGCAACAGAAAAAAAAAAATGTTTTCAGGTAATGCACTCTGAGTATTAGCACATTTAATCTCTGAGGTAACTATTCAATGGGGTAGCTGACACTAGTTTTTAACCATTGGATATACGAAGAAGCTGAGGCTCAGAGAAGTTAAAAAGACTAGGCCGATGTTACACAGCCTGTAAGTATCAGAGCTGGGATTTCAATCAAGGTTTGTCTCCCTCTTTCTCTGCTACATCACCCCAAAGGGCTCCAATTTAACTCTGAATCCAGCAGAGCTCTGAGAAGGCTTCCATCTTGTCTGAGGAGCGGAAGGGGAGAAAAAGTTCCATGCCCTTCCCGGTGTTGGAGGAACACAGGTAGCAGCCAGCCAGTTTCCTCCGGCCAGCAACTCATCTTTTCCCCTGACACAGCCCTGGGGTGGGGGGAGGGAAGGGGAAGCGGGAGGGGGGCAGTAAGGATGGAGGGGGCGCTGGAGGTTCACGTGTCCCTTCCCCAGGTTCCTGGGCCCACCCCACTGAGATCTGGGGTGGGAGGGGGCAGATGGCAACTTATGGGCCGAGTGGGCAGAAACAGGGCCTTTGGTGTCAGGTAGCCCAAGTCTCAGTCCCCTCCCCGCCTTCCTGAGAATAATAAGGGCCCACTGTAGGCCATACACGCCTCCCTGCAAATGGCTCTAACTGCTCACTAGCTGGGTGACTAGCTCCTTTCCAAACCTTCTCTGTCTCATTTCTCCTTTGTCAAATGAGAGTGGCGGTACCTGCGTTGCAGAGCTGTTGAAAGGGTTGAACAAATCCACGTGAAGTGCTGGCCTGCCACAAAGAAAGCTCAACAAATGTTTGCTAAATAAACGAATCCTCATCTTATAGAGGATGACCGTCAGCTCAGAAAGGGGGAGTTAATTGACCAAGGTCACATAGCTAGCTAGGGATTGGAATCTGTCTGTCTGGCTCTAAACAGGGCTTTCAGGCACCACACTTTTCTAGGGAGGAAGGGGGGAAAAGGCAGGAGTATAATGAGGGCTGTGAAGGAGGAAATGAAGTAGGAAACCCAGGGCTTCTGATGGCTGGTTAGGTAAAGGCTTCAGGTGGGTTTGGAGGAGGAAGTGGAGAGCAAACTGGAGGATGTGTGTGTGTGTGTGTGTGTGTGTGCACACGCGTGTGGGTGTGCACACCAAGTCAGGCATGGCAGGGAGGAGCTGAGGCCTGGCTGGGACAGGCCACTCCAGAGGGAAGCTCATCAGAGTAATTACCTCCAGCAGATAGCTGAGCCCCACCCAGCTCTGCGGGGAGCTGCTGAGTGCTTTCATTAAAGACAGCTCCCAACCATTTTAGGGGGGAGGTGAAGTCTCAGCCCCTTGGATGGATGTCCATCTGTCCGTTTCTGTGCCCTACCTGGCCCTAGGCACGTCCATACTGCTCAGGTTTCCCCTCCAGCACCAAGCCACAACCAACCCAGATCTCACTCCTTAGTCCTTCCATCTCACTAAGGGCTGGTCTCTTCCTTCCTCTCTTCCCCAGAAACTTTGGCCAGGTGGCAGTCCCAGTCCCTCGGCTGTCTCAGGCTGGGCTTGGGGCCTGAAACCCCTGTGGCAAAGAATAGGAGTGTCTGCTGTGAGCTGGCTCTGGGCGTGGCAGCATCTGGAAGGGAACAGGAGCCAGGAAGGGTGTTAGGGTAGGGCTGCAGGGTAGTGTTGGTCTGGAGATTGGGCCAGGATGAGATTCAGATCAGAGAGAGGTATTGGAGCTAGGGCTGCAAGGTTAGGGTCCGAGGTGGTGAAGAACACGGGGTCAGCACTGGGTTAAAATGGGAATTAAGCTCTGGGGCCAAAGGAGAAATGAGATTGGCGTCTGGACTGGAATCTCATCTCTAATCCATCTCTTTTTCTCTTCAGGCCTTTTGGCCTCTTTTAACCCCAGAAATGACTAAAACTGGGGGGTTGAGGGGAGAGCCTGGAACCCCTAGATCTTGCCTTCTTGACTAGGTCTCAGGTATCTGTCCCCTTCTGCGTCAATTTCCCCCTTCTTGGCAGCAGGCCGGCTGAGTGCTGGAAAGGCTTTGAAGTCCAAGATGAAAGCAACAAGGGGATGATTATGAACAACTACTCAAAACATCATCCCTAATAACCCTGGGGTGGATGTGGGTGGGGGCAGGGCCTAAAGGGAGGAGTTGTCCAGGAAAGGAAGAAGGAAGACACCAGGGAAATTTTCCCCAGCCTGATGGGAAAGGCCTCCTTCAATGCCCCCGCCTTCGCCTCCAACACCAAACCAAGGGCCCAGTTGGAGAGGTGGGTAACAAAAGCTCAGAACAGGGAACCTGAGCCCAGAACCATCACCGTAAACCTGTGCCCACAGTCTAGCTCTTGAGCCGGCAGGCTGGACCTCACCTGCTGGGCAGGGCACTTGCACACAGATTCAGTGGACCTCCGCATTCAGAACCTGAAAACCTTAGAATGGGCCTCAGGCCTGGCTGGCAGCTGCCTTCCTCTCTCCTTCCTTTGTCTAAGAGGGCTGTGTGTGGCCCGCCAGGCTTCCCACCCCTCTGTGGGCTGGGCCCAAGGAGGGAGTTAATTACAGTGTCCTCAGGGAGATGTGGTGGGGGTCCAGGTGGTGGCATTCCTCCTGTGGTGGGGTCTTGGTCTGGTTCAGGCAGGTTCCGGAGGTCCTCTCCAAGGCCTACTGACCAGGAGAAGCACAGCTCAAACTGGCCTGTCCTGGGACAAGCGTGGGGCTGCCTCCAGGGCCCATGCCTGGCGTGGGCTCAGGATGCAGGGACCGCGCGGGTGGGAGGAACGTGGAGCCTGTGCCCTGGAGACCTGAGTCCAAGTGTGTTGGTGGAGGTCATGCTATGGTAGGGACAATCCTCATAGATGGTGGGGAGTCTCTCCCCTGCTAGAGATACTCTTGGGAAGGAGGCAGGCAACCAGCCATTTGCGCCTCCGTTGGCTCATTCATTCAGTGGATTTGATGGAGTGCCAGGTGGAGGGGGCAGACGCAGAGCCGTGAGAGTGAGGAGAGACAGGATGGGGAGAGAAAGAGATGGAGGAAGGAGGGCAGAAGGGGAGAGAGACCCCTAGTGGGAGTCAGTAGGGGTCAAGGGAAAGAAGAAAAGCAGAAGAGCTGAGGAGGCACCAGCAGAGGGCTGAGGCAGGGGCCCGGAGGCCCTGGGGCGCCAGCGTGGAGCCAGGTGTTCCCGGTTGGGGGCAGGGAGACCACAGGTGTCTGGGCCTGGTTGGGAGGGTCTCCCAATCACAAGCAGGGCCCAGGAACCGGCCTAGCCACGGCAGAGGGCAGAGGGCAGAGGGCAGGGGTCATAGGACAGAGCAGGCCTGTGGGCTACTGTGGAGGTGGGGGCCTGGAGCCAGACTGATGAGCAGTCCTCTCCTCTCCCACCCGGGGCTCCCTTCCCATGTAGGTCATGAGGCCGGGGTGGCTGTGGCCCAAGGGACGTCAGCGCCCCGCGGGAGTCTCCCTCCCGCCTCCTGCGGCTCTCCGTAGCCCCTTCCTCTGCTGGTGCCCCCGGCCCAAGGAAGGGGTGCGGGTGAGGTGGGGGCGGAAGGAAGAAGAAGGAAGCCGGGAAGGAAGGGCCCAGGCAGCCAGAGCAGGGAGAGAGAGGGGCAGGTCCTGGCGTGTTGGGGCAGGACGGCTGCGGAGACAGGATTCGAGCCGCGGGGGCCCTGGGATGGACAGTTTCCCACCCCTTCCTCTCCCCAGACCCCTTATCTTCAGCCCTCAGGTTCCCACCTCCCACCACACACACCTCGAAGCTACACCCACCATCTTCTCCCCCCGCCCGCCCCCCACTTCCTCCTCTCCCTCTTATCCTGGGCCCAGAAGGATGTCGGAGTGTTTGAGCGAAGGGTGGGGGAAGGCGCTGGGGTGAGGGGTGGGGACCGGTCAGAACCTTTCCCTCAACTCCACCAGGCCGGGACCAGCCCCCTCCCCCAGCCTCTCGTAGATGTCATATAATATTCATGAGCCTCATGAATACGCAATATGCTCATTATGGGGCGGGGGTCTCACTCGGCTCTCCCTCCCCCTTTACCACTCTCTGGATTACTGGGAGAAGACGCGGCAGTTTGGGGAAGAGGGGAAGAGGGGGCCCCAGATGTGGAGCCAGATGAAGGGGGAGGGGGAACCGGTCGCTGACGGGCGGCCGCAGTCACCGCGGTGCGGGAGGCTGGGGGGGGGGGGTGACCTACTGAGAGGGACCCAGGAGCCTGGAGCCTGGAGCCGCAGAGCCCACTCACCGAGGATCATGCTGGGGACCCAGGCGCCCGGGATTCCGCGTCGCTCTGTCCCGGGGGCCGTTCTGGCCGGGCTGGGGGTACGGGGGGTGGAGTCGGGGGAGGAGCAGAGGCCGGCTGAGGCGGAGCGGGGGCGGAGCCCGCAGCAGGTGAAGACGGGAGGAGGGGGGACCCGGGCACCCAGGGCTCCAGGAGGGGGGAGTCCTGGCGGCTTCTCGCCCCCTCCCGCTTTCTCTTCTACTTGCTGCCCCAGCCTCCTGGATTTACGGTGTCACTGCAGCCAGGGCTGGGGGAACTAGACATCTGGAGGACGAGGTGTGCTGATACAGCAAGCTGGAAACTAAGATGCCTGCGATCCTGGGAAGGGCTGAGTCTGAGGGCGGGAAGTCTGGTCATGGGCTGATATAGGATGGGGGATGCCTAAGTACTCCGGGGAGGGATGGGACCTAGGCTGGCTAGGAAACCCGAGTCCTCTCCAGAGTGATGGGATGGGGGGGAGCAGAGGGTGGGGTAGAGAATGTTTGGGTCCTAGTTTGTTTCTCTGGCTCTGGAGCAGGGTGCCTGGGGGCTGGGTCTCAGAGGTGAAATGTGGGGTTGAAGTTGGACCCCAGGATGATCTCTGGCTGGGGTCTGAATGCCTAGGTCCTTAGGGAAGGTCTGAGGGAAAAGATTGAATCAATGGACCCAAAGAGGTGGAAATAGAAGCTTGCAACTGAGATCATTAGGGCAACCAGATGACGACAGAAGATCCAGAACTGAGACTCAACCTTGTAGAGATGACCTGGATTGGTGTGGGGACGTAAGCATCTATCCTGGGCATTCCCCACTAAGGTGAGCTTGGACTGAAGAGGACTGGTGGGGGGTCTTTGATGAGGTGGAGAGGAGGATGGAGGATAGGACAGAATGTGTGCGCTGGGGAGAACATCGGGGGGAGGCAGAGGACAGGACACCAGCTGTATTCTAAGGACTGACAGGATGTATTCTAAGGCAGGCAACTGGGACCACAGCACGAGGCTGGAGTCTGGGAGTCTGCGAGGTGTCTGGGAAAGATGCAGCTGCTGCAGCCTAGACCTGTTTGTACCTGCCCCAAGAGGGAGGGCAGCAGGAGGATTTCCCAGAATGCCAAGCAGCCAGCTTTGGGCCAACCCCAGCCAGAGGGAAAGGAGGTGTGACTAGGAACTAGAGCACTTGGGATTTGGGGAGGGTGGAGGCAGGGAGGAGGAGGCTGGTAGAAGGGTGGGGGGGACTGGCATCTTGGAACAGTCTAGGAAAGAGGAAGGGGACTGGAGACTGGCATTCCTGGGTTCTGCAGGGAATTTAGGACTATATGGCTAATTAAGGTACAGGAAGTTCAAGTTCCTGTTTCTGGGCCTCAGCAGTCTTTTGTCCTCACCCCACTGATCTGGTTTGAAAAAAAAGATCTGTTTCTGCACCTGCCAAGATGCTCCAGCTCAAGGGCAAGTGAATTCTGAGTTTGCTGATGCCTCGGTCTTGTTCTGATCCAGAGGCCCAGAGACCTCGGTGGACTGTGGCTTTGCTGCCCAAATCTGGCCTTGAGGGAGAAGGTAGGGTCTCTGAGCCCATCAGAGGAGGTCCTCTTGCTCCAGATCCCATCGGCCACCATGCTGTTCGAGCCTAGCATCACAAAGCCAGCTTCTCCCAGACTGTGTTAATCACCCCCTTGCCTCTTCCCAATCTTTCTCCTCCTGGGTGGACTCAGAGAACAAACCAGAGTCAGCATCAGGCGTGGCTGATCAGTGATAGAGACCCCTTTGCCCTCAGCCTTGTCTACTCTCCCACTCTGCCCTCCAGAGACCCTGAGTTAGGGACATCTCAGAAGAGGGGTTGCTTAGCTCACCAAGAGGAGGCAGCTGGCTAGAGGGTGGGGTGACCTTGCAGGCAGCTGGAGGGGGGCAGTGTGTGGGGTGAATTCATTATTGATGAGCCCTGCACCCCAGGCTACTAATGAGTCCAGGCCGGCTGCTCTAATTGATGTCAAGAAACGTGAGACCCCCAGATCAGCTTCCCGCCTGCCAGCTGCCTCTCCTGTGCCCCCTCCCCCTTCTGTGCCCCCAGCTGCTCTGTTCCCTTCCTGGGGCCTCCTTTCCATCTCCACTGACACAGATGAGGCTGGGACTCAGGCCTTCCCCCTACCCTTTGCCCCTCTGCATCACTCAGATCTCAAGATGGGAGGTAAACATGCTCTGGAGGGGCTGGGAGATTTGGAAGGGGAAACAGACCAGAGCCTGAGCATTACAGTTCAGGGACAGAGCGGTCGGTGCTGGATTACATCTGCAGCATTTCTGAGCCCAGGGATTCCTATCTTGTATTGTGCATCCTTGGGAGAGACCTTGTCACTCTCTGAGACTCAAAGGTACAGGCACTACACAGACACGCCCATGATACCAGCCTAATACACGCAGCCCACTTCCCCTCCTCATTTCCTCCTCATAATAGTGTAAGAAATCTCAGATTTGGCCCCTGGGGTTTGGCTGATGCCATTCCTACCCATCCCCCAAGAAGGGGAGCATGGGATTTCCTTCCTGGAGCATTCCCAGTGCCTTGCTATGCCACAGCTGTCACTCTTGGAAATACTGGGTGGCTCTTTGCCTCATCAGGTCTTGCCCTCCCTATCACTCCCTCTTCATTTATGGGTTCTGGGAAGAAGTTCCTGAGTTACAGAATTATCAAGAAGTCACAAGTTGGAGTGTGGGGCAGGCTTGGCGTCCCAGGAGAGATATTTTGAGATCATGCGGGCACTGGTAGGCAGGAGCCTGTTAATAAGAATAGCCCTGTTGATGGGGAAAGAAAGGTGAGGAGGACCTCATCTCCTCCCTTCCCCAAATTCCCATGAATTTGTGGCTATGCTGCCCTCTGGTGGCTGAACTCTGGTTTAGCAGGACACGAACATCTTTGCCTCTACCAATTCCATTAGAATTTCAGCACCCCTCTCCGTTCTCTTGCTGGATATTAGGACAGGCCTAGAGGGGACAGAGGACCTTTAGGGGTTCCCTCACTTTGATTTCTCTTCAAAGACCTGAACCCTATGCCGTGTTGGTTAAGAATGAGGGCTTTCCGTCAGGCAAGGCTGAATTTGAGTCTGTGACCTTGGGCAAGTTATATAACTTCTCTGGGCCTCAATTTCCCCATGTGTAAATGGGGTTAACTGTACCTACCCGACACATTTAATTTGATAGAAATCAAATGAGATAATGTATGTAAACGATTTAACATTCCCTCTAACCACCAGAATAGAATGGGCAATGAAAACAAAATAAAAATCCAACTGGCTTTCTTTTGATTTAGTTCTGTAGTCTTTTCTCTCAACCCATTTCATTATTCTGATTTAGGGACGCCCAGGTGAGTCTTCTGGACCATCTTCCCCCACCTTCAACTTGGACCTCCCCCTTTGTATTCTTCCCTAACCCTCAAACCCAAAGAGAAGGGATTCCTTTCCCTTCTCTCCTGGACGTGCTGGGACCAGATCTGGTGGGGCTGGGTGATGGGCAGAGGCGTCAAGCCCTTCTTTCACCCCTTCCATCATCTCTTTCACTTAAGAAAAGGCAACCCGAAAACTAGCTCCATGGTTCCTGGGGGTCATACTCCTGACTCCCAATGGAAAGAAGCAGCAAGAAACACAAACATGTCCTACCCACCAAGTGGTCCGGTTCCAGAAAAGGTCTGGAAAGAGTGGGGATAGGACAGATTCCAGCTCTGGTCAGTGGGGGCACCGGGCCGGGTTTATTGCACTTGCAACAGAGTTTAAATAAGTCCCGGGTGTCCGGGGCTGAGGTGAGGGGAGGGTTGGGCAGGGAGGAGGGGCAGCGTCAGTGCAGCTGGTGGGCAGAACCCAAATCCTGCAGGCCTGGGACAGTGGGCTCCCCCTTTCTCCAGGGGACCGGGAGGGCCTGTGTCCGGACAGGGTTAAGGTTCCAGATCTGTTGCCATCATGGCTCCTTCAGGGTCCTGGGCAATTCCTGACTTCTCCTGAGTCAGAGGTGGATTGGGCCTCCAGGCCCAGGTCTGGAGCAGGCTCAAATGTAGTCCTGGATCTGCCTAGTTAGGTTACCAACGTCTAAGTCTGGGTTCCAGATCAACCCCAGGCCCCAGGTTCGATCTGGCCTGGTAGAGTTCTGATTCCCCTTGGAGCTGGTTCTGGGCCAGCGTGGATCCTGGTGTGGGATCTGTCCTGAGCTGGGCCTGGGGCACCATCCACAGTTAGTGTTCTTTGTTGGCCCACCAGGGTGGGGGCTGTCCAGAGCTGCCATGTCTCGCTCCCCAGGTCCCAGGTTCTTAGCTGGGGGCTTCCTGTGGATCTCTGGCAAGGCTGAGGACAGATCTTTGCAGGCTGGAGCTGGACAGGAAGTCCTGGTGGCACGTCTGAGCTGGAGAACTGGGATTGAGTTCTCCAGGTCTGGTTCCAAGTTGTTTTCAGGAAACGCTCCAAAATGCAAAGGCTGCAGGTAGGCTGGGGCCTCTGTCCCTGGATCTGAGTTCCCCATCCATGAGGAGGGCATGTGTAAACGAGGGTCCTTCACAGTGCATGGGGGGAGGGGATCCCCAGCTCCTCTCCTCCCGGCTCTGGCCCTTCAAGTATGTCTCTGGGCTGGGGAGAGGAGCTTCTCCCTGGCCCTCAGCACCTTCAGGAAGTGCCCAGTCCCCTCCCTGTCAGTAGACTGAGGGTGGGGGGACTGGGTCTTTAGGATTGGGAGTCTGGGATCGGGAGAAGTCAGGCATCAGAGGTGGCTGGAGGCTTGAGCTGAGCTTTTTCCATGGCGGTGCCGTACGGGAGGGAGCGTTTGAAGAATCCAAGCTAATGAGGGTAAAAGGAGGGAGAGTTGAGTTACTCTGGTTCCCATTTCTCCACAGATCTTATCCCAAGAGGGGATGAAGATGACTCTAGTGCTTGCAATCTCCCCATCTTGCAAAAGTGGTCCAAATTCAGGCTATTAAGACTACCTCTCCAAGAGGTCCAGTGGGCCAGGAGGGCTAAGGTTGGGAGTGCTTTGGTGCCATAAAAATGCCCCCCGTTAAGCCAGGGATGGCAAATAGGTTTGAAGTCAAGTCCTAAGTCTCATTGCCCAGCAGTGGCTGCCTCTTGAGAAGGATCCTGAGGCTACTTCTAGGATATGATCAGTTAGTGATGGCTGTCATGGGTTTCTGGAGGAAGTGACAGCACCAATGCCACATACTGGCTGCTTGTGAGTAACATTGATTTTAAAAGTATAGGTGACCTTATCAGCTTGAGTCCAGAGAACTCTTTCTAAGCTAGTGGCTGTAGAATGAGAAAAGGATCCTAAGGGCAGTGTGCAGATGGGATGCATGTGGCCATGGAGAGGTGGGGGGATGTGGCTGGAGGACTGGTCTGGAGGCAGATGCTTGGGACTGTGCTGGGTCAAGGGCGGAACCTGGTGAAAGAGGGTAGGCTGTGGCTGACCTTGTAGAGGATGTAGATGAGCAGACCGAGGAGCAGGAGGCCGATGAGGATGGCCAGGATAATGATCCAGAGTGGGACGCCGTGGCTGCCTTCTGCCTTGATCCACTGCACGGCCGTGGCCACCTGGGGAGCAAGTCAGAAGAGGGCACTGAGAAGCCATTGGTTCTTCCCGCCCCACACTTGGCTCCTGCTTGCCACTGACCTAGACCCCGCTTCCCCTCCCATCTTGTGCTAACAGGATTCTGAACTTCAAAACTCTGAGTCCTAAAATCTGCATTACTGTCTTTTACTTTTGGGCCTTCACACCTGCTAATTCCCTCTCCCCAGAGAATATTCCTTTCCTGGCTGGTTAGCCTGGTAGATCCTATCTATTCTTCAGGTCTTGCTTAAACATCACTGCTTCCACGAAGCCTCTGCCAACTCTGCAAGCCTGCGTTCAGGTGTCCCTATGATGTGTTCCCACAAACATGATGGCACTTGTCACACCGTCTTCTCACTGCCTGGTCCATCTTGCTTATCATTGTACTCCCAGGGCCTAGCACAGTGCCTACGCAGATGTGCCTAGCACATAGTAGATGCTCGATCAATATTTGTTACCATAATCAGGCCAGCCCCCGTCGCACCCCAGTCCACTGCCAGGCCCAGCATTCTGTCTTCCTTGGCCCAGACCCCTGGCCCTGGACGCACCTGCAGTTCCTTTCGGGGAAGCTGCCGAGGCAGGATTCGGTAGGGCATCTTCAGGGCTTCATACACAGCTTCACACTGCAGGCTAAATGGCTGGTGCTCCTGCTGTAGGTGGGGGAAAGCTGTTCAGGGCAGCCTCTCTTGGCATCTAGAGGACATAGGGCTCCCCATGGTCTGGCTCTGGTTATGATTTCACTATTTTGGACTCATTCTCTCCTAAATTCTCTCTGCATTCCTTATATGAGATAATAAATGTGTAACTGAATAGTTATAACTGAATAACATATAATTAGATAACAGCATATTCAACAGAAAAAAATTTTTTTTGAATCATTAATATAGGGTTAAGCACCCAGAACAATGCCTGGCCCGTAGTGTTCGCTCAGTAAACAACTGCTCTTTACTGATCCTACATCGGCTTGCCTCTCCACGATGGATTCATCTTCCTTCTCTGCTTTTCTATCTATCTTCCTCTGCTCGGATGGTCTCCCTCCAGCCCTCCCTCCTCTGAATGGACCAGGAAAGGGAAGTCATCGGTCCCAGTGTGACCACCAGGTGGCGCCAAGGACCCAGCCCTGTCCAAACAAGGGTGAGGGAGGGAAGCCCGGCTGCCTGGGTCCCAGTTACCAAAGGGGGTGGCTAGGGCAGTGGGGAAAGCAGGGGTCAGTCCAGGCAGGCCCGAAGGTCAGGGGTCAGGATTGAGGTGAGGCTCCCTTACGTGCAGGAAGGTCTTGGCCCAGACGCGGAAATGCAGTTGCAGGCTTCGGCTTTCTTGCCTGTGGAGTGGCCCCAGCTCGCAGCGCAGCCGGAAACACTCAGCCTCTGGACATTTCTGGGAAGAAAACAGAGACTTGAACCCAGAGTTCTGCCCTTCTGGTGGCTCTGAGGATGCAAACAGGTACTCAACACTTGGTCCCAGACCTCATTCCCAGGAGGACTCACCAGGATCTGAGGCCCTGAAGAGGCAGAGCTCCGGCCTGGAGCATCCCTTCTTTGCAGCCGGTGGTGCTGGGAACTCTCTGGATCCAGCTGGAAGAGGAAAGAGACCGTTAGCTGCCTCTCTCACCTCATTACAGTGTCAGAGTCATTACGTTACAGTGTCTAAGCCTGCCTCTGGGGTCCAGAGCAGCTTTGACCTGGTCTTCCATCTATGCAACTGATCATGTCCTATGACAAGGTACCAAGCTCAGTGTTAAAATATGGAGACAAGTGAGACTCGGTCCTTGGAGTTCACAAGGAGGAGGTGTGTCGAGAAATAATTAGGGCCCTGGGATTTCCTTGGTGGTCCAGTGGCTGAGACTCTGTGCTCCCACTGCAGGAGGCTCAGGTTCAATCCCTGGTCAGGGAACTAGATCTCACATGCCACAGTGAAGATACCGTGTACCACAACTAAAGACCCGACGCAGCCAAATAAATAAATATTAAAAAAATAATAATAATTAGGGTCCCGTCCCTGCCTTGGGGCCTTTGCACTGGCTGTTCCCTCTGCTTGGAATGCTCTTTCTCGAGTCTTCACAAACAGGTTCATCCTTGTCTTTCATTCCTCACTTCACCTGTTCGCTTCTCAAGGTTTTCCCTGATGACTCAAACAGGCTCCTGGCCCCGCCCTGCCCCACTGTTAGCACTGTACTTTCATCACTTTTCAATATCTGTTCCTCTCACTCTCTCTTTTTAATTTTTAATGTGTATTACCCTCTAAGAAAACAAAAGCTCAGGACTTCCCTGGTGGCACAGTGGTTAAGAATCCGCCCGCCAATGCAGGTGGATGTGGGTTCAATCTCTGGTCTGGGAAGATTCCACATGCTGTGGAACAACCAAGCCTGTGAGCCACAACTACTGAGCCTGAGTGCCACAACTACTGAAGCCTGCGTGCCTGGAGCCCATGCTCTGCAACAAGAGAAGCCACCGCACTGAGAAGCCTGTGCACCACAACAAAGAGTAGCCCTCACTCACCACAGCTAGAGAAAGCCCGCATGCAGCAACAAAGGCCCAACACAGCCCATAAAAATAAATAAATAAATTTAAAACGTAAACTCAAACAAAACGTAAAGTTTTGTTCGGTGCGATATTTACTGAGCCTGTAACATGCTTCAGTGCATTGTTGTTTATGTGTAATCAAACTTTAAAACAGGCCCTGGGGCCCAGGGGAGTGGGTCTGAAGAAGGCTTTCCGGAGCCGGTGGCACTGAGCTGGGCCCTGGGAGTATGCCAGGGCAAGAAGTCAGGGAAGGATACTTCAGGCAGAAAGACAGAAGTGCAGCGCATCAAACAATCTTTTTCCCTCCCAGGGCCTCAAGGTGTCTGTGGGCCTTCTGACCCCTTTCCAGTGGCCTAACTCCTAGCTCTAGGAACGTCCTCATTGGCTCTTCCAGGCTCCTGGCAACCTTCCCCAACCACCTTTGACTTGGCCCCCCCACCCCCAGGCCAGTCTCCAGGCCCCTCACCTCCAGGCCCTGTGGGTTAGGGGGGTGACTGGTAGTGCAGTTGCTGAGTCCTGTGACCCTGGTCACGTAGAGGAGCTGCCGACCTTCCAGGGCCTGGGGACAGCTGAGCTCGAGCACGCCCCGGCTAATGGAGCTGGGCCCCAGATTGATGAGCTGAGGAGAGGAGGGCACAGTCATTGTGGGAAGGGAGGGAGGGATTCTGCCCTGATGAGACCTGGGTCCCAGTGGCCCACTCGTCCCTGCTGTGAGTCTCCTGTCTCAGGAACGAGGGAGGAAATCAACAGGCAGAGATGAAATCCTCTCCAGCCAACCCTCCTGGAGGTGGCTCCATCCTTTCCTCCTAAGTCACTCAACCGGCCAGCCTCTCACACTGATCCTGCCCAGGCCTTTCCCTCTCACTTCCCCCTCCCCGTCTCTTCCTCTTGGTCAGCAGGCCGGTCCCAGCTATCTGCCACTCATACTAGCTCCTCCTTCCCTGTCATTCATTCCAGCCCCGCCCTCCACTCCTGGTCACCGCCAGAGAGCCGGCCCTTCCTGCCGCCATCCCTCCTCACCTCATAGACGTGGTGGACAGCAGGGCCCGCGTCCCCCTCCTCCTGCAGCTGGTCTCGGGGATGCCAGTCGGTCATGGGGAATAGCACTGCCTCAGGCTTGGAGACGCTAAAGAGGAGGGCGGTTTAGAGGACAACGGAAGGGACCCCATCCCGTATGCATCCTTTCCTGGGAGTCCCTCTCCCCTCCCCGAGAGGCCCCATTTTGCCCAGGCACTGACCCGTTCAGGGAGACCTGGGCCTGAGCCTCCACTGAGAGCCGGAAGGAAACCACTTCGCTTTGCGAGTTGTTGAGGTTCTTGCTGTGGGATGGAGGAGACTCAGGTGGTGCTGGAGCCCAGCCAGGACGAATTTCACCTGCACCAGACTCCGCCCCCGCCCCGCCCTCCTCGGCTCCACCCCCACCCCCTCCCTACCTGAGTATCTGGAAGTCAAACTGGATGGTTTTCTTCGTGTCCCTGAGGTGAGGGACTGTGAACCGAAGGCCACCCCAGAGCTGTAGGACAGGTAGGGAGGACAAGGGGGCTGTTAGATTGGGCGTCTGCCACACCTCAATTACAGCCCTCCTTCCCTATCCCACAGCTCTGCTTGGGATGACCCAGTCACTTTCCCTCGGGTCCTCTCTCCTGTTCCAGACTTACACTGGCTCCCGCCTTCATGGGGTTGCCCAGGTCACACACCAGCAGGCGGCTCTGGTTCACGGCAAAGTAGTCACAGCTCAGGCTGGAGAAGTTCTGGAGGTGGGGTGGTTGCAGGTAAGGCTTTGGTGTCCCTCCAGCAGGGTCTCCTCCCAAGCCCCACCTAAGAGTCCCCTCTCACCCCTGGGTGTCTGACGAGTCCTGAGTACTCAGCCTCTGGAGGGGCCGTGACACGGAGCTCTGCCTCATAGGCGCCGCCCTCACCCACATTCTGGGCATGGAAAGTGAGGTTCAGAGAGTTCTTGTCACCCAGGTACACGTGATTCTGCTCCCTGGAGGGGACGCGCAAGGTCAGGGACACTGAAGAATTAATCCCCAAACCAGGACAAAGGGCCATAACGATAATAACGTAATAACAATAGACACCGTTTACTGAGTTCCAGCTCTATGGCAGGCACTAGGCTAGATGTTTTATGCAGATTATTTCATTGAATCCTTCCAAAAAGCCAAAGAGATAGATGCTATTATTCTCACTATACGGATGAAGAAGTTGCATAATTTCCCAAGGTCACACAACCAGCTAAAATATTCCTATTCTACCTTTCACGTGCCAGGTACTTCCAGGCCCCATGTGTCCTGCTAGGAGACCTTGGCATCTGGAACCCCGCAGCTTGACATCAGCCTTCACTTACCCAAACACTTCCAGCTGTAGGTCAGGCACACAGATATTGTCTTCTCCACAGTCCAGCAAGATCTGAGCCTGGGGAGCAGGGCAGCCTTGAGAGAGGGAGTTGCGACCCGCTCCTAGCGGTCAGCTCTCCACTCCAGGGCCCCCCGCCAGGGGCCTGGGCCCACCTTCTCCTGGCCATATCCCCACCCTGCTCTCACCTTGTCTTCTATGCGGCTCTTGCTCTGGTAGTGTAGGACTGGCCGGAGGCCGTGGCTGTCCACAGGGGCTTGGGGGTCCAGGGAGAAATTGAGGGCGATGTGAATCGGGGAGAGTTTGTCTCGAAACTCCGACTCGTTCTGGGTCCAGGGGAGAGGGTTCACAGAGTCAAGGGACACCGGGGACTTGGTGGCCCTGCTCCTTATCCTCTTACATCTCCCTTTGTCCATTCAGGACCCTCAAGAATTCAGATGTCCAAACTTGACCATGCTCATTGCTTCAGAGACAGCCTGGTTCCCAGCTCCTCCGACAGAAGGGGCCCCTTTCCCAGCTTCCCAAAGTCCCAGGGCCTTCACTGGAATCTCCCAGTCTCTTTTCCTTCAGGAGGAGCCCCCAGTTCTATGTGGCCACCCTCCCCAGGCCGGTCCATGCCCTGCCCTTGGACCCATACCCTGAGGTAGATCTTCATCTCTCTGCAATCCTCCCGAGCCCCGTTCTGAATGAGCAGGGTCTGGGTCAAGGTGGCCTGTCGGGAGGCCAGGAACAGCGCCCGCCGCACCCCACCCTTCTGCTTCTGCCAGTCCAGCTGGAGCTCCACGGTGAAGCCTGCAGCCGGGCACATGTGTTAAGGAGCATCTGCCCCTCCCTCCTAATCTAGCCAGAGACAAAAGAGGTCCCCAGGGCCCCAGCCCCTCCATCCCCTGTGCCAGTGCCTGAAAAGTTCAGGCCGTCTCCCTCACCGATGGAGTCAGGAACGTGTTTTCCAGATGCATTGAGGCAGAAGCTGAGGTTGATGCTGGAGGAGGACCAAAAGGAAAGCTGGTGTATCCAACTGGAACAGGCATCGTATTCTCTCCCTACCTCTCAGACAGACCCAGACTGGGACAGTCCCATTTGTCCCCTTCCAAAGACCTGGTCTCCCTCCCCACTTCCAGGCACAGATGCGGTACCCCCAGATGCCATCTATGCAGTCTCCTGGGCCCCCCACTCACCAAGCTACAGGGTTTCCCTCCAAGCTGCAGCTATGCTCCTCTGGGTTGAACATGGCAGGAAAGATGGTGAGGGAGGCGCTGGCAGACACGATGGGGCGACCCCTGCCAAGAGTGGACGTGTGATCAAAGAACTCAGACTCAGGAACCTGGGAGCAGTAAGCTGATGCCCAACCCCCAAGAAGCCAGTTTGTACACTTCCCCAAACTCAGCCCTGTGAGAAATCCCCCAGTTTCCACATCTCCCAGGCTGCCCCCTGCCCAAGTTCATACCTGTACACCACAGCCTTGTCTACACCAAAGGACCCCACAATCAGATCTGCAAGAAGTCAAGAAACCACCCCTTACAGGAAGCCAGGAATGAGAATCCTTCCCAACCCCTTCTAGTTGCATTGCTCAAGGAGGCCGAAGTGGGGGGGCAGCGCCACCTGGTGGCAGCATCCTAGAACTGCACCCAAGGGCTAGGGGTCTGTGACCAGGGAATTCTAAGGTGAAAGGGGCCTCTGGCACAACTCACCAGGGTATCCGTTGCCATCCAGGTCTCGGCCTCCTCGAAGGGCAGAGCCAAAGAAGTCCGGCGTGTGGCCAGCTGCCCACAGGGGCAGCAGAACCTGGGAAGGCTTAGAGGCCAGACCCCCTGGGCCCCCAGGGAATACAAACACCACTCCCTGCCGGTTCTCCCCACCAAAGGCGGCCCCAATAGCTACATCTGCAAGACACACAACATACACCAGTCAGCGGGCCAGGAATCCAGGAGTTCAAATCTCTACCACCAGACCCCGGGACCCGGGATCCTATCTTTCCCATCTGTCATTCCCAGTATTCTAATCTCTTCAAGCCCCAAGAGCTAGACATGGGGATTAAATCTCCACACCTCCTGGAGAAGTCACTGGGGGTCTTGGGAGTCTTATCTGACAGCCATCTCTCCCCAGATCTCTTCTGACTCAGGCCCCCGACTCATCCTCAGCATCTGGAGCCCATGGTGCTTACCATTGTAGCCATCCTGGTCCAGGTCTCCCAGGGGGGTCAGGGAGCTGCCGAATCGGCCAAACTCATCATGGCCAGTGAGGGTAAGGGTGGGCGTGGGCTCCATGCCCGCCAGGCGCTGCAGGTAGATGTAGACCCTGCCCACCTCCTGGGGCCGCCCGTCGGCTGTCCGCTCCATGAGCAGGGGCGCCCCTACCAGCAAGTCGTCCAGCCTGAGGGTAGGGGAAACCCAGGCATCCTGAGACCCTGCCTTGCCACCTCCCCTCCTCAATCCCAGTGCCAGGAAATCCCAGGCATCCTGGATCCTGGGCTTCTTCCCACCCAAGTGAGAGACCTGAGGTCTTCTGGTCTTTGGCTCTCAGCTCTCTCCTCGCCCCTGAGCCGAGGGAATGCAGGCAGGAGGAGGAGAATCCAGAGAAAAACTCTCCTTGCATTTTTCTGTGCCACCCCGACTCCTCGCCCCTGGATGTGGGGAGGGCACCACGCTGTGGCCCTTTCCCAGTACTCACCCGTCCCCATTGATGTCTGTGGCAGCCACCGCATAGCCAAAGTAGGAGGCCATCTGGGGAGGACAGAGGGGCAGCGGCGGGTCAGAACTAGGGCGTCAATCAACAAGAGCTATGGCGGCGGGGGAGTCAAGGACTCCAGGCAGCCTGAGAATCTGGGCTGAGCTTATTGGCTCAGGCCTGGCTGGCAGAGGGCCAAACTGGGTTGTGGAAAGGGTGTCCTCACCTGTTCCCCTGAGAAGTTGTAGAGGGACCGGATGTCTGAGCCATTAAGGATGGTGACCTGGGGATGAGGAGATACACCCACTGACACCAGACTCCCAGACCATCCCACGGAGGGCAAATGGGTCCAGGAAACTGAGGGGCAGGCATTCCTTGGAGATACAGACCACTTGTCCCATAATTCCCTTATTTGCTTTGCCTCACATTCCCGTCTCTATACTCGGTAGCTCCATCCCAGAGTGACTTCATTATTTTCCTCCATCACTCTCCAACTACTACTGACAGATTGCATACTTATCTGTCTGCTGTGCGTGTCTACCTGCTAGAATGTCAGATCAGTGAGGGCAGGAGTTTGTTTTGTTCTTTGCTTTCTCCCCAGAGCCTAAAGTAGTGCTTGGTGAGCAGCAGACACTCAATGGTTATTAGCTGAATGACTGAGGCCTCAACCCCCAGCCCTCCCAAACCACAAACACGCCTGTCTCCCCCACGTGCCCCCTTAGTGATGGGCCTTACAGGTTCCCCGAGTCTCTTTTCTCCTGTTCTCTTCCCCAGTCTTGCTGCTGTTCCTCTGGTGTGAACCCTCCCCCAGGAAGCTGGAGAGCCCCCCGGGCTCCCCCTGCCTCAGGCTCTCTGTTCCCCTCAGCCCCCTTCCTCCACGGCAGCGGGACGAATTGCCCTAGAGCCGGTCTTGGAGGGACACCGCTGGCTTGAAAATCCGTGATGGTTCCCTGTAGCCACCGCCCAGTCTCAGCTTCTTGGCTGGTCCTCTGAGGCCCTGGAGAATCTGGCCCCAACCTATCTGTTTTTGCGCAACCTCCTTGTAGTCTCCTCATCCTCAATCAGCCCGTGCTGAACTGGCCTGAATTTTCTTCCTTTCCTTCCACGCCTTTTCTCCTGCTCCTGCCTGGCATGTTCTTTTCCCTCATTGCCACTGATCTTTCATAGAACCTTTTCTGATCTGTTCCTGCCCTAGAAAGGAGGGTATTTCTTCCCCTAAACTGCTATGTGATCTTAATCACTTTTCTGAAATTTATCCTCGTGCAGAAAGAATGCTGACTTTGGAATAAGATAGATCTGGTTTTAAATCTCTATCCAGCCATGTGCTAATTGGGTGATCTTAAACAACTTACTTGGTCTCTTTGAGCCTCAGCTTTCCCACATGTAAAATGTGAAAATATCTCCCCTGATAAGCTTGTTGTGAAGACTAGAAATCATAAGTGGACAGTGCCCAGTGGACGGAGGGGTTTGTGAATACCATGGTATGTGTGTCTTATCTTACATACTTGATTAGAAGCACCTTACAAGATGGGGTATGATGTCTTATTCATCTTCCTATCTCTTACCTTGCCCTAATAAATGTTAGTAATTGAATGGACTCCTATGACATTCTTATCTATATGCTTTTTAAAGCACTCGCCATGGTCTAATAATATCAGCTACAGTTGTACACTGCCTAACAGTTCACTAAGTAGTTTCACGTGCATTATCTCACTTCATCCTTACAAGAGCCTTGTGAGGTCAGACCTATTATTATCCCATTATATAGAGAAGAATGAGGCCCAGAGAGGTGAAGCAGACTCAAGATTTTTATGGAATGAAGTGGGGTAGGAATAAATCATAGATTGATTCATCCAGAATAAGTGCCAGAACTTGAACACTGGTCTGACCCAAGAGCCCGTGTTCTGATCCACTTTTTGAACCCTTCCAAACTTCCATGCATGGTTCTTTGTGATTAGCTAGGGGAGGGGAGAGCAGTGGAGGGAGGGAGGGTCAAGCTGGGCCTTACATAACCATAGGTGAGGTTCCCTTTGGGCACGCCAGCAACGAAGTCTGTAAAGGGAAGAGAAAGTTGTAGGCTAAGGGCAGGGAAAGGGGAGTCAGACAAAAACGTAAGTGTCTCAGTCCCTGCGGCTCTGTGTCGTGGGTCTCCACCTGTCCCCTCCCTTCCCTTGGCCCCGGCCTGGGGACACACTCACCTTCGGTGTCATCACCACTGAATTCACCCACAGCCACAGAGTATCCTGGGGGATGGGAGGGGAGGGGGGAGTGGGTATTAGAATTCCTGCTTCAAGGACCCCTCTGCCCCGGCCCATCCTCAATCCCTTCCCCACCCCTACTGGGCCTTCATAGTCAGCCCACATATGACACATGGGGGGGGCGGGGCTGGGGGTTCCTGGGTGGGAGAAGGGAGGCAAGGGGTGAGCGAGGACAGGGGCCCCTGAGGTTCTCCCCCTGCATCTCCTGCCCCATTTGCTCACTTACCCAGGTAGCTGTCATCATAGATGGAACTGGCCTGGCGAGTCTGCAGCTGCCCCGGAACTGGGTTGATCAGGTACTCGGGGTAATAGGATTCTGCAATCTGCTCTTGGGTGGCGGACAGGATCTGGCCTGGGGAAGGGGATGAGGAGGGGATGGCCGGAGGAGGAGGTGGTAGGGATGGGGGGCGCTGGGGGCTGACTGGGTAGGATTTCAGAAGTCTGGTTCAAGAAGGGGAAGCTTGTGGAGGGTGGTGGGAGAGGATGGGTAAGTCTCAGGAAAGGGAGAGGGGAATTGCGACCGGGCAGAGGAGGGAAGGATGGTGATCTTGGGCTGGGAGGGGGATGAGAGGCCAGGTGTAGGAGACGGACGCAGGGATAGTGGAGGAAGGACCTACCTTGCCAGAAATAGCTCCCTGGTCCACCCAGGACCACACGCCCTGTCTGTGGTGGGGAAGGAGGTGAGTCTACATCTGGTCCTGATTCCCCTGCGTCCACCACCCATAGCCACTTTCCTCCCAGATCCCCCTCTCACCTTGGTGAGCTCAGCACTGAAGCCCCCTTGGCAGTAACCCTGTCCTGCTGCCCGGCTGAAATCTGCAAGGGGAGAAGGTGGTGGGAAGGAGCTCTGCACAGATGAGTCAGGCAGGAAAGAGCAGAGAGCTTGAGGGAGGTGTGGGGAGAGGGGGCCAGAGAAGGGACCTCTCTGGACCAGACAGTGAGCATCAAGGCTAACAGGGCGTGGGGGGCCATGGGGACTCACAGAGAAGGCAGATGTGGGACTTGGGCCCCCTCCTGCCCTACCTGAGCGGCAGGGCGCGTACTCCAGAATCCGGGTGAAGTTGTTTGTGGAGAGGTAGCAGGTGCCCACGGGATCGCTCTGTGGCTCCTTCTCAGTGCGCCAGCTGTAGAGGGGAGCACAGGCCTGGGAGGGCCCAGGAGGAGGGGGCTCCAGGTTTAGTTCAACAGGGCCTCTCCTCCCTCCCTCCTGTCCACTGTGCTGCACTGCCCCAAACCACTGCGCCTCCTGCCCACCACGCCACCCAGCCTGCTGGGTCCTCACCAAGATGGAGGAGCCGTGGGCTCGCACGGTCGCTCCGAACCACTGCAGGGACTTGTACTCCACAGGCTCCTCTCCGTCTTGGCTGGACGGCGAGGACTCCAGGATCCGAGAGCCTTGAGGAAGTGACAAAAGGCCGTCATGCCAGCTGCGGGCAGCTGAGCCCTAGAGCACCCCCTCCCACCAGCCTGGGGGCACCCAAGCACTTGCAAGCCCTGAGCGCATGAGTCATGGGAGGGGAAGAGGGGTAGGGTCCTTACAGTCTGCTTGGTGTAGCCTGACTCAGCTTCCCCTGCACAGGTATACACACGCCCATGTGCACACGTGTGCACACACACAGGACCTGGGGTTTCTAGAGTTGCATTCCCTTGGTCCACCTGCCTCCTCACCCAGCAGGAACAAGAACACATGGTGAGGTGGGAAGAATAGCTATTTCCTGAGAAGGCAACCCTCTGGCTGCACGTCTCCGTCTAGATCTGGGCCTGCGTCTCTAGCAGCACCTGTTCTATGTCCTTGACTTTTCTCACATCTCTGCCCCCTGTGTGTGTGTGTGTGTGTGTGTGTGTGTGCGCGCGCGCGCGCGTATCTGTCTGTCTGTCTCTATCCTGCCAAGCCCTTTCTGCCCTCTATAGAACAGCCTTTCTTATTCCTCAGCTTCTCATCTGTCTTTCAGATTAAAAAAATAAACAAAAAACAGTCGGTTTTGTGCTCTGACACCGCCCCTCCCCAATGTCTCCATATTTTGATGCTCTCCTCTTTTGCCCCTCACCCCAGTTTATCTCTGGAACCAGACTGCTCAAGTTCATGTCCTCGCTCCACCTTTTACTAGCTGTGTGACCTTAGACAACCTATAAAACGGAGATAATAATACCTCACGCCCGTCATTGAAAGGATTAAGTGCGTTAATATATGTAAAGTGCTTACAACAGTGCCCAGTATACAGCAAGTGCTCTTGAAGTGTTTGCTGTTATAATTGTTTCTCAGCCTGTCTCCCTCGTCCAACTCGGCATCTACTCCTGACCTTAGGCTCCTTCAGGGCGGTGGCTTAATCATGTTTCAATCCCCTGAAGCACCAGCACTGAGCCTGGCAAGCATTATCACTTAGTCAGTGCTTAGTTAAATGAATCGAACAGGCTCTGTGACTCTTCTGTCTTTGTCTGTGTTACTGCCCTGGCCTCCCTGAGTTGTGGGTGATTCAGGGAAAATGAGAGCCACATGTTTCTGAATCATGCCCGCCCTCATTTGGGCTGGGCTGGACTGGGAACGTGGTGTGAGTGCCACGGGGAGCCGCTGCACCGCTGCACGGAGCTGGAGCCCCAGAGCACGTGGCCCTTGGAACTGGTCAGGCTCCGCCCCTCGCTGCAGACCCCGCCCGGGCCCCGCCCTCTAGCTTCAGCCCCACCCCTTAGTCCCTCTCTGAACCTCCCCGACCTACGAAGAGGGTTACCTTTGCTGTCAAATTCAATGGGGGTGCACTGAGCCGGGCTGGTTCCCCAGGGACAGAGGTAGACGGCACCGCCCTGCAGCACTCCCGGCTGGCTGGTGTTAGCCTTGGGCGCTCCCACCAGCACGCTGACCCTGCGGAGGGGAAAGGAGAGGCAGTTCAGCGCGGCTCCTAACTCTTCTCCAGTCTCCCCAGGCGGGAAGGACCCAGGCCTCCGGGCCAGGGGCGAGGTGGGCGTGGGGTAGATGCCCCCTGGGTTGTATTTATAGCTCAGAAGATGCCACGGATGCCAGAGGCACAGGCTGGAGTCAGGCGGTCCCCATGTGCCGCTGTCACTAACACAGCCCCTCCCCCCCACCTCCCCTAGTCATTAGAAGGAGGAACCAGAGTCCGTTCTGGGAAGGGGCCGGGGCCAGAGGGCTTGGACCCCAGCTTCTCTATGTCCCCTATGGACCTGCCAAGACTGGAGGTGCAGCCCTGGAACCCCAGGGTCCTCTTACCTAGCCTGTACCCTTTCTTCTCAAGCCAAAGCCCTCCTCTGGGCAGGACCCAGGCGTCCGGCTGCCCGGCTGCCCAGCCCTGGGGCGTGTAGGAGGAAAATGTGAGTCTTGGAAATCAGGCAGTAGAAGTGGAGAGAGGAGCTGCAGGATGGTGAAAACAGATTGTTCTCCTGGGCTTGGGCCTGCCCTCACCCTGGGCTCTGGTGGGAACTCCCCATCCTGGCTGGGTCTCTGTCTCAGCCTCTAAACCCGTTTCCCACACACCATCCCTCGGAGTCTGAATTCAGATCCTGCTCTAGGGTCTTAGTTTTGGACATGGTGCCTCATTCTCCCTGAGATGATGAGAAGGTTGCCTTTGCTGGGAGTCCTGGGTAACAAGGTGGTGATGGCTAAGGTCCTGGGTAATTTTCCTGCCTCTGGCTCTGCCTCTATCATTCCTGGGTCCCTTGCCTCCAAGGCCTCTGTGCAGCTGTCAGCCCTCTGGGCTTTCTTCTCCAGTCTCCCATGAGGACTGCATCTGGCAGCCGGGGCAACTGAATCAGCATCCCTGCCAGTCTTGGCCTCTGCCCTACGCCCATATCTGCCTCTGGCACTGCTTCTCCATCTGTCCCTCTGCCCCATGACTGCTTGCTCTCTTGATTTTGGTTTTAGGGCTCCCTCTCTCTCTCATCTCAGATCTTGGGCTTCTCCATCTCTGTTGGTTTCTGGCCCCTTTCAGCTTTCAGCACTCCCAACACCCACCCTTTTCCAGATATTTGGATCCCTTTCTTATAGAAGTCCCCAAGTCAGGGATTATGGTAGAGGTCACAAAAGTGGGTGTGTGTGTGACAGGGGGACAGGACGGGTGACGACAACAGATACACTAAGTAGGGGAGGGGTGAGGGGGTGTGGCCCAAGAGGAATAGGAATGGGAGGCATTAGAGGGAGCAGCTCCAAGGGACTGAGTGGGGAGCGAGGGTGGTCTAGCGGGGCTGGAGGATGAGGACAGAGGAGGGAGACGGCAGGGTCTAGAGGAACAGGAGGGCAGGCCTGGAGGGAGAGTTCCTGGAGTGATGGGGGGTGGGGTGCCAGCCTCCGTTACCCTGGGGACAGGAAATGTTTACTGCCTGTGGCTTCCTGTCTGTTTCCAGCCTCTCACTTCTCCGTTTGTCTCCCACCCACCCGCCTGCTGGGCCCCACCCCTCTCACTCAGGCAGTACATTCAGTTGGGGGGTGGGAGCTGGCTACTCGGAGGCACAGTGACCTGGTTGGCTGCCAGGCCTAGTAGGGGAGGTTGGTGATGGGGAGAGATTGCATTGCCCCAGGGCTGGGGGAGGAGAGAGGGGTGCAACCCTCTGTAGCAGAGGCAGCCCCAGAAAACAGCAGTGGTACAGGAGTTCTGGGTCAGGCACTAGCTCAGTGTGGACTTCGGAATACCCTTTTCCTCTTCCTCTGGGTGAAGAGGTCGAACAGGTTATCTCAGAGTCTTCCGGAGCTCCCATGCTCTTCCGGGAGAGCACAGGGCCTCAGCCAAGGGATCCTGCTTCCACCCCGAATTTTCCCACCTTCCCTGGTGCGGGGGGGGGGTGGGGGGGGGTGAGGGGGAAGCTGAGGCTGAGTGCTCCTGGGATGGCCTGAAGAAGAAGCTTGGAATTTGGCAGGGTGGCAAGGTGAGAGAGAGGCCTTACAAGGCTCATAAAGCCCACAGGCTCGTGGGCCAGGAGCATATGCTGTGGCTGCGTGGAGGTTCAGGAGAGCTGCGCGCAGGCGAGGGACACAGATCCTGACCCAGACCTGCCCTGCGCCGCCCGTGGCTCATACCTGAGGAAGCAGGGGCCCCTCCTTCTCAGCCCCTCCAAGTCAGTCCAGTAAATACTGCCCTCCCCCACGTGCCAGGCGAGGCACTTGCTGTCAGGAGTGGCACATCACACAGCTCCCCCTCATTCTCCCACTCCTGCTTCCTGCTTCTTAAATGCTGCAGCAATTGAGTCCTACTAGGGATCCAAGAAAGTAACAATGGAGGGTCCTTGGGCTATTTTCAATATTTCAGAAAGCCTAACGGAAATCATGCATTTACCTGATAAGGCGACCCAGGCTAATTAAAACCTCAAGTGTATTTGCTTTGGGCTGGAATTATATCAACTCTTGTGGGGAACCTGGTTATCTCATATTGACCAGAAGCTCTGATTGGCAGCTACAGATGTCTTCTTGTTCTAACTTTTGGTTGATAAAAAAACAGGAAAAAGGAATTAATTATTCCTTCCTCAATACAGCTTGGCAGACAAACTCTTCCAAGATATAGAGACCAAGGGAAGAAATAATTGCCATAATTTATTTTGAAGCCTCAGAACTCCAATATTCTAGCGTTGGTTCTTGGAGACACAGGCTGCCCCAGCGGGAAGACACTGTGGTTTGAAGACCTTCTTGCAGATGCCTCAGGGCTTCCACACGGAGTAAGCAGAGGCCCGTTTGGTCCTGACATTCCTCTCCATCTTCTTTTACAGCAACCTTTTTTCTCTGTTTTATATAGAATGCCCTGGTAAGATATCATTTGAATTAAAAGAAAGAAAGAAAGAGAGAGAGAGAGAGAGAGGGGGGAAGGAAGGAAGGAAGGAAAGAAGGAAATAAAAACTTCAACAAAAAGTACTGCTGAGCAGGGACTTCCCTGGTGGTCCAGTGGTTAAGAATCCACCTTCCAACTCATGGGACGTAGGTTCGATCCCTGGACAGGGAACTAAGATCCCACATGCTGAGGGGCAACTAAGCCCGTGTGCCACAACTAGAGAGAAGCCAGCATGCAGCAACCAAGATCCAATGCAGCCCAAAAATAAATACATAAATAAAAACAAATGCTGCTGACCTAGTCCCATGTCCTCATTGTATGGTTGGGGAAACTAAGTCCCAGAGAAATTGTCACATGTCCAGGGTCACTCAGAATCCTTCCCACCATAAGAGCCAGAAACCAGGAATCCTGATACCTAGGCCAGAGTTCTGGTAAACCCTGTTGCCAATTTGTCCCCTCCTCTCCTCTCCGCTATCTTCCCAGCCAGGCTTCTGATTAACCAAGTTCCTGTTCAATACATGGTTACTGTTTGACTCTGCCAACCTGACAAGGTCGGGGGTGGAGAGTCGCAAGCGGACCTGACCCAGCTCCTGCAGGTCCTACGCAGCCCTGGCCAGGCCAGAGGAGACACCTGGTTCTGGGTCCGCTAGTGTATTCTCAAGGGAAATGCCTGGCTGGCTGTGAAGGAAGAGTTGCCTCCACTTGTGGCAGTTACACAAGGGGCTAAGGAGCTGGGCTAAGGCTGGTGTGCCTTTCAAGCGCATACCTTGGGCCAAGTCGCTTCCCCTCTCTGAGACTTGAATTCTCTACCTATAAAATGATGGGTTGCCCTTGAATGGTCCCTAAACAAAACTTTAGTTCTAAACTTCTAGGACTCCTGAAGCCTCAGTTCCTATATATATATATGTATATATATATATATATGCATATAAAATGGGTGAAATAATGCTTCATCTGTCTAAGGCAAGGATTTTTGTAATGATCCAACAGAAAAATTGATATGAAAGTGTTAAAGAACATGAGGGACTATTATCACTATCATTGCTATAGGCAAATATTAAAAGCAAGTAAGAAATGGTGAAAAGCTTAGACAAAGAACTAGGTGGTGACCAGGGAGAAGAGAACCAGAAACAGAAAATAGCTACCTCATAAAAGTTGTGCCTCCCATGTACTGATCGCCCTCTATGGACCAGATGCCTTTTATATATATTGTCTCATCTGGTCCTCCAAACAGCCTCATAAGTTAGGTGTCTGATTTTCATGAGAAGACCAGGCTCCAAGATTTAAGTCTTAAGTAACTCACCCCAGGTTACACAAAGAACAAGTAAGTGGTGGGGCCTGGACCCACACCCAGCTGGGCCTGACTTAAAGCCTGGCCCTTTCCTACCTGGTAATCTCTCTAGTGCTTACGCTGCCCTCTGATGCTGTTTCAATTTCCACCGTGAGAGGTGATGAAGGGGGCCAAGAACACTGGCCCCCCAGGTGAGGGGCTATGTTTATCCCCTGCAGGGAGGAAGGGTTGAAGGCCCAGCTGTGGTGGGGAGGGAGGTCACCAGGGAGGTGGAATGTTCTGAGTCCTATTCTAAGAGTGCTTTGTATAGAGAAAATGAGAGGGGGAGGTGTGCAAGCTGGACACCTGGGTTCTCTTGGGAGGAGAGATGAGCAGAAGAGGAGGGGGAGGGGATAAGAATGCTAGGTCCTGCTTTAGAAAAGGGCTTTTGGGACTGCAGGATCAGGCCAGGGGCCAGACAGACACCCAGGGAACGGGGAGTGTGTGCAAGTCCAGATGTTTCAGAGGAGTGTTTTAAAAGGGAGATGACACTCTTGTTAGGTGGGGGTGGGGTAAGAAGAAGGTTAAGAGCCAGATAACTGGATACCCTGATGTAGGGGAGGATACCATCCCCTCCCTCCCTCTTCTCTACTCCATTAGGGTTGTGGTAAGCAGTTTGAGGGGGCCTGGGGGAGGCCAGGCCTGGCAGAGGCTCCAGGCCAGGGTGATGCAATGGGGTTTGGGCAGGAGGCCAGGGGGGGTGGGGTGGGGGTTGGGTGGGGACCTTCAATAGCCCAGAACCAACAGCTGGGGCCTAACCATCTTTCTTTTTCGCATCCTGAAGTCCTCCAGACAAAGGAGAAATTTGCCCCCATACCCCAACTGAATTACCTAGATTAACTTCTTTTCTCCAAAAATTAAAGGTAATGAGTAGAGATCAGCTAACTGTATCATGTGTAAAAGCAGCTCAACTCTGACAGAGGTCCTATCAAACCTGGATACTGGGGGTTGCGGTGGTGGTGGTGGTGGTGATGGGGAGCAGTGGCAAGCTCAGAGCCCAGAGATGTAGAAAGAGGATTCCTCCAGGCATCTGGCACCTGGAAGTCCCAGGAGCAGCTTCCTTCCCCTTAATCTGCGCCCCCCCCCCCCCCCCCGCCCCACATTTAAACAAACTCCCTTGTTCTACTGTTGCCTAGCTCGTTTCTGCAAGCCTGTGGGCCCCCCATTTTCCTGGCACACAGGGTCCGGTCTGCTCGTCACCCTGCTGAGCTGGGGATGGGGATCCCCCTTTGAGGCTTCCCCGGTCTCTGAGGTCCTGCGTTCTGACACTCTTGGTCCCTGCGAGCCCGCGTCTCCCCAGCTTCCGACCCCAGCCCTAGATGTCCCGGTCTCAGTTCAGCTCCAGCCGACAGGCTACAGGAAATCAGCTTTTCTCTTCCTCCCAAGAGCTGGAGGAAGAGGGAAACTGCCCACCCCTCTTCACGCGCGCACACACACCCCTCCCGACACATCCGAGCACCCGCCCTTGGCAGAGCCAGCCCCCAGCCCCAGCGCCCCCAGGACCAGGATCCCAGGACTCTTCCCAACTTCCAGGATCCCCTCGTATGAACAGAGATTGGGGGTGGCGGGCGGAGTAGGAGACGGAGGAGAAAGGGGAGGGAGCCGCCGTCGCCCTCCCGGGTCTTTCCTAGTCTGAGTTGAGGGGGGAGGGGAGGGTGAGGCTGGCCCCCATTTAACCTCCGGACCCCTTCAGCCTCCTACTCACTTCTTACTACACACAGCTCATTCTGCTCCGACCCGTTCTCTCTCCGCACAATGGCCCTCAGGGGTCCCGGCGTTCCCCAGTGGTCCAAAAAGCCCCTCCTGGCCTCGGCGCCCCCGCTCCGTCCCCATCCGCCTCCCGTCCCGGCAGCTGGCGGATATCAACCAGAGACCCTCTGCTCTCGATTCCCGCGCGCTCCTCTCTCTTGGCCCCAAGACCCCTGCCCAGACTTCTCCAGCTTGCAGCTTCGTGTCCTCTCCCCATCCCACACATGTCTCCCTGCTGATCGCTCTCAAACTCCTGGCCCCCCTCCACGCCTGCCACTGTCCCTTCCCTACTGCATCGCGGCCCCCCAACTCTAGCGAGGGCCCCCCACTCCAGCCCTAGTCCTTCCAAACTCCGCCTCAACTCAAGCCTCGGTCCCCTCCAGACTCCAGCCGCGCCCCCAGTCTCCAGGCGCGCGCCCCCGCCCCCCGCCAGCCCGCCGCCAACCCTCCTCGACTCACCCGTCCGTCCCCGGCCGGTAAAACTCCACCGAGAAGCCGAAGAAGGAGCCCGGGGGCCCAGAGAGCACTGCTGGGGCCTCCGCGTCTAAGTTGAAGCCCCCGACCCCGGGCGGCGGCGGCGGCAGCAGCAGCAGCCACAGCAGCGGTGGCAGCAGCCGGGGTCGGCGCCGGGGGCCCCAGCGCAGCTGCACCGCGTGGAGCGGGGACCCTCGCGTCCGGCTCCCCATAGCGCCCGCTCTTCCCCGTCCTGGGGCCACCGACCCGGAGCCGCTTCCTAAACCTCCCAGAGGCGAATGACTCAACGCGGGGAGGAGTTTGCCGAACTCCCGGCCAAGCCCTCCCCCCGCCTGCCGGGGGGGCGGGCGGGGGGGCATTCCTGGGTCCCTGGAAGGCTGAGCCCGCGCCCCCCACCCCGAAGGGGCGTGGGGGGGCCGCACCTTTCCACTTCCCTCGCCCCAGCCCCAGCTGGAGGCCGGTTGTCTGCACTGGGTCAGACTGGGCGGGTTTGGGCTCTTCCCCCTCCTTCTCTCTGCTTCCCCCTCCTTCCTCCCGCCTCCTTTCCAGATGTACAACGTAAACGCTCGGAAAAGGAGTCGGAAAAAGGGAGCAGAGAATTTCCTAATGAGGAAAGGAATCACCTCTGGAGGCTGGAGGAAGTCTGAATATGTGTGTGGGGTCTCCCTCACTAATTCAGGGAGGAGGACTTTAGGGTCTAAAGAGAGAGGAGACACTTCTGGCATCTGGCCAACTGGGATTCCCCTTTGCCTTCCCGGGCCATGGGGTGCCTGGGTTCCAGCCAGCTGGATTTGGGACTCAGGAGTTGAGGTACAGAGTGCTCCCAGTCGGTCTCATGGGATGGAGGACCTACACCAGCTCTCTGCTCCTCGCCTCCAGCCTCCCACCCCCCCACCCCCACCCAAGTTGCTAGAAATGAAAACCCAGGAGTCCAGGACTTTGGAGTTACTCACCAGGATTCCGGTCCAGGCCTCCCCCTTTTTGGTTGTAGGATATGGAAACCTCTGTTGAGTCCCTTCCTAGAACCTGGCAGTTGACCAAGAGCCTGGTAGTGGTAGGAAAGGGCTTGCTTTGGCCCCTCGGTGCCTTCTTGATTAACTGGCCTGATTCCTACAAACCTGGAAAATTGTAGGATGGGATGGGGGTGGGGTGGTGTCTTGCAAAGGGGCCCAAACTTTAGCTTTTATTGTCTTTAGGCTCTGGGAGCTGGAACCCAGGACCCTATTCTCCCACGATTCCCTGTGGATGTAGAGGAAGGGACTGTAGCAGGAGAAGCCAATGACCCCCTGCCCACCCCTTCCTCCAGCCCTGGCTCTGTGTGATGAGATCACCTTTCAGGATTCTAATCTTTATCTTAGTCGGGGGGAGGGGGACCAAGGGGCCTAGATTCTCTCCTAACCTCCTCTCCTTTCCAGCCCTCTTCCTGTCTTTTTCCTCTAGGACTCCTCCCCTTCCACAATAATAATCCCTCAAATCAGAACCCTGCCCCTTCTCTTCTCCAGTCCCCGCCACACTCTGGCTTGGGGGACTCAGAATAAAAGTGCCCAGAATCAATGCTTTTTCTTTCACCACAAGTCTCCTCCTCATTCTGCTACTCTACTTCCTGTCCCAAATCACCCAGCTGTTTTTTAAAAAGCCCCTCTCCGGAGCCAGCTGCAGCCCAAGGGAAAGGCCAGCTGGTCAGACTGGGGGGTGATGCTGGCTCCCATCCCACTCTCACATCTGCAGGTCCTGACCCTCTCATAGGCGAGGAACCCAAAGAATCTCTGGGTCAGGATCTGAAGCACAGCACTGCCGCGAAGGTGACCTCTAGGTGAACGCGACTCAAGCCAAGGGCTGAGACCCCCTCTGGGAGGAGAGAGGTTGAGGCCTGACTTCTGTATAACCCAGCAGAGCACGTGTGTGTGAACCCAACTCTCCTTTCTCAGTCCAGGCACAAGCTCTTTAGATCTTCCCAGGATTTGGGAGCTTGAGGTGGGGGTGGGGAGGGGTACAAAGAGGGAGGTGTGTGACTCAGCTCCTGCCAGAGTCTTGGTGAGGGACAGGGGACATAGCGTCCTGCCCCAGTCCTCCTCCCCACTCCACCCCACCCCCCCAGCTTGGCCAAGTCAAACAGGCCCCCTCCCTGTGCGTTCCCTGCTCCTGTTTACACCGGGAGCCCCTTAGTCATTCTCTGGCTGGCTTTTCTACTCTCCCCAATATCCCTCCTCTCTTGGCTCTCTCTGCCCTTATAAGTCCTCTCCCAGTGGCCCCAACACCTCCTGCCTTCCCTCTCACTATGCCTGCCTCTGCCTGGCCCTCCCTTCCTCTGCTCTGGGTCAGACCTGCAACTCCAGTTGGGAGGGAACCCCAGTTGCAGCACAGCCCTCCAGGTCTGGAAGATGGCCTAGAAAGGTCAGCCAGGAGGGGGTTTCTAGGGGCCATCAGCCCAACCCTCTCCTTCAGAAGAGGAAATAGGTGTAGAGACATGAAGTGACTTGTCCAAGGTCACATGACTAGCCAGTTAGGGGTGAGTCTAGAATCTAAATGTTTTGACTCTAAACCCAATGCTCTCTCCTCTCAGCCCACTGCCCGCTAAATGCTCTGTCTCCTGTCAGCTTTTTCTCTGTGTATCTCTCAGCTTGTCTCTGGCTAGCCTGTGTGTCTCCAAGTGTCTCTGTTTTCTCTCTCAGATCTGACCTCTCTGGTACCCTCTGTCCCTTCGTCGCTCAGGACGAATGATTTGCTGTGATGACTGATTATTATTAATCATGGTCTGCTTGACAGAGGGGCAGAAGGGGTGAAGGGCAAGGGCAGGACACTCACCAGACTCCTGCTGTCACCAGCCTGCCTGCCCTGAAGGCTGGAGCTTTGAACTAGGAGACAGAATTTCCACAGAGGAGTTCAGGATAGAGGTGCAAGTTTTAAAGCCAAGAGTCACGCTGAATTTCAATAGGGTGGGAGAGGGGTGAGGAATATTAATAATAGTTTATTTAGCATATGCTATATGCCTGGCCTTGGGCTTGACCTTTAACCTGCCTTCATCCCATTTCATCTTCTGAATGTCTCCAGCACTGGAGGTATTATGACTCTCATTTTACTGTCAGGAAACTGAGGCCCAGAGAGTGAAGTGATTAAGACAAGATCAACAGAAAGAAAGGCACAGGGGTAGAATCCAAATTTCATCCCAACTGAGGCCAAAGTCCTTGCTTTTCCCACTGCACTGTTAGTTTAAACTGGGCTGAGTTTCTACAGGAGGAAGACTCTGGAGCAGAGATCTTTAACAGAGGACCCCTGTTTCTAGGGTGGGGTTGGGGAAGATTGGGTGCACAATTCATTGATCCTCTGAAACAGGATGGAACTCTGTGTGTGTGTGTGTGTGTGTGTGATTTCTCTGGGGTGAGACTTGATTGCTTCTTCTAGACTCTCAAATGCCTGGAAATTCTGAGAGCACTGAGGCTGGATGTCCTGCTTTCGGGGAACAGACGTGAGCCTTGTGGGGCCTGTAAGAAGCCTGGTTGGGTGGCATAGGCTGAGTGAGGTCTTCCCGAAATAAAACTTCCCAACTGGTGTGTGGTAGCGCACACAGAGGGGCTGTAGTTGTGCTGAGGTAGGTATCAATCCCCTCAACCCTCGCAGCCTGAAAAGACCTGGGACCACCAGAGACCCCAGGCTAGTGGCTTCTGGCCAGAGTGACTTCTGTCACTTACTCTGGGGATGGTACAAATCTAATGTTGTCAATGTGATATGAGGCAAAAAAGATTGGAAAGAGTTTGCTGGACAAAGGGATGAGAGGAGCTTATGGGTTTGTGGCTCCTGGGGCCCCCTCCTCCTGCCCTGTGGTGGGGTGATGAGTAGGAGTTGGGTCTCCCAGAGGGAAGGAAGAAGGGATAGGTATACAGATTATGGAGCTGCGAGGGGTGGGGATTCCAGAAGTAGAGTAGGATCCTGGTTATCCCAGGAGTCTGGGTCTGGAGCCAGCTAAAGTTGGAGTATTGAACTGTGTGTGCATTCAAGAGAGAGAAATCGGAAAGTACAGGAGTGGGCCGTGTGAACCCTCGAGCTCTGCTGCCACCCTGACTCAGGTCTCTGCTTAGGGGAACTGATGGCTCCATCATCTGTGAGTCACCCCGCCACCGTCCCTGCTCCCTGTCTGACCCGGGGTGGGGAGGGGGGAACCCTCCCCCATGTTCTGACCTAAAATAAACCCAGACTCCCCTCCCCTTTCCACCCCCACTTTGCTCAGAGCACAGGAGGGGTGGATGAAGGATGTTTGCTAGACATCCTGGGAACAAGACCAGTCCTGGGAGATGAGATGCTTGAGTTCTCTAGGGCTCTAGGGGTCTGAACTTAGGTCTTGAGACTGTGCTGAGGTACCTCTGTAGGGACCAAACTGGGAGTTTCTCCAGGCTGGACTGGATTTGGGAGGGGCAGAGGGACAGGGATTAGGGGAAGGGCACTGGTGGGAGAGGGACAGGGCTAAGGGAACACTGGGGTAAAAAAATACAAGAGCCAGGGGTCCAGAACAAGCAGATTAATGGGAAGGAATTTCTGCCATCCATGCTAGTGTCTTCTTTTCCAAACCCTCTTCAGTTTTTCTATTCTGCTTTTTGGCATTTTTTTTTGAGGCAGCAGAATTCTACAGCAAAATGTAGCAGCTTCACATAGGAAGTTAAAAGGGAAATAAGATTCTCTGGCGTGTCCTAAACATTGACCTCATTTTATTTGCTCACCCACCCCACCCCCATTGCTTTCTATCCTTTTTTTCTCCTTTATTGCTGTGTACCTACCTCTGGAGAAGAAAGGAGTGCCTGGAGCTTCTGGGCTCAAGGGCCTGGAAGCTGGAGAAGAGAGATCCATCCGGGGTGGGAGCTGTGGGAGGGAGCGTCAGTTTCCTGGGATGGCCTTCCCAGATGTAAGCACATCTGGAGCACATCAGGGAGGGACCTGGAGCACCAGGATTCCCACTGCACACCCGACTGGGGCTGTGAGGAGCTGAGGATGAGCCAGGCGTTCCCTCCCACTCCCATGGTTTGCCTGCCATTTCTAGCGCTCTCTTGGGAAGGATTACCAATTCCAGACAGGAAGTTAGGGCATTGGAAGGGGCTGGGAGGGAGGCCAGAGGGCCAGAGATTGCACCCAAAACACAGACATACTATTTCACTAGCTTCAGCTCTTTCTGGCTCTATAAAGATGACAGTAGGAATTCCCTGGTGGTCTAGTCACTAGGACTCCTCGCTTTCCCTACCGAGGGTCTGGGTTGGGGAGCCAAGATCCCACAAGCCATGTGGAGTGGCAGGAAAAAAAAAAAAAGATGACAACAATGACAGCATCTGTGATCAGTTTGAAATCAGTGCGTGTGTGTGCGCGTATGTGCGCGTGCACACGCACGTGCGTGTGTGTGTGTATGTGTGTACAGCACAGGTATGTCATTGTCCTTAAACACACAATACATTGGTTGTGGCATCAGGTTGGGGATGGAGGGCCAGCATGTCCCCCTTCTTGCTTTTCATGAAAAGGCATAAGTCCTCCCCATGAGTACTCTGGACCTCTGGCACTTCTCACCCCTCCACCCCCAAACAAACACACACACTCCTTCCTTGGCTGCAAATTCCTCCCTGTCCATCGTCACCTCGTAATGAGCACGTTTGTTTGCCAGGGATCATGTACAGGGCTAAGAATAGGGCCATCCCCTTGCCCCTCCCTTCAGGGAGATATAGCATGTTGGGGTGCTGAACTAGGGGGTAAATGGGGGGTAGAGTGATCCCTGCAAGGGATCCAGGTGTTCCCAGCAGCCAGCCCCAAGGGTAAAATGAGAAGTCTCTGCGGCTGAGATTCAGGAGCTCAGACCTCTCTCTGGACTTCACGGTTGTGGCTCACTGGGTAGAGATATTAATATAATAGAAGGTAGTGGTGGATACAATTTACAAGTCTGACATATAAAAATATATTGGGCTTCCTATCTTACCTGCAGTAAAGGAAGAATGGACTATGACCTTTCAGTCTCCACCTCTTCTCATGTGGCCTCAACCCTAGATTGGACTTCAAAGCCCCAGGGGAGAAGCCAAGGGGAGGAGCTCCCTGACCTTTTGGCTTGGATCCCTTTCAATAGCTGTCCAGCAGCTCAGAGGCTGGGCACTGGACACCTCTCTGATCTGGGTTTGACTAGAGGGTCCCAGATGACAGAATTGTGGGGCCGGGGGTAGGGCTAGGGACTTCAGGTCTCAAAGACAGAGGAGGAAGGTGTGGTAGAGGTTGACAGGGGAAGACGTGAAGTTTGGGGCTGGGGTAGAGAGCCCGGTGGCTGGGGGAGGGGAAGGTAGGATGGAGCTCTAAGCTTTCACCTTCTGGAGATCAGCCCTTCCTCCAGGCCACACCCTCACACCCAGCCTGCCTTGGCTGGCCACACCCCCACAGCTGGCTGGGAAGAGATCTCAACCCTACCCCCCCCCCCAGAAGCCAATTGCTTACAGATGTTCTAGGAAAGGGGGGGGCGTTGAGAGAAGGGAGGGCGGAAAGGGGGGTGCAGAGAAGGAAAACTGAAGCAAGGAGGGGGAGATTCAAGGAAGGGAGAGAGAGAGAGACACGCTGTGGTCAGGTGGGGAAGCCTGTGAAGATGAGGAGGAGCCAGAGGGAAACAGTTGGAGAGAAAGGACATGAAAAAGGGTCTCATCTCCCTGCAGCTCACCCTACTCATTGCAGGCAAATTAATCTTCTTAAACCAAGGCTCTGAGGATGTTCCTTCTCAGCTCAAAACCAAAACCATCCCTGGCCTCAAGCTTTTAATCAGTAAAGATCTGTCTACTCTAAAGTGTCTAGAACTGTGCAAGGCACATAGTAAGTGCAGTGATCCAATTCAATACATATCTTTGGCTGCTAATTATGTACAAAGCTCAGCGGGCCATGCTGGGGGGCACAGAGAGGGAGAAGAAGGAAGGGAAATTGGGCTGGGGTAGAGACACAAATAAGGGCAAAGAGGTAGAGAGAGACTTCCAAAGAGAGAAAAGGCAGAGCGACCAAGGAGGCTGAGCTGGGAGTGATGAGTGGAGAGTGAAAGGAAGGGGGTGGAGGGCGTAGGAAGGAGGGTCCCAGAAAGATAGTAGGAGGGAGGGAAGGGGAGAGGAAAGGGGAAGGAAAGGCGAGGGAGGGTGATGGAGGGAGAGGATGGTGGAGAGAGGGAGGCCAGGTGTGGAGTCATGGGGAGTGGGAGACGGGTAGAAAAGGGGAACACTCCCCACTGGCCTCTGGTCAGCAGTTTGGATAGACAGACAGCCTTCAGGCTACCTGTCTGCTCCCCACTCCCTTCCCATTTACGACTTTCTATGTCCTTTGTCATTTTGAGGTCCTTAAATTGACTCTTCCTCCTGTGTTTCCCATCCCTCGCCACCCTCATCTCTTGGGCACAGATTTCTGAAGTCAACGTCCTTCCCACCCATCCCACTGCGGGCCAGTCTCCCATGGCCTTCTTTTCTGGGTTTCTTTCCTTGCAGGGGGTGGGCAGGGATGAAATAGACCAGGGAGGCTACCAGGTCTGGTCTGCCCGGCTCTCAGTGGTCCCCCTCCTTCTCCAAACCAGTGCAGGGTTGAGAGTGTGTGTCAGAAATCCCTCTGGCCCCTTTGCTGCTCCTGAGTCCCTGGGGTGGTATTTGGGGGTGGGAGGAGGGGAATGGTCCGAGGTGGAAAGTCTGACGCTGAGTACAGGCCCCCAGCCCCACTCAGACTGGCTGAGCTCATCTCTCCAAGCAACCACAGCTGGACATTTTCCATGTGATCACCTCAGGGAGGGGGGCTAAGTTCCAGAAACCCAGACAGCGCTGACTGAGTCTTATAGACTTGGGGATGGGGCACCCTCAGGTGCCCCCACCCCACCTCTGCTGTGCTCGGCAGGGAAAGCCCTGGGAGAGGAGCAAGGGCAGAGGAGAAACAGGCCTGGAAGAGAGCCAAAGCTGGGACAGATTTTGGACCCAAGTTGGCCCAGGTTTTTATCCCTATATGTGAACGTTCACCATGTGTGCTGGCTGGACTGGGAAGATGCTGTGTGATGTGCATGTTTCTGTGAGGTGAAAACGTGTGTGTGTGTGTGTGTGTGTGTGTGTGTGTGTGTGTGTGTGTGTTCTGAACATCTGAACATGCTGGGTGAGTGTGTATGTACGCATGGGTGGGGGTGTCTTTGTGTCTGTGTCCTGGGTGGCCAATAGGCCAAAGTTGGGGTGTGTGTGTGTGAGTTCACCTTGCACCCTTCACCGTGCAGTGGGAGCTGAGACAGCTGCCTGCCTCCCCATCACGCCATCCCTTCCCTAACCCATGGCCTTCTCTTTCAACCACAGATAGCAGGAGGACACGAGAAAGCAAGCCAGAGAACAGAGAGAGGAATGGGTCACTCTCCTCTCCAGTGGAAGAAATTGGGGCAAGGGACTTCCCAGCTGGCTGAGGTGGGGGTGATCACCCAGCAGTGGATGCAGGGCTGCTGTGAGAGTAGCCCCTGGCCCCCTGCCGCGAAGGCTGTTGAGCTGGAAGCATTACCGGGTGCCCGGTGTGGGTCTCTGCACCCATTTTCTTCCTCTCCCCAGCCCCAAGATGCTGGGACAGGCTGAAGGAGGTTGGTGGGGTGTGTGAGGTGGGGAGACAGGAACGGGGGTGGGCAGGAAACCCTTGGCTGTTTGTTCCCCCTCTTTCCTGACTCCTTTGTGCCGGCAGACTGGCTTCCTTCCTCCCCACGGCACCTTGGCTCCCAGCTCATTTCCGCTCTTATGCCCTTAGTGCGGCTCTCAGCCTGGCACAGTGGAGCTTTTCCAAGCTGGATTTCTGGGCATGGGGACCCCTAGATGAGAGGGAATAGGGACAGAGGAATGCAAATAGGATGCCAGCATGCCCCTTCCTCAACCTCTTCAAGGTCTGTAACCTGGCTTGAGTGATCATGGGAGGGGCTTGTTGGCCAGTGAATGGGAAGCTCTCTGAGCAGAGCAGGGACCCAGGTGTTTGGTTACCTGGGGCCTGCCTCTCCTTCAGCCAGGGATGTGGAGACACCAGGGCTGGAGAGACAGCCTGCCCCCACCCCAGCCTGGCTTCCCTTTCTGTGTCCCTACTTGGCTGTCCTTGCCACAGTCTGCCCCTGCCCCACCTCCCACCTCCATCCACTGCCCTTACAAGTCAAGGAATGTAAGTTTCCTCTCTCCCTCTCTCATTGATTAGTCATGGGCACCCCGATCCCCACGGGAACCGTTACTCACCCTTGGGCCCCCCCTCACCGGCAGTCGTCTCCCCAGAACTGGCTGAATTCCTGTAGGAGGAGCTCACAGTGTTGGACGTGGTGGGGAGGTAGCAGTAGCAGGGGTGTGGGTGGTGGGCAGTGTCCTAGAGACAGCCAAAGCAGGGGTCCCCCCTCCCCTCAACACACACAGACACGCAGGGAGGTGGTCCTCAGGAGTCTAGCCGTGTTAATGATCACGGAGGATTAAGCAGAGGGGATGGGGTTGGGGGAGGGGACTGTGCTGTAACTGTGTGGAGAAGGGCCCAAGGCAACTGAGCATCTAGTCCCTTCACCGGTGCTGCCTTCAGGGCCAGGATGAGGGCCTGGGGCCCGCTCTTTGGACTTGGCTGAGTGCCCAGGCCTGGCCTCTGTCTCACGGAATCAGACAAGGGCCTTTCCCAATAAGGAGCCTCAAACTCTGGGTCTACTCCCCTGCTGCCCCCACTCCCTCTCCCCTCTAACAGCTCCTCTGCCCTAAAATGGCCACGTTTCCCCTCCTTTCCTCCTTCCCTCCCCAGCACCCTGGTTTGGGCCCCAGGGGAGAGAAGAGGGCTGGCTAAGGGTAAGACTGCGCAGGGGCCAGATGGGCAGGTTTGGGGAAGGGTAATGGGATCCCAGGAAGAGAGGGGAATTGGGCTGCATGACTCAGGTATGTATGGGGGTGGGCGTAGAGGCACAGCTTCCTGGAGTTAATGTCTTTCCTACAATAGTAATAATAGCATCAGCTATTATTATAATACTATATGATATATATACTATTATAAATATTATTATACATAACACATACTATATATTCTAAGTGCTTTACATATATTAACTCATTTAATTGGCGCTGCTGCTCTATGAGTGAGTGACCTATCTGGTAAGATGAGGAGACTGAAGCACGGAGAGGTTAAGTAACTTGCCCAGGGTAAGTGGGAGAGCTGGGATTCAAACCCAAGCAATCAGGCTTCTCTTTCGGAGAAACCAACCCTCTCCCTTTGTGGAATAGTTGAGACTCACTGGCGGAGGCTAAAGAATGCCCAAGTGGGCTTGTGGGGTGGTGATGCTTACAGAACCTGCCAATCACATGTGGGCCCTTGGGTATTTGCATGGATTCAGATTATACACTCCCAGAGAGCCACTGATTCATTAAAAACTAACAAACAAACACCAAAACCTATTCTTGAGTGGCAGGCAAAGGATACGGCTAGTTAGCATAGAAGCTAAATAAGTGTGTCTGGGGAGCGGGGAGGGGATGGGGGCGGGGCACTCAAGAAGGGGAGAGAAATGAGACTTAGGGCAGAGCCGAGGGGATGAAGAAGGAGCCACAGGGTGTGTGTGGAGGGACTTCTGTGAGCCCTTCCCCTGTCTTTGCTTATGTTCTAGGCAGTTAAAAATAGTGATTTATTCTCCCCACTGAGGCGGAAAAAGGAAGAAAGGGATGAGAATTCTTCTAGCCCTGACAGCACTTGGGAACCCCCCGGGATGGATCCAGGTGTCTGACTTGGAAGTACCAGCTTAAGCAAGACTCCCCTTTTCTGGCTTTCCATTTTGTCTTCCGTAAGCCAAACAAATTGAACCAGATGATCCCTGAGGCTCCATCTCCAGCACATTCAGATTCCTCTATGGGAACTCAGTGGGGAAAACCAGCGTGGGGGCTGGAGTCCTTGTGTAGGGCCAGGACTAAACAAACATTTGGTAACTAGGATGAGCTCAGGGCTCTGGGGGAAAGGCTCTGCAGGGGGTGATGGGAAGGAAGCCAGGCCAGGCCAGGCCGGACCCCAGAACAGTGAATGGAGGATGGACTTATTCATTCCTTCAACTGTGTCCCTTCAGAAATTAAAACCTAGAAAGCTGAGCTTCCCATCAGAGAAGGCTATATGAGAGTATGAGCTCTAGATGTCTAGGAAGGACAAACTCTCAGGTCCCTCTTCAACTTTTGAGGTATTATGGGAAAAATTAGCTAATAGTTACCAAGTACCAGGTACAGATCTCAGCATTTTATATGTATTACCTCATTTAACCTCAAAAAAATTCTGAGGCAGCATTTTATATTTCTCAAGTCGATGTCCCTATTTCATCTTCCTAACAACCTTCTAAAGTTAACAAGGTCATTTGGTTGATGAGGGGCCTGAAAAAGCCAGAAAAGGGGAAATTAGATTTCTAGTAGGATTTTCCAGCTGGTAAAGGTGGGAGACCCTGGAGTTGAGGGACTCTCACTTCCCAGGAAGATCTTTGCTGGCTCTGGATTTCTAGACTGGTTTAGCTGGAGGGAGGGTGGGGTGTGCTTTCCAGCCCTTGACAATAGGGAGATGAAGATAGCACCAAGGTCACATGACATGTTACTGATTAGGAGGGAGAAAATGACACTCTGATATCTTGGAGAATGCTTCTTAGAAGTCTTTAGAGATAGAAACAGCCATAAGGTTGGGATTACCTTAAATCTGCAAAAGGAGCTTGAAAGGCCAAAGGGAGAATTCTGAGTGAGCTAGCTGCTCTTTGTTTCCACCAACTACTGGCCCAACAGCAGGAGAGAAGGCAATTAGATATATAGAGGGACTTCCCTATTATTTGGGGCTGATAGGGGAATCTCACCTCCTGCGGTGATTGTGAAGTCAACGCATTCCTCCTTTACCAGTCTGCGGGAGGTGGAGGGGTAGTGGTAGTGGTGGTAGAGAGGGGGGATGGTAGTGGACCTGGGGTGGTTCGCCTGCATGACCTCTGACCAGCTAGAAGAGCCTGAGATTTCTAAGGAGGAGGAGGAAATTTGGCAAAAGGGCACTTGAAGGGAGGGTCCATATGTTTGGGCTCCAGCCTGGGGTGAAGTCAGAGACATAAATCACACCTCCCAACTGCCCGTTTCCGCTTTGAGCTCAGTTCCCAGCCAAGAGCCCAGCTATCCTGCCAGAGGAGTGAGTGTGGCGATGGGGGAGGGACCAAGGAGCTGGAAGGGGTGGCTGGGAATGGGAATCAGCTGGGGCCCCGAATATGCTCTCATCAGGGTCATGAATGGGCTCAGGGTCAGGGCTGCTAGGACAGGGAGGTCGGGGATCTTAACTGAGTAATAATGAGAAATGCCTCGAGGGTTGTAGATCCTCATCCCACTCAGGACACACCCACTGCCACACCCAGTCTGCCGAATTCTCTCCCACAAATAAAACCCGCTATGACGTGCCCAGAGGCACAGACACCTACATAGACACACCCCCGTCCAACTCTATCCCCCATCCAGTTGTTGCTCATTTTTACCAGAAAACCCCAGAACTTCCGGTGAGCTGTACTAGAAGAAAGGAGTGGGGGTTGAAAGAGATAAGAGTATCCTGGATCTCCTTTAAGATCTGGAAACATCCTCCTCTCATGATCTCACAGGCCTGCACTGTGTCATGTCTTCTGCCCCTCCCCACTGGGGACAGGTCTGGATGATGTTCCCTCTCACTTTAGGAGAACCTTGGTGGTCTGTCTTCCTCTTGGTGTGCAGTACCTGGGAACCACAGTGATGGAGCAGGAGGCCTGAGATGGAGTATGTATGTTGGGAGGGGGGCAGGAAATTGAGAAAGCAACTCAGACAATGGTGGTTTCCGCTGGCTTTGGTCCAGGTTGCTGGGTCCTGTCTGACCCTAACACCACCTCCTACTTCTTCCTTTGGTCAGCTTCCTACTCAGTGCTTGTTTCAGGGGAGAGATAGGAGAGGCAGTGTTCCTTTTGAGGAAAGGTACCCCTCTGTCAGTCCTTTTCCAGGTGGCTGTTCTAGATTAACCACAGGGATTTGGGGGCATAAGTAACCTCATCCAGCCTGGAACCATCCCACCCCTGCCTAGTGTTCTCTTTCATGTAAAGAAGTTTGTCATGGCCCCTCTGTGGTGTAGCTATAAGCACTTTGACATTTAAGGGGAATCGTGTTGCTTTTATTTTGGACTAAGTTTACCTCATTCTTTTCTCTGAATTGTCTGTTTGTAGCCCCCATTAGTCTGGAAATTTTAATGGAACAAAGATTGTGTGTGTGTCAGTTGGTACCCCAGACCAGCATTAGGAAAATAATATACTACACCTCTTGATATGCAGTGACAATATGATAACAGTGGAGCAGGGGAGATCTTGGGAATGCTGAAATGTATTCTTTCCTAGCAAAAGGGAGGGGTTAGGTTCACAGCTACCAGGACCACTTAAATGAGGGTAAACTGACATCGAGGCCCCATTCCTTCCTCACCTGTGAGGACCAGAAAAGTCCTCTTTCCAATATAACCTCTATTCCAGTCACTTGAGTCTCAGTGTTTCCGTCTTGTCTCCCTATTGTGCCCAGTTTATCTTTAGTTTTGCTCCTGTGATTCCCATGTCTGGAATGCACTGTCCTCTGTAGCATTCATCAAGGCCCACCCAAACCCTGCATAAGTTTCCCCAGCTAATTCTAATTCCTAGTAATGTTCCACTCTTCTGAATTCCTGCACTCATAGTCTGGACTATACAGTCCAGCACTAAATTATACAGGGTATTTACAAAGTCTTTGTGCAATTTAGAAATGGAATACATTTGGAGGTACATATGATAGAAGCAACTATAAATATTTTATGAAAGCATATTCCATAGAATTTTTAATGCTAACATTTGCTTTTTGTTAATGTACTTTTAATTTGCAAAGGAAAGGCGTATACTATACTGGAAAGAAGACCTGGGTTTGAATGCTTCCTCCTTTACTTAGTAGATATGTGACCTTGGGAAGTTACTTAACTTTCCTGGGTCTCAGTATCTTCACCTGTAAAATGGAGATAACAAATTCCTCATAGATTTACTGGGAGAATTAAACTAATATACTGTATGTAAAATTACCTACCACAGTGCTCGACTGCACAGATTAAAGCCTCATTCAGTTTGTCTGAGGAATCTGAAATCTACTCAGTCTGATGTGCTTTCTGAATAAAATGGAATGTATCTTATAGATCAGTTCTCAGCACAGATATTAATACCCTACCCAGTACCCCAGATTTCACTAGTCATAGCCCTTACCCCACTGTATCCACTGTATCGTATCTTATTGTTTAACTGCCTCCCCCACTAAACTCAATTCTGTGAAGCTCTTGTTTACTTCTCTTTCCCCATTGCCTAACACTTTGCCTAGATCAGTAAACATTATGTGAATAAAGTGAGTCTTTTTAAAAAAAAGCAATGGTAAACATAACAGTGATATTATAAATAAAAGTAATTTCTGAACTCTATGACAAATACGTTATTTTATTTATTTATTTTAACAAGATAGTCTTCTAGGGACTTCCCTGGTTAAGACTGTGCTTCCACTGCAGAGGGCATGGGTTCGATCCCTAGTCAGGGAACTAAGATCCCACATGCTGTGCTTGGTGTGGCCAAAAAAACCCCCCAAAAACCAAAAAACCAAAAAAAAAAAAAAAAACCCCAAAAGCCAAACCAAACCAACAAACAAAAAACCAAACCAAGATAGTCTTCTAGCAAGATAGCACTTGTACACCCACTTCTTGAAATGTATCTGGAGATGTGATTCAATTACTTGTTAACCTTAGTCACCTGACCTGTCCCCAAAGAACTATATTTTGTAGGTGTAGCAGAGAGCACTGTATCCCAGAACCTAGGCTCCTCTTCCTTTTAGTAATATTACCCCTCCACCCTGCCACCCACAAACTGAGTTTTAGCAGTGTAGGTGGCTGCCAGCTAGGGTACTCTGCCCAGCTTCTCTAACAGTTAGGGGGTGGACACACAACTAAGTTCTGGTCAATGGAATGTGAGTAAAGCAATGTGTGTGGCTTGTTGGTCATGTTCTTAAAAAGGAAAGCTGATCCTCTTCTATTTCCTCTTTCTTCCTACTGCTTGCTGGGACATGGTGACAAAATAAACAGTCACCCTGGATCAGTGATGTAAGCCTTCTTCACCAGTCAAGGACTATCTACTCCATCTACCTCTGAACTATTACTTAATCCGAACCCCTTTATTTGTGGGTCTCTTTGTTACAGCAGCATGGCCTACATTCTCTGAATAAAGATTAAGATCACAATGCAGGGCTTCCTAGGTGGCGCAGTGGTTAAGAATCCGCCTGCCAATGCAGGGGACACGGGTTCAATCCCTGCTCCAGGAAGATCCCACATGCCATGGAGCAACTAAGCCTGTGCGCCACAACTATTAAGCCTGCGCTTTAGAGCCCGTGAGCCACAACTACTGAGCCCATGTGCTGCAACTACTGAAGCCCACGCGCCTAGAGACTGTGCTCCGCAACAAGAGAAGCCACGGCAATGAGGAGCCTGCGCACCACAACGAAGAGTAGCCCCCACCCATCACACTAAAGAAAGCCCGCCCACAGCAAAAAAAAGACCCAACACAACCAATAAAACAAACAAATAAATTAATTAAAAAAAGATCACAATGCAATCATGAAATCTCTTAGCCTACTCTGAAGGATGTTCTCAAGGAGTTTAAAGGTAAAACTGAACCAAGTTTCAATGAAAACAGAATCTGCTTATTTATTTAATGGCATTTTGTGAAAAACTATGAAATCTGCCCTATCATAGCATATTCAAATTTCTTGCAGGTTTATATTCTACCTCTTTTATTTAGCATAATGTATTATTTATGATAACTCTGAGATCCCAGATGGTTTATATGGTAGCCAGACTTCCAAGATGGCCCAACGAGCCTCATCTGCTGGTATTCATGTGCTTTCTGTGTTCCCTTCCTACACTGAATCATGGCTGGCCTGTGTGATCAGCACAGTACTGTGGGAGTGACGTGTAACTTCCAAGGTGAAGTCATAAAAGACATGGCAGTTTCCACATGGTCTCTCTCTTGGATTACCTGCCCTGAGGAAAGCCAGCCGCCATGTCATGGGGACACTCAAGTAGGCCTATGGAGAGAGTCACGTGCAGAGGAACTGAGGCCTTCTACCAAAAGCCAGCACAAACTTGCCAGAATTTGAGTTCAGCTGCAAATTCTGAGTGAGTGAGTTATCCTGTAGTACGCGGTGGCCAACCCCAGTTTAGCTTTCAAATAGCCCCAGTCGACATGCTGACTGCAGCCTCATGAAAGACATCAAGCCAGAGCCACCCAGCTAAGTGGCTTCGGAGTTCCTGACTCACAGAAACTGTGTGAGAGAATAAATATTTAGTGTGGTTTTAAGTCACCACATTTTGGGGGTAATTTGTTTCGCGTCAATAGATAACTAACATAGGCTATAAATTCCTTGAAAGTGGGGTTTATGTTTTATACCTATTTTACTTCAAGTTATTGCATCTCCCTGCCCCCACTCCCTTGAAGATTATAGCATATTAAAATATGTGGTGGAGTATGAGTGGCAAAATGACCTTCCTTTTGAAATTCAGCACAATGAATGCAACATGATGCTAATCAGTCTGGCCATTCCGACCATTTGTCCTTCCCTGAGGGTATTATTTAAGATTCCCCAGGGTGGAGGGGAGGACAAGGGAGTAGAACTCAGGTCTCAGGTGTGTATTGTTATTTGTCATTTTGGAACATCCCCAAACTCCCTGCCCTCAATTCTGCAGTGGAATATTTTCTTAAGCCAGGGTATATAGGGACGATTTAGTAAATGAGGAGTTTCCAATCTCCTATGGAAACTCACCTGGGCAAAGGAAGTGAGACAACGCTTGGAGGGGAAGTAAAGGGATACCTCTCTTCACAGGATATATTCAGGCACAGGTGCTCTTCCAGGGACCAGGTGAACCCTGCACAGGCAGCCAGAACCAACACTCAGCCCACTGTGAATGTGAACAGGCAGGAAGGGACCTGAGTGAGGAAGGGCAGCTCTGGGGGCAATGGAGCAGAGATCAGAGACAGATCTGCATTAGACCCAAACTCAGCAGACAGTAATCCAACGGATGTTACCCAGATGAGCAGCACTTTCTTTTTGACACAGGAGTTTTAGATTCTCTTAGTTACAGGGCTGACAACAAGAGCTTCTGGCCATCTCAGTATACAGAAGATTAGGAGGTCTGGATCTCTGATCTTCAGGTCTCTGTGGTGGTGGGAAATCCCTGTGGCGTAGTGTAGGAATAGAGGTAGTAGGTCTGGAGGGACATTGGGAACCCAGAACTTTCACTTCCCCAACTCTTCTAGTACTTGCTTCCCTTGGCTTAGACATAGCTATGCCTGGTCACATGGGGGTCTGTGGTGCTAGACTGGTCACCCTCAACAAGGGAAAGTCTATTACTTCTCAGAATTGAAGAACACGTGTCGGAGGCGGAAGATATTCTAGATACCATCCAACCTAACATCCTCATTTTACAGACCAAGAAACTGAAGCCTAGAGAAAAGATACAACTTGCCCAAGGTCATGCAGCTAATGTGGGATAGAATCCAGGTGTCCTTATCCCAAATTAGCTCCTTCTACCCCGCCACACTGCCTTCACTCTACTTCAATCATACATTGTTTTATCCTTCTAACTTCTAACTTCCAGTTCTGGGTCATATTCAGAAAGGCCCATTTCCAGACTTTTCTTTTCCAATGGAAGAGTGAAGAGCCTCTGCTACTGTTTTTAGGTAAAGTAGAGCATTACCCCCTTTCCCTGCCTCCCTTTCTCCTGTTGTTCTCAATGAGGAAATGAGTAAATGGAGGAGGGCTCCTGTAAGTTTTGGGCTCTATTCAGTTTGTGGCAAGGGAAGCTGATGGGCACAACATCCTGGGATGCCCTTCACCTTGGCAGGTAGATTGTACCCAACTAGTGGTCATGGCCTAGTGCCAATGGCAGGGAGGGTGCCCACCCATGCCTTAACTTGATGCCTGGCATCCATAGATGCCAGATGGTTGGTTGGATACCTACGCTGAATCCTGCCTGATCTCCTGGTCCTGGTTTGTGTCACTTTGAGATTTCTATATGTGTGGGAGTTTTAGGGGGGTGGTCCCTCCATGGATTTAAGACACTGGTATTTTCAGACTGGCAGGAATGACACCTCATTGCCAACATAGAATCTGTGCTAAACAGCACACATCCTGGACTTCACGACAGTTCTTCCAATGTCTCTATGATCCCCCTCTTCCCATCTCTCCCCCACCACAGAGTTCTTTGTATCACCCCTTCCTAGCCTGATACCAGAAGCTGACAGGTCACAGTCTCAGGCTAAAGCTTCTGTGAAAGAGAAGGAAGAGAAATATGCAGGTTAGGATGATTGGGGACTGGTAAGCAGCAAAGGCACCCTGCTTACTCTCTGCCACAGGCTTCAGAAGACTCTGGAAGGTACCTATTGCCCAGCAATTTCCACTGCAGTCCCAGGCAGCCTTAGACTGTATCTCCACCTGCTGGACACCAAGGAGATCGACAACCTTGTGTCAGCTCTTCAGATACACAGTTAACTAAAACTTCACCATTATTTCACCTTTATTTCAAGGTTAAATTCCTCCTTCTCAGAATCTGTTGAGGTTACAGTTTCCTCTCTTGGAAGACTGTCTTTTTAGGAGACTGGCTTCTAGGGAGACCTGGGTACAGTTTCCCCCATATGCCGTCCTTTATCAAAGACTCTCTTAGAGGCTGAATATAGAGCCCTGTCTCCTTGCTCAGCTGCCCAAGGTATAGGGAGGTTGAAATCTATGCCCATCCTCACACAGGTTAACTATGTCCGCAAACAGAGAGCAGCAGGCAGGTGGGCTTATGCTTGGGTATTGATCTCAGGGTCCCTGTTAGCCTTAGAGAAGGAAATCGTAAATAAAGAATTGCCCTTATTTGTTTATCCCCTGCCTGATCCAGGTATGGGAGAAAGTGGGGGTGTCCTCTACTGTTCTCTTTATACTCACTGGCTGTTCTCCTCTTCCCATGCTCCTAGCAGAGACAACGCCACTAGCAATCACTTGGTCCATGTTGAAACCATGGGCTAGCTAACCCCTACAGTCCTCAAGCTACATCTTCAGAGGTGAAGGTCATTTATAAGTAGTGACAGCTCTCAAATGAATCTTTTATTGGTAAAATGGGACATCAATAAATACCCTCAGAATTGATCAGGACATACAATAACATCAATCTGTGAAGGTTATGGGGCTAGGCAAACAAATGAGAGCATATCTAGAAATCTCTCCTTTCCCAGCTGACATTGTGATTTACCCAGGTTAAGTAAAAAGCAACCATTTCCTTTTTATTTTTTGGATGCCTGCACTTGACTGAGAGGATGTCCTTTAAGTGTCTTTCAAATTTTTGCTTTAATAGGAAGAAATTGAGGAGTTAAGACAGTGTATGGGGATAATCTTGTGCTGCAGGTACATGAAGTCATCTGTGTATTAGGTGCCCTTAGTTTATTCATTATGGTTAAAATGTACTGAGTGCTTACTAACACTCTGAAAAACTTTAATGCATTTCCCCTCACTTATACCTTTAAATAATCTTATGATTTGCACTTTATTATACTTTTGCTCCTAATCACTACTATGCTATACCCTACTTTGTGATTAATGTGCAGATTTTTTAAGGACCTGGGTCCTTAAAACTCAAGTAGTGTAATTATCTTCCTTGTAAATTCCTAAAAAGCCTTTATCCAAAGTAATATGTGGTTTCAGAAACGTTATTGTACCTAAAAATTATACGAGGTGTATTGTGAAAAATAGATTCCCATGTGCTGCTTCCAGATATTCTGATTCAGGAAATCTGGACCAAAGCCCAGGAATCTGCATTTTAAAATAAGCACCCAAGTAATTATGATGTAGGTGATATTTGGATTATGCTTTGAGAAACACTGCCTCTGACTATAAATGGCTTGAGGATAGGGCTGTAACTATAACAGATCTTTACGTGTACATCCCATTTAATTTGGCTGCATGTAGCAATAGATGTGACATTGGGGTTTGTAACATCTGTGGCTCAGAACTAAACCCTGCTTACTCACTCTTCTCTTTTATTGTGTGCACCAAGAAGAGGCAGCCCTGGAGCCTTCCTGTCTGTTAGAGGCCCTTGGAAAAGAGGCTGTGCTGTATGTTAAGTGGCTTCTCCTTTTGCTAACCTGGGATATCTTGTGCAAAGGTTTGGTGAAGGCTGTACAATTTGACATATTGGCCCTGATGATTCTGCAGTATTCACTGGAGAGGGCTGAGGAGAGGCTGTTATTTTTCTCTACTTTTTGAAATGCACAATGCAGGGGGCAGGGTGAAGGGTGGAGAGTCCTGGGACTAAGCTGGAGTTGGTAAACAAGCTTTGAAGCAAACTAAGGAAGCATATTAGCAGGGGAGAAATGAAGGGCTGCGCAGGGCTCCTGTAATGCCACAGCATTCTCTGAAGACAGCACCAGTCACTGCCGGGTGTCTCTTATTTTGAAGGAAATAACAACAAAAACAGTATTGGCAAACTGACCCTCGGCTAACGCTTGAAGGTTTGTCTGGAAATGGTGCTCTGAAAAGCCACTTACATCAGAGAAGCAAGAGAATGAAGAACAAGTCTTTCAGGGAAAAAAAAAATTAGGCCAAAAAATACAGCAAGCACCTCAAATAGCCCAAAGGAGGTTGCAGGGGCCTGGGGAAAGCTCTGTTTAATGTCTGGCCTAGCTAACATAGCCTAGAGGATGCTTTTTAATGCACCTTTTATAACAAGCCTGGCTTTTGAGGATGTGATGAGCCCTTCCAGCTTCTAGAATCTTTTTGAAGATTTCTTTCCTGCTTAACTCCTGGGGACAGATTAACCAAAACTCCAAATTGGGGAATTAGGGAACTCCGAAGCTGCTCTGTGTGTTTTAAAAGACTGTATTCGATTCAATATGGTGAAGGCAAAATCCCCTTCACTTTCTACGTTCCTTTCTTCCCCACTGCTTCTCTTACCTCATCTGGATGACCTCAGAGAATGTTTTAAGGCTGACAGGGGAATTTTATAGAATGATCAAAAGTAAAGAGAGCCCTAGAGATGGTTGCATAATCTTCCCCCTCTTTACTTTAAAAATGCTTTTTTCAATTGAATAACTAACAAACCAAAAACTTAGGGTTGGATTGAATCTTGGAGGTCAGAAAAGAGAGGAATGAAGCACAGTTTAAATGATGTTTCCAAGGCCACAAGGCTGGTCTTAGATTCAAGATAAATCTGTACTGACTCCTAGTTCAACGTTACCTTTCTTAACTGCTCTCATAACTGCTTTTCTCAAGTGGTTTTTGCCTGCGCACTTAGTACTCAAGTACTGTAGCTACAAAATTTGGGGCTTTTTTTGGAGGAGGGGTGGTTGGCATATGGTATCTTTTCCTGTAAACTTTGAAAATAACTATTTCCTTAAAAAAAAATGGGCTTACCTCAATCTTATTTTATGAAAGCAAACATGCAAAAACCCCAACACACCCTAGAGCAAACCCTCAATGCTCCAGGTTCTGATTATCCAGTTTCCTTTTTCCTCCCTCTGCTGACCATGCATTTGGATGTTTACATTGGTCAGTAGCTCTGATACTATATATGTTGTGGGATTGCTTGTCAGTAGCTTCCTGATCCCTGGGTTGTACTATGGTGCTATATTCCCACACTCAGTATTCCCATGGCCATTGAGGCTGTAGCTCTGTTGGTGGGTTAGTTTGGTAGTGTTCTGGGAATCATTCCTAGAGGCCCCAGCTACAGCTTGCTTCTCTAGCTCTTCAAAGTATTTGGTAAGCACTTCATATTTCTCTGTACTGAATATCTCTTCTGCTTAAAATACTGAGACACTGAGAGTGGTTTCTGTTTCCTATTCTAAACTGGCTGATATGGGCATTTAGAAGTTAATCACAACACAACTCAAAACTAGTACTAACAGAGAACAGCAGGAACCTCACCAGAGAGCCTGGAAGTTACCCAAATAGATAACATTTGAGTTGGAACTTGAAGGTGGAATATACTAAGCAGAGAATCATTGGGATGGGGAAGGAACAAGTGCATTTCAGGAAAGAAGATGCACCAAGGTGTAGTTATTAAAGAGCATAATGCATTAGAGAGATGGAGAGTTCACTGTGGCTACACTACGAACAGGGTTGGAAGAGATGAGGCTGGAGCAATTGTAAAATGCGGTGGGAGTAAGAATACTGCCTTTGGGGGGGTAGCATACCTGACTCCGATTCCAGCTCCTCCATGCAGTAACTGATGGTCAAATCAAACTGATGGTATATTCTATGATCCTCAGTTTCCTTATCTACCAAGTGGGGACCTAATGACGTCTCCTTCATGGGGAACTAAATGTGACGATGTATATAAAGTGCTTTGTACAGTGCTTGGCGCAGACCAAGTGTTCACAAAGCCTTTGCTGTTATTATTAGGTAAACTGGAAATCGATTACTAAATACCTTGAAGGCAGGTGGAGGATAAACTGAAATGGGAAAGACCTAGTGGCTAAAAGACTACTTAGAAGGTTGCTGTAATAGTCCAGGCAGGGATGATGACCCAAAACAAGGCAGTGGCAGTGGAGATACAAAGAACTGGTTGGCTTCAGAAGTCATCACTGGTATTGAAATTCCAGGATTTGGTGACTAATTGAATGTGAGGGATGCCGAAAAGACTAGGTGAACAGTAACATCATTAACCTAGATGAGTCACGTATGAGAAAGAGCATATGAGATAGTAGCTGAAGCTCAAGGCTCTAAGTGCCTCCAAGTCCAAGGACTATTCCAGGGGAGTGGCCGTAAGTAATTCTTTTGTGTGTAACATTGATACGGCTCTTACCACAAGCATCACCAAGAAACAACTAGCTGCTCCTTGAATGTCCAAGGGAGTAGGACTAAAATAGACCACTGATCCTGTAAATTAGTAGGTTGAGTGCAGACAGAACAGAGTGGGCAGATTGCAACAGATTAAGGAGTAAGTGGGACCTGCAGATCAAGTATAGGCAATTCTTTCAAGAAATCTGGCACTGAAGGGAAGAAGCAACCACATAATAGTTCAAGAGGGAGTGTGGAGGTTTCTATATATTGGTTTGCTCAACATGATACTCTTCTAGTGTATGGATCTGGAAAGCTGGACTACATTTCCCATAATCCTTTGTAGCTAGGGTTCAGATATGATTTCAGTTCTGCCAATCAGATGCACTATTATATGATTCTAAAGCCAGCAGGGATTAAAAGAGGGTGCAGGGCATCCATGTGGGGATGTTGACAGTGTGCTTCTTGAATTGGCAGCTGCAGTGGCAGCTTCCTTACTGTAGTAGAAGCAGCAGCTTCCTAGGTGTTATTTCCGGGAGTCCAGTCTAGAGTTTGTTTCTTCAGTCTTCCCAACAATTCTGTGACCCATTTAATACCCTATAACAAGTCCCTACCTGCTTAGACTAGCTCAAATGGATGTCTTCTGCAACCGAACCCCAATTAATATGGGGGAGAGGGTAGGTGTTTTTTTAAAGAATGAATGTAACATTAGCATTTTTGTAGTTTAAAGAGTCAAAGATTAAAGAAGACAACCTATTTATTACTGAAAAATATAACATATAAAGAAAAAGAAACAGAATTAAGATAAAGAGAAAAGAGGGAATAACGTATGGAAGATATTGGAAGACACAAAAAGTGTCTGAGAGCCAGCCTCCAAGATGGCGCCAATGATTCCTGCTCCCTGGTATTCATGCTCCTTTGACTTTTCCTCCTACAATGAAAGGGCTCACCAGTGTAACCAAAAGCATGTTGTGGAAATGATGGAGTATGACTTCTAAAGTCAGGTCACAAAGGAATTTGAAGCTTCCTTCTTGCTCTTAACCTACTCACTCTGGGGGCAGGCAGCTGACATGTTGTGAGGGCATTCAAACAGGCTGTGCAGAGTCCCATATGGGGAGGGACTGAGGTCTTCTGCCAACAACCAACACTGCCTTGCTAAATATGAGTGAGCCACCTTAGAAACAAATCCTCCAGCCTCAGTCAAGTTGTCAGAAAACTGTAGCCCTGACTGACATCTTGACTGCAACCACATGAAAGATCCCAAGCTAGGATTACCTAGCTAAGCCACTCCTGAGTTCCTCACCCATAGAAACTGGGGGGGCAATAATGTTTAGTTTTGTTTTAATCCACTGTGCTTTGGGGAAATTTGTTATGCATCAATAGCTGGGATATAGTACAAGGATGAGGTTAGCCTTGGAGAAGAAGTATACCTCTGAGATAAAAGAAAAGATGGATACCACAAGAATTCAAGTCTAGGGATGGGAAAAAGAGGAAGTTAAGTTTGATGACCAGTATTTTCCCTAGAGAGTAGGAGGCAAAGCCACCTGCTGAAAGTAGTGGTGGGAAGTAGGGATTATAAAGTTGAAGAGAACAATAAAAAGGGTGCAACAGTTACCAGGAAAAACGGAAAAAAGCCAAACAGGAATGAGTGTTTAAGAAATCATAAACCTGCAGTGGAGTCAGCTGGCATATTTATGTGATTTTTCTATCACTACGCTTGATAACCTAGAGGAAACAAAGTAAGAGATGGCGGGTTTTGCATGACTTGAGAACTGGTGAAGCAGAGACAGGAGAAGAACAGGGTCAAGGGAACTCAGGGTGCTGACTTAGACCACTGAAGTGACTGACCATGGAGTCCAAGTTGGTAGACATGGAAATGAACTGAGGAGGAAATGCATAGCCTGAGAGAATGACCGGTTGAGTGCAGAATCAACCTTTAGAGAAGCAGAATGGGTATAGAAGCTCGAAGCAGTAACTTAAGACTCAGAAGTCCCAGGTTATGGTCACGGCTCACTATTAACAAGCTGTGTATCCTTGGTAAAGAGAAAATTTTCAGGGCCTGTTTTCTGCCCTTCCTTGGTTAAAATATGTAAAATGTTAAGTAAGAACAGTGGCTTGCCTACAGTAAGCACTCAGCAATCATTTTAGCAACTACTCTTAGATGTTTTAAAATTATATACTATTTAATACACATATATGAAACATAATAAGATAAACACTGGGAAACCCACCACCCAAACAGAATTAAACAGAATACTACTAATACATTGTGTTTTTTCCTGATCCCATCCTCCTGGCTTCTCCTCTAGAGATAATAACTATCTTGTATTTTGTTTATCATTCTTTTTCCTTAAAAAAAAAGTCATGTTCCACATTTGTACAGGGCCTTTTTCTTCATAGGTAAGATGAAGCTTTGGATTAGCAGCTCTCTAAACTCCCTTCTAGCTCTAAGAGTATATGAGATATGATAGATGGATATCAAAGCTACATACCTAGCAGAACCATACCAATGTTTATTCTTCAAGGGTTTTATAAAGCTAAAGCACTGATTCTTCTGTTGAAATCTGCAGTTCAACAAAAGGATATCTCAATGGAACTTCTAATCTCAAGATCAAGACTTTCTACCACTTTCAATTTGCACCTCTGCTATAATGTTCTAGAGAAAACCAACACAAGGAGCTAAATAATCTGAGCCCCTGAGTCTGTCCAATGAAATCCTGAAACTCAAACCTGAGGAAATGGGACTGAAAGAGATGAACTGGGAAAACATACTTTATGTCAGTAACAAATATTTTAATAAAAATTAAGAGGTATGGTTGGGTTCATATGCAGTAGTTTTTAATACAACCTGGATTTATTTCTTCCATATATATGTGTATACTTAAGTAGTATAAAGTAAAACAACTAAATTTGTCTTTTAAACTTTCATCAATGGTGCTTACACTATTTTAGTTTCATAAAAAACCGTCTTTAAATAAGGCAAATACGAATGTAAATCTGCTGACCATATGGTTTTCCTCTACAGTTACTGTCTGGCCTAGGATGCTGCTCTTCTTAGCTGTAAACAACCTGAGATTTTATATTTGCCACACCAGTTACCAAGTTGATAAGAGTTAAATGAGTTGGACGAGGCAGTGGAATTGCTGTTTCAGGGCAAATAAATGCCCTGCTCGTACACAGGTCTGCATTTATAAGACTTCAGTATGGCTGGAAGAGAAAGTCAGCTGATGACTTCCCTGGTGGCATAGTGGTTAAGAGTCTGCCTGAAAATGCAGGGGTCACAGGTTTGAGCCCTAGTCCAGGAAGATCCCACATGCTGCTGAGCAACTAAGCCTGTGGGCCACAACTACTGAGCCTGTGCTCTAGAGCCTGTAAGCCACAACTACTGAGCCCACATGCCACAACTACTGAAGCCCGCACACCTAGAGCCCATGCTCCACAATAAGACAAGTCACTTCAATGAGAAGCCTGCACACTGCAACGAAGAGTAGCCCCCACTCGCCACAACTATAGAGAGCCCACACGCAGCAACAAAAACCCAAAGTAGCCACACGCACACAAAAAGTCAGCTGAGACTGTTGGTTTGAGGTAACTGGTTAATGTGTCTTCATTGGCCTTTGACGAGGCCGACTGTAAAGTAGGATGTAAGTATGTTCTGAACCTTAACAGTACCAGGAAGACAATGGTCAAAATAATGAGCAGTCAATACAGTAATTTTTTCATGGAATTTCAGTAGCTTTCCTTATGCTATCCATTGAATTGTCACAAGAAAACAGATATTTTCTTAGAGGTATCTTCCTCCCAAGGCCAGTCCGGCTTCAAGCATTTAAAATACAGTATACAAATCATCTTGATTTTTATAACCTGCCTCTTTAAAAATGGTAATAAGAGGTATTGGGTTGGCCAAGAAGTTCGTTTGGGTTTTTCCATACCATCTGAACATCCGATGGAAAAACCTGAATGAACTTCTTGGCCATCCCAACATAATGTCATCTCCTTGGTTTCTGTCTTAATGTGAATTGTGAAAAGTACAACTAAAGGACTCTAAGAACGCCAGTAGAGGTATAAGAGACTAACACAAGCAGCTACTGTTCTGTCTCACCAATGAAAGGGTACTGCAGTGCACTATTTGAAACTGCATCCAAATAGTGTCCTTGTTTAGCTCAGGTACAGCTACCAGGAGAGCTAAGCATCATTTATTACCTACATTTGTTTATTCCTGGTAAGAACATTTACAAATCACAGTGGCACTTCTGGAATACCTACAGAGAAAGGCAATCTTCCAGAAAGCAAATCCTCTCCTTGGGGTACAGTATGGAATCCCTGGATAAGATCAAATTGCAAGACTCAAAGGCTCTCTAAGATAAGCTTTTGAAACACAGCTGCATTTAACCTTTAACCATAAGACTTGACCTTAACAGAAATTAAGGTAAAATCATCTATTGTTTACCTTCCACGGTTCACATTCCAAAGGGAAGGTAGCCTCTGAAGAAGAAGGTCTCAAAAATAAGCAAGCTTCTCCTCCCAACTTCTGACAGAAATAGTAGAGTTAAACAGTAACTTCTTTGTTCTAGTTTTTGGGAATGTCCAAAAATCTCCAGCAAACTAAATCCAGACTACTGAATCCTAGGCCCAATGAAAATTCTAAGCAGTCTCTGAAAGCTCCTGGACAAGACAAACTGACTGCTTTAATCATTCATTTACTAAAGAAACAAGAGGGTTGTCTATTTTGTGAGCTAACAAAATTAACACAGGCAGGCATTCTTCTATAGTGAGTGTTACACTAGGAAAGATCAGATGTGTTGTGGTTAAGTTCTAGTTGTGGTGAGCAAAGAGGTGTCCTCCTAAAATAACATAAGGTTTTTTGTGAATGATAGATGTTAGCCTATCTTGCCCCTTTAGATATTTAAAAAACACAAAGTAACTATTTTCTATTTAATTCCTTTGTTGAGTTGTATTCAAGTAGCTAATTCTTTGCAATACCACTCATATCCCTGTTCTTCCTAAACTAGGTAGGAGTTCTGCATTACAAGTGTAGTATAGACAGTTTGGGTTGTCATTACCCAAACAAATGAAATCAAAACGATTTTATATTTTCTAGTTAAAACTATTTTTAAATAAAGTTAGACTGCTGTGAGTTGTTGACAGATACACAAACATAAGTGATCAGAATTAGGGGTAAAATGGGTGTTTTTCCCCCCTCCTCAATACATTATACCACCCTCTCCAGAAGAAATGGTCTACTTATTCACTTATATTATACATTCAGAAGCAGAAATACTATTGTATTGGGGCTTATCTTGAATCTGTTTTTAGAGACTGGAACTAAATAAACGGATAGCTCTGCTTCATTAGGAGAGAATCCTGTTTAGTGTGAAACTTGTGGAAGAGGCATTCCAGAAGAGCCCACTCCCCCTACAAACAATGGTCAAGAGATCATTTTTGGACTTAGTGGTCAGTATGCTTCATTTGAGTCCCTGTCTATACCAGATCCCAAATCCCTTCCCATGCCAGATGGTTTTAAAACCAAACCACACCAAACCTGAAAACAACCAACTAAACAAAAAACTGGTCTGGGAGATTATGAAGTCTCCTTGTGAGGGCCAACATGATGCTAGAAGAGCCAGAGCCTTGAGTATTTCAGAAATCTAACTTATTATACACATGTCCCAGGGTAGTCAGCAGGGCCTTCACACATTTCAGCTTTGAAGCTTAATCAAATTTCACACACAGGTGGAAAGGCTATCTCTTCTCCACATGTACACTGGTTCCTCCTCTCCATTCCAATCTTCACTCCTACATGGCCTGACACCTGGCTTGACAGCTAGTACAATTTCTACCTTGAATGTGGAAAAGAGAAAAGAAATAAAAGAAACCTACCCTAGGTTAGAAATATTCAGGGAACAAGATGTCCTAAAGATTCTAAACAAGAATGGAGTATATTTCTATATATAAATGCTTTCAACATCAAAGACTCAATAAAAAAATGCACTAATCAGAAAAGGCCCATTCCTATAAATGCCAAAAGGAATTTGGTCCATGTGTGTTAGAGAACACAAATATATACACAGTTATTTTTTCCAACCCAAATTTCTTGCCTGCTTTAGCTGGATCCTTTAAGATAACTTTAAATGATTCTGTTTCATTAATGTGGAATGAGATATGAATTCTGATCTTGGGGCTGCAGGTACTTAACTAAACTATCAAGCTATCTACAATGATGGTTTAATTGAAACAGTTCCTTCTGAGCATGAGGGTTCTTTATTGCATCAAATGAGTAGGGACTCAAAGGGGGGAGAAAAAAAAGGTACTTGTCAGTTTGAAAGTTACAGACAATTTATCTTTCTATAATTAGATTAGGAGAAAAAAAAATGAAGAACCCACTGTAGCAGGAAGAAACAAGAGTCTTCTAGGGTCTGGCATCTGCAAGGAAAAAAAAAAGCGTTCTTATTTCCTTTCAATGACAAAAGCACCAACCACATCTGAAGATGGGCCACACAACAACAGCCCGATTAAAGTCTCTTGGTCTGCTGGAGAAACTGTTGTTGTTAACAGCAGAACACCAAGTACTTTCTGACCCTTAGCTCTTCAGTATCACTAAGCACATAGAAACTTGTTAATTGAATTAAAAACATTCTATGCAGAGATCAATGTACACTCCTTGTGTCAACAGTTTTCACAGGTGAGGAGAAAAATCAGAATCGACCATCTAAGCAACTGACTTCTCCAGACAATTCTGGATTAATTCCAATTAACATATACTGATCTTTTTCTCTTCTCATATACTCTATCTACTCATTAATTCAATAATATTTTTTGAGCTGTTACAATGTACAGTACGGGAAGAAAAGTTAACATGGTATTACCTGCTTTTTATTTAGTAAAAAGTGGAGTTGTTGATCAAAACACAAATGGGATAAGAAGACAATTCTGCAACAACAGGCATTCAAAAAAATGATGCTTTATTTTTAAGAGGATAAGAAGGTCTTTGGCTATTAAAGGATTTTTACCTAATTTTTTCCCCTTATTCCTCAGGGGTTACACAGAAAAAAAAATATCAGTGTGTAAAGAGTTAAGTTCCAAAGCAGAAAGTGTTTAGTCTCAAGTGATCAAGAGAAGTTTCTACTAGGCTTTCACTGTAGAGCAGCCAGTTTTACTAGATAGCTATCCATACTGTATGAACACCAAGCATCTTATGCAGTGTGTCAGAGAAGGATTCATAGTTCACCATTTACCCAAGTCTGTGTGTGCTTTCTTGACACACCCCAGTACAGTTGTGTTTCCTTCCCTTCCAGGACCAAATCCAATTTTCTGACTTCCAGATATATTTAATGATTTGATGTCAGAACCTACTAAGAAAAATGTCCAGTACCTAGAAGCAACTGATAAATATTATTGTTCACAGCTAAGGGGTGTGTTTGCTTTTAGACTTTCTTTTCTGCTTCTCACCAGAAGAAACATCAGTTTTGGTACAAAATGAACCCTAACTCTCAGAAGATCCCATCTGTTTCACTGTCCAAAGAAAGTGAATGGACTAGAAGGCAACAGGCCAATTACTCATTCATTCAGTAAATATTCACTGAAGGCCTACTATCTGCAAAGACAGTGGGGATTATCATCCTATTCACAGCCCAACAATATCCCTTCTGCCAGAAGCAATGTGGCTGGGCAACCTTAGCCAAGACAGCATCAAACCTGGCTCTGCTATGGGTACATAGGGTGACCTCAAAGAAAGGCGTCATCTGTGAAAACTAAAGATTTTGGTCTCTATATTTTGAGAGGTTCTGCTAAATCAAATATTCAGATAAGATCAACAGTGCAAGACTCTTACAGACCCAAAACTTTAAAGTGCTCGTTAAAAAGAGTATGAATTTTTTGATGAGTATTAAACTGTACTGCATAGGGAAAGAATTGCAGAGCAGTGAAGCACAGCTGTCTGATTAATCTCAGCCCATTAAAAAGGCATATAGATCCAGAATGCAACTTTGATAAAAAAAAAAAAAAGGAAACACGCAATGTGTACTAACATTAGGGAAAGCAACTTGGCATGTAACAGAATTCTAATTTAACTAGTAAATGCCTATTCATTAGTGTGTAAAGCCATAACAGAGGCTATATACTTAAAAAACACAGGCACACCCAAAGCTTTAATTTGGTACCATAATCTGAAAGAAAATTGGACCCAAATTGCTTTATGTCCAGTTAAATCTTGCTACCATCTGAAAAAATAGTGAAATAAAATGAAAACACTTACTTGATGAGATAGATATTCAGTTACTGTGCATTTCCATCTATGGAGTAAAATATTTCAAAATAAATATACCATGTCAATTGACTCCATTCCCAATTCTTACTAAACACAAATGACTTATTCCTGGGGTATATGGAATTACAATATAAAAGTGGAAAAATTTAAAATTAGCAATTGGATTCTACTCAAGAGCATGGAAAAAGAAAACAGTCCTCTACCTATCAAGCCTTACAGCATATGATTTGGTGATCTCATTTTTGGAGAAATGCAAGTATCCAAAGGGAAATGTTTTAAAGGAGATCCTCTAGCCATCTAAAAATTAGCTCAAATAGCAGCAAAAGACTGAAATCAAGGGAATCTGAATTTGGGGGCAACATTAGGAAAAGAAAGTTTGTATTAAATAAAAATGACAGTATCTTGGGTATACCACATGTGGGAGTTTCTTTACTAGGGTGGTATGACATGAATTTCGCACCTGTTTATTCAGCATGGTCTCTGAAGCCTAGGGAAGACATCTGAATACCATTCTTATGCTGGTTCTTATTACTCTCATCTTCTCTCTATCCATCACCTTTTAGGCCCCTGCAATCCAATTTCTAATCCCAATTCCCTGCTGATATTATGCTTTGAAAATCGGGGATGATTTCCTCCGAGCCAAAATCAATAGTCTTCTTATTGGTGCCTCAATTTACCCATGGTATTTGATGTCAGTGGTCACCCCATCTTCAAAATATTCTTCAGGCTTCTGTGATCTTGTACTTTCCTGTTACTAACCGGGGTCAGGACTAGGGTGAAGTGAGTGAGGTGCTTAGGGTGCAAAAATTTAAGGAGGCACTCACTCTCAGGGTCACATGGGTACAATGTGTTCACACTGAACATGTCCTTGAATAACCAAGACCAACTGTATTTAGCACAACAAACAGAGTAAAAGCATTTTGCCTCTATTTTACTTACTGTTTTTCCATGGCAGAACATACGGCAGAGACTTGGGAATGCGCATGCCTGAAGCCAGGTTACTCTTATGTTCCATAACTATGTTGCTTGCAGGGCTGCAGAAAGAAAGATGAATTTGACTATGCCAGCGTATCTGTATTCTTCAGGCAGGCACACACAAGACAATCAAAATGTGTTTTTTTGTAATTTGAGGGAAAACAACCTACATTCTGAAATGTAAACACATTTCCATCAAAACATTCTTGCAATTAGAATGATTACCACTTCTCTGGAAAGCTCACTCTTCTGTACAGGCATTAAGACGGGTCTAACCATTTTCATTTTCCAGAAATTGAGATAAACAGCAATGCCATCTACTGTTCAGTTGTATGACAGGCTCATCAACTCACTCAATAGATATAAAAGATAAAATGCCAAGACAACCAAACTAAAGGCAACAAATCTCACAGAACTGAGATAAAATTAAAATTGCACCAATGGAATTCATCTTTAAGTTTTTCTATCTCAGTGCATACACAAACTAAGGTACATTTACAATAACAAACTGACTTCAGGAGCTAAAAAATAAAAGTTGATAAGTATTCTATTTGAGGAAAAAAATGACATCTAGCATCTATTCCTTCATTTCCTAATCCAGAAATATTCTTATTTGGTTTGAAACATGATTTTTATTTTTTGGCTGCGCTGAGTGGCTTGTGGTATCTTAGTTCCCCAACCAGGCACCGAACCCGCACCCTCGGCAGTGAAAGCATGGAGTCCTAACCACTGGACTGCCAGAGAATTCGAAACATGATTAGAAAAAAAAAATTTACTGATTTATCTATTTGGTTGCACTGGGTCTTAGTTGCTGCATGTGGGATCTAGTTCCCTGACCAGGGATCGAACCCGGGCCCCCTACATTGGAAGCGTGGAGTCTCAACTACTGGACCACCAAGGAAGTCCTGAAACATGATCTTTTAAGGTTTGAAGATCAGGTAGTAATGAAAAATCTTAAGAGATTTAAATTAGATACAAAATCAGTGGGAAGCAGAGGTGCGTTTTCTTCCCTACCCAGTTGGTATTATGGATTGCCTAATCTCAAATCAAGAACTTTTAAGGTTACTTTTTCCTTAGACACTAGTTTCCCAGAGTAAAAATGATACATGTGGTATAGCTAGAAAAATTTTTCAAAGCATTAAAATAATATAAGCTTAGCAAAAACTCCAACTAAGACATAAAAATGGCTGGCGCTACTGTCTCCCTTGCTAGACTACAAGCTAGTATTTTTGTGTTCCCACAGTAATTAACACAAAGCATGCGACCTTTTTTATGAATCAAGGAATAAGGGAAAAAACCCACCAAAACTATATCTAGACTAAATTACCACCAAGGAACATCATCAAGGAAAGAGGTGGGTAGCTTCTACTGGTAATAGAGCACTTTGATTCTGGGAGGAAGAGGTGGGAATGAGACCCTTTCACTTACCTGTTGTTGACACAGTAGCTGGCTGTGCCCCAGACAAATGGGGTGCTGGTTTGTTCCCACAAATCTGCCAAAGGAAGCAAAACATAGTTTGTGGTACTACTGGGCAAAATACCAATTTATGCTAGTTGAATTTGTAAGATGAGAAATAATAAACTTAAGTTTAGAGAAGCAAGTAAAAACTGATCAAGTACCCTGCCTAAGTGACACAGCAGCAAGAATTTAATTGAAGGATATAAATACAAGCGACATAAATAATAATAAACGTGCCTAGTAACAACCAAACACAGATGGTACAACACAATTTATGGAAAAAAACAGATGTAAAAAAGTGTTTTTTCCAATCAAGAGGGATACGCTGTTTCATGTGTCTGCACAGAGATACAAATGTGCTTGTATTGGGGCCCAATAAAAATAAGGCATTCTGAACAACATGGTATGTTCATAAAAAAGGAAATTCTTCCTTCTGTCTAAAGCAAATGACTTGAGATTTTTGACTTCATGAAGAAAAAGGTGTAGAGGCACTTCACCTTTATCCCAGTCTTCATCGCAAGGAGGGCACTGCCATGTGCTCTCAACCAGAGTCTCTTGTCCAAGGTTCCTGGTTTGGTTGACTGCAAGACAACAGAGATTCTGACTTACGAAGGGGACACTGCCAAGTTATCATGTTTAAAGGGGTTAGTGGCTTAAAAGGTTGCAGGGTCTTTGTTTCTGAAAAATGGATGGGATGAAAGCTAAACAGAGAGGTCTTACCCGCTTGCCAACAGAAGACAAGAAAGAGAAGCAGAAACAAAGATGTTTGCCATATTTATGGTAATAAAAGAATTTTTATTTTTAGATGAATTATTAGTAAAATGAAATTAGGTTGTTCAGAAGAGAAAGCAGTCTGACAAACACAACCTGACAACCTTTTGCTGCTAAGATAAAAATCTCAAAGGCAAAAAACTATTGTTCTTCTGAAACGATAAAAGCCAAAATCAAGGTGATAATGTAGCCTCATATAAATTCGAAGGGGCTAACCTCCAGCACTGCAACATTTTAACTAGTCAGTCTTACCTACATCCTGCTCAATACAGCTTTTGTCATCACAGCTTGAGATATGATGACTGATTTCAGCCCGAGGAACCTGATGGCGAGCATTGAAGGGACAAGTAGCCAGTTTGTTTGCGATGTCAGGATGATTCTGTGAAAAAAATTAAAGGGGTCCGTTAGTAGACCTGTGGCTTAACTATGGTAGGTAAACTCACAGTAGAACATTATTTATCACTCATAAAGAGACCATAGAAACATTACCTTGCAATAATCAAAAGCTAAGCCTCTTTGTTATGACTGTAAAGACCGACAACACAGATGTTGGCGTTAAAGTGCCTTATATGGAAGTAAACTGTGAATTTATTTAGGATTGGGTATTTGAACTATATTCTCTCCCCGTTTACTTCTCAGGGTCACAAGATTCAGGCGGTACAGCCTGCAATGGCAGAGCTCTCTGGACCTCTTTGAAAGCTGATATTCAGGATGAACAGTAGTATTAAAACACACTTAGTCTGCATTGCAGTGATGCCCCTGCTACTGCAGTATAATAGTGCAGGAAAATAGCTGTTGGAAGGGAACTGCAGAAGAGGCAAACCCAATGATTTTTCAGATTAACACAGGAACGCTTATTTAAAGTAATGATACCTGAAATGAGGCTCTGAACACTTTGACCTTTATTTCAGCTATTTTACTAAGGAAAAGCCCAAGTGATAGAGAACTCTGCCGACCAAGTTCCTTATTTTAATACAAAACAAGAAAACAAAACGAAGTGTTTAATATCGTCCAAATCCTATGGTAAGTTTACCAGTAGTTAAGAAATTTATTGGGAGAAGCAAAAGACATATCACAAATGATACTCAAAAAACTAAAAATAATGTAAAGTGGGGACAAGGGTGGAAAAAAAATAGCAGATGGAGAAAACTGTGAGGGCAGGTAACTCCATGGGATATCAGGCATTCCAATGCAAAGGTTTTGTGGCTGAAGATTAAGAGCAACAGAATAGGGGAGTTATGACAATGTCTTTTTACCACTTGGCTCCCTTTCCAAACCTTTATCCTTGCGGCATGTTTGAGAGCCTACGGGAGGAACTTGTGGTGGTATCTGCTGGTCTACATTGTCCAGGTTCAACCTTAAGGAATCCTTGCTCTAGAGATTAAACGGAGCTGAGAAATAATCATGTCTCCAGGACTGCAAGAAAAACATCCCTAAAAGAATTTTAATGCATACTTGAACTGGATGCAGGTTTGGATTAAATACTAAAATGTTTTCCAAGCATAAATCCTGGTAGAACTTTGGCCTCTGTATCTGATATCTGTATTCAAACAATCCTTTCAAACTGCCTCAATTAATATATCAGCATTAAATTAGCTTACATCAGCTAAGTCTACAAAAGGGTGACCAGAGGAAAAAAACTCTTTGAGCTGTTTTTTTTTTTGCCCCCAAAGATGCTTACTGTTGAAACCTGGAGAAACAGTTATTTTTAGGAATGATCTTTTCTTGGGTTAAGCTCTAGCTGTACAACTTCTCTAAAATTTCTAAACAAACAAACAAACATCAGAAATAAGTGTACTACAGTATTCAATTCATACCAGGACAATGAACACATCAAATTCACAAGGCAAGAGGGATTTCTCATTTCTAGCAAAAATTAGTGTTTCCTCTGTTTTACAAAGGGTGGGAAGACTCTGGAGAAGCTGTTTATGAAGTGTGCTTTGTCACTAGTTGGGGGAAAAACCAAAACAAGAAAAAACTTATGTATCCAAGAAACAAATTCTTTTCTATAAATGTTGGTATTTAACCCAAAGCAATTCTGGCATTCAATTAAAATATTTATGCTAAAATTATTTGATATTTACAAAATTTGGCTTTTTAAAAGAACTCAGGAGGGCATCACAGGGCAAACTGAGAAAATAATACCCTACCTTTCTGCACTTGATAAGATGATAAGGAAACCTGCAGGCCCTGATCTGATGGTTTTTATCATAGGGGCACTGTAATAGCTTTTCAGGGTCCAGGGTATCGACTGAAAGAGAGAAAAACAGGGTAAGTATAAAGCTTAACAGGCCCTTGCAAAGCTTCAGCATCCCAAGCACAATGTATTTTCAACAGGATTTGTAAGAATTGAACAAGACAGTCTAATGACAACTGGGAATTTTTTTTTAAAGGGTGACTAAACATTTGAAAATGAAAATGTAATTCTGAGAAGATAAAACTCTGTTATCATCAAATCTTCATTAAGTCCAGCAAAACCAGCAATCATGGGATGGGGTCTTAGTTCATATTTGGTTGCACATAAATACTGTTGTTTTCATTTTTGGTTATTCTTATCATAAACAAAAAATTAAATGAAATGACATCTTTTCCTTTTCTAAAAGTGCTAATTCAGGGTCATTCTTATCTCTAGCTAGTTCAACCAGAGCTTCCCAGCCAGTGTGTTGAAGGTTGGAATGGACAGTGTACTGATGCAGTGATGTGCGTGTCCACTGCATGTGTGCCCCCTATTCCCCAACCAGTCCTAGGGCAAGTTGAGGGTAGTTAATCCCCTACATTAGCATCCTTGTCTATTTACTAGCATGCCATGACATGAAAAAAGGTGGTAAGCACTGCTCTATATCAGTTATATGTTCTGTGGAAGCTTGAGAAATACTCGTTGATAGATTTCTTTTTTGTCTGTCTGCTTTAACACACTTCTATAGCAGTTCCTGATCTCAGTTAATCTAGTTACCTCTCAAATGAAACCAATACCTTTACCAGATTGGTGGTTTTACTTTTCATATTTTGGAACATAATGAGAAAAACCCAGAATTCTTTAATCTAGTGATTATCAAATTGGCCAGATAAAAAAGTAGAATAATATGCAAAAAGAGAACCTCCTGAGGTTAAGACAACTACAGATATACGGGGCTGCCATGTGAAAGAAAGCCCCTAACCTATATCTAACTACCCTTGGAAGACTATACTTTCACGGACCATTTCAATAGTTCGAATAGAAACTAGAGAAGTTTCTCTGAACGTGTAAAACTACCCTTAGGTTCTTTAAAATGTCCAGGCTGAGCCCCAAATTTTAAGAAGCCTGGTTAAAGAAGGGAAATTAAATGGTTAAGCACATTCTGAATATATTATGAGGACAAGAGGCAATCTAATAAAATACTGCTGCCATCACTGAAGGCAATAATAAAAGTGAAATAAGATAAACAATTCACATTTGATAAGAAGCTTATAAACCAGGAGACTGCTATGAAAATCAGAAGCCAGTGGGGAATTGAAACAGACAGCTTCACTGGAAGAGTGGTAAACATAGGATAAATTGCTAACCATGATCGTGATGCAAATGAGCCAGAAAGGTGACTTGAAGGACAGAATGAATAGGAAGGAAAAGTCTTAAAGGACAAGCAGGCTTATTATGCCAACCAGGCTCATCCTGACCAGTAATCTTTTCATATTTCTGAAGCTTCAGGACATCCAGGAAGTTTACAGATGAAATTCTTGTTAGTTTCCCTTCATTTAATCCATTCCATCACTAGCAAATGATAGGCCATGTCAGCAGCTGACAGACTGGATGTACTTTATGATTCACACACATTCTACTGCCCATACAGTGGCATACATCAGAGTCGATAATGATAGCTTCCTACCAAAATGTTTCACTTTTTGGTCTCTGATAACTTAGGTCAGCTCTAAACTGGTTTTTTAGATTAAAATTTTTTAAATTTTATTTTTAATTAAAAATTTTAATGATAGCAAATATATATAACATAAAATTTATCACCTTAACCATTTTAAAGTATACAGTTCAGTGGTGCTAAGCATATTCACAGTGTTGTGCAACAAATCTCCAGAAATTTCCATCTTGCAAAACTGAAACTCTATATCCATTAAATAACTCCCATTTCCTCCTCCCTGCAAACCCTGGCAACCACTATCCTACTTTTTGTTTCTATGAGTTTCATTATTCTAGATACTTCATATAAGTGAAATCATATGGCATTTGTCTTTTTGTGACTGATTTCACTTACCATAATGTCCTCAAAGTTCATCCACAGTATAGCATGTGACAAGATTTCCTATACATATTTTGCTATTTGCTTTTTTTAAACTTAATATATCTTAGAGCTCCTTCTATGTCAGTATGTAAGAAATACTTCACTGCTGCATATGGATGTACCATAGATTCTTAGCCGGTTCCCTTACTGATAGATATTTGTTTCCAGTTTTTTACTATTATATGCAATGCTGTGACTAGCAGTCTACTATATACTTCTCTGTGCATTGTATGAGTACTTCCCTTGGGCAGATACCTAAGAGTGCTGCTTGAAGTATATATGCATTTAAAGTTGTAATGAATACTATCGAACTGCTCAGCAAAAATCCTGAGTGGCTTTCTGGGAATATAACTAAATTTGTAACACAAAGCAGGCCCTGTGGACAAGCTTCCTCCAAAAGCATAGACTCATGTGTTCCTCACACTTGGACAGGGCCCAGAACCCATGGTGAGAAATGGAGGAAACGTCACGGAAATAAGGAACTAGACTTGACAAGAGTATCATCAGCTGAGAGGTACCATCCAAAGACAGAAGCTGGAAATCTTCAGGAATCTAATCACATTAACGTTAGAGTTTTAGGTTAATTTGGGGAAAAGGTCAAATACATTCTAAAGCAGTGTTTCTCTCTTTAACATGATTCCTGCTTAGAGGGCTGGAATAGGGAAGGTGGGAAGGAGTCGCGGGAGGGAGGGGATATATGTATAAATACAGCTGATTCACTTTGTTGTACACCAAAAACTGGCACAACAGTGTAAAGCAATTATATTCCAATAAACAAAACAAAACATGATTCCCGGTGTTAAATCACTTGGGGACTGTGTTAAAAATACAGATTCTGATTCAGCAGGTTTGAGATGAGGCCTGAAATTGTGCATTTCTAACCTACTTCCAGGTGATATTTTTTTTTCTTTTTTTAGAATCTTAAAGCAATGAAGCTTTATTAGGAAAGACAGATAAACAGAAAGAAATTCTATGGACTTGAAGGAGCTGATTCTTCACAAGCGAACTTATTTATTAAACTTATTTAATCACAAAACAAATAAAATTGTAAACATACAGCAAAATTCACCATTTCCTTCTTTCTTTAACAAACATCGATTATCACTACGTAAAAAAGTTTGTGCTGTGTTAGCAATACAGTAATTAAAAGAATCAGGTGATACTTTTCCAAGAAAAAGAAAATCACCACTGACAAATGTAAAGAATAAGAGACATAAAGGGGAGCGGTTGCTTTCTAATTAAATATAGTAGTAAGCTTCCAAGAATAAATAAATATAAATCTATCTCTCATATCCATCTCACATGGAAATCTCAGATTTTAATTAGCATATTTTTAGAATAATTAAGGGGGTGAAGAAGGGAGCCCTAAGGAAGATCAAGGAGAAACAGACATCCGTTATTCTCAAAATATGGTCCTCAGATTAGCACCATCACCTGGGAACATGTTAGAAATGCAAATTCTTGGGTCCCAGACCTTCTGAATCAAAAATTTTGGGGGTGGGGTCCAGCAACTTGTGTTTTAACAAGCCTCCCAGGTGATTCTGCTGTATGCTAAAGTTTAAGAACCTCTATCGTAGATATTCAATAAAGTTCGTCTCCATGTAGTTTCTACATGTTGGTGATAAAGATTCCATTGGACTCTTCCTTGATGGTAGAATGGGACTAAAATATCCTCTAGTTAGAACTTATTAATTACAGAGATTCTGAACAAGGTGGCAAAGTAGGAAACAAAGGAGGCCTTGTTGATGAGTTTCATCCACTCAGATGTTTCTCAAACTTGGTCAGGGTCTAGAAACCATACTCCCTTGTAGTATCAAGTAGGGCACTACATATAAACAACAAATAAGACTTTGGTTCTGACTCTGTCCCCAACTAACTATGTAACTTTGTGGCAAATCAATTAATCTAGGTTCTTTTTTCTCAGTTGTACTATTTGAGTGTTGAATGAAATGATTTTTCAGGTCTCTCTTGGTTCTATACTTGTATGATCCTAGGGCTACTGGCTCCATTTGATCTGTTGGGCCATCTAGATTCCTGGATCACTTGAGAAATAAGAATCCTCCCTAGGATTTCTTTAATCCTAAAAACTCAACGTACATCCAAATTATGTACATCATATCTCACAAACAGAAAGAAACCAGGGGTTACTATCGCTGTGTCATTAACAGGAGAAACTGAAATCCTGAGGAATGAAAATGCCTCATTTAATAAAAATACAGTTTAACACAGGGGTCCCAACCACAGCTTTCTCAAAGCTTGATGATTTCTCATACTTCTTTATTTAAATTTCAAGTGTCCTATTTCAAATTTAGACATTTCTCTACATTACTAAAACAGTCTCTGGGGAGGCCTTTTCTTCTCAGCAGTTTACCGAGAAATATGAATCTTTCCAAACACATTAAAAGTCTTATCAGACAGAAAACTACAGGTAAGTAATTTAACTTATTTTCTAAAAACAACAAGAAGTACGTACTGTAAGTTTCTTCCATGTTGGAAATGAGGGAGCCAAATCCAAGTGCTGAGGGGAAAAAAAAAGCAGTGGATCAGGGAATCAGAAATGAAATGTATCAAAAGTAGCCCCAAAAAGTGTAGTCAAAGTAGAATTGAAGTCACCCAAGTTCAATATAAAAAACCCTTATAGCACCTCCCTCTCCCCAATAGTTTCTCCCCTTGAAGGCGTTCTTTACTACTTTGAACCATTTTAATATTATTGCCTAATTCACACTCTTGGAATACATTCTAGGGCTCACAAACAGTTAAGAAAAACCAAACATGACTACTAACAAACTGTGTTCAGGTGATAAAATGTCAGTCTATTTTCAGTGCCATTACAACACCCTGTCACTGTTCACCATCTATTAGGGTTTGATGCTATTTAACGTTAGAGGGGGCAAGTCAGGCCCACAAGAATACTGCTATTTAAACTTCAGGATAAACAAAGGAAAAGGGTACTATTTTAAAGCTCTCCTCTCAAGTCCTCAAAAATACAGGATGGGCAGGCTGCCAGTCTTGCTTCCCTCCTGGGACCTGGGAACGCTGGACGCCTATGTCAGACTATACACTCAATCCATCCACTATGCCCAGAGACATTCTAGTTTACTATCTTTATGACTTTTCTTAAACATGATCAGGAAGTACCACACTTTTTTCAGCGATGCTTTTACCCCACGAAAATGGATAGACTTGGTTATTTAAATCTCTCCGTTTAATACTCATTCCCTCCATACACTGAGGGAAAACTTCTGAGTGTTAGGACTCAAGAATGGTCCATTTTACAGTTGACACAGTCATAAAAGAACAAGTCTAACAGAAATGTGGAAGATTAAAGGACAATTTTTTTTTTTAGTTTGAATCCTCTTCCACCTGAGATTCCCTCCTACTGAGCTCTGTGATTAAATAAACTTATCATTATGGAAAAGACTAAATTTATATAAAACCATCCCCACAGGAAACTTCTGAAAATTGGCTAGATTTACAGCTGTTGCCTCTAGAGCCAGCTCTCCTTTGTCTCCTCATACGATTCCACACCCCTTCCCCCCATTCTATGACATAAGCAGCCTTGGAACCTATGACAGGAAATACAAGTGATCAGCTGGAACTCCAGTTTAGTAATCTGCTGCAGAGCCCATTTGTAAATGATAGTCATCGGTGAAACTGCCAATAAAAAATATTTTTCATGTCTGGATTAAGAAATTCTGACCTTCCTTTTGACATGTTATACATAGTTACTTTATACTTTTTCAACAAAAATAAAAGCGAACTGGAAGGAAGAACCAAGCACTATGCTCCTTGATTTTCAGGCATTTAAAGGAGCGATCAATGTGCCAGATTCAGCAACTTGTAGGAAGCCACCCTCTCCTTCGGGGGCAAAAAGACTAAATAAATTACAGTAGATTAAGGGCACTTGGAATCTACAGTGTCATCATTTAGCCCTGTCCATCTAAGTATCTTCCGTATCAAACTGTTAACAAGTAAGTCTGTACGTTTCCCCTAGTACTAGACAAAGGTGAAATGGACAAATCACACTCAGCAGCCAAGCTTGGGGGCTGGGTGTAGCCTGAAGCAACTCGTTACACTCTTAGCCGAGCTGGGGTCCCGGTAAAACCATCACTTTTCTTCCTTTAAACAAAACAATCAGAGTCGATTTAAACAATGGGACTAAACAGGAGAAGGTGGGGACGATGGTTAACTTAGAATGGAGACAAAGAAGTTAGGGAGGCCCTCGAGGGGACGAAGCAGCGGGGGAACGACCGGTTGCCAAAACAGCTGCGCTAAGAACCCACAAGGCCGAAAGCTCTGGGCGCAAAAGAGAAGATGCTAGAATGTGAAGGTATCCCAGCCCGCCAAAGGTGAGGTCTTTGGGGGCCCCAAGCCAGGGCCCGGGTGTCTTTCCTACCTCAGCCGAGACACGCTCTCCTCACACTCGCCTTTGCCCCACACCCGCGCCCAAGCAACGCTCACTTCCGGCCGTGACGTTAGGGGGTGGGGCTTCCACTTCCTGTGCCGGAGGGGTGGGCTCTGGCCAAGCTTGGTGCGGGCTTAGCAGAGGTCTTCCTCGGCCCTCACTCGTCGGCTCATTTACCCGAGCCCCACACTTCTGGCCGTCGTCCTCTGGCGGCCGCTACCGCCCACCCCCACCCCCCCATCCCGAATGACCGTGGCCTGGCTTGGTTGGAACTCGCGCTGCCCTCCTGGGCTCTGGGGTGGCCATCTTAGAAAGAACAGCGCTGAGAAATGGGCGCTCGAGAAGGGGATGGGACTCCTTAGAGGTCGATGGATGCGGGTGAGAACAAAGCCTTGTTTGTGGAAGTTGTCCAGAGAGCAAGCTAATTTAGATTTTGACTGGAAGGAAGAGGAAAATTGGAAAGGAGATAAGCAAACAGGCCCCCCACCCCCACCCACCAAAGACGAATCACCAAGGAAAGGAATCTAGTTGTTTTTCTTTAGCAGGCGTTGTAGGTAGCATTTCAAAATTCAAAAGTTGATAATGGTTTATCTGAGAATGCTTGGTAGGATGGATGCCCTAGTCAGATTAAAGGGAGTTTTAGAGTTGAGAGAGCTCGAAGTAAAAAGGGTCAGAAACTTATAACTTGTTAGTGGCAAACGAAACATACATAGTGAGCTTTTGTTCTGGAAACTGTAATACAATAAAAAAAAAAAATTGTAAGCGGTGGTTCTTGTCTCCAAGGTGCTAGGAAAACAGGCCCCAAAGTGGATGAAAGGTTAAATGGCAGTGTAACAGATGTGAAAAAAGTGGTTGAGACTGTAAATTCATATAGGAGGAAATCAGTGGGGCCCAAAGTGACCTGGGGAGGCTTTATTTGAAAAAAAGGGACTTTTGGCCTTTGAAGATTAGACAGACAAAAGGAAGGGGATGACAATACAGATAGAACCGGTAATAATAGTTTTTAAAACCAAGAAGTAAAAGATGTGATATGACAAATTTTTGGATTGCCTGAAGTAGGAGGCAGTCTGGGAGATCAGTCTGGGTGCTGAAATGTTGGGAGTTTTAGAACATTTCAGTGATTTATGGGGCGTAAATATGATTTAGGAGAACTTATTCTGAGAGCACGAACTAAATGTGGCTTTAGTGAAAAGGGTCATGGGACATTTTATTTTTACATGAGTAATGTATAAACATTGTTATCAAATTTTTTTGTTTTTGTTTTGGCCATGCCACGTGGCTTGTGGGATCTGTCCAGGGAAGGAAGGAGCCCATGCCCTGTCCAGGGAAGGAAGGAGCCCATGCCCCCTCCATAGGAAATGTGGAGTCTTAACCACTGCACGGAGAAGTCCTATTTTTTGTTTAATTATCATCCTGTGGGCTGAAGAGAGTGTGCTTCACAGCCTTTGGTTCATATTAAGGCCCTAAAAAGAAACGTATTGATGGAGCAGAGCCCAAGCCATTCTTGTTGTTTGCGGCTGGTTCTTAATCTTGACTGCACATTAGAATCATCTGGGGAGCTTTTAAAACATACTGTGCCACGTTCCCCTCCTAGACCAATTAATCAGAAAGGGTTGGGCATAGTTATTTTTTTTATCTACACCTTTTTTTTTGGAACTTTTATTGAGATACAGTTAACATACAATAAACTGCATATATTTAGAGCGTACAATTTGGTATCCCAGTCTCCCAATTCATTCCCCCCCAACCCTCCCCACTTTCCCCACTTGGTGTCCATATGTTTGCTCTCTACATCTGTGTCTCTATTTCCGCCTTGCAAACCGATTGATTTGTACCATTTTTCTATAGTCCGCATATCTGTGTTAATATACAGTATTTCTTTTTCTCTTTCTGACTCACTTCACTCTGTATGACAGTCTCCAAGTCCATCCATGTCTCTAGAAATGTCCCAGTTTCCTTGCTTTTTACAGCTGAGTAATATTCCATTGTATATATGTTATTTTTAAAAAGCTACCCAGATGATTCTAATGTGCAGTCAGGGTTGAGAACCACTGACCTAGGCACTGTTTTGAATTTACAGAAGCTATTCTTCACCGGGGTGGCCTGGATGATTCCTGTGGAGGAGGAGCAAGCTGTTAAAGTGCTTCTTGAAAGATGATTGCTGAGAATGAAAGCTTCATTACAAGCTTAGCACAAAGCATTTTAGAAAAACCTGCTGTTTTGGCAAATCAGTTTCAGATTGTTAGGAGTATCTTAATGTAATCTTTATGAAATCTAAACCTCTGAATTTATCACAGCATCATTCATGCAGAATTAGTAGCGCCAGTGTGATTTGAAGTGAAATACGATTTTTCAGGCTTTAAACTGCAGTACTCTGGTGAAATTGTTGATACTGTTACTGTGACCTGTCTGTTCTTTTCATTCAGATTCCCGCAGGTTGAAATTTCTGGGGAAGAGAGAGCTAAGAGCTTGAGAGGTTGGGGAGTGGGTACCAAACCAGAATCCAAAGTGAGGCTTCACTGCATTCAGTAATGCCTTGTCAGGGTGACAGGATCCTCAACTGATAAAGCTGTTCCATCTAGCACCAGTGAACTTTCAAACAGACAAAAGAACCAAACCTGTCTTTCAGTGGTGGAGATATTAAAATAAAAATGCACCACACATCTATTCTTCTATTCTTAAAACCTTTGTTCATTCCTTTCTAACCCAGAAAGTTCCTGCTTTATCTGCAATCCCTGCTGAGCTTTCTTTCAAACTGATTTTCCAGCCAAACTGATTTTCCAGCCAAACTGATTTTCCAGCCAGGTTGAATATATTTGAAAAGGAAGAAAAAAACAAAACAAAACAAAACAAAAAACCCCAAGACCAATGAGAGACCAAGGCATTTACATAGGGTCATTCTAAGAGCTAGCTGGGATTAATACCCTAAACTGAAGCTGATCCTTGCTGGTTCTATCTCTGGATATGCTTGCATTTATCCCTATATTATAAATTATATTTTTAGAATTATTAGTTAAAAATAAAGACTCTGGGACTTCCCTGATGGCACAGTGGTTAAGAATCTACCTGCCAATGCAGGGAACGTGGGTTTGAGCCCTGGTCTGGGAAGATCCCACATGCCGAGGAGCAACTAAGCCCGTGTACCACAAGTACTGAGCCTGTGCGCTGCAACTACTGAAGCCTGCGGGCATAGATCCTGTGCTCCACAACAAGAGAAGCCACTGCAGTGAGAAGCCCGCACACTGCAATGAAGAATAGCCTCTGCTCGCCGCAACTAGAGAAGGTCTGCGTACAGCAACAAAAACCCAACGCAGCCAATAATAATAATAATAATAATAATAAGTCCTTTTTTTGCCTTGTACAAAAAAAAAAGGCTCTGAACTAATGAGTAAGGAGATAGGTCTGTATGCTAATGACTGAAAAAAAAAATCTTTGCTAGAAGGTGAGTTTTTTCAGCTTTTGGATTAAAGGAATTTCAGTAGTCCTTCAGATTCTTTAGAGATTCTCAGTGTTTCAGAAAGCCTGATAAAACAAACTTTTGCCCATCAGAAGACTAAAACATTAAATTTCTTTGTTTTTGGCTTAAATTTTATCAACTAAGTCCTGGTTCTCTCATCTTATTATGGTTTCTGATTGGTTGTTAAGTGTGTAAAGTAAGAGAATTATTCAATAAGTGCAGTTGCAAAATATTTCAGAAACAGATCTGTGGAGGAACATAGTAGATGTTCTTATTGGTGAGGATAGGTTGGGAAGTATTGCTGTAGAGGAGGGTGAAAAGTTGGGACTGGTTACAATTTTCCAGGCAAAGTGGTAGGGAGAGGTGTTCCCACTAGAGAGCCATTGAAAATAAATTTATATTTAAAAAAGTCATTAATGGGAGTTTGCCAAGAATAGCCAGCATCCCCCTCTACAAACACAGAATGATACAGGATAAATGAAAAACCAGTAATGACTTTTTTTTTGTCTTTAAATTCATTCTGTGTCCTAATATGTAAATATTATATACCTGTGTAATCCACATTGCCTGTAATAGTTGCCAGTGCACTCAAGCAATCTGTTCTCTGTGTTTTTCCTTGACTTCTAGGTAATTTCTTTCCCTAGGGCTCAGTGACAAATAGCCCCTCATGCCCTTTCTGATGCTGGCATCTAAGATATAAATTGTAAGTCCAAGTTTGCAAACAGTTGTTAGAATTGCTTTGGCAAGGCTTAACGAATAGATAGGTAAGAAAATGGAAACATTTTAAAGTTTGTTGAAAAGATGGTAGAATGGCAGAATTACACTAAAATTTTACCTTCTAAAAATTGTAAAGGGCTAGTCTTGCATGGAACAGTTCTAAAGTTCCAATACTAGTATTTTTCTGATGTTATTTTAAGGAATGTCAAATGTTTAAACCCAAGGGTCATTTTCTTTTTGAAACCTCTCCTAACCGCTTCCTGGATTAAGTTCTTATGTTTTCTTATAACCTCCTTTCCTCTCAGTACTTGAACTGTGTATCATACCAGTTGTTCTCAGACCAGCAGCATGAGCAGCACTTGGGAACTTGAGAAAAATGCAAATTCTTGGGCCTTACTACAGACCTATTTACTGAATCAGAAACTCAGGGGTGAGATGCCCTACAATCTTTGCTTTAATAAGCCCTCCAAGTGATTTTGATATCCACTGAAGTTTGAGAACTGTTGCCTTATATTAACTATAGTTGTCAACGTTGTTCCCTCATAATGGACCATGGCCACTATAGTTCTTAACACAGTGTCTCAAACTTAGTAGATACTTGATTATTTGACTCGAGAGCACAGGTATACTTTGTCAGGGGCTGCAGCAACTGTAAGACATCATCTATCTTGTAAGAGAATACGTGGGAAGAAGAGACTAAAATATTTGAGGTTTTTTTTTTTCCCCCTGTTTTATACCACAGCTGCTTGGAAAGCCTGAACAAAAAGGCCCATAAAGTATAGACCAACAAAAGGATAAAGATGTGGAACCAATGAGATATGTTTTGGTACGTATCTAGGACATGAGTAATGGGCCTTAGCAATCTTTTCCCCATAGTTCATACTGTGTAAGAGTAGAAACCCTAAAACTCGATTTTAAGGAAGAAACTTTATAGCCAGAAAGTCTTATTCCTGTTACATAAACATAATTTAAATCACCTTGATGGAACTTTTCTGTGAAGATGAGTGAACCTGGTTACCAAGGTTTTTGAAAGGTTGATTTATTCAGTATAAATATTTAGCCCAGAGTACTAAATATTTTTAGTCCACCATGGGTATAAAGTATAGATTCTTCACGTTCAGCAACTTTGATCTTGTGGGGGCATAGGACTAGTATATAGTCAGATCATGCCTCTCTAAAGCATATTGTAGTTTAATAGTAATAAATCAGAATGAAAAGAGGTTAAAAGGAGACACAAGCCACCTGTTATGGGAGCTTGAGGGAATAGTTAGGACTTCGGGGAATCTAGAGAAGCTTTGAGGCAACTATTTTTAAACTTTGCTTTTTTAAAAAGTATTTTTTCATGTTAATTTGGTCTTTTTGGAGCTTTGACCAAATGTTATATTAGAAGCCAAAAAAGTGATTCTATTGTGCCGTCTTCCAAGGGGCTCAAAACCTCTTAAAGCAAGACTTGAGTAGATCTGGCACCTGTGTTTTGAATGATATAACTGCCTAATAAGTGATGACTTATTAAGGTGGTTGACTTGGTTTGTCTGGTTGTTATCCTAGGATAATTATTGTTCCCCCTTTCAAACTCAAGAGAATCCTGGTTTGAAGGAAAAATTATGTAGTCCCCCAGTTACAACTGCATGGTCTTTTAGGGGAAGATTCCATATACCTAAAATATGATAAAGGAAGACAGTTTTATCTTTTAGGGCCATTTTTCCTGGGAAACATCCTTTTGTTTTCATGTAGTCTGGTGTTAATATACCAAAGTATAGTTTAAAAAATTCAAAATATGTGTAAAGTCTTAGTCAAGAGATAAAAGTAAATCTTGTTTATATTATGTAAATCTAAGGGAGAAAGTCAGTAGCCCCCTACCCCTTCCACTTTGTACAAAATATACTGGAATGTGCTAGATGCTAAAATTGTCTAGTGTTCTCCCTTCTATTTTAGCTGAAGGAAAAAAAAAGAACATTTGAGAAGGATCTAGAAAATAGGTAGGGATAAGACTCCTAAAGGCAGAAAATATTCATTTGACTAAAACTTCTTTTAATTGTGAGTCTAAATATACCTGAACTACTCAGTAAACTAGCAAAACCCCAAACTCATTATTTTAAAAGGATTAGCTAGCTGCAATAAAAATTACAGCTAAAGAGGAACTAATTTTGGCCTGTTTTAAATTGGGTCTTGGTTCAGTTTAAGCACCGAGAACTTGAATATCTCCTAGATGCATAGCACCAGGCTAGTGGTATAGCAAATATAAAGCAGTGTGTGATTCTGCCTTCCTTCATGAAGGTCTGTGGTTTGCTTGTGGTAGGAGACAGGGAAGGTTTAAATGAGGTGATGATTAAGAATTGGAGTTAAAAAAAGCAAGAATAGGGATTTGAAGAGTTGAAGGGCAAGGGGTGACATTTTAAAATGAACAGAGTGGAAAATAATAAAACATATTTAACATGGGTGTAAACTGACTTCTGCAGAGTTAAGAAGGTAGATTTGGAGCCATGTTCCAAACTTAGCTTGTCATAAAAGCTGTATCCTTTAAGCATGGAAGATTTATATGGAGAACTGATTGAAGAGGGTTAATATGATGGTCATATAGTAAATGACTTGGAGGTAGGAGAAAAAAAGTTGGGGGGTAAAGAACTTAACTAAGGAATAGCATTATAGACCACGTGGTGACTGCATTTCCCCTACTAAGAGAAATAGGCAAATCAGCTCTCCAGCCATTTGGTTGAAAAATGAGGCTATGACAACAAAGAAGAATGAAAAACCAAATGATGCTTGTCATAGGAAAAATATTCTTTAAATAAATAAAAACATGTTAAGATGCCAACAGTGACAAGAGTTGTTACCTAAAACTTGACAGTTAAGATTTCCCCAAAGTTTTAAAAAAGACTTAATAAATTTTCCATCTGGTGGCTCTTTAATCTACAACTTCTCCATCAGCTTTTCTGACCTAAGGGTAGAAAGAGAACATTAAAGCAGTGTCATTTTGATAGCAAGCATTTTTATGGAGAACCTAAGCTTGATGTGTGTTAATAGCACTTCAAATAAAGTTCTAGACAACTCTTTCTCCAAAGTCTGATATAAAGCCATCAGGACTCTCCCTGCATTCTATTGTGAGGGGAGGAGGACTTTGAATAGAAAATGTGGTTTGTTTATTTTTAAAGAAGAAAAGCTCATCTAAGAATCTTTGAAGATTTAGAATGCAATGTTAGTGATAGTAGTTGAAACTATGTTAATATAAAAAACTATGTTAATATATGTTAAAACTGTGATGTCCTTTTCTCCAGGACTTATGGTTGTTAGGATGTTTATCATCCATAGTCTCTTTTTTTTTATGTCTCTTGAGTCACTGTAGAAGATGACCAAAGGAGGAAAGTTAGCTGGAAATCAGAACTAGAGAATTAGTCTAGATAACCAATTCTAGGAGATTAAAGTTACTTTAACAAAAATAGTTGACACTACTACATATCAGGGTAGGAATTACTGGTTTTGTGCTAGCTTCTGTGTGTGTGTGTGTGTGTGTGTTTAAAGGCACTGTCACCTATTTTTCTTTTTTTAAAATTTATTTATTTGCTGCATTGGGTCTTCATTGCTGCACGCAGGCTTTGTCTAGTTGTGAGTGGGGGCTACTCTTCATTTTGGTGTGAGGGTTCCTCATCAAGGTGGCTTTTCTTGTTGTGGAGCACGGGCTGTAGGCATGTGGGCTTCAGTAGTTGCGGCACACAGACTCAATAGTTGTGGTGTTCGGGCTTAGTTGCTCTGCAGCACGTGAGGTCTTCCTGGACAAGGGCTCAAACCCATCTCCCCTGCATTAACAGGTGGATTCTTAGCTACTGCGCCACCTAGGAAGTCCCTAACTTCCGTTTTATATAGTTCCTTTGCACCTTCCCTCCCCGCTGTGTATCTAGTGGGTAACTCCATTGATGGGTCCTCTGACTCTTGGCTGTGACCTTCAAGTTTGTGTGGCTGGGGATCCTGACCTGGTTCACGTACAGTATGCTAGTTCTTTCCCCTTCATAGCTTTAGGAATTGGTTTCATATTCCTTGAAGATCTTACACAGAATTGAGAACCTTGTGTAATCAAGTCCTTGATGGATTAAAGTCCTAAGTGAAGCCTTAGGAAAGGAATGGAAATACTCAGAGCCCATGAATAAAGCTCTTTTAAAATTTGAAATTGAAGCTTAGGCATCTGCCATGCCTGTGATCTAGTGGCCATTCTCCTGAGGTATTAAAGGTATTGTGTGCTCTATTCCAATAACTTCTGTAGCATGATTTATCTTACCTTTCACAAACCAGCAGTTTTGGAGCAAATGTCTTAGGGACAAATGAAGGAGAATGATGTCTGTTACCTAGAAAGAAGGAAAGCAGGAAGAAGTAACACAAGTACTAAGCATTTTTATATTATTGCAAAGAAGGCTAGCTGGCAGATTCGATTTGAGTCTCCCTTCCATAGTTGTTGCTGGGAAGTGGCTGCTCTGCCAGGGACTACATTTCTGCCTCCCTAACATAGGTATGGTCATGTGACTAGTTTTTGCCAATGCGATGTGAAGTAGAAATATCCTTTTCTGGGCTGAGGTGGTTAAGAGGCAGCTGTGCTTTCTCCATTTTCTTTTTGTGGCAGCTTGGGAAGCCAGGTATGGAAGGTGACAGTCAAAAGATGAAGAGCCTGTGTTCTTGAATCACAACTCCTACTGAATACTTGCACTGGAAAAGGAAACTTCTTTTGTGTTAAATCATGACATTAACACAATTTGGACTTTATCTGTTAAAGGGGCTTGTATTGCTCTAACACATACATACATCTTTATTTAATATTAATCTACCTTATGAGGTAGATATTCCTTTTATAGATGAGGAAGATGTGTTTTGAAAAGTAACTTTCCTTAAGGCCAGAGCAGATAGTTGAACCTAGATCTAACTGAAAAGCTAGTGAATTCGCCAATATAACATGCTGCATCTGAGAGAAAGGCTGTATCATTTGAGATAGGATAAATCCTAACCTTTCAGATTACAAGTAAAAAATTACATGGTAATTTTTTCTATTGAAAGTGACTAGGTATTGATAAGAATCTTTTAACTAAGTGAATTTAGAATTTTTTTTTTTGAGAGTTAAGAGTTAAGTTTTATTTGGGGCAAAATGAGTACTGTAGCCTGGGAGACAGCATCCCAGACAGCTCTGAGAAACTGTTCCAAAGAGGCGGGGGGGAAGATTAGTATATATGTAATCTTGGTGAAGGAGTGTGAATTTAGATTTAATTACACTCCTTTTTACTGGGTTTCCTCTCCAGAGACAGATGAAATTCTCAGATTTACTCTTTTGATTGCTTTGTTGAAGGATTTTGTGGGAGGAGTATTAAGACTAATTACTGCAGGGCTGACATACTTATTAGCAATAGAGGACTTAGAGTCCAAGCCTTCACTTAGGACTGTGTTCACTGTTTCACCCTTGCTTACCTACATTCCAGACATCAGGGTCAGGAATCTGGTTGGCAGTATTGGAAAGTTTTTCATTTGGTTCCAAACTTGGGAGAAATAACCTTTGGAAGATTAAGTGGCTCTGAAATAAAGCAGACCAGAAGTTATAGAAGCAGAGTAGAAACTTCCTTTTGTTTTTCATTCCTCATTTGGCTAAGGTTTCCATAGCTATGAAATATGGAGGAGGAGGGGGCGATGGAACTTGACTCCACTTATCTGTCCCCCAAATAAAAAACTTACCATCATCTATAGCAGTTCTGTTGACACAGTTAGCCTCATGTTCTTTGAGCCTTTTGATTGGGACCACATGGCAAGCATTATATTTGCAGTTAGCCATCTTTTTAGCTATCTTTGGATGTTTCTAAAAGGAAGAAGTTCCTGTTAAATTGCTGTTAGGTTTTGCCTAACACCCTCCATTCCTTTCTGGAACCGCTGAAGACATACCATGTTCCAACATTAAGAACTTCCAGGTGCTATGTATGGTCAGAAGTTTGTTCTTTTTTTTTTTAAAGTCTTTAACCTTTTATATTCTGAGCCTATTTTTCTCCCTCCAGTGACTTAACAGTTATCAGGAAAACTTACCTTTCTACATGATGCCAGGTGGTACTATATAACCTGCCTGCCAGCATCCTGTAGTTTGGGTCATAAGGAGATTTTTCCAAGACTTCTGGCTCCATGAGGCCTAAATAGCAGGAACCATGGGTTGGCAAAGAAAATATTGACATTTAAGATCAAGTAATCTTTTTTTTTTTTTCATTTTAATTAATTAATTATTTTTGGCTGTCTTGGGTCTTTGTTGTTGCTCACAGGGCTTTCTCTAGTTGTGGCGAGTGGGGGCTGTTCTTCATTGCGGTGCACGGGCTCCTCAGTGTTCTGGCTTCTCTTGTTGGGGAGCACGGGATCTAGCCAAGTGGGCTTCAGCACGCAGGCTCAGTAGTTGTGGCTCATGGGCTTAGTTGCTCCGCGGCATATGGGATCTTCCTGGCCCAGGGCTCGAACCTGTGTCCCATGCATTGGCTGGTGGATTCTTAACTACTGCACCACCAGGAAAGTCCCAAGTAATTTAGACATAGGCCTATTTTCTGTTCTCAGAGAAAGAGTGGTGTGAAAGATACAGATGTCTAAGTTTTACCTAAGAAAGTTTTGGATAATGAAACAATAGCCTGGACAGTTAGATACTAGGATAATAAGACAAATTCACTGCTTATATGCCTTGGAAGGCCAAAAATTAGTATTTGTACACTTATTATATAGCTTGTTTCAAATAGTATTTTTTGCCCTTCAATAGAGTATTAAATAAACAGGTGGGATTCTGTGGAAAACTCACAGTACTGGGGTAAGACGAAGTTTAACACCATAAGCTTGAGTGCTGGAGAAAGCAAGGCTGAGGCAGCTGGTTGTTTACTGTTCAGAACTGCTCCCTTCCATCTCTCCACCAAACCTGTCTAAATTAAGCTCTTTTTCAGACAAGGATGCTACTTGTCAAATAGGTCAGCATAACCACTTTTGGGGAGAGGGATTTGGAAGAATGAACATTACCATGTTAAGGTTCAAGCTACTTTATAATTATCTGAGAATACCAGCCTGAAATCTCTAAAGTTGTAGGTATTAACATATGAAGACTCCTAGAATTGAACTAAGAATACACCTTCTCAAATCTGCCGCATTTTACTGCCAATAGGAGGCCTACTTTCCCTTATGGCTAGCTGTCTTTAGCATCGCAGATATTCACTTCAAGGACTCCCAAGTTTCCAGGCAACAGCTACAACTGAGATTTATGCAAAGCAGAGACAGCACAGTCTGATGGGGTGGGGGGTGGGGGGCGCGGGGGGGAGATCAAGGCAGACCGGCATAAGCAGTAGGGATAGAAAAGTGCCAAGAATAGCCCATTTCAGTTTTACTTTGCATCATGCCTAGGGCATAGACAAAGGGCACAGAGTTAGACTGTTAAATGTCAGATTTTCCTGAGAGCATTTAGGTGATTAAGTATAGGGATTTAAACTCAGGTACCTTTCAGGAATACAAGCCCAGGTTTTGTTTTTGTTTTTTTTAAACTTATGATACTGATTAGAGCCATGAACACTTATTATGAAGTGAATTGGCTCCCTGAATATGAAGGCTGCAGTATAATCCAATATTGTATAGCTATCTTTAGATTCTTAAAGATAATGGAAAAAGAGCTTTAATACCTAAATGTAGTCTTCAGATAACCCCAAACCCTTATATTTAGCTAGCAGCCTAGAAAAGTTTGAAGTTTGACTGGACTGATAAGGCTGGTCTTAAAGAGTGCTTCAGAATAGGCCTCGAGGATTGGTGACCTGGGATCTTTCACCTAATTATTGATAGCTGAATATTCCATGTAAAGAGGCCAACGCTATAATACAGGACTTTAATACATGTTAGACTTGGCAAGAGTATTCCAACCTTGATGCTAGCTCGACACTTCAACCCTAGTCTAAAGTCTCTTTAGACCTACCTTATTCTTGAAGCAATGTCACCTGAAGAGGAAAACAATCCTTCTGTAAGGCAAAACAAGGCAAGTAGCTGAAGTTTGACGAGAGGGAAAGCACAGTACCTTTCAGTCAAGTGATGTGAAGCAACTTTCTGTTCAAGCTACTCAATTCCTCTTCTCCCACCATTTGTTCTGTGGTTTCTCAGAGGTTTGGAAGTTTTTGATGTCATAGTTCAGTCCTGAGAAGTGGTTCTCAATCCTAGTTGTGCATGAGAATCACTGAGTAGTTTTAAAGTGACAGAGCCTTTGGCCCCATTCCAGAACTATTGGATTAGAATCTTCACGAACTGGGTCTGGCTAGCTGTGGCTTTAGAAGAGTTCCACAGGGGATTCTGATTTGTAGCCAGGGTTACTAGACCCTGCTCTGGGGTAATTAAACTCCCCTTAGAAGGGTTCCTCCAGTTTCCCGCAGGAACTGCCACATAATGTTTCCAGTGAAGTGGCTCTAAAGATTACCTGTTGGCGTGATTAGACTCATATTTAAAGCTGGCCTTTTTCTTTTGTTTTCTTTCTTTCTTTTTTTTTTAATATCTCATATTTTTAAAGCTTATTTTTTTTAAGCTCTTTATTGGAGTATAATTGCTTAACACTGTTGTGCCAATTTCTGCTGTACAACAAAGTGAATCAGCTGTATTTGGGTGCCAAATAGAATTCCACAGAAAGCAGCATAAGCTCATTACATGCTAAAAAAAAAAAATCAAAAATTTATATTTGGCCTTCCTAATCCAGTGTACCAGGTCTTGAGCCAAATATTTACACACACCGTGTCATGTAATTACTTGCACAGTTGTATGAGGGATTACTGCCATTGTATAGATTAGGAAACCAACTCAGTGGAGATATATAGCCTAAAGTTACAAAGGTGGTAAGTGTTTGAGTATTGTTATTAATATTGTTTGATGTTGCCGAGACCAGCTCAGCGACTCGAGGTGTGTGACGGGTGCCGCAAGCTTGAGGAAGACACAGACACAGACTGAAGAGAAAAGTGGGACCGGGGGGCTCAAGACCCCTCGGATCAAGAGCCCTGCTGACTCATCCCAGGTTGCTTTTATTGAGTTCTTCCGCTAACATTCTCAGGTTACACCCATAAACAATCAAAGGCCTCACATGACTGAGGCAATTATCTTTGTTTGCTTCCTGGGTCCGAGTTGAGCAGGTGTGGATTTGAGCTGGGCCTGGAGAGCAAAACAGCCCTGGGGGCAGGAGACCTCTCTCAGATATTGGGGGTCTGTGCCCCACCCCTGTTGGCCCCTCTGCGACTGTGCCTGTCTTAGGTTGTTCCTCCCTTGAGGAATCTTACCCGTCTCTGGCTAACCAGTCATCCTCCAGGGCCAAACAGGGTGATATAAGGAAGGCTCTATGCATCACTCCTGTTGGCCCCTCTGCGGCTGTGCCTGTCTTAGGTTGTTCGTCCTCTGAGGAATCTTACCCATCTTTGGCTAACCAGCCATCCTTCAGGGCCAAACAGGGTGATATTAGCCTCCACGCCCCGCACCCTCAGCTCCTCCACTGCTCAAGCAGGACATTCTGAATCCCATCGCTCGGCCCACATACTTTAACATTTTCAAGGTTTCAGAAAGGGTCCTGAATGTCTTGCCACATGATGTAATACATGTCAAGCACTTAAAGTGCCTGGCACGTAGTAAATAACCAGGTCATCACTTTACGTGCAGTAACTTAACACACACCATGTTCCCAAGAGATAGGAACTGTTATTAATATCATCTCCATTTTAGAGACAGGGAAACTGGATCAGAGCTGCTGAGTGATAGAGTTGGGTTGTGAACTGAAGCTATCTGGCTCCAGAACCTGGGATCCTAGCCTCTAAGTCATAAGGTTCAGTCCACCGTACTCAACTACAATGAGCAGAAAATTCTGATTCCAAAATGTAGGCTTTTCCCGTATGCCAGGTACAGGCAAATAAGTGTTTCTAGGCTCTAGCAATCTTACAATTCAGCCAGGGTGGCAATATAATATGAAATGGGCAATTAAAGGTGAAAACTAATTTAGGTGTAAAATATGTGCTATAGACCAAGTGCTGTAAGAATTCAGCAAGGGCTGAACTTGGGATTGTTTGTGGTCGATCCAGAAGATTGACTGGGATTTGGGTCAGCAAGAGGGAAAGCATACATTAATGAGAAAGGCAGAAATGAAAACATAGGGCACTGACAGTAGACTGAGAACATGGTCCCCACTAAGTTGGAGAGTACGTATTAGGGAACAGCAGAACACAAGATTGCCTTGGCATGGAGTGTCTGCAACAAAGTTTTTAGGATGAGGATAAGAAATGCAAGCGAGAAAGATCCAGTAGGAACTATAACCCATAAGGAAGCTACTGCTGTACTGCTGCTCAGCTCCCTAGATATTGGTATCTTGCTGCCTGCCCTTCATTCTCCTCCATCAAGGGGAAAGACCAGTAGAAACCTCACAGATCTCTTTAGTAGAACCTGAATTTCTTTGGTAGCAGCAGGTGATTCAAATATTCGGGGCCACTATCACCTTATGCTAGGCTCATAGCCTTCTAGGGACTCAATTGCAGTAAATAAGCTGGAGGGCAGATTCTGTTTTCTGAAAATGCAAAGTCTATCTCAGAGATATTTGAAATTCTATTCCATTTTCTTGTTTCTTTGAAAAGGTATTGGAAAGGAGGTAGATATGAAGACAATTTTGTTTGATTTAGAATTTTCTGAGGACTTTCTGCTTTTTGCCTTGAAAGAAACTTGAAAGGGAGCTGATTTTCTTGAGTTAGGAAGTTAAGGCCTAACTTGGAATGACAAGAATATTTTGGTGCTAAAATTCATCTAGTTTTCTAAGATTTAAAGTCTATCATTAATTTCCTCTTGTTAATCTCAGTTAATTTGGTTCTTCTTCATGGGGTCTATTTCCCAATTTAGTCTTAATAATTTAACAAATAAATCAGCATATTTATTGAATGGCTACTCTGTCTCAGAGGTGGTGTTCTAGGTGAATGTTTCTCAACATGTATCCGATGGAACATTTGCACCAACCCCCCCTAGGGTATTTGTTAATGCAGATTTCTGGACCGCACTGCAGACCTACCAATCCTGAATCTCAGGACACAGGAATTGATCTCAGTTTCTTAGCACCTTTATTTTTTTTTTTTTTGGCACACGGGCTTGCTTAGTTGCTCCGCGGCATGTGGGATCTTCCTGGAGCTGGGATCGAACCAGTGACCTCTGCATTGGCAGGCGGATTCTTAACCACTGCGCCACCTAGGAAGCCCCTCTTAGCACCTTTAAGAATCATTGTACTTAGGTGGTGGTTCTCAAACCTGAGAGAGTGTTGAAGTTAACCTGTAGGGCTTGTTAAAACAGAGTGCTGGACCCTACCCCAGAGTTTTTGATTCAGTAGGTCTGGGGTGGCACCTGAGAATTTGCCTGTCTGGTAAGTTTCCAGGTGATGCTAATGTGACCACACTTTGAGAATCGCTGTGCTAGAGGGATATAAAGAAGTATGAGATACAATTCCTGTCATTAAGGCGCTTATGATGTAGTTGGGGAAATAAGACATATACTTAAAAATATAACCAGGAATACAATGTTATATATGTTTGACACTGAAAACAGTAGTTTGGAGGAGTTGGGATTTAATCTGGGCCCTAAAAGGTGGATAGGCCTAAGGTTTAGGAGAGAGAATAACAGGCATTCTGGATGGGGATGTAAAAGAGGGAAAGTATAAAGGTGGATGGGACTGGGGTGGTTGGTACTTGTTTGGTGTGGAGCTTTATATAGGACGCTAGTGGGAGGGTAAGGCCGAAGAGGTTGGTGCCAGACTGTGAAGAGCCTTGAAAGTCTACCTCTCTCCCCCACTTCCACCCATTTCACAGTCTTACCAAAAATGCTGCACAGCTAGAAAGAGGAAGTCTCCCCTGCTGAGTGTGCAAGAGGAAGCACAGAAGATTCTGAGGGCCTGTGAGGCGTAATGACTGCTTTCAGCCATGAGCCAATTGTAGAGGCAACAGGAAGACCAGCGCACCAACCAGGCTGGGTGCCTCCGCCCAGAGGGTGTCACCACCCAAGCTGAAAGTGTTTGGGGAGATCAGGCATTGCTGTCTGGATGCTCCTCTCTCTCGGTGGCCACCATGTCTTTGACCTCTGCCTACCAGCATAAATTAGCAGAGAAGCTCACTATACTGAATGATCGAGGTCAGGGGGTTCTCATCCGCATGTATAACATCAAGAAGGTAAGCGTGGGCAACTGAACTAGTACTAACTATACCAGCAATAGTGGGGTAGGGAACCCTGAGGCCAGCAGGTCCAGCTGGTAGGCTCCCTCCTCTTTCTCGCTGATTTAACTGGCCTTCAGTCACTCGGATTATATAGGACAGCCAGTGCTGGGAGGCAGAGGGGGAGGCTTTTTTTCTGGGCTTCCCCCTTTCTTGGTGTGCTTCTCACCCCAATGCGAGTGTCTGCTTCCTGCTGGGGATAGAAGTGGGATGGGAAATAATTGTGTTCCAAGTCTCCTGGATAAAAGTCTGGGTCTAGAATTCTGGGTCTTATTGTTTAGTGCTAGTCCCCCGCACTCTGAAGATATCCAAAGTTGGGTCTCTGGCAAAAACTTTTTCATGGAAAAAAGAGATGATATTTGGATTAAAAAAAGAGTAGGTACTTTCTGAGTTACTTAGAGTCTGAGATAGTTCTTGTGGTGATTGTATATATGTGTGTTTAGGATAGGAACTGTGGAATTGGGAGAAGCTGGTGGCAAGAGGTGTGCTAGGGGCTGGGCCTAGTGAAGTTAAAAGATAAAGACGGGAGTGGGGAGTTTCTGGATGAGAAAATAGGGGATTTGGGGGAGGGGACTTTGGTGCATTTCGTAATAAAACAAATCGCTGGGAACATAGTTTCTCTGTCTCCATGCCTCCTATAAATGCCCTATGGGATGTTATGCTTATATAACAGACAGAATTGTGACAGTGATTCTCCCACCAAGTCTAACTCCTGAGCAGCTGCTTTTCTCATTTCTTCCGGCTTCAGCTGAGGGGTGGGGAGAGAGCTTCCTCCTTGTGCCGGGCCAAGCAAACGTAAAGTTTTACTTAGCAAGATGAAATGCCCAGGTTATTTAGCTCTTCTGATAGTTGGCTTAATGTCCTGGAACTTGTTCCTGGCCTTCTCTTATGCTTTTATAATTAATTCCCAGATTCCTTTTCCCTGAGAGAGATTGTGTGAGAATGCATGATACTGGAAGAGGTAAGTTTCCCAGGGGCAGGAGAAAGGGTTGAAATATAGTGTTGTTTATCTGTGCAGACTTGTTCGGACCCCAAATCCAAGCCCCCTTTCTTACTGGAAAAGTCCATGGAATCATCTCTCAAGTACATCAACAAGAAATTTCCCAACATAGATATCCGAAACAGCACGGTGAGAACGCTATCCCTCTTCTCTCCTTTCTCTGAAATACCTCTGTGCTTGGATGGTTCAGACTCTGTTTTGACTGCCTCTCTTTGAACTTGGCAGGGGATAGAGTGGCCTTCTTTTAGTTTTCCTAAGCTCAACCACAGGGCTTCAGGTTGTTGTAGTCTTGAGGATTCTGAGATAAGATGAGATTCTCCTAGGGTAAACTGGAGCAATGCATTGCCCCCTTTTCCACTGTAAGACTCACAAGAACACTATTCTTACCGAGAAAGACAGCTCTACTGACCTAGCAGTTGCATATATTTTATCATTGTTCCTGTCTCCCGCTCAGTGTTTTCTTGTTAATAAAGTCTTAAAATATATACTTTTAAATGTAACAATTCTTTTTTGTAAAAAAATTTATTTATTTATTTATTTATTTATTGGCTGTGTTGGGTCTTTGTTGCTGTGTGTGGGCTTTCTCTAGTTGTGGCGAGCAGGGGCTACTCTTTGTTGCGATGTGCAGGCTTCTCATTGCAGTGGCTTCTCTTGTTGCAGAACACGGGCTCTTAGAGTTATGTATCTGGTGGCATATCCCTTACTTCTCCCTTATTAAATGTTAGCCCTAGATTTCTTACCATCTTACCTATAGCATCTTCTCATTCAGCTTCTTTTGACTTTGATGTGAATAATAAACCTCTTTGGCTGAAAAAGACCTTGCAATTTCCTCTCATTTTGCACTCTATATCTAGTCAGGATTCCATGCCACCATCCTGCCTAGAGAATATTCTCTGTTTAAAAACTTTCAGAGTTTGAAGATTTTCAACTTCCTCTGTCAGTGTGTTTTAATCCTCTTTAAGAATTTTTTTAGGTACAATCCCTATTCTTCTTGGGTTACTTTGATCAATTGTCTTCTCATTTTGTGTTTTTTATTTTGTTTCTCTCAGCAACATTTAGGACCAGTACATCGGGAAAAATCTGAGATAATTAGATTCCTCACCAACTACTACCAGTCTTTTGTGGATGTTATGGAATTTCGGGTGAGCTCTCTCTAGCCCAGGTCCCCAGTGTTTGGATGTTCATTTATGTTCCTTATTACTATTTCTTGAAAAAAATAAGATGTATTGATATGGAAGGATATCTAAGTTGTATTTGTTAAATAAAGTGAGTTTCAGAATAGTGTATGATACAATTTTATTTTTGTTTTAAAAGATACATAAACTTATATACACATAGTGTTAGTATATACATAGGAAAGATTTGGGATATTATACATTAAACTGTTAAAAATACCTGCCTTCGGGGGTGGATTATTATGATTGGCTTTAATTTATTACACTGTACGTTTTTGTATTATTTGAGTTAAAATTTCAAGATTCTTACCCAATATTTTATTACAAATCTACTGAAAAATTTCAAGAATGGTACAATAAATATTGTTCTACTCTCCCCCTGTATCTCCTGATTTTTAGTATTTTGCCATGTTTGCTTATCTTTACGTTTTTTTTTCTTGAACCATTTGAGTTAGTTGCAGGCATCATGACATTTCCCTCCCTAAATACTTTAGCATACATCAGCTAAGAGCAAGAATATTTTCTTATATAACCTCAATACAGTTATTGTATGCAGGAAATGTAAAATTGCTACAATGTTATAATTAATGTATAGCCCACAGTCACATTTCTCCAGTTGTCTCAAGGATCATACACTGAAATTATGATGTCATGTCTCTTAGTTGTCATGTCTCTTTAGTCTTTAATCTAGAATAGTTCTCAGCCTTATTTTGTCTCTCATGACACTGGCGTTTTTGAAGGGTCCAGACTAGTTATTTTTCAGAATTTCCCTCAATTTGGATTTGTCTAATTGTTAACAGTGTTTGGTAGCATAATACATGGGTGATATTTTATTTCAGTTTTGAACAATGAGTATGTACTATTTTTATAAACATAAAATGTGAAAAATTATTTAGTGCAATGTTTTTGAAGGGCGGGTCAATATGGTGTTTCAAAAGTCTTAAAATATATACTTTTAAATGTAACAATTCTTTTTTGTAAAAAAATTTATTTATTTATTTATTTATTTATTGGCTGTGTTGGGTCTTTGTTGCTGTGTGTGGGCTTTCTCTAGTTGTGGCGAGCAGGGGCTACTCTTTGTTGCGATGTGCAGGCTTCTCATTGCAGTGGCTTCTCTTGTTGCAGAACACGGGCTCTAGGAGTGTGGGCTTCAGTAATTGTGGCACGTGGGCTCAACAGTTATGGCTCGCAGGCTCTAGAGCACAGGCTCAATAGTTGTGGCACGCAGGTTTAGTTGCTCCGAGGCATGTGGGATCTTCCTGGCCCAGGGATTGAACCCCTGTCCCCTGAATTGGCAGGTGGATTCTTAACTGCTGGCTCAATAGTTGCAGCATGCAGGCTTTCTAGTGGTGGTGCACGGGCTCCAGAGCATGTGGGCTCTATAGTTGTGGTGCACGGGTTCCAGAGCATGTGGGCTCTGTAGTTGCGGCACTCAGGCTCTCTGGTTGTGGCACAGGCTCAGTAGTTGTGGGGTGCTGGCTTAGTTGCCCCGTGGCATGTGGGATCTTATTCACCAACCAGGGATCAAACCCACATCCCCTGCATTGGGAGGCAGATTCTTAAGCATTGGACCACCAGGGAAGTCCCAAATTTAACAATTCTAATTTCTAGAAATTTGTCTTAAGGAAACAATCAGAAATGCAAAGGTATATGTAAAATAATGTACTCTGTTGCATTATTTATGATAGTGACAACTTGATAATTGATGTATTCAATAAATAAAGGCTTAGTTAAAAGTTCAGAGTATATGTCTATAAATGCATAGTATACAGCTGTTAAAGATAACACATTTATATTATTTGGCATGGAAAAATGCTCTTCACATGTTCTTCAGTGTAAAAACAAATTACAGTGTAGCTTAAGACAGAATATGCGCCTGGTGTACCCCCCCCAAAAAAAAAATTTAAAAAAATAAAAAAATAAAAAATAAATAAAAAAAGACAGGATATGTTCCTAAAATGTATATTTGCATAGACAAACATGCATATAAAGAAGGTTGGAACTTCTTTATATGGTGAGATTATGAGTAGTTTTAAAAATGAATTAAAATTATGTTTGTCTCCTCTAATTTTTCTGCAATGAACACATATTATTACATATTCAAGAAATAACACAAATTTTAGTCATCTGAGCCATTTAAGTTTGTGATGGGGTCATGATATTTCTTCAGATGGTACAAGAGTATGGGACCCTACCTCGAGTGTCCTGTGCTTTCCCTAGGGAGCTAATCCAGGCCATTCATCAGTTCACGCAGTGAAGAGAGAAGTGGGGACATGGAAGACCGTAAGGTCCGAGGGAGGGTCAGAGGTTATTATTCATTTGGAATTGAGAATAGTGGTTAGGAAGAAGGTAGGCACTGGTGGAGGTGGTAGAAGAATGCTGGAAGCATATAAAAAATCTCTTACTAGGAAAATTTGGAGTCCAAAGGAGATTTTAGGATACCTTCTGGTTGCTGCAGTAGTAAACTTCTGAGCCCAAGGAATTGAGTATGGCTTATTCAGGGCAGGAAGGGAAATAGAGACATGGAGGTATTGTGCATTGTAAAGTAGGTAGGCTCTGAATCAGACAGACCTGGTTTCAAATCTCAGCTTTATCAAATACAAACTGTATGACTTTATAGACAAGAAACTCTTTGAATCCCACTTTCTTTATCTATAAAAGGGAAGTAAGGTTTACTACATGGGGTATTTGTGAGAATTAAATGAGATAACACATTGAAAACATCTAGTACAGTGTTCAGCATATAATAAAGTAATAAGCCAAACATATGTTAAATCCATTCCCTTCTGATTCTGTCTTTACAGTATAAGACCTGTATAGTGACATTGGTTGTGTGAGTGGCTGAAAGCAAACTTCAGTTATATCCCTTGGGAATTGGGTTGCATAAAGAAGTTGTAGACAGGCCCTCCCAGCAAAGGAGGCAGCATAGACCCAAGAGGTCTTGAGAGCATGTAGTATAGACAGAAGATCGTAGGCTGTGGGTTTTAATTCTGGTACTTTTCCTTACTAGCTTTGTGATCTTTGGTGAGTTTCTTAACTGCTTTAGCCTCAGTTTCCCCATATGTACCTTTTGGGGAAGGTAACTTGGAAACATTTTTTCTCCATACATTTAATGTTTGACAAATGTATATACCTGTGTAGCAACCACCACAAAGTATAGAAAATTTCCATCAAATTGTTCCCTGCACCAAATTTTTTTCCTCAGTCAATCCCTACGTCCCCAACTCCTGGCCCCAGGCAACCACTGATCTGCTTCTCAGATTAGGTTTTTCTTTTTTAGAGGTTCATATGTAAAATTAGTATCTACACAGCATGTTTTCTTTTGTGTCTGGCTTCTTTCACTCAGAATAATGTTTTTAAGATTTGTTTATGTTTCATGATTCATTTCCTATTTTTGCTGAGCACTGTTTCATTGTATGGATACAATCTGTTTATCCATTTACCTGTTGATGGACTTTTGGGTTGTGTCCAGTTTTTGGCCATTGTACATAAGTTGCCATAAACATTTGAGTACAAATCATTTTCCATTTTACTTGGGTAAATAATCTAGAAGTTGAATTGCTAAATCATATGGTATGTGTATGTTTAATTTTATAAGAAACTGCCAAATTTTTTTTCAAAAGTCACTGTTCCATTTTCTCTTCTCATCAGCAATATATTAGTGTTCCAGTTGCTCCACATTCTCATGAACACTTGCTTTTAGTCATTCTTTTTTTGTTTGTTTGTTTTTTGGCCACACTGCACAGCTTTCAGGATCTTAGTTCCCTGACCAGGGATTGAAACTGAGCCACTGCGGTGAAAGCACCAAGTCCTAACCACTGGACCACCAGGGAAATTCCGAATTTTAGTCATTCTAGTGGGTGTGTAGTGGTATCTTCTTGTGATTTTAATTTGCATTTCCCTGATGACTAATATTATTGGGCATCTTTTCATGTGCTTATTGGTCATTTTTATATTTTTAATTGTAAAGAGCCTGTTCAAATCTTTTGGCAACATATTTTGAAAATAAAAATATATATACACTTTGATCTAGTGGTTCCACTTTTATAGAAATGAAAGTACCAATGTACAGTGGATAGGGCTAGGAATTGGAACAAAACAAATACTCATCAGTGGAAAAAAGGCTGAATGAATTGGCCATACCATGGGCTATTATGCAGCCATTAAAAGAAGTGTGTTAGTACTCTACCAGATGATTGAGGATTTTTAGCAGGTAAGGCTGAATAAGAAAAGTAAAATGATAAGAACAATGTGATATTATCTCAAGTTTTTAACACAGATGATTTTCAAAAAAAAAAAAAAAAAAAAAACCCACCTCTCTCTCTCGTTTTCTCCCTATCTGAATAGAATTATATAAATAGGGTGAAAAGAAAGAACATACTAGGTTGTTAAACTTGTTTACTTGAGGGTTGGGCAGGATGGAGGGTGGGTGCTGATGTTGAGGGGAGGGAAGAGTCCACAGTAAAACTGCAGATTTATTTAGGTAAACTTATATATGAAAAGAAAAAGAATCCCTCTCACACTGGAATGAAGGTTAAATGAAGTATATGTAAATTACCTAGTAAGTACTTAGCACATGGTAGGTGATCAGCAAATGTAAACATGTAGAAAGTTGGGTAGTATTCCCATTTGTTAATGATTAACTTCGGAGAACAGGAGATGGAATCAAAGAACAGACTGATTTTGGGCTTCATCAATAAAAATGGGTCTGATTTTTGGTATTTTAGAAACAGCCTATCAGATGATCTGCATTTTGTAAACTTTTTTTGTGCAGAAAGGGGACCCTGGGGTGCCTAATATAGTAATTACTTGTGCCTGTGGAGATGTGGGCATCCGGCAGGGTAGCCTGATAGGGGCCCCTCACGTAGGAGGAACTCCCTCTATTCAGCAAGCCTCCCTTATGTTATTTAGTGGCTCTCTAGGACCTCCAAGGGAGAGAAACTTCCCCTCAAATTCTGGTAGTCATATCATCTTCTCTTGATTCCTTATTCATTCTCATCTCCGATTCTACCCTCAGGATCATGTATATGAACTTCTCAACACCGTTGATGCCTGCCAGTGCCATTTTGATATCGTAAGATTCTTGGCAATTCTCTTCTATCCTAGGGCCATGGAAATGGTCTCTGTTGGGACAGTGTGGGGTGAGATGGGACTGGAGGAATGGCTATTCCCCCAGGACTATAATATAATATATATAATAATAATATAATATAATATAATATGATATGATATACACTGTATAATGAATGAATGGCTATTAATTCCAGGACTATAATTCTTTTGTAAAAATGTTGAAATTAAAGTGTATTTACATTTTAAGCAGATCAGCAATGTGATTTATTTAATACAAAATTCGTATAAAAATTTTCTTATTCTACCTCCTCCAACGTCTAAATGCTACCTTATTTCCTGGCCTCCTTATATCTTAAGCTTACTTTCAGCTCCTGAATTTTGTTCCAATTCTCTCCTTCTGAATTTGCAGTCTTGTCAGTTTCTCCTTCTAAATAGATCTTTCCAGAGTCTGTTTAGCACTGTCTGGAATGGTTGAGGAGACAGGGGTTAATAGGCCTTGTCATTCTTGGGTCCCCATGTATTTTCCTTGTAGAATCTCAACTTTGACTTCACTCGGAGTTACCTGGACTTGATAGTGACTTACACTTCGGTTATTTTACTTCTATCACGGATTGAGGATCGACGGGTACTCATTGGCATGTACAACTGTGCCCATGAGATGCTGCATGGACATAGGTGAGTTAAGAAGGTATGCAAGACGAAGAATCTCATACATGGTGCTATGAGGTAAAAGTGGATACAAGGGAAATAGATGGCATGCTTTCTCATGTGAGAATCTATAATCTGTATGACCACACAGGCAAAATAAAACAATTTGGAATCCTTATAGGCATAACTAAGAAGTACACTTTTACATATAGTTAACTCTTGAATATCTGCTAGTGGGTTATCCAATTTGCACTGTCTCTAATGAGTTTTTAATCCTGGGCTGGGTGCCACTCTGCTTTTTAGGTTATTGCAAAAGGCAAAGAAAATTCTTTTTAATGTTGGTAGGAATAATATTAGTAAAGTTAAGGCCATTAGAGGTAAGTATTATATGATAATACATTTGAAGCCAAATATAAATGGATTTTGGATCATCTGCAATTCTTTGCCTTTCTGTTAGTGCAAATAAAAGTATTTAAGGGCTGAAAAAATGAAGACCAAATGGACCAGAGTGGGCTGTGAAACATTGTTCTATGTGAGATGTGTATTCCCATGTGCCTACATGAATACCTAGGCATGTGACTTACCATTTGCTTTGAATGTGTCTATACCTTTTTGGGTTGTATACAGATTTGGGTCCAGCCATATTACTTTATTTGTAACTAATCAACATGAATTTATAGAGTACCTATCATGTGTCCAACCCTATTTCAGGTGCTTATAAGGAAGAAACTTTCATGGACCAGCCCCAGATCATGTAATTCTATCTTAGTATACCTGGGCCTGGAGTGGGTTATCTGTATATGTAATTCACAGTTTAGTATCTTTGAAGGTGGTAGAGAATTCCAGCCTATGTACACATCATTATCCTATATGCAAACATGAGAGTTTACGTCATGTTTAAGGGAGGGCTGTAACTCCTTTTTCCTATGTTTTCTTCCAGTGACCCCAGTTTTGCCCGTCTGGGTCAGATGGTCTTAGAGTATGACCACCCTCTGAAGAAGCTGACAGAGGAGTTTGGGCCTCACACACAGGCAAGATTTCTTGAGAGAGTGGAGAATTTCTCAGGCAGAAGTATATTGTCCCCGTCATTGGCACTGAAGATTCATTTTTTTTCCCCCATAGGCTGTGAGTGGAGCCCTCCTTTCTTTGCACTTCCTCTTTGTCCGAAGGAACCAGGGGGCTGAGCAGTGGCGCAGTGCCCAGCTTCTAAGTCTAATCAGCACCCCTGCAGCCATGATTAACCCTGCTAATTCAGACACAGTGAGTTCCCTTTTCCTCTTGTCAGTGGAAGCATTCTCTTTCCAAAGCCATCTCTGTAGAGGGTGCTTCTTTTCAGGAAGTGTCGGCCCTAAGAGGCTTTAGCCCTCTTCTAGGGTAGGCCTCTGAGTTGATCACCTCTTGTGGCTAAAAAAATCATGATTGGGTTGGAGCTTTTCTTTGGACCAGGATTAGTGTGTGCCTGCCCATGGAAGGAATTTAATAAATGTTCATAGAATGAATGAATGGATGAAATTGAGTCATTAGGCACCTATTCCGCCCAGCAGGAACTTGAGCATAGATGTCAGTTAATTAACAAGTGTTTTTATTCAACTACTATCAGCCCAAGGTCCTTGCTTCAAAGAATTTATAGTCTAGTCTAGGAAGATATGCTATGTAGTCATAAAAATACAACTGACGGTACAAGATGTATGAGAAGCACCGAGCGAGTGATTTATACTTTACATGGTAAAAGAATCCAAGGGAAAGGGAAGTCATGAGATTTTGAGTATTACTCTCCTGAACTGTTGAAGAGAAGTTATGTCAAACCATTTGTTTGTCCTGACTTCCAGCCCAAGTTTATTTTTCTTTTCTCAACTGTATTCTCTTTTCCTCACTCCACTTCGAGCGCCTCACCTCCGTTATTGGCAGGTTTCCCAGATATTGGCTTATCAAAGTGCCCTGATCTAGTCTGGTAAAATAAAAGTTGGTTTCAATACTCGAATTGTAGCTTGACTGGCCTTGTCTTGACTGCCTTAGTCTTTAGCGTACACCAAGTTAAATAACTGCTAGACTATCTCTGCCTCTCTTCTCATAGATGGCCTGTGAGTACCTGTCTGTGGAAGTGATGGAGCGCTGGATTGTCAGTAAGTTTTGTGGGATGAGGTGGTAACAGACATAGCAGCATGTTACATGGAGATCAAGTTCTAAACGTCTTCCTCTGCACTCTTTTACCCACCTACAGTTGGGTTTCTTCTTTGTCACGGGTGCCTCAACTCCAACACCCAGTGCCAGAAGCTGTGGAAGCTGTGTCTGCAGGGCTCCCTGTACATCACCCTCATCCGGGAGGATGTGCTACAGGTGCACAAGGTCACCGAGGACCTGTTTAGCAGTTTGAAAGGGTGAGATATGAGCTCCAAACTCATCTTTTTGGGGGATTTTTAGCCCCTCCTGGCATCCTTTTCTAGTCTCCATAAGTGTCCCAATTACGGGTTTTAAGAAGTAATTCTAATTATTGAAGAAACATTTATTGAATACATACTACTTGCTAGGTACTTCACTTGATACATTAATTAATAAAATAGCATAGAGGTTAAGATCATGGACTCTGAAACCAGATTACCTGGGTTTGAATTCCAGATCTACCACTTACTGGCTATGTGATCTTGGGCAAGTTACTTAACTTCTCTATGCCGTGCCTCAATTTATCTATAAATAATAATAGTACTTCCTTATGACCTACCTCATAGGGTTGTTATGAGGAATGAAAGAGTAACTATTTATAAAGCATGTAGAAAAGTGCCTGGTACTTTGTAAGTGGAATATATGTGCTTATTAAATAAAAAAAGACATTAAAAATACATATGGCCAAAAAAAATACATATGGCAAGATAACACAGCATAGCATTATTGGAGAGGAAGAGTTAATATATTAATTTGATTATTTTATTATCATCTTAAAAATCAAGATTAAATAAGACGTAAAAAAAAGACAGAATTTCTGCTCTCAAAGAGCTTGCAAATTAGTGAAAAACAGATAAACTGTTGTGATATAATAAGGGATTATGATGTATAAACACAAAGTGCTTTAGAAGGATACTTAAACTGGCCCCGGAGGATCCAGCAAAATGTGGAGACAGATAGACCTGAAGAATTAAACAGGTGAAATGTGTGCGTGTGTGTGTGGTGGAGTGGTGGGGGTGGGGATGGAAAGGCAGGGAAGTTGCTTAAGGCAGAGAAAGATATTCTAGGCAGAGACACTATCAAGATTTCGAGGCAAGAGGGAGCATGGCAAGTTCTAAGAAATTCATATAGCCCAGGTTACAAAAATGAAGATGTTGTCAAGAGACAGATTTGGAGAGGTAAGTTGGGGCCTTGGATGTCCTGCCATGGAGTTTGAGCCTGTTTTAAAAAGGATAGGGAGCTACTGAGTGATTTTTAAACAGGGAGTGACACGATCATATTTGCATTTTAGAAAAAGTCACTCTAGCTGCAGGTAAGAAAAGAAGTTGGATGGGAAAAACTAGAGGCAGAGATTAATTAAGTAAACTAGGAGGAATTGAGGATGAAGTCAAGGTTTCTGGAATGGATACTTGGTATTTCTTAAGATAAAGAACATATGATAAAAGCTAGTTTGTGGGGGGAGGTTGTGAATTAAGTTTTGAACAGTTTGAATTTGAAATACATGTAGAACACTGAAGATAGATGTGTGTTAGACCTTTTACCTTGTGGTTGTGGAACTTAGGAGCGAACTCTGGATTCAGATAAAGGTTGGCAAAATGGTAATCAAAGCCATGGGAGTAGGTGAGATTACTCACAGAGAATGTGTGGAGTGAGAAGAGACTGGGATAGAACCTCTGGGAACACTGAAATTTAAGGGCCAGCAGAGGCAGAGAAATCAGTGAGAGGTGCTGAGAAGAGGAACAACAGAGGCAAGGGAAGAAGACAGGCCAAGAAGAAAGGACCTTATCTATAAATATGTTAGATGATGTTGAAAGGTCAAATAAAATGAGGACTGGAAACAATGTTCCTGGAATTTGGCTGTAAAGATGGTCTTAGTGCCCTTCTTATGGATAACTTCAGTGAGTACTGAGGTCAAAACCTGGGTTGCAGTGGGTTTAGGACTCAGTGGGAGATAAGGAATTTAGTAAGTAACTCCTTCATGAAGTTTGACCTTAAAGGGAAGCATAGAGATGGAGCTACAATGAGAAGGAGATGTGGGATTTAGGAAGGGGTCAAATTTTTAATATCCTTGTAGTTGCAAAACTAATACCAGAAAGGTAAAAAATACAAAGAGGAAGTTGACTACAGTCTCACCTCCCAGAATAGCTTGGTGCATGTCCTCCAGATGCTTGTGTATATATATATGAACATGTAAAGGTGTGATGTATTTTCAGCTTTATGTAAGCAATTGATAAAAAGCAATGGATCCACATTCTACATTATATTCTGAAGTTGGCTTTGTTTTTTTCTTCTCTTTTTTTCACTTACTATATTTTGGATATCTTTGCATATCAGTCTATAGAGACATTCTTTTTAACAGTCAAATAGTATTTCATTATGTGGTTGTAACATAATTTATTTACCCAATCCAATATTGATGGACATTTGAAGTGTTCCCTCCCACACCTGCCCACCCCTGCTTTTTTTTTTTTTTTTTAAGCCTTCACAAACAATGTTGTAATGAACATCCTTAGACATGTATCTTTGTGAACATTTCCATAGGGTAGATGCTTAGAAATGGAATTGCTGGGGTAAAGGATATGTATATTTCAAATTTTAATAGCTCTTGCCAAATTGTCCTCCAAACAGATGTATTATCTATAGTCTATGAGAATACTTATTCCTCATACTCTCAACAACTGAGTATTATCATTAAAAATTCATTGCCAGATTTAAGAGAGAGTTAATCTAAGATTAGTGATTAGACGTTGCAGGAGGTAAATAGATACGGATATACAGAAAAACTTTCTAATGATTACTGCTTCTAGGGAGTGGAAGGGATGTTTGAAGGGTATTTATTTCCCATCACTAAGAACAACACTAACATGTAAGATTTATAGTTTAGGGAGTTCTTTGACATAGATGATCTAATTTGATTTTTTTTTAAATTTGTTTATTTATTTATTTATTGGCTGCGTTGGATCTTCATTGCTGCACAGGGGCTTTCTCTAGTTGCAGCGAGTGGGGGCTGCTGTTCATTGTGGTGTGCGTGCTCCTCATTTTGGTGGCTTCTCTTGTTGTGGAGCACAGGCTCTAGGCATGTGGGCTTCAGTAGCTGTGGCACATGGGCTCAATAGTTGTGGCTCACGGGCTTTAGAGCACAGGCTCAATAGTTGTGGTGCATGGGCTTAGTTGATCTGCGGCATGTGGGATCTTCCTGGACCAGGGATCAAACCATGTCCCCTGCATTGGCAGGTGGATTCTTAACCACTGTGCCACCAGGGAAGTCCATGATCTAATTTGATTTTTTTGTTACTTGTACTCAGGTATATGTATTAATATCTTTTTCTTTTTTTTTGGCTGTGCCACACGGCATGTGAGATCTTAGTTTCCCCGACTAGGGATCACACTTGTGCCCCCTGCAGTGGAAGCGTGGAGTCTTAACTACTGGACCACCAGGGAAGTCCCAATATCTTCTTTTATAAATAAGAAAATGGGGTCTCAGTCTCAGTGTCACTCAGTTAATAAGAGATGGAATTAGGAAATCATTCCACATTTTTCGAATCGATCCTCTCACTTTCCATCGTACCATATAAAAGATAAAATAATTACCCACCAGGAATGCTATGGAGTTGAATCCTGATTTGATTCAGATACTTTCCAACTCTAAATTTCTTTGATTCTGTGCTAAGCTCAACAAGGGGGTGGTTTGAAGAAGAGAAACAAAAGGCTATAAATTTGACTAATGTGGTAACAACAGATGCAAGACAAGAGAAGACATATAAGGGATGTAGAGATCACAGAGCCTAAAGTAGTGTGGGACTTTTGAGCATGGGTCACTAGTAGAAAAAAAGAAATATGGTCAGGAGAGTCAAATATTGTGGATAAACAAAGAACAATGAAAAGGCCATCTAATTTGGTGATTCCAAGTTGATGGTGACCTTAGAGAGAGCAGTTTGTTTAGTGTCTGAGGTCATCTGGGCTTCAAGGGTCAGTGAAAGGTGAGGTGGAAAAGAGTAAAGGTGTCTCTCTGGAGGAGTTTGGTGCTGTGGGAGAATGGGCAAAGTTCAGTAGATTGTGAGGGTCAAGCAAGGGTCCTTTTAGAATAAGGGAGGCTTATTGGGAAAAGAGAATAAACCAGTGGAGAGAGAGAGATTAAAGTGACAAAGGGATAACTTTTTCAGTTTGAAGTTAAGGTTAAATTCTAAGAGGGGGTGGGTGGGAATGAGACCCAGGGGAGAGCAGGAGTAGCTACTTTTACTTGAGGGCAGGGCCTGTGTCATATTTATGCATTGCTCCTTTGTATTTCCCTCAAACCTGGAAGAGTACTTCGGCTTGAGGGTGTCAAGGCAGGAGCACAGGACAAGAAATCTAGTCCCAGCTTTGCCATTAAAACCCTACGTGACCTTGGGCAAGTCATTTCTCTTCCCTAGGTATTATTTTCTTTATCTGCAAAATAATGACATAAACTAGATAAACTCTAAGCTCTATGAGTCTCTTGTTAATAGGCCAGGGTGAAAAGTAGGGTTTGGAAAAATCCTGATGGTGAGGGCTGCCCATGCTCCCTGCAAGGCTCTAGTTTGGACTGGGAATGTGGGGTAAGGCCTTCAGCCGGTGGTATGGCCAACCCTTCTGTGCATATGTCATCCTCAGGTATGGCAAGCGAGTGGCAGACATAAAGGAAAGCAAGGAACATGCAATTGCAAACAGGTAAAGGTGGGGGACGAGCTTTTCCAGAGGAAGAGGAATCTCTCCTGACCTCTGTTCTCACCCAAGCCACCCCAGTTTCTGTACAGCCTTATTGTCTCAACCCAAGAACTTGCTGCTGCCCCACAGGTTCTTGTGCTTCCTTACCAAGTCTAACTGTGGCATTGAACCTTCCCCCTAGCTGACACCCTTTCCTAAATGCAGCTCTCTTCCTCACTGCCTTTGCAAGATTTTTAAGGATGGGAGAGGTAATATTCTCTAATTTCCACTTTCTTTCCTCAGTGGCCAGTTTCACTCTCAACGGCGCCAGTTTCTGCGGATAGCTGTGAAGGAGATGGAGACTGTGTTAACTGATGAACCAGGATTACTGGGTCCCAAGGCAAGAAAAAGAAACGTTGGGAGAGGGACGATGTCCAATGATAAAAGACTGCTATGTTGGGGGTGACTTGGCATTCATGAGTTTTTACGTTTCTGAGTTTTTTGTTCTGTTCGTTTATGTATATGCTGGTTCCCTAGAATCTTCTTGGAGTAGTCTAAAACTTTTTGTGTCTCTTTTTTGGGCACTATCATAGAATATCATACATTATAGCTGTTTGTATACTTGACTTATCCTCTATTTGACTGTGAACTAATTGAAGACAGATAGTTTTTTTGTGGGTCTCTGTGTTTAATACTGGACACCGTTGCTGGTATAGTTACACAGTTGTATCTGTATGTATATTTTCATGATAGTTTTCTCTGTGATTTGAAATCCATTTTTAAAGTTGAAAATTCTCATAGTCCCTGTCCCCTTCTTAGGCCCTTTTTGCTTTCATGGCCCTGTCCTTCATTCGTGATGAGGTCACTTGGCTGGTTCGCCACGCAGAAAATGTCACCAAGACGAAGACACCTGAGGACTATGCTGACGTGTTAGTACTTGGCATGGTTAAGAATCTTGACATTAGGTGGACTGGGAAAAGGGACAGGGAGGCATCAAATGACCTCAGGAGGTCTCAGTTTCTGCCCTGTCATCACTGTCTTTGTCTTGGGTTATGTTTTCAGTCTCATACAGCTCTCTCTTTCCATCCTCAACTTTGTAGGAGCATTGCAGAACTGCTTTTCTTGTTGGAGGAGATTAGGGCTCTGGTCCGAAGACACATCAAAGTGATACAGCAATACCACCTTCAGTACCTGGCCAGATTTGATGCTCTTGTGCTCAGTGACATCATTCAAGTATGTTTAATTGGTGATACTTTGGAAATTTTGGGGTGATCCCTGGTCATTTTCCCTTGAGGGCCACCCTGGTCGAATCTCATTATCTGTAGATTGTGTGTCAGAAAGCCAGATTTTCCCCTCTACATTTGTTAAAGCTTAAAAAAGGGCTAATAATCGCAGCAATTTTTTTTCCCCAAGTGATGCTACATAGAAATGGGAGAGAAAAGTAAAGGGCAGTGGGGTGTGAGCATGGCAGGGAACTCAGGAAGCTGCCTCCGTGTCTTGCTTGGCTCTTTCTCTTTGTGTGTGGCACTTGGCAGCTCTTTCTACCTCCACACACTGACTGCGACTTGTGGTCCTTGTTTCCATCCTGGTGGAACTTATGCCCCTTGATGGTAACTCCACCTTCTCTTTTAGAACCTGTCTGTGTGTCCTGAGGAGGAGTCCATCATAATGTCCTCATTCGTCAGTACTCTCTCCTCTCTGAATCTCAAACAAGGTAACTGGAGGGAAGTGGAGGAGGAAGAGTGAGGGCAAACATCTTTTTTTTCTAAAAATATTGATCTCTTGAGCCAGGGAATAGCCAAGATGACTTTGAGGAGGACCTATTATACTATTCCATGCAGTTGGCTAGAGGTACCATTTTATTATTTCCTTTTAAATTTCTGTTTTTCTTGCAGTTGATAATGGAGAGAAATTTGAATTTTCTGGATTGAGGCTGGACTGGTTCCGTCTACAGGTAGGTCTGTTTCTGTTAATGGTCCCTCATTTTCAAGGTTTTTCCTCCCTCACTATCCCTTCTCTTTTTAACTCCTGAGCTCTGCTGTATGGAATGATTCAACACTGAAAACTGCTGATTGGACAGGACAAATCCTGGCCAAACTGTAGTCCCGAGGCTGGGAGTCTTTCTCATTTATCTTGTTTTTCTCCACCCTTTTCCCAACTCTACCCATAGGCATATACCAGTGTGGGTAAGGCTCCCCTGCACCTGCACGAGAACCCCGACTTAGCCAAGGTGATGAACCTCATTGTCTTTCACTCTCGAATGCTGGACTCAGTAGAGAATATGCTGGTGGAAACTTCTGATTTATCTACTTTCTGGTATGTCCTGACTCAGAGTTCTTTATCAATTGATCCAATCTCTTGCCTGGCCTCTGTGGAGGACCCTGATTCCTCCAGATACACCAGAAAGGCTTGTTTTCTTTGAGATCTCTTTAAAGGAGGAGATGCTCAAACTCCACAGCTTCTTCATTCCAGCTTTCATCAAGTGGTAGGAATTTGAAGTTGATTCCCTTTCATGCTGGCTTTCTTTAGGAAAGCCAGTTGGACTCACACAGCCTTCCCTTCTCTGAGATAATTCATTGATTGTCTTTATATTTGGAAACTGTTATATTTGGAAACTTCTTAGGCTTCTTTTTATTCTTGGGACATTGTGATTTAAAAGAGGCATGGAAAACTTGGAAGTTTAGTGGAGAGGACTGAAAATAATTGGAAGGGCTGGGAAACAGGGCCTTTAGAGAATGCAAATTAGTTTGTCTTCCTTAGCTATCACTTGGCCTTTACTAAGTGACCACTGTTGTGCGTAATTCTATCCTCTGAGGGATCAAACACACAACACAATATGTTGGCTCTGTTCTTTGCGTGCAGCAGGGGTGGGGGGGTATAATACCTGCGTGTGAGAAGGACATTAACATCATAATGGCTAACGTGCATGATGTTGGGATGATACAGGGCTGAGGAAAGATCAGTCACATAGAATTGATCAGAGAAAGTTTTCTGGAACTTGAATGTGAAATTTTGGGAGGGATGTGAATTAGTAGTACTGAGGGACTTCTAAATCAGGGCCCAAATCGTGCAGAGGTTCTGAGGGAGGAGTAGCAAACTTTGTACAAGAAAAGGGAAGGAGATATTATTGGGTTGGCCAAAAGGTTCCTTTGCTTTTTAAAGTAAAAATGAAAGACACATTTTTCATTTTTACCAAGAACTTTATTGAACAACATATTCACCATTTTGTTCCACTACCTTCTGCCATTTTCCAGGCAGCTTCATAATTCCGTCTTCCCAAAACTTTTTACCTTTTTGAGCAAAGAACTGTTCCAGGTGACTTTTACAGTCTTCCAGGGAATTGAAATTTTTTCCATTAAGAGAATTTTGTAAAGACCGAAATAAATGGAAATCCAAAGGTGCAATGTCTGGTCAATACGGTGGGTGAATCAGAACTTCCCAGCCAAGCTGTAACATTTTTTGCCTGGTCATCAAAGAAACATGTGGTCTTGCGTTATCCTGTTGGAAGATTATGCATTTTCTGTTGACTAATGCCGGACGCTTTTCATCAAGTGCTGCTTTCAGTTGGTCTAACTGGAAGCAGTACTTGTTGGAATTAATCGTTTGGTTTTTCTGGAAGGAGCTCATAATAGAGGACTGCCTTCCAATCCCACGATATACACAACATCACCTTCTTTGGATGAAGACTGGCCTTTGGTGTGGTTGGTGGTGGTTCATTTCACTTGCCCCATAATCTCTTCTGTTCCACATTATTGTACAATATCCACTTTTCATCGCCTGTCACAATTTGTTTTAAAAATGGAATCTTTTTGTTATGTTTAAGTAGAAAATCACACGTGGAAATACCGCCAAGAAGGTTTTTTTTTACCTTAACTTATGCGAAACCTAAACATCAAAGTGATTCACATAACCAAGCTGGTGCACATGAGTTTCAGCATTTGATTTGGCTATTTTGAGTATGTTGGCTACCTCCCGCGTGGTATAATGTTGATTGTTCTCAATTAATGTCTCGATTTGATCAATATCAACTTCAACTGCATTGTCCAGCGATATATCTCCAGCATGAAACTTTGCAAACCACTTTGACACATTCAATCAGTCACAGCACCTTCTCCATACAATGCACAAATCTTTTTTTGCATTTCAGTTGCGTTTTACTTTTCTTGAAATAATAAAGCATAATATGCTGAAAATGTTGCTTTTTTTCCTCCCATCTTCAGTATTAAAATGGCTACACAAAAATTCACCGATTTTGATAGGCTTATTTTTAAGGGCACACTGATATGATAGCTGTCACAATACAATTTAACAAAACTGTGTTAAATGTAGTTAAAGACAACTAAGTGCTACTGGAGCCATCTTAGTGAAAAAAACCAAATGAACTTTTTGGGCAACCCAATACTAACCTGTCCTGGGATCCAGTAAAAAAAAGTCGGAAAGGGTTGAGTTTCTTGGGTTCCTTTCTACCTTAAGGGTAGGGAAATTTAAGGAGGGAGGGGATAATATCAACAAGTATGTATCGAAAGAGTGAATATTCTTTCTCAAAGGGACCAGCTCCTAAACCCTGGTTGTAAGTCTCCCTCCCCCTTTTCTGCAGCTTTCATCTCCGTACCTTTGAGAAGATGTTTGCTGTGACCCTGGAGGAACCCACCATGTTGCGTTACGCCATTGCTTTCCCCCTGATTTGTGCTCATTTTGTCCACTGCACTCATGAGATGTGCCCAGAGGAGGTGAGCACCCCGAATTCCAAACCCTGTCATCTCTCTAATCACATCTCATTCTTATTTCCCCAAATATCCAATTCTAAGGGTTGATTTTGGTCCCAGGAAGGGTACAAACATAGGTATCTGATGCAAGTCCCAAAATGTCTCAGCTTTATGTAGAATTGTATACTCTCTCTGGGTCTCATTTTCTTCTGTAGGAGTGGGTGGCTCAGGCTGAGGGTCAGAACAGTATTATGAGGAAGAAGTGGTTGTCTTGGTGATGACAGTTTCTTCCCTGGGTCCTCTTCTCTGAAGTACCCCCACCTGAAGAACCATGGCCTTCATCACTGCAACTCCTTCCTGGAAGAGTTGGCCAAGCAGACCAGCAACTGTGTCCTGGAGATCTGTGCTGAACAGCGAAACCTGAGCGAGCAGGTAAACTCAGCCCTCTCTCTGTTTCAGTCTTCCCTCTGCCGTCCCTCAGTGCCTTCCCCTCTATCTATCTTTGTCTTCTTCTCAAACGCCAAGTTCTCTAACGCTTTCAGGTAGGGCTAGGGCTTTTGTGTACATGAGTTTATGGCAGACTTCTTTTCTTAGTGTAGTCCCTTCAGGCTTTACTCCCTTGGGACTCAATAGAGGTGTCTAAAAATACTCTTATTTGAACAGCTGCACTCCAACAAAATCTGTGCTTTCATTTGCAGAGTTCCAAGAGATGAGTTAACTTTCTAATTTACTTCTCCTCCTCCCTCTACCCTGTGTACACATACTTAGAACAGTGGCCCCAGCTCACCTGTCTTGTCTCACCTTTCTGTCCATCGCACCCTAACCTGTAGCTATCTGCACATTTCCAGGCACCTCCTCTGTGTTTATCCTCAGGGCTGCTTTTGTGTCTTTGTCTGTTGTTTTCCCCTCCCGTCCCTTGCCTGACTCACAGCACCTGGTCATGATTAGCTCAACCTAAATTTATAGAAAATTTGAAAATGAGGAACTTGTTCTGCTGTTGCCCTGGATTCTCTCAGGTTTCCTAGACTACCCACCCTCCCTGGGTTTGAGTCGGGCTTCATAGCAACTTTGGTAGGAGGGGAGTCAGGCTGTGTGTGTACGCGTGTGTGTGCATGTGCGTGTGTGTGTGTGTACATATGTGCAGTTATATTATTACTTAACCCTCCCATTTTCTCATATGTAAAACGGGGATAAAAATGGTTTCTTAACAGAAGTATCATAAAGATGAAATGAAATAGAGTATGTTAAATATTTGGTATGCAATTCTCAATAGATGTTAACTGCTACATTATTTGGTATTTATTGGGCACTAAGCCCTGTACTGGGTTTTTGGGATGGGGTCCCATAAAGAAAGGCACACAGTTCCTGCCCTTAGGAAATGTCCCAGTTTAAGGGAAAAAGGAGTACAAATACATGTTTGAAAGAAATTTAAATAATTAATGCAAGGGAGATATGTAAACAAGTACAATCATGGGTATGTTCATCACTCAGCCTGAATACCTACTACATGCAAAGGACACAGTTAAAGATATTTGCTCAGTGCTGTATCAGGGTTGACTAAAACATGATGTAAGTATTATTTTCACACAGACCAAAACTTTTGCAAATGAGTATTGGTCCCTCCAGAGTTATCATTTTGAATAAATAATTAGTGATGCTGCTGTTGCTAATGGAGTTACATTTTTTTGGAACTACCTTCAGAATCTACCACAGACACCTTCGCATAATTTCAAGGCTGACACATCTTTGCCCATCGATAGACTTGATTGTTTGGAAAGAGTAGGAGCTTGGACTTTAAAAAAACCAAGTGTGACTATAAAGTAAGAAAAACAGTTTTCTCATGGCTGTTATCTGGCTCTAAGAGTAATTCCAAATGAAGAGATGCGTGGAAGGAAAGATAGAGAAATGCAGAACGAGGAAAGAACAGACAGTAAGGGAGGGACCTATTTATAGCTGTTAGATGGATTACTCGGCAGTTTTAGGAACAAATCTCATTTCTCCATTCACTTGTGTTTGTTTCTAAAGCTTCTACCTAAACACTGTGCCACTACCATCAGCAAGGCCAAGAACAAGAAAACCATAAAGCAGAGGCAGACTCCCAGAAAAGGAGAGCCTGAGAGGGACAAGCCAGGAGCTGAGAGTCACCGGAAGAACCGCAGCATTGTCACCAAGTGAGGGCCTGGGCCCTAGAGGGCCAACAGGGCACTACCTCAAAGAAGGGAAGCACAGGGAAGAGGGAATAGGATACAGCAAAAGAGTGCGGAAGAAGTGGTGGGGAATGACAGATATGGAAAAGCCCTTAAAATGTGAATTTCCTACTTTGCCTTTGAAGTCACCATCAATGTGTACTGTTCTAGGCTGAGTTTTTCTAGAAGATGAAAGGGGTCTGAGGGTCATGGGCCTGACACATCCTCCCCAGATACTAGCAGGCAGGGCCAGACCTGTAATGGAGGCTCATTTTACTTTCTCGATTTTACTCAGCATGGACAAGCTGCACCTAAACCTGACAGAACTGGCACTAACAATGAATCACGTACCCAGTTTCTCTGTATTCGAACACACCGTCTTCCCTTCTGAGTATCTCAGCAGCCATCTGGAGGCCAGACTCAACAGGTATCACTCTTCCCTCATTTTCTCTTTGCTTTGTATGGTAGTTCTCAAAGTTAGGTCCATCTCAGTGGTCATTCTGATGCAGTCAATCTGGCATAGGTCCCAAGCATCTCTACCAAAAACAAATAAATGAAAAGAACCGCAAACCTCTATAGGTGGTTTTGGTGAACAACCAGAACTGGTCACCATTGGTTTAGTAGGGTGGGTGGGGCCTTTGCAGTCAGCAGATCTGTTGATGCTGTTAGCTAAGACACCAGAGCAGGTTACCTAACTTGTTTGAGCCTTAATATCCTATCCTAATAGCCTATTATCCTATAGAGTACGGATAATGATATTTGCCTTATAATGAGAATTACCTGTAACTGAGAATTGGTAGAGAATTAAAGATAATAATGAGTGACATATATAGGCCTCAACAAAATAAACTCCCTTCCTTCCACTTTGCCTCTCATTCTATTGCCCCCTAAAGTTGCAGGAACATTCCTTATATTGAAATTGGGCACTGTAGTCAGAAAATTTGGGGAGTGAGGGGATAAGTTTTTTTATGAATAATCTCCTAGTCTTCTGTGTTTCATTTTGCAATACATAGTGTGTGTACTCATTCATTTAACAAGTATTTATTGGACATCTATTGTGTGTCAGCAGTGTTCTTGAAGCTGTTGATACAGCAGTATACAAAAGAAATAAAGATTCCTGGCCACATAAAGCTTACCTTCTAGTGGGAGGGACAGACAACAAAATAAGAATGTAGGGTATATAGCAGATTAGAAAATGATAAGTGCTAAGCAGGAAAAGGAGATGGGAAGTGTGTAGTGGTGGTGGTGGTGGTGACATTTTACAGAGGGTGGCCAGGGAAGACCTTCTTGAGAAAGTGGCATTTGAGTGAACTCCTGAAGGAATTGAGGAAGCCAGTGGGCAACTATGTAGGGAAAGAACATTCCAGGCAGAGGAAACGGCAAGTGCAAAGGCTCTGAGGTGGGAACATGCCTGGTGTGTTCAGGGAACATGGAGCAGGCCAGTATGAGCTGGGGAGACTGGTAGGACATGAGGTCTGAGAGGCTGGAGGAGTAGCAGACTGACTATTCAGGTGCCTCTATGCCATTGTAAGGACTTTGGTTTTGATTCTGAGTGAGACGCGGAGCCTTGGCAGGGTTTGAACAGAGCAGGAATATGATTTCATTCAATATTTCAGTAAATTCACTGTGTCTGTACAAGGGAGGCAAGGACAGAAGTAGGGAGAACAGTTAGGAGTCTGTGCCTTGATTATAGGAGATGCATACTTATTTTTCAATTAGGTTTTTGCTTGGGTGACAGTAAAATTAGTTTGTTTTCATTCCATACACTTTAGCTATATGGTGGGAAATGTCTCGGGTGCATACAAAATGTCAAGAAGATGACAATTTGATAATCATCCACGTGTAAACTTTCAGAAGCTGGCAGTGGTTAACAGGCCCTGGAGCAGCGTGGGTGTGGTATTCTAGCTTTCCCCGAATATCTCGAATACTTTCTTCACTGGCATCATTGTTGCTAAAGCCCTGAGGTTGGCCTAAAGATTTGGCCTCAATGAAAACTCTAAAATAGATTAGGCTTGCCTCTAGTCTATCCCTTCTGTAGTGTTTTTTCCTTGAATGGTACCTCTTCTCTTTTCCTTTTCATCTGGGGAGCAGGCCCTCCCGTTTCCTTCCCCTCCCCTGCCATAAACATTTTTCCAGAAACAGAAAAAAAAAAACTCCCAAACATCTGTGGCTTTAGGGAGAACCTGATGGACTCTTCCATATTGATGTGCAGGTGACTGACAAAAGCTTGTGTTGACAAAGTCTGATGCTCCTCTTTCCCCTACTTTACATTTTAACAAGGGAGAAAGCCTTAAGGCAGAGGACTGACTCTAATTGTGAATTCTCAGGTTCCTGGGGAAGGTATTTTGGAAGGGGCTGGGAGTCCAGTGGGGAGGGGCATTCCTGGTGTGGCCCTAAAATAATACAGCATGGACAGTTATTCTGCCTTCTCTAAGGTTGGCTATAGCTGCGTGCCCGCCAAGTGTACACTCTCTCCACCTGGCATCCCATGGCCACTCAGGATTGTGCTGCACTTCTAAGGATTTCTGGGTGTGGTTTTCCATTTCTGACAGTGATTGGAATTACTTCTTTCCAAGGAGAATAGACAAACGTTTGCCCTGAGAATGCAGGAGGTTGTGAGCCAGCACGTACAGTTAGATGGCATTTGGGAGCCCAGGTCTTTTACCACCTGATCTAATTTCTCCAGAGGAGGCAGAAGAGCCTGGTGACTGAGAATCAAATGTTATTGGATTCAAGTCCCAGCTCTGCCCCTTGCCAGCTGTGTGGTCCTCACAGATGGCAAGTGGCTTACTATCCCTGTGTCTTGGTTTCTTCATCTGTAAAACGGGGATAATAATTGTACCTACCTTATTGGGTTGCTATCAGATGTACACGAGATAATGCATGCAGTCAAATTACAGTACAGCACCTGGAACACAGCATAAATGTGGTAACTGTTACTATATTTGCCGTTAGGATTGTGATTATGGTTTTTGTCACCCAGAGCCATTGTGTGGCTGGCTGGCTACAATGCCACAACCCAGGAGATTGCCAGGCCTTCTGAGCTGTTGTCAGGAGTCAAAGCGTACATCAGTTTCATACAGTCACTGGCCCAGTTTTTGGGTGCAGATGTGTCCAGAGTCATCCGCAACGCCCTCCTGCAGCAGACGCAGCCACTGGACTCGAGTGGGGAACAGACTATCACCACTCTCTACACAAACTGGTCAGTGTTGCTTATCCTCTCTCACAGCTTCACTTCTTTGTTAGCACTTTTTCCTTTATGCAGTAGGATGTCGGGACCAGCCACTTTAGCTCCTAGGGTCATAGACTCCCAAACAGAGGCTTGTTTCTGCCTAAGGACTAGAGCTGTAAACTGGGGCAGACTCAGACCCTCTCTGTCTACCATGAGGTTTCTTTCTAAGCTTCCATGTAGCATCCATTGACCTAGTCTGTAGCAACTTGACCCTTTTCCTCTTAATCTGCAGTTCCTAACCTTCTTTTTCTGGATTCTTACTGTTTTTATTTCAAATGATCTCTCTTCCTCTTTCTGAAGTTCTCTTATTTCTCTTTTCGTCCAGCTTCTCCCTCTGAAGACCATTCTGTCTCACACCATCTCTCTGGAGCACTTTCTCCTTACCTCCCAATATGACCATGTTGTGTCTCACAGATTGTTCTTCATAGGGAAAGGGGCCTCCTCCCCCCAAACTGGAGGAGGCAGGAATCAGCAATATTTCCTTTGAGTGTTAAGGATGGAAACGAGCTGGATTCCTACCTCCGTAAGCCACTGGGTGGCGTTCTTAATCCAATGTCAGCTCAGCAGGAGCCAGGCTGCGAGAACCCCCTGAAGAGGGGGAAAGCCTGAGACAAGGTTTGCCATACAAATGCCAACAGGGGCCTGACAGGTAAGTTAAGTGGGTGTTGTAGGCTAAGTGGGGACTTTGAGTAGTTGGAGAGGACATGCCTCTCTAAAAGGGGGCAGCCACCACTTGGCTCCATCTGATCGCTGCCCCACTAGATCCTTATTTTTAATGTAAAATCTCTCAGTTTCAAAAAATTGACAACTAATTCAGATTAAAAGGAAAAAACCTCATGTTTGAGTGCTGGTTTTGACCTACCTGTGGTTAGCTTGTGACTTCTGTAAGACCTAGGCCCAGAGCTAGTGCCTGGGTGAGTGGCAGGGATTGTGAAGACCTCTGCTGACACTGGCTGGAGGCCTTCTCAGCTTGCCCAGAGGTCAGGAGGGAATATTTGGAGACTGGGTGACAAGTGCTCACAGAGCCTCTCTCTGTCCAGGAGGTTTGACCTCAGACCCACTTCCCAGATCCTAGGCCCTTAGCCTAATACTCTCATTGGAGAAGTTGAGGCTAAGTATATTTCACAGGAGCCCAATTAGTAGGAATTTTTGTCATGTCAGCTTAGGCTTGTCTTACCTGACAGAGAAAGGTCAAGGGTGAAGGGCGTGCAATAGCTGGAAAAGGTGGTGGGGTGCGCACACCATTACATTTTGCAGCACAGCCAAATGCTCTGCAGATTAGAGGCAAAGTGGAATCACATTACTGCCAGTTGTTTGTTTGTTTTTTAATTAATTAATTAATTTTATTGGCTAGGTTGGGTCTTTTTTGCTGTGCGCGGGCTTTCTTTTAGTTGCGGTGAGTGGGGGCTACTCTTCGTTGTGGTGTGTGGACTCCTCATTGCCGTGGCTTCTCTTGTTGCAGAGCACGGACTCTAGGTGCATGGGCTTCAGTAGTTGCAGCACATGGGCTCAATAGTTGTTGCTCATGGGCTCTAGAGCACAGGCTCAATAGTTGTGGTGCACGGGCTTAGTTGCTCTGAGGCATGTGGGATCTTCCTGGAGCAGGGATCGAACCCGTGTCCCCTGCATTGGCAGGCGGATTCTTAACCACTGTGCCACCTAGGAAGCCCCTGTCAGTTGCTTTCGAGCCAACAGCTTGGGGTGTTAATTAGAGTGTTGTACTATCTTCTTTGAGTCTCTTCTCCCCACCCCAGCCTTTGGTGGAGTTTCTCTTCTTGAGCCCAGTGGTGGTGGTAGGGAGAAGGAATTGAACACTAATCTTCTGTGCTTTCTTGGCCAACCTTGTAGGTACCTAGAAAGTCTGCTTAGACAGACAAGCAGTGGGACCATCATCCTCTCACCAGCCATGCAGGCCTTCGTCAGCCTCCCCAGAGAGGGGGAGCAGAACTTCAGCGCAGAGGAATTCTCTGACATCTCTGGTGAGCCCAGGGGCTTGTCTCCTATCAAGGAGTTAAGCCTTTCCCCTTAATACAATGTCTCAACCTATTGACCCGGTCTAAACTCTCCTACCTTCCCAGAGGCTCATTCTATACTCTCCTAGATTCCACCTTAGGGACAATAAAAAGGGATTTCAAGTGAGACCCAGAATTGAGTGGCTTGGGGGTTGAAGGTAGAGAGGGAAGATGAGGGCAGTTAGGAGCTAGGTAGGGGCACTCGAGTCACTGAAAGGATTTATTCTTCAAAGAATAGTAAATGGTTATTTTCCATTTCCACAGAGTAAAGAATAGGACATATAATGAAGGGTAAAGTATGAATGTAAGGAGGACATCCTGATGTTTGGAATTATTAAACAGTAGTCTGATGTCATGGCATCTTCTTCCTGAGGGATAAATTTTAGAGCCTTAACCAGTACTTGGATTGCTGGTATTTAATAATGATGATGAGATAATGGATGACGTTTAGTGTGGGCTAGGTTCTAAGTGTTCACACCTATTAACTCCTTTGCTCCTCACAGCAGCCTTGAGGTAGGTACTCTTATTACCCCATTTTACGGATGAGGACACTGAGACACAGAGAGGTTAAGGAGCTTGATTAAGGTCTTACATTCATAGATGGTAGAACTGGGATTTCAACTCAAGGCAGTCAAATTCCAGAACCTGGGTGCTTAATCACTACATTGCGCTGCTTCCCAGTGTATAGAAGTGCTTTTGTGTCTCGAGGCAGGCAGATGAGGAGTGTGTCGTGAATGTGTTGGGAAGTTATTTTCTTTTTAAAGAGGGCTTGAAGCCATGCAGATCCTTTTTAATAGATTTGTTTTACTGACTGACTGATTCATGAACTATCCCACTGCTTCCTCCTTCCTCTCACCTGCATATAAATCACGGACCCCGCATGGTATCTGAGTCAGGTAGGAGGTGTTTCAATGACCCTGCCCTCTCCATTCTTCCCCTTCCTTGGGGGTGTTATGAAAGTCAGAGTACACAGTTCTATTTTCCAGCTCTGCCTTCTTCTTACCCTCACTGACTCCATCAGTGAGCTGACCCTACTCTTTGCCTGCTGGAGGCTTCAGATGTCCCCTTCTCATCAACTCCTCCCACAAACTGTAGGCAGCATCTAAAATCAGCTTTAGGTCTTGCTGACAACTGACGAGCAGCGGGAGGTAATGCTGATTCCCCCTTCTACCACCCCCACCCCAATTTCCCTGGGTTACCATGGTGATGGGGCAATGCTGCTGCAAAAATAGATAGATGGATAGAGATGGATGCCCTAGGGTTACTCGCCTAGAGAGGACTAGAGTAAGGAGAGTTGGCAGATCCAAACCGGTGGATCAGTGTGTCTTTTCTCCAGAGAAGGCAGTTCAGCCCCTCTGCCTCTATCAGCCATTTTAGCATTCTCTAAGTTGACCAGTTACGAAATCCTTTTCTAATTCTCAGCTCAGTTGTTCCTATTGTAAATAGGGGGCTCTAAAAATGTCTAGTATTTATTCCACATGAGGCTCTGTGTCAGCTGCTGTGAGTACTTCCACTTCCTTTGTCAGTGGTAGAGGTGGAGATCAACTGGTTCTGCCTTTAAACACTTGAGTGTGGAGCCTTGATTTCCTTTTCCCTCTGAACTCTTGTTAACTATGTTGTACTCATCTTTCCTCTACTGGTCTCTTGTTACTTCTGGTCTTTGTGGGTTTCTCTGCTGGGATGGCTCATAGCCAAAGATCATAACTGGAGCTCCTCCCTGTCTGAATTTGTCACTAGTGTTTCTAAAATGGGATTTGCTCAGCCACGTTTTATTTAATTCACAAAGGGCCAGAAGCAGGCTGGGTAGGGAGGTGTAGGGTAATAGGGCAGACTAGAGGGAAGAAGGATTTAGAGAACAAGACAACTGGGACTCTGGGGATGTGTGTTGATTATGCTCTCATATCAACTCTATGAGGTATTCAGGGTGGATATTAATTTCTTCATTTTACAGAGAAGTGAACTGAGGCTCAGAGAGGGTCTTAACATCTGATAAAGCTAGTGCAGCTAGTCCAGCAAGAGGAAAACCCAGGTACCCTGTAAAGAGACTTGGGAAAGTCTAAATTCTTATAAGAATGAAAAGTAGATAGTTATCATTTGTGGTACATCCTGGTGTGAGCACCCGTGGGGAGAGGGTAAATTGTCCCACAGGCAGGCCAGACCTGTCACCTGAACGCAGGATTTCAGGCCACATTTGCCCTCCAACTTCCTACTTCCTTTCCTTGCTGAAAAACACTTAAAATGTTCATGTTACCCTATAGCTATTGTGCAAATGCACCAGTGCCCTCTGAGTCCCACCTGGGACCTCTGTGACTCTATTCCAGAGATGCGGGCTTTGGCTGAACTCCTGGGCCCCTACGGCATGAAGTTCCTGAGTGAAAACCTAATGTGGCATGTGACCTCTCAGATTGTGGAGCTGAAGGTACTGTGGAAGCAAGCCCCCGGGAAGAAGGTCCAGCCCCCGGGGGAAGAAGGGTAGGGGAAGGACACTGTGGGGGAAGATGTACCAGGGTCTCGTCTTTTCCTGCTTAATGGCTCTGTGTTCCGGCTGCAGAAGCTGGTGGTGGAAAACATGGACGTGCTTGTTCAGATCAGATCCAACTTCAGCAAGGCCGACTTGATGGCTTCTCTGCTGCCCCAGCTGCTGGGTGAGCACGTCCTCTAAGGGGAGAAGGAACTGTGGGAAGCGCATGGTGGGTGACAGGGGTTTTGGGAGCTCTGGGGCCTGGGCTGGGTCTAAAGATGGAAAATCGTTGCCATCCTCCTGAGTTCTCTCCTCGAACGCTCTTCTCTCTCCGCAGGGGCCGATAACGTGCTGAAGCGCATGACCATCATTGGCGTCATCCTCAGCTTCAGGGCCATGGCGCAGGAGGGGCTGCGGGAGGTGCGCTGGAGGGGAGGGGCCGCCCCAGGAGCAGCAGGATGAAGCCCTGGGGAGGGCTTGCGTGAGAAGTCGTGGGAAGGGTTGGTGAGCACTGAGGAGAAAGGAGCTTAATGCGGTAGAGGTCCTGGAAGATCTTTAAGAATAGAGGATGTGAGCTGAAGAAGCCTAGGTGTGTGAGGAGAGAAGTACCGTGGGAAGCTGGCTAAGTTCTTATCTAAGCTGAGGCCCTTTTTCTGTTTTTTTGTTTTGTTTTGTTTTTTGGTTTCCACCTATGTTTGAAGGAACTGGCCACTGTCCCTTGGACTCATTTATACTCTCTTCCCTCCAGGTTTTCTCCTCCCATTGCCCATTTCTTATGGGTCCCATTGAGTGCCTGAAGGAGTTTGTCACTCCAGACACAGATATCAAGGTATGGGGGAATGCAAAGGGGAATCCAACTAGGAGATTTCTCTTGTAAAAGGATGGAGCTTGTAAGAATACTGCAGGGAGAGAAGCCAGGATTTGAATAGAAGCATATTGGGGGAGATTTTGTGGAGGGAGGGGCATTGGTCAGATGAGAGAGTGTAGAGCTGAGGAGCCCTGTGGGGGGCTGGGGAAACGTTATTGTAGGGAGAAGAGAAGGTCTAGGACAGTATCTGTAGGTTTTCTCTTAAGATGTGCAAATTAGATACTAAGCTATGCGCAGACAAGTCCCCTCTTTAGTCAGGAGCTTGGGTACTTTTTTGTAAAATTTGTTTCTTCCATTCCCACCCACCCTGCCTGCCCTCAGATTTTCCTTTCTTTTTCTGGCCTTTTCTTCCTCCTTGTTTTGAAACTTTCTGGTTCCTCTCTGTGAGCGTCGCCTGCTTCAGGCCTCATTTTCTATAGAGATGGGGAAAGGAGGGGGGGGGACTCTGTAAGTAGCCAGGTTAAGCATCCACTTCCCCTCTCCCACCTCACGTCAGCTTGCCTTTTCAATCACTTGGAACAAACAAGTATGTTTTGCAGGAAGTACAGCTGAAGGCTGGGAACAAGGGCCTTCAAATGCACAGGGCAGAGTACTTCTCTTGTAATTGGTTCCATTAATGGAGGGAGGTCTGTGAGTAGAGGAAACTGGTTAACAGGAAGTAGTTACATGTTAAGAAAAAAACAAAAACAAAAAACTTCCTTTACCTTGAGGTTAAAAGAGTTGTGAAAATTTCCTGTCTCTCTGCCTGAAGTCAGATGAGGGTCAAGTGGTCACTGGCCATGAGGGGGCGATGTTTCACTGCGGTGGCTGCTCCTTTAGGCCCTGTCTTTGATTTCACAGTGAGCCTGGCTTCTGGCAGCTGTTGATGTTGGGGCTGAATGCTCTAGCCCGTCAGGAGTGTGTCTAGCGGGTATCTCCCGGGCAGCTCTCAGCTTTAGTCTCTGCCTGCCTGTGAGAATAAGCAGGTGGGGTGGAGAGGGGGATGGCCTGTTCGTCAGAGATTCTGTGACTGCTTCAGAGGGGTGACAAGATTAGGAGAAAAGAAGCTCCTTCAGTCATCACTTTCTTCCTGCAAAAACTGCAGGCCATGGACCAGGTCCCTGATCTCCTAGGTCATGGTTGCCACCAGCAGGGTTATTTAGTTAGTTGGGAATTTAAATAAAGGGCAGAGCAGAATGCAGCTAAGGTTAACCTTCTGTGTCCAGCACCACAGGCAGTGTGTGTTTATTGTTACATCTGTGGGGTTCTTTGCATAAGATATGCTACTTAGTTATCTACTGTTGCAACATTTGTCCTTGTTCTCTCAGAACATTTTTTTTTTAACCTCAAAAGGGGTCTAAGTACTTTGTGTGTGGGTGGCTGTTTGGGGCTGCATCTTGGGAACCTGATTCTAAGTACAGTGACGGATTCAGGAATCAATCAATAAATATTAACTGAATGCCTTCTGTGTGCTTAGCATTGTGTTAAAACCTAGAGAGCATAAAGGAAATGCAAAGTTCCTGGCTTTGAGAGAAAGGAAGCAGAGTGAAAGGGATAATGCTTATTAGTCTCTTAGTGACTCTGTGAATCACTGGGGTAGATGCTTTATACATGTGGTCTAATTTAATCTTCACAGCAACACTGTGAGGTAGGTATTATTATACCAGTTTTACAGATGAGAGAATGGAGGCTCAAAGGAGTTAAGTAACTTTTAGCCAAGGTCACACACTTAGTAAGTGTTAGTGCTAGGATTTGAACCCAGATCGTCTCACTCTAAAGCCTTTTTCTCCCCTCTCTGTGCCATTAGGTTAAAAAAAAATTGTAATCTAGTTGATGAGATAAACCATACATCTCACCTCCAATCTGAAAAGATAACTGATGACACAAGGTGCTGGGTGTGATCAGTGCTAAGTAAGTGGTGCCAGGTTAAGGAGGGAGAGCTGAGCTTGGGCTGAAGTCACCAGGGAGGGTTCCACAGAGAATATGAGATTTGAGTTAGGCCTCAAGAGTGGGTGTCACTTAGATATAGAGGAGAGGTAAACAGGAAAAACTCCAGTCTTTTTTCCTTCCTCTGTAGGGAAAAACCCAGTTCTTCCCTACTGTGTGTTTCTCTCCTGTGAGTCTCCTTTCCTCTCACACAGAGCACTTCACTTTTGACACTTCTGATCACCAAATCTGTGGAGGTTTTCCACACGCCAGTTCTCTGTGACATGAGCTGAGTGTCCTGCAGCTTAATTCTGACACTATCTACCTAGAGATAGTGTCAGGTCACACAGGTTAAGGGCTCACTCCCATAAGTCTGCATGTACTCCCCCCTTCAGAAGCCAGTTGCAAACCTGAGTTATCACCTATGCTTGTGACCAACCGGTTATAGACTGGAGGTTCCAATATCCCCCTCCTTAGTGTCCACTGATTTGCTAGAGTGGCTCACAGAACTCAGGGAAACACATTTACCAGTTTATTAAATGATATGATAAAGGATATAAGATAAACAGCCAGATAGAGAGATATGTAGGACAAGGTCTGAGAGGGTCCTGATGGCAGGAGCTTCTGTCCCCGTTGAGTTGGGCTGCATCACCCTCCTGGTATGTGGATGTGTTCCCAACCTGGAGGCTCTCTGAACCCCGTACTATTGGGGTTTTACAGAGGCTTCCTCATGTAGGCATGATCAATCATTAACTTCATTTCCAGGCTCTCTCCCCTCTCTGGAGAAGTAGAGGGGGAAGCTGAAAATTCCCAGCTTCTAATCAAAGCTTGGTCTTTCTGGTGACCAGCCCCCATCCAGGAGCACACCCAGAGTTGCTGCAAAAGAACAACAACAACAAAAACGCTCCTACTGTTTTTATCACTTAGGAAATTATAAGGGTTTCAGGAGCCCTGTGTCAGCAACCAGAGGCAGGGACCAATATATATATTTTCTATTATCTCTCAAGAAGAAAGGACACTCTAGCAGAGGGAAGCACATGAACCAAAGCATGCAAGTAAGAAAGTAAGCTGTAGCTTGGAGACAGTGAATAAATTACCCTGGCTGCATTGACTGTAAGAACCATTTGAGGAAGTAAGGTTGAAAAAGTAAATTTGTACTGTGGAGAATCTGAATGCCAAGCTAAAGCATTTTTTTTTTCCTTCTTTCCCTTGTAGATTAGGGAGATCTAAGAAGGGAATACCTAGAAAAGATGATAGTACACCAAAAGTTTAAAATCTGTGATCCAGAAGTCTTGACTACCTGTAGCTTCTGCCAAGCACTTCTCTCCAGAATGTTGTTTTCTTCTCTACCAGGTGACCCTGAGTGTCTTTGAGCTGGCATCTGCTGCAGGGGTGGGCTGTGACATTGATCCAGCCCTGGTGGCTGCCATTGCCAATCTGAAAACTGGTAAGATTGGGGAAGGGGGTGACGGAGGGCTTGGGCCATATTTTGGGGTGGGAAAATGTCAACCTCAAAGAAGCCTTTATTTGGGATTGTGAATTCAGAGGTTATAAACTAGGAGCTAAGGAAAGACTTAAAGCACAATCCTTAATCCCCAGAAAATACTTCCACAGGCAATTTAGAATTCTAGTCAGGTTCCAACCAGTTGATCTGTCAATCAGCTAAAAAGTGTTAAGTGAGAGTCTGGTACTCAGCAAGTGCTGGAAGGAACTTACGGTCTGGTTGGGGAAATAAGATGAATGCAAATGAACCAATGAGTGAACAATACACGGTAGACATGACTTCATACTAAACTGTGTGGTATAGCATTCAAGTTCCCCAGAATGATCTTGTCCTCTCCCCTCCCTGTAAGCACCTTGACACCATTCATTTCTTCCCCCGGTCTCACACTTGTCTCTTTTATTTCCATTACACATTTCCTCTGATTAGCACAGTCATACTTGTACACACTCAGAATAGGATAGAACCAGGAGGCTGGTATTAAGCCCTTTTAAAATTGCCAGACTGGCTCTCCCTCTTCTCTCGGTGTTGGTGAGACTCTTTCCTCTCCTTCCTGCCTCTCCGCCCCATCAGGCAGCTGACGGAGTGCCCTCAGACTGCATGTCAGCAGAGCCCTTTGCCGAGCTCTGCTCAGTCACCAGGGGAGCCTCCAGGACTCAGGCCTCTCACTATCAGAGGAGGCTAGTGCTGCCCCCTTCAGCAGTAATGACTTGCCTATAGTGCTCTGCAAAGTATTTTCACAGATCTTTTCTCCTGTGATCCTCCTAGTAATTCTGCAAACTAGTACCCCGTGGAAGAAAACTCCTGTTTGCTGACCTTACTCTCTCTTCCTTGTTCCTCCTTTCCAGATGCGTCCTCCCCTGAGGAAGAATACAAGGTGGCCTGCCTGCTCTTGATCTTCCTTGCCGTTTCCCTCCCCCTCCTCGCCACGGACCCTGCTTCCTTCTATAGCATTGAGAAGGATGGTAAGTCAGGAGTAGCTCTGAGGGACCAGTGCACTTTAGGTCAGTGTCCTGGGGTCGGGAAATGAGACGGAGGCATTTATCTGGAAAATACCAACTTCTGACTCAGATGTAAAGTTCTGTTTCAAAAAGCACTTGAGAATGAACTAGCCATACTATTCAATTCCAGGGAAATCTCATAGGAATATCCTTCTTCTAATCCTCAAATGCCTCGCAGTCCTTTTAGTGTCAAATAGGGGCGGCCAAGCCTGAAAAAATGAGACGTTACCAGCTGGGGTCGCCTGGGGTGGCTCACTTGCCTTTCCTTTCTCTCCTCCTACCTCAATAATAATCTAGGTTACAGCAACAATATTCACTGCTTGACCAAAGCCATCATCCAGGTGTCTGCTGCCCTCTTCACACTCTATAACAAGAACATTGAAACTCACCTCAAGGAATTTCTGGTGGTGAGTGGGTCTAGGTTATAAGGAATGGATGTTTGCAAAGTCTGGTGGGAAGTGGTTTGACTTAAATCCATAGACAGTTCTTGTTGAGCAGGCCTTGGAGTCTAACCTCCCATCCTATTCATTAAGTAGTGAGAGGCCACTTTGTGAAAGGCAGGGGTTTCTTCTAAATTCCCTAACAGCTGGTCTTTCAGCCTCTGCCCAAATACTTGGAGGAGCATTGGACTAAGAATGAGCAAATCTGAGCTCTAGTTTGGGATCTGCCACTAAGAAGTTGTGTGATCTCTGAAGAGCCAAACTTTAGGGGCCTCAGTTTTCCCATTTATTAAACAGAGAGATTAAACTGAATCCATGATTCACTACCTTGGTGTACATTACAATATCTTGAGGAGTTTGTTAAAATACAGATTACTGATCCTTACACCAGACCTACTGAATTAGAATATTCTAGGGTGAGTCCAGGCCTCTGGACTGTTTTTAACAAGGTCTCCAGGAGACCTGATGCACAATGAATTTGGAGAGACACTGAATTCTATAATCTATAAGGCCCTTTTCAACTCTAATACTGATTAAAAAGTCAGACTTTTTTCAGATTCTCAAATTTAATTGTAAGTCAGAATCACCTGGAGAATTTCTGATTCAGTAGATTAGAGGTGGGGCTGGAAATTGTGCATTTCCAACAAGTTCCTGGGTAATGTTGATGCTGCCCATCCTGGGATCTTACTTTGAGGAACACTGGTCTAGATTTCCAGGGACTGGAACTTACAATCAGGCAACTGATTTTACTGTAGGCTATGTCCAATTTGTTTGAAAAAAATTGTTACAATTTTTTTTAGTTGAAGTTTGACTCCCTGTAACTATCACTATTGATCTAAGTTTTGCCTCTGAAAAATCACAGAATAAGTAATCTCTTTCCATTGTTCAAAGAGGCCCCAGAGCTTTCCATTCTAAATACTCCATGGAGGAATCCCATCCATACACTTCTGATGCATGGCCCACTAGCCACTGCCTGCTTGGGCATTCTCAGCAATAGGGAGCTGAGAATGATTCTTTTGCAAAGCATGGTCCTGATTTAAAAACTAGGACCTCGTCTGTCTCCTTTTAGGAGGAAACAGTAGATCACATTCTCTAGGGAGTCACACCCCTGTCCTGAAAAGTACATGTCAGGGACTTGGAAGCTTAGTGAGAGGGTCTCTATTTAAACTGGGACAGCAGGCCACACAGAATGGGCTCTGAGCATCTTAGAGAGAGGATTCACCCCAGATCTTTAAGATGGGGTGAGAAGAGAATCATCCCCACCTCCCATCCTTGTTTGCTAAATACAGATTACCTGGGTCTGGAATGCAATTAGTCACATTTCTTTCTCCCTCTTTGATCTGTTGGGGGCCTGAAGGTGAATGGAGAGGACAGCCATTTGGGAGCTGACAGGAGGAGAATACCAAGAACACTGTGTCTGAATCAGAGGCCCAGCTCTGTCTTTAGTCGGGTGGGGAGTCAGCTGTAAACAGCCTGATGACAGTGGTGTCTGGAGGCCGCCTAGAAAAAGAGATTAATCTCCTGGTATACAGTATTACCTACCTCTGCTGCAGGTGCTTTCTTTGCCCCTTGCAACCTCTCCTCCAGCATCCCCAGCAAACTCCTGTTGTCTGCACTAGCTAGTTTAGAGGCAGTGTGCATCTCTGAAACCTGGGGGATTTGCCACTTTCCCACCCTGAGCCTCCAGGAACATCCCAGCACTTCTTAACTTACTTCCTTGATCTTTTCTTGACTTCCTGTAGCCTGAGGCTGTCCTACTCCGACCTTCATAAATATCTGCTTCCTTACAAATTCTTCCCTTACAGGTAGCTTCTGTCAGCCTCCTGCAGCTGGGCCAGGAGACTGACAAGCTTAAAGCCAGAAATCGGGAATCCATTTCTCTGCTCATGCGCTTGGTATGTATCTGGTGTAAGCTGGTCTTAGAGGGAGGGCCAGAAGGAGGCTCCTCTTTAGGGTCATTGGCTCCAGCCATTGTTATCACCCAAAAGCATCAACTAAGAACTTAATTCTGCCTGAGGAGGTGTTGTCTTCATGTTCTGGCTAACACCCTAGACTTGTCCTGTAATCCCAAGGTAGAGCCTTCGAGGATTTCTCTGCATTTCAGGGTCTTCCCAGCCCCTAGCTGACGGGGCCCCTTTCCCTGCAGTGTTCTTGAGTAGGATCTGGTGGGGCCGCTGTGTCCCTTATCCATAACCACCTGTCCAGTACATGTTTGGTTTTACTTGACCACTTCCTACTGCTGTATTTCTTATCCTTAAGCGCACCATGAAGAAGGTGCTGAGTAGCACCCAGCTGAACTGGGGGAGCGGGATGGGGGCTTAAAGGAGGGAAGGGATTTTAGCTGAAAAGCCGTAAGGCAGGGACCCAGGTGGGCCATGAATCAGACAGCTCCTGCTGTCCCTTCTGTCTTCCCAAGCTGTAGGCTTTCCTCTACTTTGGCAGAAAGTTCTGGGAACTCTGACACAGTTAACTTTTAAAAAATATTTTCCTTGTGACCCTGTTTCCCTCTTTAACATAGTTACTTAGTTTTTTGCTCTCAAGTTTGATTCCCCAAGTTAGTTCTGCACTTAGACGTGGACAGGAGGGGCTCCCGCCCTGGACCCTGGGTTTAAGCAGCCCCTCTCTGGCCTAAGGCAAGAGGACATGCACATCTGGAGTCCATGCCCCACCTTGAAGCCCCCACTAAAGATTTCTAGGGCCTCAGAATTCTCTGCTAAGCAGCTCCAGCCGACTTGTCAGGCTTGTGCTGAGCTTCCTCAAGTCCATCCTACTGAGGCAGACTGTGCTCTAGAGCCCACGGAATATATGGCTGCAGTTTAGATATGCAGACAGGAAGTTTAGGTGTGTGTACAAGTCGCCCAAACTGGGGGCGGGGGGAGAAGGGGGCCCAGGCTGGAGCCGGATTCCCTCTCTTCCCGGTATTCTGGTGCAGAACTCCAAGGGTAAGAATTCTTAATTCAAACCTGTCTTCCATGAAATTGTAAAGGGACACTCAATCCTCTATATCCACAGGTTCTCAGCCATGGATTCAACCAACCGTAGATTGAAAATGTTAAAAAAAAAAATTCTGGAAAGTTCCGTAAAGCAAAACTTCAATTTGCCTACACCAGCAACAATTTACATAGCATTTACATTGTATTTACAACTGTTTACACAGCATTTACATTGTATTAGGTATCATTTCATATAAGTAACTTGGGCATCTATGGATTCTGGTATCTGAATCCCCTGAATTGGTATTACTTAGTCATATGGCATGTGGGCTTCCATTTGTACTCTTGGCCAGGCCCACAAATATTAGGGGTGGGCAGGCTGGGGACTCCCCTCTGGGTCTCCTTCTTTAAATACACAGGCATTGAGTGGTATCTGTGTTTCAGTTTATCCAGCTCTAGGTTGGGCTGATTAAGGATTATGATGGAGAAGAGAAGAAAATGGACATGAGGGTGTGGGGGGTGTGGTGAGGGGTGAGAGGGCAGAGGAGGCAAAGGAGAGCAAAGGGGAGGCAAATGTGGTGCTCTAGATGGAGCACAGTCTTGAGAGCAGCAGGACCTAGGGCAAGTTAATTAACCTTTCTGAGACTGATTCTTTAGCCTTAACAGTGGGCAATTATCCTTATGATAGAGGGGTGAGGATTCATGAGGTAGTATATATAAAAGTGCCTAGTACATAATGGATGCTAAATAAATGTTAGTTCCCTCTCTCTGCTGCTCAGTTTAGTTTCTGGATGATTTAGGCATGCCTGTTCATTTCCTTGGGCAGTTTTCACCTCTGTGACGTTGCAGGTGATTCTGTATTGCCGCTCAGTGCTCTCTTCTCCCTCTGCTTTGCATGTCCGCTCCCCCACTGCCGCCCCAAAGTGTGCGAAGGTTTCTGCCCCTTATGGCATCACAGGCCTGCAGAGTGGCTGGAACAGAGTTTGGACCAGGTGCTTTTTGTAGGAGGGAAGAGACAGAGGGACTAGCTGCTGCAAAGCAATTTAAATGCAAATGTTTCCACAGAGAAATTGGAAATGACTGAAGGGAAGGAGCTGTATTCTGAGTTAAAAGGCTACTTATGTAGCCCCAAATCCTGGCCAGGCACTTCTCTCCCTGGGGTCTTTCTGTCTTGGCTGTCAAGCCTGGGCAGTGCCCACCCCCACTATTGTCAAACAGTTCCTGGTGTGGATGTCATGGGGGAAGGAATGACTCTCTCATAGCATCATGGAATCCTAGATGTCAGAACCAGATCAGATACTGGCAATTAGTCCAGTCCTCACAATTCATAGGCGAGGAAATCGAGGAGAGGGAGGGAAAGATGACATCCAAGGTCCTCCCCCAAAATATATGGGCAGATTTGGGACTAGAACCCATTTCTTGGCCTTCACTCTAGGGCTGTTTCCACTACCATGAATTTCCTCCAGTTAGGAGCCCTGTGATTTTCTGTGCTTCATAGAGCGGAGAATAGAAGTCTTGGGCCAGTGGGTCCTTCTTGAAGCCATCACTCATTTCCCCGTACCCAAGGGTCATATCCTGGAAAGAGATCTTATCTTTCTTCTGGCTTAAGGTTTGAAAGTCTGGTGTAGCAAGAAATTCTTTCTGTCATCTAACCTAAGATCAGAGCTACAGTTTTACGGGCAGATTTCCTTTCCTTCAGCCTGTCTGCTCTTCTGAGGCTGTTGTGTGTATTGTGTGTGCATGGTTTGGGAATTGCAGTATCTTACAAATTTTAAAACTTGAAAGGGCTTCAGGGAGAGAAACGTGTTAGAGTAGAGGTGGTAGATTCTCTTCCCTGGGTGAATTCTCAGGACTTGAAAAAACACCAGACATCTTGGGAAGGCGCATCTGTGTGGCCTGCCGAAGGATATGGGACACGTCTCTTCAGAGTGTTTTCTGGTCCCACAACCTCTTGGGTGAAGAGGGTAGCGAAGGAAAGACACCCTGTTCCTTCCTTAGGGAAGGGGCCCCTCTGGCCCCATGCTAGGCTGTGCTGCTCTTTGCTGATATGCCCCCGCCCCCCTACCCTCAGTCTTACTTACCCCGGCATCTTGATCTCTTTTTCTGCTTGGCTGTGGGGGCTGCAGGGATTACCACAGCACACAGGCTTCTAATTAAACGAATTAATCATGCCTGCTCCTTTATGCAGCATCCTCACTGCTCCCCAAGCACTGTACTCGGGGAGGGAGGGAGACTGAGGCCCAGCACAAGAGAACCCATGTGGATTCCAGGCCCCTCTTTCTTGGCCTGCGGTGGTAATTGTTTCTTTCTCTGCAGAGCTTTGTCATTAGCACTTTTCTCCATCCTCACCTGCATCTGTGCTGCTCACCCACATATGATTTAGCATCCAGAATGGGAGTTTTTCTGTTGCTAGAGAAATGATTCTTCCCTGCTTTCTGAGCCCTTCATACAACGCTGAGGAGGGGCACAGAGGCCATTATAATGGAGCTGAAGAGACCACATTGCTTTTCCTAGAGTGAAGTGAGGGAGGAAGGGGGGAGAGTGCCTTGGGAACCCCGTTCACTTGTAACTCTAAGGGCCCCAGAGGGCCCAGGGAACCGAATGAAGAGGAACAGGGTGTCCCAGAGGTATGTCCTACCGGGGTCCTCATCTCTCTTGGCCCTTTCTCTTCCAGGTGGTGGAGGAGTCCTCCTTCCTGACCCTGGACATGCTGGAGTCCTGTTTCCCATATGTCCTGCTTCGAAATGCCTATCGGGAGGTGTCCCGGGCCTTCCACCTGAACCGAGTGGCAGCCAGTACCCACTGAAGGGCCCCTTAGACCTACCTGAACCCAATCCTCACGGGAAGCTGTGGCTGTTTTCTCAAAGGGTGGGAATGGGGTGGGTCACTAGCGAGAGGATCAGCCAGAGGTGGTGAAGAGGGATGTGGAGAGCAGCCCAGGGCTGAGAAATCATAGAGAAGTGGAGCCAACTGGGGCAGGGGGTGGGGGGAGGACTTTTTTATGGAAAAAAGTTAAGGGATTGGGGCCACATCTATGAATTTTTACAATGAAAAAAATGTGACACACAAGCATGTTTTCTATCTTCTGGGGACTAGAGCTTGAACTCTGACTGGCATGGGTCTCTCCGACCTTCATCACTATTCTAGGATAATGCTGGCGGGCAGAGATGATCAATCATCATATTAAACCATAATGAGCTTATAATCCTCCCACTGGAGCTGCTATTGTCTCCTGCACATTCATTAGGACGATTATCTCCTCTCTTCCTTTTCCAAATGTGTTCAGCAAACGTTCAGCCTGCTCCTATTGCAAAGTAGTAGCAAAGGAACCCCTTTTTTCCTTTGTGGGAGCTCTTTTAGGAGTCATGGGTCTCTTCTTCTGCCTCTAGCTCTGCAGCCTGCAGGGGCAATGAGGAAGTGCTCTTGAAGATTTTCACTGCCCCAACCCCCCCCCCCACCTGCCCTACCACACCTTGTAGGTAACAAGTAAGTTCTCTCATCTGTTTAACTTTAACCCCTCCTGCTTTTCCTTGACATCGCCACAACCCAGAGCAGAGGGTCAGTCTCGAGTAATTCTAGGTCACAGGACAACTAATTGGACCAGTGTCACGTGAGTTTCCATCACATACCATTTGGGGGTATCCTCCCTCCTATTTGGAAGGACTAACTTAACCCAAATCCCCTTGTTATCCTGGGTACAGCTTTTGCTCCAGGCAGGGATTTCTCTTCTAGATCTTAAATTTCATAGACCTCATTAGGTTACAGGCCCTGAGAGTGGGTATACTTGAGGGAGCATAAGCTGTTTCAACTTAGCCCTTTTCTGCACTAATTAGATTTTCAAGTGTCACAAAGCCTGGGGCGTTCAAGATAGCACTAAACTAGGCTCACTTAACTCCGTGGCAGGAAACAGTGGCCCCCATCCATCACTTTTGTGTACCCAGTGCCAGAGAGGACTGAAACAACAGATCATATATGTCACAGGTCTGGAGTGGTTGGAATGGGCAAGTAAAATTAATTGATTAATTAGGGTCATGTCTATACTTTCATGATAAAAGGGAAGCAATTTTTGGTTTTCAGCAAATCCGTCAGAGTTCATTAAAGCTATTTGTTAACTATTTTTAGATATTTGTGTTTGATCCTTATTTCTCAAGACCCAGGCTTAGTCAGTACTTATTAAAATTGGCACCCATAATCAACGCACAGGTTTTTCTTAGCAACAATCGCCTACTTTTTAGGAGAGAAGCATTAGAGGGGCCTGCTTCGTGCATCAGTGAATTGTCCTGTGCTGTGGAAGGGTCGTTATGTTCTAAGGAGTGATTCTGGGTCAGGCCTACCGAGACTGAGGGCAAAGTTGATGAGGAAGAGAGAGCTCAGAAGTATCTGAGCAACTACCCTTACACTCTTATATCTCTGCTGGGATCTTCTTCTTGAGGAGCCTGGAGTTCCTTTTTCCATACGCATGTCGAACCGCTTAAGAGGAGCCTCCCAGAGGACAGCAAGACAAGTTGCTGCAGCGGAATAGAGGGTAGACATAATACCTTTTTTTAAATTAAGATTTTTGTTGAGATAGTTAATCCACATGCACTTGTAAGAAATAATACAGAGTGATCCTGTGTACCTTTACCAGTTTTCCTCAAAGGTAACATCTTGCAAAACTATACTATGCCATTGTAACCAGGATTTTTTTCCATGTTTACATTTTTTTTTATCACAAGTTGCCAACAGTAGTTTGTCAATCCCAATGTCCTAATTTATCCCCCAACCCCCGCCTTGTAACCCAGGATATTGACATTGATACAATCCACTGATCTTATTTAGATTTCTCCAGTTTTACTTATATTTGTTTCACTGCATTTGGTTCTGTACAGCTTTATCATATGTTCAGGCATCTGCCACCATGCTCAAGATACAGGACAGTTTTATCACTACAAGAACCCCTCAGGGACTTCCGTGGTGGCCCAATGGCTAAGAATCTGCCTTCCAAAGCAGGGGACTCGGGTTCGATCCCTGGTCAGGGAACTAAGATCCCACGTGCTGCAGGGTAACTAAGTCTGTCTGCTCTAGAGCCCATGCACCGCAATGAAGAGCCTGCATGCCACACAAAAGATCCCGCTTACCGCAACTAAGACCCAAAGCAGCCAAATAAATAAATAAATATTTTTAAAAAACCCTCATATTGTTCTTTTATAATTATTATTTTTTTAATTTATTTTATTTATTGGCTGTGTTGGGTCTTCATTGCTGCATGGGCTTTCTGTAGTTGCAGAGAGTGGGGGCTACTCTTCATTGCAGTGCGCAGGCTTCTTATTGTGGCTTCTTTTGTTGCAGAGCACAGGCTCTGTAATTGGCTTCAGTAGTTGCAGTGCGTGGGCTCAGTAGCTACGGCTCGCAGGCTCTAGAGCGCAGGCTTAGTAGTTGTGCATGGGCTTAGTTGCTCTGAGGCATATGGTATCTTCCTGGGCCAGGGCTTGAACCCGTGACCCTTGCATTGGCAGGTGGATTCTTAACCACTGCACCATCAGGGACGCCCACTCATATTGTTCTTTTATGTCCCTCCCGCAATCCCCTTCCCCTTCCCTAACCCTGGCAACACAAATCTGTTCTCCTTTTCTAAAATTTTTTCATGTGACATATCTTTTTATTTTATTTTATTTTATTTTATTTTTTGGCACACGGGCTTAGTTGCTTCGCAGCATGTGGGATCTTCCTGGAGCTAGGATCAAACCTGTGACCTCTGCATTGGCAGGCGGACTCTTAACCACTGCGCCACCTAGGAAGCCCACATATCTTTTTATAAACATATAATATCACACACACTTCTCTGCCGCATATACTCTTTCAAAGCGCTCTCACATCCTTAAGACAATTCTGCAAGGTAGCCAGGGAAGGCTTCCCTATTTCAGGCCAGTAAGCAGATTCAGAGATGTTAAATGACTTAATGAAGGTCACATGTTTAGCAGTACATCTGGAACTGGGACCCAAATATGACATTCAGTCCTAGACCTTTTCTACCTGCCCCCACTGCCTCTTCGTCTGGGAAGACTTAGTTGTTAGAATCCAGAGACCCTAGAAAGAGCAAAAATAGGAGAAGGTGAGGACATACGGCTTTTACCACCTGAAACAAAAGGTGAATGTCTAGAGGTGAAGGACAGATGAAGTAACAGGACCCATCGGCATTTTAGGCAGTTTACTTCCTTGGCCAGGAGGGTCTCTGACCTCTTACAGTCTGGGACGCAAGCAACGATGAACTGCTTTTTCCTCTCAGATCCCCAGCTCACTTTATTTAGGCCTAAAAGGAACTGCGGAATGAATATCAAGGAGAAATTCTGACCCCGATTGTTCTGTCTCACAGGCAGAGAGTAGGTTCTAGCCTCAGCATTTTCATTAGTGCAGTGTTTTCATTAAAATCTCCATTAACTTGTTTGCAGCAATAAGATAGAATTATCCCTCCCACCAGACCTGGGGCGGGATGCTTGCAGAGGAGCTCCTGTTCCTTTGGGCAGTAAAAACAGAGCTTCCCCCACTAGCTGTCCAGTCCAGTGCGTGGGTGAAGGCAGCCTTCATGTGCAGGGGGGCCGGGGCAGGGGCCTTGATGAGGGGATCTCACCCTTTGGCACTTTGCCTGGGAGGAAAAGAACAAATGTGATTTGAGCAGGGGCACCCAGAAGGGAAGGAGGTCCCCGCTAGAGACAAGATCTCCCTAACCTTAGCTCCTCTTGCCTAGATCAGCTCTCCTCCAACAAAGTTTGACTTTGAGAAGAAGCTGGCACATGGTTGAAATGCACTCACGCGGTTGGGGGAAGAGTGTTCTTCCAGTCCTCCGCCCCACAGGGCCTCCTGCTCCTTCTAAGTACCTGTCATCAAAGGAGATGAAGATGAATCCCCTCTCAGCCCCCACACCTCAATGAGTTGTCAAGTCCTTTCCCTCCCACCTGAATAGGAAGAAGAAGCAGCAGGCCAGGGTGCAGGTTGAAGAAGTCAGAAGTTAACTTGAGCTGTTTGCAGCTCTGGAGAGATTGAGGAGCAGGCTTTTCTCTTGTCACTTTGGAGGGAGAGGATTGTGAGTCCGCCCCTTTAAATAGCATTCCTGTAGGAGGCAGATCACATCCAGCCTTCACCCGCTGCCAAAGCATCGTTTTTTTTGGTCTCTATCAAACTCAAAGCTTGTTGGAAGGGATTGTGGGGTTAGGGGAGTGAGGAGGCAGGGGCTCCAAGGGGCAGAGTCAGTCTGGAAGCTGAAAAAGAAAGGGATGAGGTTCGGCAGAAGGAGCTTGGGAAAGCTGGGGGTGGGGGACAAGGGGGAAAGACAGGAAGAGAAGAACTGTGGTCTTCTGAGCCTATGAATGGAGCAGACATACCTTGTTCTTATCTCTCTAGAGGTAGACTAAGACAGAAATCGGATTGGATTGAAACAAGAGGGATGAGGTTGAGGTTAAATGCTAGGACTGGTGATAAAGAAAGAGAAAGAGAGCTACAGAAAAGAAAAAGCACTAGAAAAAGGTTGGGAGACTTGGCTCTGGCTTTGTTATTTACTCTCTGTGGGACCACATAATTTTTCTGGGCTTAGTTTTCCCATTTGTTAAATGAATGGGGTTAGACTAGATGGACTTTAAAGTATCTTTCATGAATAATGTGTGTGTATGTGTGTGTGTGTGTGTGTGTATTTTCCTTTTCTTAATCTGTGTTAGGAGTTGGGGGCCTTGGAGGGCAGGGATGGGATATGCCGCTGTGTTGACAAGAAATGTTGAGAGTTCCCTCTGAAAGTACATCTCCCGCTTCTTTCCCACCGCTTTTACTTGAAATATCTGCCTAATTTGGGGAGCTCCTTAGCTCTAATCCTAATTTCCTAATTAGAGCTCTTTAGCTCTAACCTTATTTTGCAATTCTCTTGTATTATAGTTTCCACCCCATTCTTCTTCGGTTGATAAGGAAGGTGGTTGCTTTCAAGCTTTGAGAACTGGATTGTGTAGGAGTCAGACTTGGATCTCAGGGGCATCTATGTCTTGGCTGGGACAGTTCCACTCGCCAGCAGGGGAAATGGTGTGTGCTGAAGTTAGATGGACAGAGAGGCTGAAGTCCCAGTATTCTTTCTGCTTTTTTTCTCCATCTCTGACTTAGCTCTCTCTTTCTGCCTCTGTACTTCCTGGGAGCTGGTTCTGTGGATACGTCTCTGTCCTGTTAGATCTGAAGGCTTGACCTAACCTGATTGCCTAGAAAGCAATCCTTTTATGTTGGGAATCTTCTTTTCTCCTCAATTGCTTGGGAAGTGGGGAGCTTCCACCCAATATTTATTTATTAAATTATTTATTTATTTATTTGACTGCATTGGGTCTTCATTGCTGTGGGCAGGCTTTCTCTAGTTGTGTGGAGTTGGGGCTACTCTTTGTTGCCGTGGGTGGGCTTCTCATTGTGGTGGCTTCTCTTGTTACAGAGCACGGGCTCTAGGCATGGAGGCTTCAGTGGTTGTGGCACGCGGGCTCAGCAGTTGTGGCCCACAGGCTTAGTTGTGGCCCATGGGCTTAGTTGCTCCACGGCATGTGGGATCTTCCCAGACCAGGGCTTGGACCTGCATTCCCTGCATTGGCAGGTGGATTCTTTTTTTTTTTTTAATAAATTTATTTATTTTATTTATTTATTGGCTGCATTGGGTCTTCGTTGCTGCACACGGGCATTCTCTAGTTGCTGAGAGTGGGGGCTACTTTTTTGTTGCGGTGCGCAGGCTTTTCATTACCGTGGCTTCTCTTGTTGCAGAGCACGGGCTCTAGGCGCATGGGCTTCAGTAGTTGTGGCACATGGGCTCAATAGTTGTGGCACATGGGCTTAGTTGCTCTGAGGCATGTGGGATCTTCCTGGAGCAGGGATCGAACCCATGTCCCCTGCATTGGCAGGCAGATTCTTAACCACTGCGCCACCTAGGAAGCTCCCCCCACCCCATATTTAGAATTGAGTACATACCTTCTCCTGATCACCCCTCCTTCCAACCTCCAGAGTTCTTGAAATTAAAACTCACATTCTGGGATTATGGATTAGTTAGTGACTACATCTCCACTTTCTTTTTATATGGGATTTTCCCCAATGCCAAAGTAGGTGGTTATTAAGAAGGAGAAGTTTAAAGAATCCTAAGGTGGTTCCTGTCAGAGTCCCAGGTAGGACTCAGTTTGATGGAATAGGCTTTGTCCTGTTACAAGTGTCAAGTTCAAATTCCAGATCATACATTCTACAGATGTTTTAAGCAGCTAAACTATTTTGTGTTGGGCCATTGGCCATTAGATTTCTTTCACAGAAGACAGAATAAGAGGAAGTAAACTGGAAAGGCTATAGCAGGGGTTGCGATGAGCTAGGGATGATTTCCTGGCCCTTATGAAGTTATCTATAGCCAAATGAAGGTAGAATGCTGCCTGCTCTTGTGAATTCTCTCTGAAAAGCTTTAAGCTTAGGAGACACTCCCACCCTCCAGGTGGGTAGTTAGAGACACCACGGGGAAGGCCACATGATGGAGGCTTGTCAGGAAGATCACGCTAAGGGAACAGGGAGAGGCGTGGGATACCGTGCCCTCTCAGAGCAGACGCTGGACTTTTCCCTTCAAAGGCAGTACCACACGTGCGAGGGTCTGGTCTGGAGCTGGGTTCTGGTGGTGGGTGGCTTCACTCAGCGAGTGCCCAGGACGCCAGGCAGAGAGCGGTGGACTCATCCCCGACCCCTCCCTCACGCCTGGGACGCACCGGCGGCTCTGAAACGACACGCACATACACAGAAACTCAAAACACACACCCAGGGAACCCACACCACCGCCCACTGAGAAGTCCTGCCGCCCGCCACCTGCGCTGCACTCTGTAAACACGCACTCACATCCACCCGCGCGGGGCACACGCAGCCTCCCGCACCCGGCCCCTGGGTGCGTGCGCTCGCCCTTGGGCGCTGCCGTCCGTGTGTACCCCAGGCTGCCAAGCGTTCCTCTGGGAGGGGGAGGAGAGGCTGCGAGGAGTGAGAGACGGGCGGGCAGGCAGAGGAGAAGGGAGGGGGAGAAAGGGAGGGGAAGCCGGCCCGGGGAGGAGGAGAGAGGCGAGGAGGCGGCTCCGGCAGCGCGCGGCGGCGGCGCGGAGAGCTTGGACTGGGAGCCCAGAGCTCGGCTGGGCAGCGGGAGAGGAGGAGCCTCAGGAACCGCAGCTCTGCCAGCTTGGGCCGAGCCTAGCGACACCGGCCTGGCTGGTCCCCGCCAGCCGCAGGTGGGAAGGGGCTGGGATGGGGGGTGCGGGTCTCCCGGCTAGGGGCTAAGGCTGAGCCGGGGTGCTGTCTCCTCCCTCTGTTCCGTAGACAGAGGCTGAGCATGGAGCTGTCCCCCCGCAGCCCTCCCGAGATGCTGGAGTCGGATTGCCCGTCACCCCTGGAGCTGAAGTCAGTCCCTAGCAAGAAGATGTGGATTAAGCTTCGGTCTCTGTGAGTCCCCGGGCCGGGGAGTGGGGGGAAGGGATCCTAGGGAGCCTGGAAAGCGGGGTGTATAGCTGGAGCCGGGCCGGTGGATTCTCCCGGGCACATATGTTGGCAGGTGCGAGGAAATAAGCTGCCCTGACACGCGTGGCCAGGCCACATGTGCAAGGCATGTGCAGAGCAAGCCGGCGGGTTGGAGCGGGTTTAAGAGTTACAGAGCTAACGGTGTGCCTGCGGACCTCCCGGGTGACACATGCAGCGCAGAGAGGCGGCACAATATTTGCAGTGTGGCAGGGCTGCGGACGGGCAGCATTCAGGAGGTGCCAGGCTGACTCACACGTATCCATGTGCAAGGTTGTGCAGATGTGAGACACATCACATGTGTGTGCATGAGTGTCCCAGGGTCACAGAGATGTGTGTAAAGTGATTGCACACAGATGCAGATCTAGTGCATGGGGATACTTGTGCCAACCTGTGGGTCATAATGTATCTCAGCTGGGATTGGTGGTTTCTGCCTCCTGCATCCTATGGCGGGGGTGTGGGGGTGGAGGTGGCGGATGGTGGTGCCCGGTACCTGAGCTGCTCATCTCTCTTGGGGCCTGGAAACCCACTCAGCATATTAATAATGGGGGACCCACCTGGGATCTAGATAAGGGGTGGAACCTCAACCTGAGATTTGCACCGGGAGGGGGGTGGTGGAGCTGGGAGCTGGGGTGGTGGTGAAGACAGATTGATTGACAGGGGCAAGGTAGCTGTCAAAGCCTTTTTGTTGCTGTAGGGTCTCCCAAGAATCTCCAAGCACATTTAGGCATCTTATTGTTGCAGGAAGAGGGCATGTGGGGAGGAATAAATGAGAAAGGGAAGGACTCAGGTGTCCCATACTCCAGTTCCAGGAAGGAAAGGAACTTCTCTTCCTGCTCATCAGAGAAGGAGAGGATTGGGTCAAAGTCAAGCCATGCACCATGTTTATCTCCCTGTCAGCTGCCATTGGGTAATCTCCGCAGTCTGTTGATTCTTAACCAGAGCAAGGGAAGGTGCTCCTCTCCCTGCTATGACTCCCCATGGCCCTAGGAAAGAGGCTGCAGATGTTTGGTGAGGAAACACAAGAAACACAGCCTCTAAACCCAGTTCCTCCCCAACAGTCTCAATGGTGAGCACTGAAGCTTTTTATTTCTGGGCTCTGGCAGAGGAAGACATGGGGATAGAATATGGATAGATGCTTATGATGTTTTACAAATCTTTCACCTGTTTGGTGATAAGATGACACCTTTATACCGGGCCTGTGGGTCTGATTTACACACTAGCTGCTTAGAGAGGCCTTAGGGAGAAGGGAGGCATAGTGGGCAACAAATGTGCCACGCTGGAATCCAAATGTGCTTCTCGGTCCCCTCCTTTGCTGCCTCTGACCAATGCAATTTGCAGGCTCCATGAAGCGCAGCCTTGGAATGAGGTTCTGGGATGGAGAAATGGAAAACCGGATTGAATTGATTTTTGTTGGGAGGAGCACCCGGGTGATTCTTGATAGAAAACACTGCTCTGTTGACAGTAGCTAAGCTGGGAAGAAGGGTAGGTGGGGAAGTGGTTGAAAGGCAAAGAAGGGCCCACAAGGTCTATAAATGGGAGAATTCAAGGGGTCGCAGGATGCTTCCCCACAGCACTAGTGGCTCATCATGTACTTCCCTTGCCTCCGTTCCAGGTAAGGGGCTCTGCAAACGAGCAGGTTCTACCCATTTCACTCTCTCCACACCTTTCTAATCACAAGTTGTTTCGGGAAGCAAATTGCTATTTCTTCCTTTAGTGAGAGAAGTGGTCAACGGCAAGAGAAGAGGACCCTCAGAAGCAGGCACAGAGACCCAGGGAAAGAAGGGAGTAGAGGCAGCTGCCCCTATAGAGTGTGGTAGCTGAGATGTCCTTACAGGAGGTCACTGTGGACAAGGATCACTGATCTTATTGATGAGACTGTTCTGGTTTTCACTCGCTTCAGCAGTCTGGTCCTGAAGAGTGCTAGCTACATGTAATAACTTACCCAGAAAAGTACCATCTCCTCAATGTTAGTTACCAGCAATAGATTCCCACTTTCACTTTTTCAAAGCAGAGGCAGATCTTGATATCAAGGTAGATCTCAAGTTCATAGCTTACTAGATTTGGCCCTGTTTGAATATTGGGGAGGCTTTGCCAATCAGATGAAGGGAAATAGAAGGATACAGGACTTTTGCTGGGTAGGAGAGGGAAATAAACCACTCTCACAGTTGAGTGGCTTCTAAACGGCTGAGCAAAGAGGGCATTTCCTCCTTTAACTGGAAATAGAACCCCCACCTCCACCCCAGTCACCAGCTGTCCCCAAATAGGCCTGGGCAGGAAGGGGCTATTTAGTCTGGAAATAGGTAGCTGGACATGATTATCTCAGGACTAGATACTGAATAGAAATGAAGACAGATGGAATATATAGATTCCCCTGCTCAACACATCCTATCTCCCCCACCCCAACTACCCTTTTAATTTCTAATCTGGGGCATCTAGATTCTCTTTAGGGAAACTGGGCATGGTGTTTTTTCCTCTGGATAAAAAAGCCCATGTGAATATAATTGTGCAGGGCAACTTCTTCTTGGGAAGGGCATCTAGGAATTCTGTTTCCCATACTAGCACTCTGCCAAAGATAAATTCAGAATCTGGAGCATATTAGCTGGAGAGTCTCTAACTGTGGGATTTCATCTCTACCTAGCAGGAAAATTTAGTCCTAACTAAGCAGACTCACAAGCTGAGGCATGAGAGAGGCTGAGACAGGTAGTTCAGGGATGGTGGGTTGACCAGGATGAGTTTTAGCATCTCTCACCTTAAGATGAAGGACTGGACTTGCCTGCTCACCCTTCTCTGAGACCAGAGGGCCTTGGAGAGTGTGGGGGAGGGCCAGTAGAAGCTGAAAGGGTTTTTGATGTCTTTTGTGAAACAAGAAAACCTATGAGCAGAGAGAGATTGGTTTGCCATCTTTAGCTCATTCATTCAACAACCATTAATTGAGTGCTTCCTGTGGAGCAGGTGATGTGCTGGATACTGGGGATATGGTGGTGGACACAATGGACTTAGTCCCTGATTCTTTGGAACTTGTAATATGATTCAACTCCAACAAATGGAGTGGAGAGGAGAGAAAGTCCCCTGCTCCTCATTTTGCTACACCCACCCAAGTGGTAAAATTCAACCATTCTGGTTTCTGCCTCATCTTTTTCTTTGAGGGGCTTACACACACAGGAAAAGCACATATATGAATTTCTCTCTCTCCCAGGATAGTACATATATCACTCTTTTCTCTCTCTTCCAGTTTCTGCTGGAATTTTACAGACAGAACTTTCCTCTTCCTTGGGATAGTATAGACACGATCCCTTTCTCTTCTCCTTTCTCCACATGCACACTCAGCTTCCCGTGGTCTAGACTCAACGTCCTAAGCTGTGCTTCAAGGTCATTTCAGGGAAACTGGAGCAAGGACCCAGTTGAGGATTGTTTTTGCCCATCTTTGTTTCATCAGAGTCTGGTGTGGTACCCAGAACATAATAGGCACTCAATAATTGCTCTTAAATAAAGGAATGAACAAATGAATTAATGAATATACCTGTATGTCACAGAGCCCAGTCCTGTCTCTGATTCTGTGGTGCGTGTGTTCCTGTGTGCAGGGGTTGGGGGAGGGGAGTAAGCATGGGGATGGAAGAAAAGGAGAGGTTGTTTTTGTTGTTGTTTTTAGAGGATGATGTTCAAAAGGTGTGGGGTTTGAGGACCTCAGAACAGAGCCTGGGACTGAAGGAGTTACAGAGAGGATACAGAAACAATCTCGATATGTGAACGAGATGTATCAGGATGAAATTGTGAATGCCTGACGTGTATACATATGTATCTGGGTAAAGGTTGATGTGCCTGACAAGGACAGTTGGTGGAGTCAGAGCTCCATGATGATGTCTCTTTGTTTTTATGTTTATAAATGGCATGTGTGATAATAAATATGTCTGGATAATAAATATGTGCTTCTCTGAATACCTGAAATTTTCCTATGTATGAATGAGATGATGTATGAGTGTGCGAGAGCGTGTGTGTAGGTAATGGGATAATATGTATGTGTTTGTGACACACTCAAATTTTTGGACAATCCTGGGGAGATCAAATGTACAGGAGGAAGCGGCCAAAGGACTGGACTGGGCGCCTCACTGATTTATCACCCTTTTTGTCCTCATTTTGTATATGCCCCATGGAGTGAGGCTCTTACCAGTTTTTACCACAGGGCTTCTGTGGCTCTTCCCAGTTTTGAAAATCATGCTGCCATCCTTTCTCTGCATATGGCTGTGGAGCTGCCGTGAAGATTGCAGGATAAACTGTGGTCCCTGGACCTCTGTAGAGAAAGGAGCATCACTTCTCTCAGGCCTTGGCGGGAATGATTTTTAGTGCCTTCATCCCTAGATCAGCCCTTTTTCCTTTATTTCCAACCACGGCAAAGGGAATCTCTCCTCCCTGGGTTTTATATCCCCCTCTCCCATCAAATGCCTCTCTTTCCCCCATAAACTTTGTCTTGAATGAGGCATCTCTTGATGGTAGAGGGTGGAAAATTCCTGCAGTGAGGTGAAGGGGAGGTGCAGAGATAGGGGAACCCAAATTCAGACCACTGGGACAACTTCACAAACCTCTGGTCAGAATAGGTGGCTGGTGGGGACTGGAGACCAGGGTGGTGGCAGTGGAAGAGCAGAGGGGATACTGGGAAACTTGAGTTTGAGTTCATGTTCCCACTCTGCCAAGTATTTACTGCATGATCTCAAAGTCACGTAGTCTCTCTGCATCTCTGTTCTTTGTTTGGTATCATCCGTATGAAAGCGGCTCTCTAAAAAAATATTTGTTTATTTATGGCTGCATCAGGTCTTAGTTGAGGCATGTGGGATCTTTTGTAGCAGCATGCAGGCTTCTCTCTAGTTGTGGCTCACATGGTCAGTAGTTGTGGTGTGGGCTTAGTTGCCCCGCAGCATGGGGGATCTTAGTTTCCCGATCAGGGATTGAACCCACATCCCCTGCATTGGAAGGCAGATTCTTAACCACTAGACCACCAGTGAAGTCCCTGAAAGTGGCTTTTAAATGATAAAGTCTGAAGTTCTTTCAGCATGGGAGAGCTTGCTATGTGAAGAGGCAGCACAATGGGAATAAATGAATGGCATTGGCTTGGATGGGGAGAAAATATAGATTCAAGAGGCAGGAATATGAATGACTTAATAGGTTCAAGTCCTGGTGTCTGTGACCCGATTTGGAAGTCTTGTTGATGAGTGGTTGTCTGGAGGGGCTGAGGCAGGTGACTGGGCTTAGAGTATAGAAGGCTGGGTGGGGCAGGAGGAGGGCTGTCCCACAAAGTGCGTGGGCCCCTGAGGTTAAAAGAAAAGAGAGAAACTTACTCCTTGTCATCTCTTTTCTATTGGTAAAACTATAAGTGGATGGAACAATTGCCTTTCTAAGATGTGGTGGGTGTGGGGAGCCTAGGGACTGCTGCTGGTGAGTTCAGTGAGCTTTGCAGGAATTCCCCTCTGGCATTTATCCTAAGTATCTAGGCCTGGGGGTGATGTGACCAGGTATGACACATCCTATTCTAGAGAATCTCCAACGTCCCTTAGAACCCAAATACAACTCTGCTTGCCCAGAGGCCCCAGGAGGTCGGTTAAAAAGAGAGAAGATCCCACGTCTGAGGTTGCACTTATCACTTTTGCCAGGAGGAGGGTGAAGTAGGTTGGGGATGATGCTATGGGACTGGAAGGCTGTGTGACAGACTTAGGAGGAGAGAAGCTGAGATGTCTCTAGACCCTTTCCACATGCCCCCAGTCCAGGGAGCTCCTGAAGTCAATGCAATGAGGGGTTGTGTCTCATCTCCCCTGCCCTGCCTCCCCACCCCCACCGCCTTTTTGCCACTCCCATCAGACTGGGATGGAGGAGCATGGAACCTTGAAACAGATCTTTTCCTCTCTTTTGAGTCTTTAAAGTGATCATCGAGGATTTGTTTCCAGCTTCTCTGCTCCCTCTGCTTTCCTCTTCTTTGATTCTTCCTGCATCCTTTCCTCTGTCCCTTCCCTCCTTTGCTCCCATTTTTTTTTTTTCTGGTTTCTCTTTCTCTGCTGGGCTCTATTTTGCCTCCTCTCTGGCCCCTTTTCCTCTCTCTCTTGGCCAGGAGTCAGAACTCCCTGCCCCAGGCTTCCCCAGGCTCAGGTGGTGTTGTGGTGATGGTTTGGGGCAAGTTTGCTGCAGACACCCTTTGGGGCCGCCTTAGGAGTCCAGCCTCAACTCCTGAATTCTGCAAGCCCTCTCTTTTGCCTTCTCAGCAACCTCATCCTCCTAGCTCCTCTGGGGAGGAAGCCAGGTAATTGGCTTTGGATCTCAGGGGGCTGATTTTCACAGGTGCGGAAGCTGAGTAGCTATTTTTCAACTCTCTTCAGGACAGCAGCAGAGAAAGGGGGACAGAACCAGGGCAGCAGGTGGGCTGCAGGTGAGACCACTGGGAGACTGGAAGTTGTTATATAATGAGATTGTCCCCTAAGGGAGGAAGACAATGGTCCACGAGAACTGGGGGAGAATCCTGGGAATAGTGAGTGGGGCAAAGATGGGGCTTGATGGAAGAAGAGCTACCGAGAAGGGAAAAGGAGAAAAGTGAGTTGTGATCCATTCGCTGCAGGGAGGTCCCTAGTGCCAATGTGCTTGACCCTCTGTCCCCCATGTCTCCAGTCCTGCAGCTGCTCCTCTCCCCTCAGCTCCTGAGACATCTTCTCCCTGTCTGGGAAGAAAACAGCAGGTTAGGACACGACTTCAGCATCCCAGACCTGGCAGAAGTCCACCAAGGAGCTGGGATGGGGTTTTGGTGGAGAAGCAGGCTTGGGGGAGAAAAGGCATATCCAGGGAGAGGACTGGCTCAGGGCTGGGAGAAAAGCTGCAAAGGGGGTGCTCAGGTGGTACTGTTGGATCTGGCTAGGCACCCAGGTCAGTTGATTCCGCAGCTGCAATGAGAAGTCAGACTTGCAAATAATTACGGTGGCTGCAGTGGGATGATTAGGCTGCCAGCTGGTGTTGGCACCATTTAGGTTGGGAAGGGATCTTGGCTTCCAGGGGGCTTAATGATTCTCTGGCAGGCAGGACCTGGGGGTTAGAGGAGCTTCTTTCCTTCCTATTCCTTGGCTTCCCTGCTCCCCTGTTTATCAGCTCTTGCACATCTAACTTGGCACCATCCCCCTAGTTCTCTCCTCTGTGCCCACCTTGTTTGAAAACTTCTTGGGGCCTGGGTTGAGTGAGCACACAAGCCAACAGTGTTGCCAGGCTCCCTAAACTCCAGCTGTCTCTCTACAAGCAGTAGCTTTAGAAATTCCAATCTGAAAGAAATATAATAAATCAAACTGCACCAGACTCACCCCAAAGACTTCTTTGTCCTGCCTGTTCTTTTCCTTTCTGTTCTTCTTTGAAATGCCAAGAAAATTTGCTGTTGTTCTCATTGCAGCGAGAATGACTAAAGATAGATATACAGGAGAACTTCCTGGAAAGTTCATGGAAGTTAGAATACAACCTTCCTATGATAAAGAAGAAAGCCACCCTCCTCCTTTAAAGCATCAAGTTAGGGCTAAGTTGGAGGAAGCAGTGAGCCAGTCAGAAAAGACAAACTCCAACCAGAGACTCGAGACACAGGCACCCTACTTCCCTAATGTCTCCAACCCAGGCACTGAATCTGAGAACCATAACATGTTACACAGGGGGAAACTGATACCCAGAAATAGTTGTTAAGGTGCGGGGTGGGGCAGGGCTGAGACCAGACTCAAATCCTGCTGACCTACAGTCTAGAGCTGCTCCCATCACAATGGCAGTCGGTCCCTTGCCAAGCTTCCGACTCACTCTCGCATCCCAGGCCACCTTCAACATCTGTTAGGTCCCCTGGAGGCAGGACATCTGCTGCGAACATCTGTCGGGATGTGGTTTGGAGGGCCAGTGGGGTGGCCCACGTGGGGGTGGTTAATGAGCAGAATTAAATAGTGCAGGGATGGAGAAGAGGAGTGCACAAGTGAGCCAGAGACAGCTCTTCTGGGCTGGGTCCTGGGAGTCTCCTCTCTGATTAGCCTTCCCCTGACCTTCTTGCACACCCCTCCTATTTCCTCCCTCTTTCAAGGACTGAAGCCTGAGGGAGAGGTGAATTATTTGTGTACTGGGCAGGGAGCTGGGGTATCTGGGTTCTTATTACTCTGGGCTAAGGCTTCAGCTGCTTCATTACCCCTTCCTCAGCTGATCTGAGCTGTGCTGGGCTGTTGCTAGGAACACCTGTTAGAAACAGCTTCTGGTCCAGAGGCAGAGGGGGAGTTGCCTTCAGACACACCTTCAGACACGCAGGGTGTGAGCCGACTCCTCCCCCTCTTCTTCAGTGTTTCCCAGACCTTCTTCTGCAGCACTTTACAAATCTCCTTTCCTTCCCTCCCTGCCCCCTTAGTACCTCCCGCTCCTCTCCCTCATCTCCCTCCACTCGCCTGGCTTCTGTCCTTCCCCAACTACCCACCAGCCTTCCCCAGGCCCTGCCCCATTCTCCCTCGACCCTCCTCCATCCAGTTCCTCTGTCCAGTGCCTGGAGACCCCTCTCCGCTGCTGCCATGTCAACCTGAGGCCTGCCGCCTCCCAGGATGGCACCCCAGCTCTACCACCACGGGGGCTATTTTTATCTCTGGAGCCACCCCCGCCACTGTGCCCAGCCAGCTGCCAGAACCAGGGCTGCCTGTACAGCACTGGGAAGCCAGGGGAGTGGGGGGCACAGCAGTTCTTGGGTAAGGTGGGGATCTGGTTGTTCCTGGTTTCTGGAGCTCCATGCTCTGCATGTCCCCAGCTTCCTCTTCCACTGCTTCCCTGGCCGCTGTGGAATAAGGAGCCAGGGAGGAGCCCCAGACATCTGGAATGGCGGTGGTGGGGAGACAGGGCTTTTCCACCTCAGGGGCCTTGGGTACGAGGGTGGGCACAGGGGAGTTTGTTCATGGAGGACGTGTAATGAACCTCTGCTGAACTAACTAAAATAAAGACTAAACAGGAGTAGTAATCTTTTGCATTTATGCACCACGTTATAGTTCCCAAGATGCTCTCCTATGATCTCTTTTGATCCTTGTGAGAATTCTATGAAGGACGTATTTACCCATTTTACAGACAAGGAAACTGGAGCCCAGGATGTCTTGTCCAAGGTCACACATAGTGTTAAAATCTAGGCAAAAATCTCCTGATTTTAATTCATGTCTTCTTTCTACTGGATTTAGATGGTTTCCTTGATTTTTTCAATTTCTGAGATTTTGGAGCCTTTACATCAGCCAGTTAATCCCTTCCCCAACACCCCTCCACCCACTCCCCTCACACCGCTCTGCTCTGACCAGAGGCTTTGCTCATACCCTCCTCTAACTCCTGTTCTTCAGTGCAGGTGGGGAATGGTGGCAATGGACCAGGCAGGGAGGTGCTATAGCTGGGCTTCTTGCTGTTTTAAAACTACATTTAACTGCTGAAGGAAAATGCATACTGGGGTCATCACATCTATGCCCTGCCTCCCACCCAGGGAACAGTCTCCACAGCTCAGACAGGGGTAGAGGGTAGCATGTGTGTATGTGTGTGGGTGAGTGGATATGCGTGAAAACTTTTTTCCCCAGGAAGGGATGGTGGTTAATCAATATCCTTTCTAATTAGGAACAGTTAATAACAGGCTGGGGTGAGCATGTGTGGAGTGCACGCTGGGATGATGCGGCACCTATGCATGTATGTGGGTGATGTGCTAAGCCATTATGTGTCCAACCAGCTTTGGCTCGACTGGGCAAGATAGCGGAGGGATGGACAAGATATCCTCTCTAAAGCTTTTCTAGTCTAAGAAATCTCTACCTTTCAGTAGGAGGGTTGAGGCTAGTGCCTACTTGGCTCAGGGGTCTGGGCTTGGAGTCAGGTAAGGGAGGGGAGCAGGCCTGGGTTGGTGTTTGCTGGTGTAACACCTGCCCCCACTCCCACCCCATCTGTATCTCTGCAAGCAAGCTTGTCTACAAAGCAGGGTGAATAACTTGTCCCTCATCCCCTGGGTGGCAGTTCTAGGTCTCTGACTCTGGGTCTATTCCTTTCTCTTTAAAAACACTAACCAGCGCAGCAGCCCCGCTTCACGGCTACCAGGAATTCACTAGAACACAACTTTGTAGACCTTTAACCTCCATTCCTCTCCTTGCCGCTGAAGTCCACTTCCACTTGTCTCAGTCATTTCCCAAACTTCATTTGTTTATAACCCTTCAAGCCTATGGCACAGTGACAAGGTATTTTAATTCCTCCCTGCTTTTGGTGGGTAGGGGTGCGTGGTGGGGGTGGGAGGGATGTACGGGGGGGGGGGAGAGGGGGTGGGGCAAGACTTCCCATCATAAAATCCTGGCTCTTGGCCCTTTTCTTTTCTCTTCCTCCTGTCATTCTCATCCCCTCTAGTCGCTTATTCCTCATCCCCACGTTACCCCCAGCGCTAGACCGTAGATAAAGGAAACCGTAGTCGCGCGGAACTCTCTCCACCCGCTGCAGCTGGCTTCTCTCGGGCTCTCCTCCTTAGCCCCGCCTAGCCCCTCCGCTGACCAATCGCGACCCCAATGCACGTGTATTGGTGACGTCATCCCACAGCCAATCCAGAGGCTGGCTGGGGCTGTATGCGCACATCCACTTTGCGCAGCAGAGGCCGGATTCTTTCCTGCCTAACCTGAGCGGGAGCAAAGCCAGGAGGAGGAAGAGGGGGTGTCGGCCCCCAGGCCCTTCGTGGGCTATGGCATCACTTCTCTTTGCCCTCTGGGCTGGACTGGCTTCTCTCCAGTTAATTCACGGTTATTCCCCAGTCTCCGTTTTACAGATGAGAAAACTGGACTGGGAGTATTAAAGAAACTTGCCCAGGCTCTCGCTTTTGATGAGCAAGTCCTGACTTTCAGTCACTTGCTTGGGCGGGGGCTTCCCTCCCTGTTGAGAGAGTCTGGGTAAGGATCCTCGGACCCCTAGCTTCAGCGAGCCCCTCTCCTGCAGTTTCTGGTTCTCTTCCTGTCTTGCTTCCAATCCTTTCAGGTGGGCTAAAGCTCATTTTGAAGAATGGCCCCGGAAAGAGACCCTGGGAAAGAGCCGAATCTGCCTTAGCCTCGCTGGGGAGCTCTTGCAGGGCCCCTTCCCCTTCACTACAGACTTCCTCTCCAGGACAAATTCAGGATGGTTCCCTGACCCTGCACCCTTAAGCCTCCTGCTAACCCTTTCCTTCTCCCCAAAGAGGAGCCCCTCCTCCTCAGAGCAAAGGGGCTGGGCTGTGCTATTTCTGTCCTTTCTGGGATTCTTCTGAGAACAGATTCTTGTTTTCAGTCTGATTCAGATGTGAAACTTTT